>NC_092415.1:212169329-213369329 GCF_040894005.1 Engystomops pustulosus
CCTCTCCCCCCCCTCCCCCCGGCCGTCCTGCAGGGGCCTGTGCCCCCTCTCCCCCCCCCCTCCCCCCGGCCGTCCTGCGGGGGCCTGTGCCCCCTCTCCCCCCCCCTCCCCACGCCCATCCTGCGGGGGCCGCTGCTCCCTCTGACCTGTGCTCTTTGTCTTTCTCTGTCCTGCCATCAGATGCCGGTAGATGTCGCCTCGCTGTCCGAGGAGGAGAGGAAAGCCCGACTGCGCCTGAGGAACCAGACCCGGAAGAGCAGCGCCAAGACCGAGAAAGACGTCTACGATGACTTCAACCCAGAGGAGTACAGCAAGTTCTGGAAGAAGAAGTGACCGCGTTATAGAGACTTGTGCACATTCATAAATTGCTTTTCTGTTAACCCCTTAAGTTTTTATTATGTCCACACAATCGCTGCGCCACCACCGGGCCCCACTGAGGGGCGTCGCCACCACCGGGCCCCACTGAGGGGCGTCGCCACCACCGGGCCCCACTGAGGGGCGTCGCCACCACCGGGCCCCACTGAGGGGCGTCGCCACCACCGGGCCCCACTGAGGGGCGTCGCCACCACCGGGCCCCACTGAGGGGCGTCGCCACCACCGGGCCCCACTGAGGGGCGTCGCCACCACCGGGCCCCACTGAGGGGCGTCGCCACCACCGGGCCCCACTGAGGGGCGTCGCCACCACCGGGCCCCACTGAGGGGCGTCGCCACCACCGGGCCCCACTGAGGGGCGTCGCCACCACCGGGCCCCACTGAGGGGCGTCGCCACCACCGGGCCCCACTGAGGGGCGTCGCCACCACCGGGCCCCACTGAGGGGCGTCGCCACCACCGGGCCCCACTGAGGGGCGTCGCCACCACCGGGCCCCACTGAGGGGCGTCGCCACCACCGGGCCCCACTGAGGGGCGTCGCCACCACCGGGCCCCACTGAGGGGCGTCGCCACCACCGGGCCCCACTGAGGGGCGTCGCCACCACCGGGCCCCACTGAGGGGCGTCGCCACCACCGGGCCCCACTGAGGGGCGTCGCCACCACCGGGCCCCACTGAGGGGCGTCGCCACCACCGGGCCCCACTGAGGGGCGTCGCCACCACCGGGCCCCACTGAGGGGCGTCGCCACCACCGGGCCCCACTGAGGGGCGTCGCCACCACCGGGCCCCACTGAGGGGCGTCGCCACCACCGGGCCCCACTGAGGGGCGTCGCCACCACCGGGCCCCACTGAGGGGCGTCGCCACCACCGGGCCCCACTGAGGGGCGTCGCCACCACCGGGCCCCACTGAGGGGCGTCGCCACCACCGGGCCCCACTGAGGGGCGTCGCCACCACCGGGCCCCACTGAGGGGCGTCGCCACCACCGGGCCCCACTGAGGGGCGTCGCCACCACCGGGCCCCACTGAGGGGCGTCGCCACCACCGGGCCCCACTGAGGGGCGTCGCCACCACCGGGCCCCACTGAGGGGCGTCGCCACCACCGGGCCCCACTGAGGGGCGTCGCCACCACCGGGCCCCACTGAGGGGCGTCGCCACCACCGGGCCCCACTGAGGGGCGTCGCCACCACCGGGCCCCACTGAGGGGCGTCGCCACCACCGGGCCCCACTGAGGGGCGTCGCCACCACCGGGCCCCACTGAGGGGCGTCGCCACCACCGGGCCCCACTGAGGGGCGTCGCCACCACCGGGCCCCACTGAGGGGCGTCGCCACCACCGGGCCCCACTGAGGGGCGTCGCCACCACCGGGCCCCACTGAGGGGCGTCGCCACCACCGGGCCCCACTGAGGGGCGTCGCCACCACCGGGCCCCACTGAGGGGCGTCGCCACCACCGGGCCCCACTGAGGGGCGTCGCCACCACCGGGCCCCACTGAGGGGCGTCGCCACCACCGGGCCCCACTGAGGGGCGTCGCCACCACCGGGCCCCACTGAGGGGCGTCGCCACCACCGGGCCCCACTGAGGGGCGTCGCCACCACCGGGCCCCACTGAGGGGCGTCGCCACCACCGGGCCCCACTGAGGGGCGTCGCCACCACCGGGCCCCACTGAGGGGCGTCGCCACCACCGGGCCCCACTGAGGGGCGTCGCCACCACCGGGCCCCACTGAGGGGCGTCGCCACCACCGGGCCCCACTGAGGGGCGTCGCCACCACCGGGCCCCACTGAGGGGCGTCGCCACCACCGGGCCCCACTGAGGGGCGTCGCCACCACCGGGCCCCACTGAGGGGCGTCGCCACCACCGGGCCCCACTGAGGGGCGTCGCCACCACCGGGCCCCACTGAGGGGCGTCGCCACCACCGGGCCCCACTGAGGGGCGTCGCCACCACCGGGCCCCACTGAGGGGCGTCGCCACCACCGGGCCCCACTGAGGGGCGTCGCCACCACCGGGCCCCACTGAGGGGCGTCGCCACCACCGGGCCCCACTGAGGGGCGTCGCCACCACCGGGCCCCACTGAGGGGCGTCGCCACCACCGGGCCCCACTGAGGGGCGTCGCCACCACCGGGCCCCACTGAGGGGCGTCGCCACCACCGGGCCCCACTGAGGGGCGTCGCCACCACCGGGCCCCACTGAGGGGCGTCGCCACCACCGGGCCCCACTGAGGGGCGTCGCCACCACCGGGCCCCACTGAGGGGCGTCGCCACCACCGGGCCCCACTGAGGGGCGTCGCCACCACCGGGCCCCACCGAGGGGCGTCGCCACCACCGGGCCCCACCGAGGGGCGTCGCCACCACCGGGCCCCACCGAGGGGCGTCGGCCCCACCGAGGGGCGTCGCCACCACCGGGCCCCACCGAGGGGCGTCGGCCCCACCGAGGGGCGTCGCCACCACCGGGCCCCACCGAGGGGCGTCGCCACCACCGGGCCCCACTGAGGCCCGTCGGCATCTCTTGGAAATGGGGATTCTGTGACCCTGAGGGCAGAGGTCTTTTCAGGGTGCTTCACTGAAGGTGCGATGGAAGCCCTTTCCGAAGCGGGAGGATGTGGGGGGGTGGTCCCTTTTGGTTAGGGGAACCGGTTACCCCTATGACTGTTCACACATTGGAAAATGTCAACTAAACCAATATAAGGCGCCTGATTTATTGTGTGTAGCTGCTGCCCAAACTCTGAGCGTCTCCAGTAATTCCTCTGTGGTACGTCCACTGATCCTGATGGTCATTGGTGCAGGAGGCCGGGTACTCACTGCTCCTGCGTCTTCTCCTGCTGCTCTGTGTTTTGACTTCTGCTACTGGATATATGTGTCAGGACAGGGAGCAGAGGGGCCCCTGGAGAGATAAGTACTTGTTAGGTCCTCACCTGCTCCTGGCACACCTCCGCTACAGATCCTGATAGAGGCAAATACAACCTGCACAGTACAGAGAAACATAGGAAGGAGAGGAGGAGCTGCAGTGTGCGGTGCAGGGAGGATAGGAGAAGCTGCAATGTGCGGTGCAGGGAAGAGAGGAGAAGCTGCAGTGTATGGTGCAGGGAGGAGGAGAGGAGGAGCTGCAGTGTGCGGTGCAGGGAGGAGAGGAGAAGCTGCAGTGTGCGGTGCAGGGAGGAGAGGAGAAGCTGCAGTGTATGGTGCAGGGAGGAGGAGAGGAGGAGCTGCGGCGTGCGGTGCAGGGAGGAGAGGAGAAGCTGCAGTGTGCGGTGCAGGGAGGAGAGGAGAAGCTGCAGTGTGCGGTGCAGGGAGGAGGAGAGGAGAAGCTGCAGTGTGCGGTGCAGAGAAGAGGAGAGGAGAAGCTGCAGTGTGCGGTGCAGGGAGGAGAGGAGAAGCTGCAGTGTGCGGTGCAGGGAAGAGAGGAGAAGCTGCAGTGTATGGTGCAGGGAGGAGGAGCTGCAGTGTATGGTGCAGGGAGGAGGAGCTGCAGTGTGCGGTGCAGGGAGGAGAGGAGAAGCTGCAGTGTGCGGTGCAGGGAGGAGAGGAGAAGCTGCAGTGTATGGTGCAGGGAGGAGGAGAGGAGGAGCTGCGGCGTGCGGTGCAGGGAGGAGAGGAGGAGCTGCGGCGTGCGGTGCAGGGAGGAGAGGAGAAGCTGCAGTGTGCGGTGCAGGGAGGAGAGGAGAAGCTGCAGTGTGCGGTGCAGGGAGGAGGAGAGGAGAAGCTGCAGTGTGCGGTGCAGAGAGGAGGAGAGGAGAGGAGAAGCTGCAGTGTGCGGTGCAGGGAGGAGAGGAGAAGCTGCAGTGTGCGGTGCAGGGAGGAGGAGAGGAGAAGCTGCAGTGTGCGGTGCAGGGAGGAGGAGAGGAGAAGCTGCAGTGTGCGGTGCAGGGAGGAGGAGAGGAGAAGCTTCAGTGTGCGGTGCAGGGAGGAGGAGAGGAGAAGCTGCAGCGCAGGGAGGAGGAGAGGAGAAGCTGCAGTGTGCGGTGCAGGGAGGAGGAGAGGAGATGCTGCAGTGTGCGGTGCAGGGAGGAGGAGAGGAGAAGCTGCAGCGATGCGGTGCAGGGAGGAGGAGAGGAGAAGCTGCAGCGTGCGGTGCAGGGAGGAGGAGAGGAGAAGCTGCAGCGTGCGGTGCAGGGAGGAGGAGAGGAGAAGCTGCAGCGTGCGGTGCAGGGAGGAGGAGAGGAGAAGCTGCAGCGTGCGGTGCAGGGAGGAGGAGAGGAGAAGCTGCAGTGTGCGGTGCAGGGAGGAGGAGAGGAGAAGCTTCAGTGTGCGGTGCAGGGAGGAGGAGAGGAGAAGCTGCAGCGCAGGGAGGAGGAGAGGAGAAGCTGCAGCGCAGGGAGGAGGAGAGGAGAAGCTGCTGCGCGCGGCGCAGGGAGGAGGAGAGGAGAAGCTGCTGCGCGCGGTGCAGGGAGGAGGAGAGGAGAAGCTGCTGCGCGCGGTGCAGGGAGGAGGAGAGGAGAAGCTGCTGCGCGCGGTGCAGGGAGGAAAAGAGGAGAAGCTGCAGCGCAGGGAGGAGGAGAGGAGAAGCTGCAGTGTGTGGTGTCCTCCCGCGCGGGTCCTCGGATCAACCACCACCCGCTGGGAGTCCGGAGGACCCCCCAGGACCTAGCCAGCTTTCCTCATCAGTCTGATTCTCTCCCTTGCAGAGATGCTGCTTCCCCAATACACTGCACCAGAGAAGATGCTGATGCCTCTACAAAGCTGAAGAAGGGCTTAAGAAGAGTCCCCCACACTCCGAATACCCTCAGCCTCCTCAGCAGGTAGAGCCGGCTCTGACCCTCCTGTGATGTGCATTTATGTTCTCAGCCTCCTCAGCAGGTAGAGCCGGCTCTGACCCCTCCTGTGATGTGCATTTATGCCCTCAGCCTCCTCAGCAGGTAGAGCCGGCTCTGACCCCTCCTGTGATGTGCATTTATGTGCTCAGCCTCCTCAGCAGGTAGAGCCGGCTCTGACCCCTCCTGTGATGTGCATTTATGCCCTCAGCAGGTAGAGCCGGCTCTGACCCCTCCTCTGGTGTGCATTTATGTCCTCAGCCTCCTCAGCAGGTAGAGCCGGCTCTGACCCCTCCTGTGATGTGCATTCATGTCCTCAGCCTCCTCAGCAGGTAGAGCCGGCTCTGACCCCTCCTGTGATGTGCATTCATGTCCTCGGCAGGTAGAGCCGGCTCTGACCCTCCTGTGATGTGCATTTATGCCCTCAGCCTCCTCAGCAGGTAGAGCAGGCTCTGACCCTTCCTGTGATGTGCATTTATGTCCTCAGCAGGTAGAGCTGGCTCTGACCCCTCCTGTGATGTGCATTTATGTTCTCAGCCTCCTCAGCAGGTAGAGCCGGCTCTGACCCCTCCTGTGATGTGCTTTTATGTTCTCAGCCTCCTCAGCAGGTAGAGCCGGCTCTGATCCCTCCTGTGATGTGCATTTATGTGCTCAGCCTCCTCAGCAGGTAGAGCCGGCTCTGACCCCTCCTGTAATGTGCGTCTATGCCCTCAGCCTCCTCAGCAGGTAGAGCCGGCTCTGACCCCTCCTGTGATGTGCATTTATGTGCTCAGCCTCCTCAGCAGGTAGAGCCGGCTCTGACCCCTCCTGTAATGTGCGTCTATGCCCTTAGCCTCCTCAGCAGGTAGAGCCGGTTCTGCCCCTCCTGTGATGTGTGTCTATGCTCTTAGCCTCCTCAGCAGGTAGAGCCGGCTCTGACCCCTCCTGTGATATGTGTCTATGCTCTCAGCCTCCTCAGCAGGTAGAGCCGGCTCTGACCCTCCTGTGATGTGCATTTATGTCCTCAGCCTCCTCAGCAGATAGAGCCGGCTCAGACCCCTCCTATAATGTGCATTTATGCCCTCAGCCTCCTCAGCAGGTAGAGCCGGCTCTGACCCCTCCTGTGATGTGCATTTATGTCCTCAGCAGGTAGAGCCGGCTCTGACCCCTCCTGTGATGTGCATTTATGTTCTCAGCCTCCTCAGCAGGTAGAGCCGGCTCTGACCCCTCCTGTGATGTGCTTTTATGTTCTCAGCCTCCTCAGCAGGTAGAGCCGGCTCTGATCCCTCCTGTGATGTGCATTTATGTGCTCAGCCTCCTCAGCAGGTAGAGCCGGCTCTGACCCCTCCTGTAATGTGCGTCTATGCCCTCAGCCTCCTCAGCAGGTAGAGCCGGCTCTGACCCCTCCTGTGATGTGCATTTATGTGCTCAGCCTCCTCAGCAGGTAGAGCCGGCTCTGACCCCTCCTGTAATGTGCCTCTATGCCCTTAGCCTCCTCAGCAGGTAGAGCCGGTTCTGCCCCTCCTGTGATGTGTGTCTATGCTCTTAGCCTCCTCAGCAGGTAGAGCCGGCTCTGACCCCTCCTGTGATATGTGTCTATGCTCTCAGCCTCCTCAGCAGGTAGAGCCGGCTCTGACCCTCCTGTGATGTGCATTTATGTCCTCAGCCTCCTCAGCAGATAGAGCCGGCTCAGACCCCTCCTATAATGTGCATTTATGCCCTCAGCCTCCTCAGCAGGTAGAGCCGGCTCTGACCCCTCCTGTGATGTGCATTTATGTCCTCAGCAGGTAGAGCCGGCTCTGACCCCTCCTGTGATGTGCATTTATGTTCTCAGCCTCCTCAGCAGGTAGAGCCGGCTCTGACCCCTCCTGTGATGTGCTTTTATGTTCTCAGCCTCCTCAGCAGGTAGAGCCGGCTCTGACCCCTCCTGTGATGTGCGTCTATGCCCTCAGCTTCCTCAGCAGGTAGAGCCGGTTCTGCCCCTCCTGTGATGTGTGTCTATGCTCTCAGCCTCCTCAGCAGGTAGAGCCGGCTCTGACCCCTGTGATATGTGTCTATGCTCTCAGCCTCCTCAGCAGGTAGAGCCGGCTCTGACCCCTCCTATTATGTGCGTCTATGCCCTCAGCTTCCTCAGCAGGTAGAGCCGGTTCTGCCCCTCCTGTGATGTGTGTCTATGCTCTCAGCCTCCTCAGCAGGTAGAGCCGGCTCTGACCCCTCCTGTGATGTGCATTTATGCCCTCAGCAGGTAGAGCCGGCTCTGACCCCTCCTCTGGTGTGCATTTATGTCCTCAGCCTCCTCAGCAGGTAGAGCCGGCTCTGACCCCTCCTGTGATGTGCATTCATGTCCTCAGCCTCCTCAGCAGGTAGAGCCGGCTCTGACCCCTCCTGTGATGTGCTTTTATGTTCTCAGCCTCCTCAGCAGGTAGAGCCGGCTCTGACCCCTCCTGTGATGTGCATTCATGTCCTCGGCAGGTAGAGCCGGCTCTGACCCTCCTGTGATGTGCATTTATGTCCTTAGCCTCCTCAGCAGGTAGAGCCGGCTCTGACCCCTCCTATAATGTGCATTTATGCCCTCAGCCTCCTCAGCAGGTAGAGCAGGCTCTGACCCTTCCTGTGATGTGCATTTATGTCCTCAGCAGGTAGAGCCGGCTCTGACCCCTCCTGTGATGTGTGTCTATGCTCTCAGCCTCCTCAGCAGGTAGAGCCGGCTCTGACCCCTCCTGTGATATGTGTCTATGCTCTCAGCCTCCTCAGCAGGTAGAGCCGGCTCAGACCCCTCCTATAATGTGCATTTATGGCCTCAGCCTCCTCAGCAGGTAGAGCCGGCTCTGACCCCTCCTGTGATGTGCATTTATGTCCTCAGCAGGTAGAGCCGGCTCTGACCCCTCCTGTGATGTGCATTTATGTTCTCAGCCTCCTCAGCAGGTAGAGCCGGCTCTGACCCCTCCTGTGATGTGCTTTTATGTTCTCAGCCTCCTCAGCAGGTAGAGCCGGCTCTGACCCCTCCTGTGATGTGCGTCTATGCCCTCAGCTTCCTCAGCAGGTAGAGCCGGTTCTGCCCCTCCTGTGATGTGTGTCTATGCTCTCAGCCTCCTCAGCAGGTAGAGCCGGCTCTGACCCTCCTGTGATGTGCATTTATGTCCTCAGCCTCCTCAGCAGATAGAGCCGGCTCAGACCCCTCCTATAATGTGCATTTATGCCCTCAGCCTCCTCAGCAGGTAGAGCCGGCTCTGACCCCTCCTGTGATGTGCATTTATGTCCTCAGCAGGTAGAGCCGGCTCTGACCCCTCCTGTGATGTGCATTTATGTTCTCAGCCTCCTCAGCAGGTAGAGCCGGCTCTGACCCCTCCTGTGATGTGCTTTTATGTTCTCAGCCTCCTCAGCAGGTAGAGCCGGCTCTGACCCCTCCTGTGATGTGCGTCTATGCCCTCAGCTTCCTCAGCAGGTAGAGCCGGTTCTGCCCCTCCTGTGATGTGTGTCTATGCTCTCAGCCACCTCAGCAGGTAGAGCCGGCTCTGACCCCTGTGATATGTGTCTATGCTCTCAGCCTCCTCAGCAGGTAGAGCCGGCTCTGACCCCTCCTATTATGTGCGTCTATGCCCTCAGCTTCCTCAGCAGGTAGAGCCGGTTCTGCCCCTCCTGTGATGTGTGTCTATGCTCTCAGCCTCCTCAGCAGGTAGAGCCGGCTCTGACCCCTCCTATTATGTGCGTCTATGCCCTCAGCTTCCTCAGCAGGTAGAGCCGGTTCTGCCCCTCCTGTGATGTGTGTCTATGCTCTCAGCCTCCTCAGCAGGTAGAGCCGGCTCTGACCCCTCCTGTGATGTGCATTTATGCCCTCAGCAGGTAGAGCCGGCTCTGACCCCTCCTCTGGTGTGCATTTATGTCCTCAGCCTCCTCAGCAGGTAGAGCCGGCTCTGACCCCTCCTGTGATGTGCATTCATGTCCTCAGCCTCCTCAGCAGGTAGAGCCGGCTCTGACCCCTCCTGTGATGTGCATTCATGTCCTCGGCAGGTAGAGCCGGCTCTGACCCTCCTGTGATGTGCATTTATGTCCTTAGCCTCCTCAGCAGGTAGAGCCGGCTCTGACCCCTCCTATAATGTGCATTTATGCCCTCAGCCTCCTCAGCAGGTAGAGCAGGCTCTGACCCTTCCTGTGATGTGCATTTATGTCCTCAGCAGGTAGAGCCGGCTCTGACCCCTCCTGTGATGTGTGTCTATGCTCTCAGCCTCCTCAGCAGGTAGAGCCGGCTCTGACCCCTCCTGTGATATGTGTCTATGCTCTCAGCCTCCTCAGCAGGTAGAGCCGGCTCTGACCCTCCTGTGATGTGCATTTATGTCCTCAGCCTCCTCAGCAGGTAGAGCCGGCTCAGACCCCTCCTATAATGTGCATTTATGGCCTCAGCCTCCTCAGCAGGTAGAGCCGGCTCTGACCCCTCCTGTGATGTGCATTTATGTCCTCAGCAGGTAGAGCCGGCTCTGACCCCTCCTGTGATGTGCATTTATGTTCTCAGCCTCCTCAGCAGGTAGAGCCGGCTCTGACCCCTCCTGTGATGTGCTTTTATGTTCTCAGCCTCCTCAGCAGGTAGAGCCGGCTCTGACCCCTCCTGTGATGTGCGTCTATGCCCTCAGCTTCCTCAGCAGGTAGAGCCGGTTCTGCCCCTCCTGTGATGTGTGTCTATGCTCTCAGCCTCCTCAGCAGGTAGAGCCGGCTCTGACCCCTCCTATTATGTGTGTCTAAGCTCTCAGCCTCCTCAGCAGGTAGAGCCGGCTCTGACCCCTCCTGTAATGTGCGTCTATGCCCTCAGCTTCCTCAGCAGGTAGAGCCGGTTCTGACCCCTCCTGTGATATGTGTCTATGCTCTCAGCCTCCTCAGCAGGTAGAGCCAGCTCTGACCCTCCTGTGATGTGCATTTATGTCCTCAGCCTCCTCAGCAGGTAGGGCCGGCTCTGACCCCTCCTGTAATGTGCGTCTATGCCCTCAGCCTCCTCAGCAGGTAGAGCCGGCTCTGACCCTCCTGTGATGTGCATTTATTTCCTCAGCCTCCTCAGCAGGTAGAGCCGGCTCTGACCCCTCCTGTGATGTGCATTTATGTCCTCAGCCTCCTCAGCAGGTAGAGCCGGCTCTGACCCCTCCTATAATGTGCGTCTATGACCTCAGCTTCCTCAGCAGGTAGAGCCGGCTCTGACCCCTCCTGTGATATGTGTCTATGCTCTCAGCCTCCTCAGCAGGTAGAGCCGGTTCTGACCCTCCTGTGATGTGCATTTATTTCCTCAGCCTCCTCAGCAGGTAGAGCCGGCTCTGACCCCTCCTGTGATGTGCATTTATGTCCTCAGCCTCCTCAGCAGGTAGAGCCGGCTCTGACCCCTCCTGTGATATGTGTCTATGCTCTCAGCTTCCTCAGCAGGTAGAGCCGGCTCTGACCCCTCCTGTGATATGTGTCTATGCTCTCAGCCTCCTCAGCAGGTAGAGCCGGTTCTGACCCTCCTGTGATGTGCATTTATTTCCTCAGCCTCCTCAGCGGGTAGAGCCGGCTCTGACCCCTCCTGTAATGTGCGTCTATGCCCTCAGCCTCCTCAGCAGGTAGAGCCGGCTCTGACCCCTCCTGTGATGTGCATTCATGTCCTCAGCAGGTAGAGCCGGCTCTGACCCTCCTGTAATGTGCGTCTATGACCTCAGCTTCCTCAGCAGGTAGAGCCGGTTCTGACCCCTCCTGTGATGTGTGTCTATGCTCTCAGCCTCCTCAGCAGGTAGAGCCGGCTCTGACCCCTCCTGTGATGTGTGTCTATGCTCTCAGCCTCCTCAGCAGGTAGAGCCGGCTCTGACCCCTCCTGTGATGTGTGTCTATGCTCTCAGCCTCCTCAGCAGGTAGAGCCGGCTCTGACCCCTGTGATATGTGTCTATGCTCTCAGCCTCCTCAGCAGGTAGAGCCGGCTCTGACCCCTCCTGTGATATGTGTCTATACTCTCAGCCTCCTCAGCAGGTAGAGCCGGCTCTGACCCCTCCTGTGATGTGTGTCTATGCTCTCAGCCTCCTCAGCAGGTAGAGCCGGTTCTGACCCCTCCTGTGATGTGTGTCTATGCTCTCAGCCTCCTCAGCAGGTAGAGCCGGTTCTGACCCTTCTGTGATGTGCATTTATTTCCTCAGCCTCCTCAGCAGGTAGAGCCGGCTCTGACCCCTCCTGTGATGTGCATTTATGTCCTCAGCCTCCTCAGCAGGTAGAGCCGGCTCAGACCCTCCTGTGATATGCATTTATGTCCTCAGCCTCCTCAGCAGGTAGAGCCGGCTCTGACCCCTCCTGTAATGTGCGTCTATGCCCTCAGCCTCCTCAGCAGGTAGAGCCGGTTCTGACCCCTCCTGTGATGTGTGTCTATGCTCTCAGCCTCCTCAGCAGGTAGAGCCGGCTCTGACCCCTCCTGTGATGTGTGTCTATGCTCTCAGCCTCCTCAGCAGGTAGAGCCGGCTCTGACCCCTCCTGTGATATGTGTCTATGCTCTCATCCTCCTCAGCAGGTAGAGCCGGCTCTGACCCTCCTGTGATGTGCATTTATGTCCTCAGCCTCCTCAGCAGGTAGAGCCGGCTCTGACCCCTCCTGTGATATGTGTCTATGCTCTCATCCTCCTCAGCAGGTAGAGCCGGCTCTGACCCCTCTTGTGATGTGTGTCTATGCTCTCAGCCTCCTCAGCAGGTAGAGCCGGCTCTGACCCTCCTGTGATGTGCATTTATGTTCTCAGCCTCCTCAGCAGGTAGAGCCGGCTCTGACCCCTCCTGTGATATGTGTCTATGCTCTCATCCTCCTCAGCAGGTAGAGCCGGCTCTGACCCCTCTTGTGATGTGTGTCTATGCTCTCAGCCTCCTCAGCAGGTAGAGCCGGCTCTGACCCTCCTGTGATGTGCATTTATGTTCTCAGCCTCCTCAGCAGGTAGAGCCGGCTCTGACCCTCCTGTGATGTGCATTTATGTCCTCAGCTTCCTCAGCAGGTAGAGCCGGCTCTGACCCTCCTGTGATGTGCATTTATGTCCTCAGCTTCCTCAGCAGGTAGAGCCGGCTCTGACCCTCCTGTGATGTGCATTTATGTCCTCAGCTTCCTCAGCAGGTAGAGCCGGCTCTGACCCTCCTGTGATGTGCATTTATGTCCTCAGCCCACTCCAGTTTATTGTTGAGGAGGACACCCAAGTACTTCCAGGACTTCACTGCCTCGGTGTCCGTCCCCTGGATGAGCAACACCGTCTCCTCGGTCTTCCCAGCATTAACCCTAAGGTGGTTCTGCTGCCACCAGTCCACAAATTCCCGGATCAGTTCCTTGTACTCCTTGTCGTTCTCACCTGTAATGAGGCCAAAGATGAGAGAGTCATCAGAGAACTTCTGGAGGTGGCGGCTACAATAATAATCACCCCAAACACCTATACAGCCTCCTCACCCCTACAGAATCATTACATACAGCCTCCTCACCCCCTATGGAGTCATTACATACAGCCTCCTCACCCCCTATGGAGTCATTACATACAGCCTCCTCACCCCTACAGAGTCATTACACACAGCCTCCTCACCCCCTATGGAGTCATTACATACAGCCTCCTCACCCCCTATAGAGTCATTACATACAGCCTCATCACCCCCTATGGAGTCATTACATACAGCCTCCTCACCCCCTATGGAGTCATTACATACAGCCTCCTCACCCCCTATGTAGTCATTACACACAGCCTCCTCACCCCCTATGGAGTAATTACATACAGCCTCCTCACCCCCTATGGATTCATTACACACAGCCTCCTCACCCCTACAGAGTCATTATATACAGCCCCCTCACCCCCTATGGAGTCATTACATACAGCCTCCTCACCCCCTAAGGAGTCATTACATACAGCCCTCCTCACCCCCTATGGAGTCATTACATACAGCCTCCTCACCCCCTATGGAGTCATTACATACAGCCTCCTCACCCCCTATGGAGTCATTACATACAGCCTCCTCACCCCCTATGGAGTCATTACATACAGCCTCCTCACCCCCTATGGAGTCATTACATACAGCCTCCTCACCCCCTATGGGGTCATTACACACAGCCTCCTCACCCCCTATGGAGTCATTACATACAGACTCCTCACCCCCTATGGAGTCATTACATACAGCCTCCTCACCCCTACAGAGTCATTACACACAGCCTCCTCACCCCCTATGGAGTCATTACACACAGCCTCATCACCCCCTATGGAGTCATTACATACAGCCTCCTCACCCCCTATGGAGTCATTACATACAGCCTCCTCACCCCCTATGGAGTCATTACATACAGCCTCCTCACCCCCTATGGAGTCATTACACACAGCCTCCTCACCCCCTATGGAGTAATTACATACAGCCTCCTCACCCCCTATGGATTCATTACACACAGCCTCCTCACCCCTACAGAGTCATTATATACAGCCCCCTCACCCCCTATGGAGTCATTACATACAGCCTCCTCACCCCCTAAGGAGTCATTACATACAGCCCTCCTCACCCCCTATGGAGTCATTACATACAGCCTCCTCACCCCCTATGGAGTCATTACATACAGCCTCCTCGCCCCCTATGCAGTCATTACATACAGCCACCTCACCCCCTATGGAGTCATTACATACAGCCTCCTCACCCCCTATGGAGTCATTACACACAGCCTCCTCACCCCCTATGGAGTCATTACATACAGCCTCCTCACCCCTACAGAGTCATTACATACAGCCTCCTCACCCCTACAGAGTCATTACATACAGCCTCCTCGCCCCCTATGGAGTCATTACATACAGCCTCCTCGCCCCCTATGGAGTCATTACATACAGCCTCCTCGCCCCCTATGGAGTCATTACACACAGCCTCCTCACCCCCTATGGAGTCATTACATACAGCCTCCTCACCCCCTATGGATTCATTACACACAGCCTCCTCACCCCTACAGAGTCATTATATACAGCCCTCCTCACCCCCTATGGAGTCATTACATACAGCCCTCCTCACCCCCTATGGAGTCATTACATACAGCCTCCTCACCCCCTATGGAGTCATTACATACAGCCTCCTCACCCCCTATGGAGTCATTACATACAGCCTCCTCACCCCCTATGGGGTCATTACACACAGCCTCCTCACCCCCTATGGAGTCATTACATACAGACTCCTCACCCCCTATGGAGTCATTACATACAGCCTCCTCACCCCTACAGAGTCATTACATACAGCCTCCTCACCCCTACAGAGTCATTACATACAGCCTCCTCACCCCTACAGAGTCATTACATACAGCCTCCTCGCCCCCTATGGAGTCATTACATACAGCCTCCTCACCCCCTATGGAGTCATTACATACAGCCTCCTCGCCCCCTATGGAGTCATTACATACAGCCTCCTCGCCCCCTATGGAGTCATTACACACAGCCTCCTCACCCCCTATGGAGTCATTACATAAAGCCCTCCTCACCCCCTATGGAGTCATTACATACAGCCTCCTCACCCCCTATGGAGTCATTACATACAGCCTCCTCACCCCTACAGAGTCATTACACACAGCCTCCTCACCCCCTATGGAGTCATTACATACAGCCTCCTCACCCCCTATGGAGTCATTACATACAGCCTCCTCACCCCCTATGGAGTCATCACATACAGCCTCCTCACCCCTACAGAGTCATTACACACAGCCTCCTCGCCCCCTATGGAGTCATTACACACAGCCTCCTCACCCCCTATGGAGTCATTACATACAGCCTCCTCACCCCCTATGGGGTCATTACACACAGCCTCCTCACCCCTATAGAGTCATTACATACAGCCTCCTCACCCCCTATGGGGTCATTACACACAGCCTCCTCACCCCCTATGGAGTCATTACATACAGCCTCCTCACCCCCTATGGGGTCATTACACACAGCCTCCTCACCCCTATAGAGTCATTACATACAGCCTCCTCACCCCCTATGGGGTCATTACACACAGCGTCCTCACCCCCTATGGAGTCATTACATACAGCCTCCTCACCCCCTATGGAGTCATTACACACAGCCTCCTCACCCCTACAGAGTCATTACACACAGCCTCCTCACCCCTACAGAGTCATTACATACAGCCTCCTCACCCCTACAGAGTCATTACATACAGCCTCCTCACCCCCTATGGAGTCATTACATACAGCCTCCTCACCCCTACAGAGTCATTACATACAGCCTCCTCGCCCCCTATGGAGTCATTACATACAGCCTCCTCGCCCCCTATGGAGTCATTACATACAGCCTCCTCGCCCCCTATGGAGTCATTACATACAGCCTCCTCGCCCCCTATGGAGTCATTACATACAGCCTCCTCACCCCTACAGTCATTACATACAGCCTCCTCACCCCCTATGGAGTCATTACATACAGCCTCCTCACCCCTACAGTCATTACATACAGCCTCCTCACCCCCTATGGAGTCATTACATACAGCCTCCTCACCCCTATGGAGTCATTACATACAGCCTCCTCACCCCCTATGGAGTCATTACATACAGCCTCCTCACCCCTACAGAGTCATTACATACAGCCTCCTCACCCCCTATGGAGTCATTACATACAGCCTCCTCGCCCCCTATGGATTCATTACATACAGCCTCCTCACCCCCTATGGAGTCATTACATACAGCCTCCTCACCCCCTATGGAGTCATTACATACAGCCTCCTCACCCCCTATGGAGTCATTACATACAGCCTCCTCACCCCTACAGAGTCATTACACACAGCCTCCTCACCCCCTATGGAGTCATTACACACAGCCTCCTCACCCCCTATGGAGTCATTACATACAGACTCCTCACCCCCTATGGAGTCATTACACACAGCCTCCTCACCCCCTATGGAGTCATTACATACAGCCTCCTCACCCCCTATGGGGTCATTACACACAGCCTCCTCACCCCTATAGAGTCATTACATACAGCCTCCTCACCCCCTATGGGGTCATTACACACAGCGTCCTCACCCCCTATGGAGTCATTACATACAGCCTCCTCACCCCCTATGGAGTCATTACACACAGCCTCCTCACCCCTACAGAGTCATTACACACAGCCTCCTCACCCCTACAGAGTCATTACATACAGCCTCCTCACCCCTACAGAGTCATTACATACAGCCTCCTCACCCCCTATGGAGTCATTACATACAGCCTCCTCACCCCTACAGAGTCATTACATACAGCCTCCTCGCCCCCTATGGAGTCATTACATACAGCCTCCTCGCCCCCTATGGAGTCATTACATACAGCCTCCTCGCCCCCTATGGAGTCATTACATACAGCCTCCTCGCCCCCTATGGAGTCATTACATACAGCCTCCTCGCCCCCTATGGAGTCATTACATACAGCCTCCTCACCCCTACAGTCATTACATACAGCCTCCTCACCCCCTATGGAGTCATTACATACAGCCTCCTCACCCCCTATGGAGTCATTACATACAGCCTCCTCACCCCCTATGGAGTCATTACATACAGCCTCCTCACCCCCTATGGAGTCATTACATACAGCCTCCTCACCCCCTATGGAGTCATTACATACAGCCTCCTCACCCCTACAGAGTCATTACACACAGCCTCCTCACCCCCTATGGAGTCATTACACACAGCCTCCTCACCCCCTATGGAGTCATTACATACAGACTCCTCACCCCCTATGGAGTCATTACATACAGCCTCCTCACCCCCTATGGAGTCATTACACACAGCCTCCTCACCCCCTATGGATTCATTACACACAGCCTCCTCACCCCCTATGGAGTCATTACACACAGACTCCTCACCCCCTATAGATTAATTACATACAGCCCTCCTCACCCCCTATGGAGTCATTACATACAGCCTCCTCACCCCCTATGGAGTCATTACATACAGCCTCCTCACCCCCTATGGAGTCATTACATACAGCCTCCTCACCCCCTATGGAGTCATTACACACAGCCTCCTCACCCCCTATGGATTCATTACACACAGCCTCCTCACCCCCTATGGAGTCATTACATACAGCCTCCTCACCCCCTATGGAGTCATTACATACAGCCTCCTCACCCCCTATGGAGTCATTACATACAGCCTCCTCACCCCCTATAGAGTCATTACATACAGCCTCCTCACCCCCTATGGAGTCATTACATACAGCCTCCTCACCCCCTATGGAGTCATTACATACAGCCTCCTCACCCCCTATGGAGTCATTACATACAGACTCCTCACCCCCTATGGAGTCATTACATACAGCCTCCTCACCCCCTATGGAGTCATTACATACAGCCCTCCTCACCCCCTATGGAGTCATTACACACAGCCTCCTCACCCCCTATGGAGTCATTACATAAAGCCCTCCTCACCCCCTATGGAGTCATTACATACAGCCTCCTCACCCCCTATGGAGTCATTACATACAGCCCTCCTCACCCCCTATGCAGTCATTACACACAGCCTCCTCACCCCCTATGGAGTCATTACATACAGCCTCCTCACCCCCTATGGAGTCATTACATACAGACTCCTCACCCCCTATGGAGTCATTACATACAGCCCTCCTCACCCCCTATGGAGTCATTACACACAGCCTCCTCACCCCCTATGGAGTCATTACATACAGCCTCCTCACCCCCTATGGAGTCATTACATACAGACTCCTCGACCCCTATGGAGTCATTACATACAGCCTCCTCACCCCCTATGGAGTCATTACATACAGCCCTCCTCACCCCCTATAGAGTCATTACATACAGCCTCCTCACCCCCTATGGAGTCATTACATACAGCCTCCTCACCCCCTATGGAGTCATTACATACAGCCTCCTCACCCCCTATGGAGTCATTACATACAGCCTCCTCACCCCCTATGGAGTCATTACATACAGCCTCCTCACCCCCTATGGAGTCATTACATACAGCCTCCTCACCCCCTATGGAGTCATTACATACAGCCCTCCTCACCCCCTATGGAGTCATTACACACAGCCTCCTCACCCCCTATGGAGTCATTACATAAAGCCCTCCTCACCCCCTATGGAGTCATTACATAAAGCCCTCCTCACCCCCTATGGAGTCATTACATAAAGCCCTCCTCACCCCCTATGGAGTCATTACATACAGCCTCCTCACCCCCTATGGAGTCATTACATACAGCCTCCTCACCCCTACAGTCATTACATACAGCCTCCTCACCCCCTATGTAGTCATTACATACAGCCTCCTCACCCCCTATGGAGTCATTACATACAGCCTCCTCACCCCCTATGGAGTCATTACATACAGCCTCCTCACCCCCTATGGAGTCATTACATACAGCCTCCTCACCCCCTATGGAGTCATTACATACAGCCTCCTCACCCCCTATGGAGTCATTACACACAGCCTCCTCACCCCTACAGTCATTACATACAGCCTCCTCACCCCCTATGGAGTCATTACATACAGCCTCCTCACCCCCTATGGAGTCATTACACACAGCCTCCTCACCCCCTATGGAGTCATTACATACAGCCTCCTCACCCCCTATGGAGTCATTACACACAGCCTCCTCACCCCCTATGGAGTCATTACATACAGCCTCCTCACCCCCTATGGAGTCATTACATACAGACTCCTCACCCCCTATGGAGTCATTACATACAGCCTCCTCACCCCCTATGGAGTCATTACACACAGCCTCCTCACCCCCTATGGATTCATTACACACAGCCTCCTCACCCCCTATGGAGTCATTACATACAGCCTCCTCACCCCCTATGGAGTCATTACATACAGCCTCCTCACCCCCTATGGAGTCATTACATACAGCCTCCTCACCCCCTATGGAGTCATTACATACAGCCTCCTCACCCCCTATGGAGTCATTACATACAGCCTCCTCACCCCCTATGGAGTCATTACATACAGACTCCTCACCCCCTATGGAGTCATTACATACAGCCCTCCTCACCCCCTATGGAGTCATTACACACAGCCTCCTCACCCCCTATGGAGTCATTACATACAGCCTCCTCACCCCCTATGGAGTCATTACATACAGACTCCTCACCCCCTATGGAGTCATTACATACAGCCTCCTCACCCCCTATGGAGTCATTACATACAGCCCTCCTCACCCCCTATGGAGTCATTACATACAGCCTCCTCACCCCCTATGGAGTCATTACATACAGCCTCCTCACCCCCTATGGAGTCATTACATACAGCCTCCTCACCCCCTATGGAGTCATTACATACAGCCTCCTCACCCCCTATGGAGTCATTACATACAGCCTCCTCACCCCCTATGGAGTCATTACATACAGCCCTCCTCACCCCCTATGGAGTCATTACACACAGCCTCCTCACCCCCTATGGAGTCATTACATAAAGCCCTCCTCACCCCCTATGGAGTCATTACATACAGCCTCCTCACCCCCTATGGAGTCATTACATACAGCCTCCTCACCCCCTATGGAGTCATTACATACAGCCTCCTCACCCCCTATGGAGTCATTACATACAGCCTCCTCACCCCCTATGGAGTCATTACATACAGCCCTCCTCACCCCCTATGGAGTCATTACACACAGCCTCCTCACCCCCTATGGAGTCATCACATACAGCCTCCTCACCCCCTATGGAGTCATTACATAAAGCCCTCCTCACCCCCTATGGAGTCATTACATAAAGCCCTCCTCACCCCCTATGGAGTCATTACATACAGCCTCCTCACCCCCTATGGAGTCATTACATACAGCCTCCTCACCCCTACAGTCATTACATACAGCCTCCTCACCCCCTATGTAGTCATTACATACAGCCTCCTCACCCCCTATGGAGTCATTACATACAGCCTCCTCACCCCTACAGTCATTACATACAGCCTCCTCACCCCCTATGTAGTCATTACATACAGCCTCCTCACCCCCTATGGAGTCATTACATACAGCCTCCTCACCCCCTATGGAGTCATTACATACAGCCTCCTCACCCCCTATGGAGTCATTACATACAGCCTCCTCACCCCCTATGGAGTCATTACACACAGCCTCCTCACCCCTACAGTCATTACATACAGCCTCCTCACCCCCTATGGAGTCATTACACACAGCCTCCTCACCCCCTATGGAGTCATTACACACAGCCTCCTCACCCCCTATGGAGTCATTACATACAGCCTCCTCACCCCCTATGGAGTCATTACACACAGCCTCCTCACCCCCTATGGAGTCATTACATACAGCCTCCTCACCCCCTATGGAGTCATTACATACAGCCTCCTCACCCCCTATGGAGTCATTACATACAGCCCTCCTCACCCCCTATGGAGTCATTACACACAGCCTCCTCACCCCCTATGGAGTCATTACATACAGCCTCCTCACCCCCTATGGAGTCATTACATACAGCCTCCTCACCCCCTATGGAGTCATTACATACAGCCTCCTCACCCCCTATGGAGTCATTACATACAGCCTCCTCACCCCCTATGGAGTCATTACATACAGCCTCCTCGCCCCCTATGGAGTCATTACATACAGCCTCCTCACCCCCTATGGAGTCATTACATACAGCCTCCTCACCCCCTATGGAGTCATTACATACAGCCTCCTCACCCCTACAGAGTCATTACATACAGCCCCCTCACCCCCTATGGAGTCATTACATACAGCCTCCTCACCCCCTATGGAGTCATTACATACAGCCTCCTCACCCCCTATGGAGTCATTACATACAGCCTCCTCACCCCTATGGAGTCATTACACACAGCCTCCTCACCCCTATGGGGTCATGAGGAATAACAGTCGTGTATATATATATATATATATATATATATATATATATATATATATATATATATATATATATGCACCATTCAGAGTCTAATTGCCCATAACAAACATGGCTGCGCGGCCTCCGGTGCTCGGGTCATATGACCCAGAAGCCCCTCCTCTTCCTGCCCTCCGCCGGAAGTGAGTGTGATCTGCTGCCAGTGCTCAGGACCCGGGAAATCTGAGTGAGTGACAGACGAGGAGTGTGAGGGGGGACGGGGCGCCATCATAATGTCCTGAGGGACCGCGACCACTGCGATGGCTTCCCCCCTAATCCTCCCCAGAGACCCCCCCATGTGTATTAGAGGCAGTGACTGACTACAGAGAGCAGCAGCGATAACAGGGGAGACAGGAGGAGGAGGAGAGACAGCAGGAGGAGGAGGGGGAGAGACAGCAGGAGGGGGAGAGACAGGAGGAGGGGGAGAGACAGCAGGAGGAGGAGGGGGAGAGACAGCAGGAGGAGGAGGGGGAGAGACAGCAGGAGGAGGGGGAGAGACAGGAGGAGGGGGAGAGACAGGAGGAGGGGGAGAGACAGCAGGAGGAGGAGAGACAGCAGGAGGAGGAGAAGAGACAGGAGGAGGAGAGAGACAGCAGGAGGAGAAGAGACAGGAGGAGGAGGAGAGACAGCAGGAGGAGGAGAAGAGACAGGAGGAGGAGGAGAGACAGCAGGAGGAGGAGAAGAGACAGGAGGAGGAGAGAGCCAGGAGGGGGAGAGACAGCAGGAGGAGGAGAGACAGCAGGAGGAGGAGAGACAGCAGGAGGAGGAGAAGAGACAGGAGGAGGAGAGAGCCAGGAGGGGGAGAGACAGCAGGAGGAGGAGAGACAGCAGGAGGAGGAGAGACAGCAGGAGGAGGAGAGACAGCAGGAGGAGGAGAAGAGACAGGAGGAGGAGAGAGACAGCAGGAGGAGAAGAGACAGGAGGAGGAGGAGAGACAGCAGGAGGAGGAGAAGAGACAGGAGGAGGAGAGAGCCAGGAGGGGGAGAGACAGCAGGAGGAGGAGAGACAGCAGGAGGAGGAGAGACAGCAGGAGGAGAAGAGACAGGAGGAGGAGGAGAGACAGCAGGAGGAGGAGAAGAGACAGGAGGAGGAGGAGAGACAGCAGGAGGAGGAGAGAGCCAGGAGGGGGAGAGACAGCAGGAGGAGGAGAGACAGCAGGAGGAGGAGAAGAGACAGGAGGAGGAGAGAGCCAGGAGGGGGAGAGACAGCAGGAGGAGGAGAGACAGCAGGAGGAGGAGAGACAGCAGGAGGAGGAGAGACAGGAGGAGGAGAGAGACAGCAGGAGGAGAAGAGACAGGAGGAGGAGGAGAGACAGCAGGAGGAGGAGAAGAGACAGGAGGAGGAGAGAGCCAGGAGGGGGAGAGACAGCAGGAGGAGGAGAGACAGCAGGAGGAGGAGAAGAGACAGGAGGAGGAGAGAGCCAGGAGGGGGAGAGACAGCAGGAGGAGAGAGCCAGCAGTAGGGGGAGAGACAGGAGGGAGAGAGAGAGCAGGAGGAGGAGAAGAGACAGGAGGAGGGAAGAGACAGGAGGAGGAGAGAGACAGCAGGAGGAGGGGGAGAGACAGCAGGAGGAGGAGGGGGAGAGACAGCAGGAGGAGGAGGGGGAGAGACAGCAGGAGGAGGAGGGGGAGAGACAGCAGGAGGAGGAGGGGGAGAGACAGCAGGAGGGGGAGAGACAGGAGGAGGAGGAGGGGGAGAGACAGCAGGAGGGGGAGAGACAGCAGGAGGGGGAGAGACAGCAGGAGGGGGAGAGACAGCAGGAGGGGGAGAGACAGCAGGAGGGGGAGAGACAGCAGGAGGAGGAGAGACAGCAGGAGGAGGAGGGGGAGAGACAGCAGGAGGAGGAGGGGGAGAGACAGCAGGAGGAGGAGGGGGAGAGACAGGAGGAGGGGGAGAGACAGCAGGAGGAGGAGGGGGAGAGACAGCAGGAGGAGGAGGGGGAGAGACAGCAGGAGGAGGAGGGGGAGAGACAGCAGGAGGAGGAGGGGGAGAGACAGCAGGAGGAGGAGGGGGAGAGACAGCAGGAGGAGGAGGGGGAGAGACAGCAGGAGGAGGAGGGGGAGAGACAGCAGGAGGAGGAGGGGGAGAGACAGGAGGAGGAGGAGGGGGAGAGACAGGAGGAGGAGGGGGAGAGACAGCAGGAGGAGGAGGGGGAGAGACAGCAGGAGGAGGAGAGACAGGAGGAGGGGGAGAGACAGGAGGAGGGGGAGAGACAGGAGGAGGGGGAGAGACAGGAGGAGGGGGAGAGACAGGAGGAGGGGGAGAGACAGGAGGAGGGGGAGAGACAGGAGGAGGGGGAGAGACAGGAGGAGGGGGAGAGACAGGAGGAGGAGGAGGGGGAGAGACAGGAGGAGGAGGAGGGGGAGAGACAGGAGGAGGGGGAGAGACAGGAGGAGGAGGGGGGGAGAGACAGCAGGAGGAGGGGGGGGAGAGACAGCAGGAGGAGGAGGGGGAGAGACAGCAGGAGGAGGAGGAGGGGGAGAGACAGCAGGAGGAGGGGGGGAGAGACAGGAGGAGGGGGAGAGACAGGAGGAGGGGGGGGAGAGACAGCAGGAGGAGGAGGGGGAGAGACAGCAGGAGGAGGAGGAGGAGGGGGAGAGACAGCAGGAGGAGGAGGGGGAGAGACAGCAGGAGGAGGAGGGGGAGAGACAGCAGGAGGGGGAGAGACAGGAGGAGGAGGAGGGGGAGAGACAGCAGGAGGGGGAGAGACAGCAGGAGGGGGAGAGACAGCAGGAGGGGGAGAGACAGCAGGAGGGGGAGAGACAGCAGGAGGAGGAGAGACAGCAGGAGGAGGAGGGGGAGAGACAGCAGGAGGAGGAGGGGGAGAGACAGCAGGAGGGGGAGAGACAGCAGGAGGAGGAGGGGGAGAGACAGCAGGAGGAGGAGGGGGAGAGACAGCAGGAGGAGGAGGGGGAGAGACAGCAGGAGGAGGAGGGGGAGAGACAGCAGGAGGAGGAGGGGGAGAGACAGCAGGAGGAGGAGGGGGAGAGACAGCAGGAGGAGGAGGGGGAGAGACAGCAGGAGGAGGAGGGGGAGAGACAGGAGGAGGAGGAGGGGGAGAGACAGCAGGAGGAGGAGGGGGAGAGACAGCAGGAGGAGGAGGGGGAGAGACAGCAGGAGGAGGAGGGGGAGAGACAGCAGGAGGAGGAGGGGGAGAGACAGCAGGAGGAGGAGGGGGAGAGACAGCAGGAGGAGGAGGGGGAGAGACAGCAGGAGGAGGAGGGGGAGAGACAGGAGGAGGGGGAGAGACAGGAGGAGGGGGAGAGACAGGAGGAGGGGGAGAGACAGGAGGAGGGGGAGAGACAGGAGGAGGGGGAGAGACAGGAGGAGGAGGAGGGGGAGAGACAGGAGGAGGAGGAGGGGGAGAGACAGGAGGAGGGGGAGAGACAGGAGGAGGAGGGGGGGAGAGACAGCAGGAGGAGGGGGGGGGAGAGACAGCAGGAGGAGGAGGGGGAGAGACAGCAGGAGGAGGAGGAGGGGGAGAGACAGCAGGAGGAGGAGGAGGGGGAGAGACAGCAGGAGGAGGAGGGGGAGAGACAGGAGGAGGGGGAGAGACAGGAGGAGGGGGAGAGACAGGAGGAGGGGGGGGAGAGACAGCAGGAGGAGGAGGGGGAGAGACAGCAGGAGGAGGAGGGGGAGAGACAGGAGGAGGAGGGGGAGAGACAGCAGGAGGAGGAGGGGGAGAGACAGCAGGAGGAGGAGGGGGAGAGACAGCAGGAGGGGGAGAGACAGGAGGAGGGGGAGAGACAGGAGGAGGAGGGGGAGAGACAGGAGGAGGAGGGGGAGAGACAGGAGGAGGGGGAGAGACAGGAGGAGGAGGAGGGGGAGAGACAGGAGGAGGAGGAGGGGGAGAGACAGGAGGAGGAGGAGGGGGAGAGACAGGAGGAGGGGGAGAGACAGGAGGAGGGGGAGAGACAGGAGGAGGGGGAGAGACAGGAGGAGGAGGGGGAGAGACGGGAGGAGCGGGGGGATAGTGGGGTCTTCCATGCTCGGGCACTTTCTCAGGGCGGGGGCTGTAGTATTAGTGCGGGGGGATAGCGGGGTCCTCCATGCTCGGCCTCTCCCTCAGAACAGTGGCTGTAGTATTAGTACGGGGGGATAGTGGGGTCCTCCATGCTCGGCCTCTCCTCTCCCTCAGAGCAGGGGCTGTAGTATTAGAGCGGGGGGATAGTGGGGTCCTCCGTGCTCGGCCTCTCCCTCAGAGCGGGGGCTGTAGTATTAGTGCGGGGGGATAGCGGGGTCCTCCATGCTCGGCCTCTCCTCTCCCTCAGAGCGGGGGCTGTAGTATTAGTGCGGGGGATAGTGGGGTCCTCCATGCTCGGCCTCTCCTCTCTCTCAGAGCAGGGGCTGTAGTATTAGAGCGGGGGGATAGTGGGGTCCTCCGTGCTCGGCCTCTCCCTCAGAGCGGGGGCTGTAGTATTAGTGCGGGGGGGATAGCGGGGTCCTCCATGCTCGGCCTCTCCTCTCCCTCAGGCCGGGGGCTGTAGTATTTGGGCGGGGGGATAGTGGGGTCCTCCATGCTCGGCATCTCTCTGAGCGGGGGCTGTAGTATTAGTGCGGGGGGATGGTGGGTTCCTCCATGCTCGGCCTCTCCCTTAGAGCGGGGGCTGTAGTATTAGTGCGGGGGGATAGCGGGGTCCTCCATGCTCGGCCTCTCTCTCAGAGCGGGGGCTGTAGTATTAGTACAGGGGAATAGTGGGGTCCTCCATGCTCGGCCTCTCCCTCAGAGCGGGGGTTGTAGTATTAGAGCGGGGGGATAGTGGGGTCCTCCATGCTCGGCCTCTCCTCTCCCTCAGACCGGGGGCTGTAGTATTTGGGCGGGGGGATAGTGGGGTCCTCCATGCTCGGCCTCTACCTCAGAGCGGGGGCTGTAGTATTAGTGCGGGGGGATAGTGGGGTCCTCCATGCTCGGCCTCTCTCTCAGGGCGGGGGCTGTAGTATTAGTGCGGGGATAGCGGGGTCCTCCATGCTCGGCCTCTCTCTCAGAGCAGGGGCTGTAGTATTAGAGCGGGGGGATAGCGGGATCCTCCATGCTCGGCCTCTCCTCTCCCTCAGGCCGGGGGCTGTAGTATTAGAGCGGGGGATAGTGGGGTCCTCCATGCTCGGCCTCTCCTCTCCCTCAGGCCGGGGGCTGTAGTATTAGTGCGGGGGATAGTGGGGTCCTCCATGCTCGGCCTCTCTCTCAGAGCGGGGGCTGTAGTATTAGAGCGGGGGGATAGTGGGGTCCTCCATGCTCGGCCTCTCTCTCAGAGCAGGGGCTGTAGTATTAGTGCGGGGGGATAGCGGGGTCCTCCATGCTCTGCCTCTCCTCTCCCTCAGAGCGGGGGCTGTAGGATTAGTGCGGGGGGATAGTGGGGTCCTCCATGCTCGGCCTCTCCCTCAGAGCGGGGGCTGTAGTATTCGTGCGGGGATAGTGGGGTCCTCCATGGTCGGCCTCTCTCTCAGAGCAGGGGCTGTAGTATTAGAGCGGGGGGATAGCGGGGTCCTCCATGCTCGGCCTCTCCTCTCCCTCAGACCGGGGGCTGTAGTATTAGTGCGGGGGGATAGTGGGGTCCTCCATGCTCGGCCTCTCTCTGAGCGGGGGCTGTAGTATTAGTGCGGGGGGATAGCGGGGTCCTCCATGCTCGGCCTCTCTCTCAGAGCAGGGGCTGTAGTATTAGTGCGGGGGGATAGTGGGGTCCTCCATGCTCGGCCTCTTCTCTCCCTCAGAGCGGGGGCTGTAGTATTAGTGCGGGGGATAGTGGGGTCCTCCATGGTCGGCCTCTCTCTCAGAGCAGGGGCTGTAGTATTAGAGCGGGGGGATAGCGGGGTCCTCCATGCTCGGCCTCTCCTCTCCCTCAGAGCGGGGGCTGTAGTATTAGTGCGGGGGATAGTGGGGTCCTCCATGCTCGGCCTCTCTCAGAGCGGAGGCTGTAGTATCAGTGCGGGGGGATAGCGGGGTCCTCCATGCTCGGCCTCTCCTCTCTCTCAGAGCGGGGGCTGTAGTATTAGTGCGGGGGGATAGTGGGGTCCTCCATGCTCGGCCTCTCCTCTCCCTCAGGCCGGGGGCTGTAGTATTAGTGCGGGGGGATAGTGGGGTCCTCCATGCTCGGCCTCTCCTCTCTCTCAGAGCGGGGGCTGTAGTATTAGTGCGGGGGGATAGTGGGGTCCTCCATGCTCGGCCTCTCCTCTCCCTCAGGCCGGGGGCTGTAGTATTAGTGCGGGGGGATAGTGGGGTCCTCCATGCTCGGCCTCTCCTCTCCCTCAGAGCGGGGGCTGTAGTATTAGTGCGGGGGATAGTGGGGTCCTCCATGCTCGGCCTCTCCTCTCTCTCAGAGCGGGGGCTGTAGTATTAGTGCGGGGGGATAGCGGGGTCCTCCATGCTCGGCCTCTCCTCTCTATAAGAGCGGGGGCTGTAGTATTAGTTCGGGGGGGATAGCGGGGTCCTCCATGCTCGGCCTCTCTCTCAGAGCGGGGGCTGTAGTATCAGTGCGGGGGGATAGCGGGGTCCTCCATGCTCGGCCTCTCCCTCAGAGCGGGGGCTGTAGTATTAGTGCAGGGGGATAGTGGGGTCCTCCATGCTCGGCCTCTCTCTCAGGGCGGGGGGATAGTGGGGTCCTCCATGCTCGGCCTCTCTCTCAGGGCGGGGGGATAGTGGGGTCCTCCATGCTCGGGCCTCTTTCTCAGGGCGGGGGGATAGCGGGGTCCTCCATGCTCGGCCTCTCCTCTCTCTCAGAGCGGGGGCTGTAGTATTAGGGCGGGGGGATAGTGGGGTCCTCCATGCTCGGCCTCTCCTCTCCCTCAGAGCGGGGGCTGTAGTATTAGGGCGGGGGGATAGTGGGGTCCTCCATGCTCGGCCTCTCCCTCAGAGCGGGGGCTGTAGTATTAGGGCGGGGGGATAGTGGGGTCCTCCATGCTCGGCCTCTCCTCTCTCTCAGGGCGGGGGCTGTAGTATTAGAGCGGGGGGATAGCGGGGTCCTCCATGCTCGGCCTCTCCTCTCTCTCAGGGCGGGGGCTGTAGTATTAGAGCGGGGGGATAGCGGGGTCCTCCATGCTCGGCCTCTCCTCTCCCTCAGAGCGGGGGCTGTAGTATTAGGGCGGGGGGATAGTGGGGTCCTCCATGCTCGGCCTCTCCTCTCCCTCAGAGCGGGGGCTGTAGTATTAGAGCGGGGGGATAGTGGGGTCCTCCGTGCTCGGCCTCTCCTCTCCCTCAGAGCGGGGGCTGTAGTATTAGTGCGGGGGATAGTGGGGTCCTCCATGGTCGGCCTCTCTCTCAGAGCAGGGGCTGTAGTATTAGAGCGGGGGGATAGTGGGGTCCTCCATGCTCGGCCTCTCCTCTCTCTCAGTGCGGGGGCTGTAGTATTAGTGTGGGGGGATAGCGGGGTCCTCCATGCTCGGCCTCTCCTCTCCCTCTGAGCGGGTCTGTAGTATTAGTGTGGGGGGATAGCGGGGTCCTCCATGCTCGGCCTCTCCTCTCCCTCAGAGCGGGGGCTGTAGTATTAGTGCGGGGGGATGGTGGGGTCCTCCATGCTCGGCCTCTCCCTCAGAGCGGGGGCTGTAGTATTAGTGCGGGGGGATAGTGGGGTCCTCCATGCTCGGCCTCTCTCTGAGTGGGGGCTGTAGTATTAGGGCGGGGGGATAGTGGGGTCCTCCATGCTCGGCCTCTCCCTCAGAGCGGGGGCTGTAGTATTAGTGCGGGGGATAGTGGGGTCCTCCATGCTCGGCCTCTCCTCTCTCTCAGAGCGGGGGCTGTAGTATTAGTGCGGGGGGATAGTGGGGTCCTCCATGCTCGGCCTCTCTCTGAGCGGGGGCTGTAGTATTAGAGCGGGGGGATAGTGGGGTCCTCCATGCTCGGCCTCTCCCTCAGAGCGGGGGCTGTAGTATTAGTGCGGGGGATAGTGGGGTCCTCCATGCTCGGCCTCTCCTCTCTCTCAGAGCGGGGGCTGTAGTATTAGTGCGGGGGGATAGTGGGGTCCTCCATGCTCGGCCTCTCCTCTCTCTAAGAGCGGGGGCTGTGGTATTAATTCGGGGGGATAGCGGGGTCCTCCATGCTCGGGCACTCTCTCAGAGCGGGGGCTGTAGTATCAGTGCGGGGGGATAGCGGGGTCCTACATGCTCGGCCTCTCCCTCAGAGCGGGGGCTGTAGTATTAGTGCAGGGGGATAGTGGGGTCCTCCATGCTCGGCCTCTCTCTCAGGACGGGGGGATAGTGGGGTCCTCCATGCTCGGCCTCTCTCTCAGAGCAGGGGCTGTAGTATTAGAGCGGGGGGATAGCGGGATCCTCCATGCTCGGCCTCTCCTCTCCCTCAGGCCGGGGGCTGTAGTATTAGTGCGGGGGGATAGTGGGGTCCTCCATGCTCGGCCTCTCCTCTCTCTAAGAGCGGGGGCTGTAGTATTAATTCGGGGGGATAGCGGGGTCCTCCATGCTCGGGCACTCTCTCAGAGTGGGGGCTGTAGTATCAGTGCGGGGGGATAGCGGGGTCCTACATGCTCGGCCTCTCCCTCAGAGCGGGGGCTGTAGTATTAGTGCAGGGGGATAGTGGGGTCCTCCATGCTCGGCCTCTCCCTCAGAGCGGGGGCTGTAGTATTAGGGCGGGGGGATAGTGGGGTCCTCCATGCTCGGCCTCTCCTCTCTCTCAGGGCGGGGGCTGTAGTATTAGAGCGGGGGGATAGCGGGGTCCTCCATGCTCGGCCTCTCCTCTCCCTCAGAGCGGGGGCTGTAGTATTAGGGCGGGGGGATAGTGGGGTCCTCCATGCTCGGCCTCTCCTCTCCCTCAGAGCGGGGGCTGTAGTATTAGAGCGGGGGGATAGTGGGGTCCTCCGTGCTCGGCCTCTCCTCTCCCTCAGAGCGGGGGCTGTAGTATTAGTGCGGGGGATAGTGGGGTCCTCCATGGTCGGCCTCTCTCTCAGAGCAGGGGCTGTAGTATTAGAGCGGGGGGATAGTGGGGTCCTCCATGCTCGGCCTCTCCTCTCTCTCAGTGCGGGGGCTGTAGTATTAGTGTGGGGGGATAGCGGGGTCCTCCATGCTCGGCCTCTCCTCTCCCTCTGAGCGGGTCTGTAGTATTAGTGTGGGGGGATAGCGGGGTCCTCCATGCTCGGCCTCTCCTCTCCCTCAGAGCGGGGGCTGTAGTATTAGTGCGGGGGGATGGTGGGGTCCTCCATGCTCGGCCTCTCCCTCAGAGCGGGGGCTGTAGTATTAGTGCGGGGGGATAGTGGGGTCCTCCATGATCGGCCTCTCTCTCAGGGCACTGACCCCTCGGCCTCCATCTTGTTTCTCCCGGCAGAGGCCGCCGCCATGTTTGGCTCGTCCAGGGGAGGCGTCCGCGGGGGCCAAGACCAATTCAACTGGGAAGATGTGAAGACGGACAAACAGCGGGAGAACTACCTGGGTAATGCAGTCCCTGCGTTCATCCTGAGCCGCCTGCTTCATGTGTGAGGACTGCTGGTATGATAATGGCGTCTGTCTGCAGGGAACTCGCTGATGGCGCCGGTCGGTCGCTGGCAGAAGGGTCGGGATCTGACGTGGTACGCAAAGAACAAGCAGGGCGCGGGGGCCCCGAGCCGGGAGCAGGAGCTGGCTGCCGTCAAGCAAGCAGAGGAGGAGGCCATGCTGGCTGCACTGTGAGTGACACCTGGAGAGGGCGGGGCCTGACACCCCTGCTCCACCCACATTGCGTTTCCATCATGTGACCTCAGGATCCCCCTGCTCATTCCTGAGACACCAGAATGTGATCCCTCCAGACTGATACACTGTAACAGACCCTCCGCTGTTTGATGCGGGCCGGCCAGGCACTCAGTGCTGCACTCTCTTGTCTTTCAGGGGTTACAAGACGGTGACGCGACAGCCCAAAGGTCTCAGCAAGGAGGTGAGAGAAACCCCCGCACCCTTCCCCATGGCACCCGCTCCTGGGTGGTGTCCGGGGTCATGGCCCTGTTTCCTGTGTTGATAGGAGTTTGCAGAGGCGTGTAAGCGGGAAGGATCGGAGCGGGATGAGCGCGGGGTGGATCGGGTGCTCGGCCTGGGCACCTCCAGGTAAGAGGGCGGGGTCCTAGAGATGCCCTGATACCTGCCCTTTCCTGCCCCATCACCTGCCCCTGCTGTCCTTGTTACCCCACAGTGTGTCCTCGGCCCGGATGACCCTCTCCAAGGAAGACAAGGAGGCGACAAAGATGGGCTTCTCTATCTTCACAGTAAGTGTAGCTGTAGGTGTCCTCACAGGTAGGTACCTTCCCCATCCCTGACTTCTCCTGTCCCTCAGCATCAGAAGACGGGAGAGCGGCAGAACCTTCCCCCGGAGAAGACGCTGCAGGAGAAGAGCGAGGAGCAGCGGACGTCCAGGTGATGATGTCACCGGGCTCAGAGGTGCTCTGGGGGAGCCCCCTAAGTGTCTGACAGTGTCTGTGTCTCAGGTCAGAGGTCAAGAAGAGGAAGGAGAAGAAGAAGAAGAAAAAGAAAGAGAAGAAGAAGGAGAAGCGGCGGCGGCAGCCGGATTCCTCATCAGGCGATGAAGACAGGTGAGAACTGCCGGCAGCCATTGCAGGGACCTGTGCTCAGCGCTGCTCCTCTTCCCTCGGTGCTGAGCTGTGTGTGTTGTGTGATGTCCTCGGTACTGAGCTGTGTGTGTTGTGTGATGTCCTCGGTACTGAGCTGTGTGTGTTGTGTGATGTCCTCGGTACTGAGCTGTGTGTGTTGTGTGATGTCCTCGGTACTGAGCTGTGTGTGTTGTGTGATGTCCTCGGTACTGAGCTGTGTGTGTTGTGTGATGTCCTCGGTACTGAGCTGTGTGTGTTGTGTGATGTCCTCGGTGCTGAGCTGTGTGTGTTGTGTGATGCCCTCGGTGCTGAGCTGTGTGTGTTGTGTGATGTCCTCCTGATCTCGGCTCTGCTCCTCTTCCCTCGGTGCTGAGCTGTGTGTGTTGTGTGATGTCCTCTTGCACTCGGCTCTGCTCCTCTCCCCTCGGTGCTGAGCTGTGTGTGTTGTGTGATGTCCTCTTGCACTCGGCTCTGCTCCTCTTCCCTCGGTGCTGAGCTGTGTGTGTTGTGTGATGTCCTCTTGCGCTCGGCTCTGCTCCTCTTCCCTCGGTGCTGAGCTGTGTGTGTTGTGTGATGTCCTCTTGCACTCGGCTCCTCTTCCCTCGGTGCTGATCTCTGTGTGATGTCCTCGCGCGCTCGGCTCTGCTCCTCTCCCCTCGGTGCTGAGCTCTGTGTGTTGTGTGATGTCCTCTTGCGCTCGGCTCTGCTCCTCTTCCCTCGGTGCTGAGCTGTGTGTGTTGTGTGATGTCCTCGCACACTCGGCTCCTCTTCCCTTGGTGCTGAGCTGTGTGTGTTGTGTGATGTCCTCGCACACTCGGCTCCTCTCCCCTCGGTGCTGAGCTGTGTGTGTTGTGTGATGTCCTCGCGCGCTCGGCTCTGCTCCTCTTCCCTCGGTGCTGAGCTGTGTGTGTTGTGTGATGTCCTCGCGCGCTCGGCTCTGCTCCTCTCCTCTCGGTGCTGAGCTGTGTGTGTTGTGTGATGCCCTCCTGCTTTCGGCTCTGCTCCTCTTCCCTCGGTGCTGATCTCTGTGTGATGTCCTCGCGCGCTCGGCTCTGCTCCTCTCCCCTCGGTGCTGAGCTCTGTGTGTTGTGTGATGTCCTCTTGCGCTCGGCTCTGCTCCTCTTCCCTCGGTGCTGAGCTGTGTGTGTTGTGTGATGTCCTCGCACACTCGGCTCCTCTTCCCTTGGTGCTGAGCTGTGTGTGTTGTGTGATGTCCTCGCACACTCGGCTCCTCTCCCCTCGGTGCTGAGCTGTGTGTGTTGTGTGATGTCCTCTTGCGCTCGGCTCTGCTCCTCTTCCCTCGGTGCTGAGCTGTGTGTGTTGTGTGATGTCCTCTTGCACTCGGCTCTGCTCCTCTTCCCTCGGTGCTGATCTCTGTGTGATGTCCTCGCGCGCTCGGCTCTGCTCCTCTCCCCTCGGTGCTGAGCTCTGTGTGTTGTGTGCTGTCCTCTTGCGCTCGGCTCTGCTCCTCTTCCCTCGGTGCTGAGCTGTGTGTGTTGTGTGATGTCCTCGCACACTCGGCTCCTCTTCCCTTGGTGCTGAGCTGTGTGTGTTGTGTGATGTCCTCGCACACTCGGCTCCTCTCCCCTCGGTGCTGAGCTGTGTGTGTTGTGTGATGTCCTCGCGCGCTCGGCTCTGCTCCTCTTCCCTCGGTGCTGAGCTGTGTGTGTTGTGTGATGTCCTCGCGCGCTCGGCTCTGCTCCTCTCCTCTCGGTGCTGAGCTGTGTGTGTTGTGTGATGCCCTCCTGCTTTCGGCTCTGCTCCTCTTCCCTCGGGGCTGATCTCTGTGTGATGTCCTGGCGCGCTCGGCTCTGCTCCTCTCCCCTCGGTGCTGAGCTCTGTGTGTTGTGTGATGTCCTCTTGCGCTCGGCTCTGCTCCTCTTCCCTCGGTGCTGAGCTGTGTGTGTTGTGTGATGTCCTCGCACACTCGGCTCCTCTTCCCTTGGTGCTGAGCTGTGTGTGTTGTGTGATGTCCTCGCACACTCGGCTCCTCTCCCCTCGGTGCTGAGCTGTGTGTGTTGTGTGATGTCCTCTTGCGCTCGGCTCTGCTCCTCTTCCCTCGGTGCTGAGCTGTGTGTGTTGTGTGATGTCCTCACGCGCTCGGCTCTGCTCCTCTCCTCTCGGTGCTGAGCTGTGTGTGTTGTGTGATGTCCTCGCACACTCGGCTCCTCTTCCCTTGGTGCTGAGCTGTGTGTGTTGTGTGATGTCCTCGCACACTCGGCTCCTCTCCCCTCGGTGCTGAGCTGTGTGTGTTGTGTGATGTCCTCTTGCGCTCGGCTCTGCTCCTCTTCCCTCGGTGCTGAGCTGTGTGTGTTGTGTGATGTCCTCTTGCTTTCGGCTCTGCTCCTCTTCCCTCGGTGCTGAGCTGTGTGTGTTGTGTGATGTCCTCTTGCACTCGGCTCTGCTCCTCTTCCCTCGGTGCTGAGCTGTGTGTGTTGTGTGATATCCTCGCGCGCTCGGCTCTGCTCCTCTTCCCTCGGTGCTGAGCTGTGTGTGTTGTGTGATGTCCTCTTGCGCTCGGCTCTGCTCCTCTCCCCTCGATGCTGAGCTGTGTGTGTTGTGTGATGTCCTCTTGCGCTCGGCTCTGTTCCTCTTCCCTCGGTGCTGAGCTGTGTGTGTTGTGTGATGTCCTCTTGCGCTCGGCTCCTCTTCCCTCGGTGCTGAGCTGTGTGTGTTGTGTGATGTCCTCTTGCGCTCGGCTCTGCTCCTCTCCCCTCGGTGCTGAGCTGTGTGTGTTGTGTGATGTCCTCTTGCGCTTGGCTCTGCTCCTTTTCCCTCGGTGCTGAGCTGTGTGTGTTGTGTGATGTCCTCTTGCGCTCGGCTCTGCTCCTCTTCCCTCGGTGCTGAGCTGTGTGTGTTGTGTGATGTCCTCTTGCGCTCGGCTCGGCTTCTCTTCCCTCGGTGCTGAGCTGTGTGTGTTGTGTGATGTCCTCTTGCGCTCGGCTCTGCTCCTCTTCCCTCGGTGCTGAGCTGTGTGTGTTGTGTGATGTCCTCGCGCGCTCGGCTCTGTTCCTCTTCCCTCGGTGCTGAGCTGTGTGTGTTGTGTGATGTCCTCTTGCGCTCGGCTCTGTTCCTCTTCCCTCGGTGCTGAGCTGTGTGTGTTGTGTGATGTCCTCTTGCGCTCGGCTCTGTTCCTCTTCCCTCGGTGCTGAGCTGTGTGTGTTGTGTGATGTCCTCTTGCGCTCGGCTCGGCTCCTCTTCCCTCGGTGCTGAGCTGTGTGTGTTGTGTGATGTTTTCTTGCGCTCGGCTCTGCTCCTCTCCCCTCGGTGCTGAGCTGTGTGTGTTGTGTGATGTCCTCTTGCGCTCGGCTCTGCTCCTCTCCCCTCGGTGCTGAGCTGTGTGTGTTGTGTGATGTCCTTTTGCGCTCGGCTCGGCTCCTCTTCCCTCGGTGCTGAGCTGTGTGTGTTGTGTGATGTCCTCTTGCGCTCGGCTCCTCTTCCCTCGGTGCTGAGCTGTGTGTGTTGTGTGATGTCCTCGCGCGCTCGGCTCTGCTCCTCTTCCCTCGGTGCTGAGCTGTGTGTGTTGTGTGATGTCCTCTTGCGCTCGGCTCTGCTCCTCTTCCCTCGGTGCTGAGCTGTGTGTGTTGTGTGATGTCCTCTTGCGCTCGGCTCTGCTCCTCTCCCCTCGGTGCTGAGCTGTGTGTGTTGTGTGATGTCCTCTTGCGCTCGGCTCCTCTTCCCTCGGTGCTGAGCTGTGTGTGTTGTGTGATGTCCTCTTGCGCTCGGCCCTGCTCCTCTTCCCTCGGTGCTGAGCTGTGTGTGTTGTGTGATGTCCTCTTGCGCTCGGCCCTGCTCCTCTCCCCTCGGTGCTGAGCTGTGTGTGTTGTGTGATGTCCTCTTGCGCTTGGCTCTGCTCCTCTCCCCTCGGTGCTGAGCTGTGTGTGTTGTGTGATGTCCTCTTGCGCTCGGCTCTGTTCCTCTTCCCTCGGTGCTGAGCTGTGTGTGTTGTGTGATGTCCTCGCACGCTCGGCTCCTCTTCCCTCGGTGCTGAGCTGTGTGTGTTGTGTGATGTCCTCTTGCTTTTGGCTCTGCTCCTCTTCCCTCGGTGCTGAGCTGTGTGTGTTGTGTGATGTCCTCGCGCGCTCGGCTCTGCTCCTCTCCCCTCGGTGCTGAGCTGTGTGTGTTGTGTGAGGTCCTCTTGCACTCGGCTCTGCTCCTCTCCCCTCGGTGCTGAGCTGTGTGTGTTGTGTGATGCCCTCGGTGCTGAGCTGTGTGTGTTGTGTGATTTCCTCTTGAGCTCGGCTCTGCTCCTCTCCCCTCGGTGCTGAGCTGTGTGTGTTGTGTGATGTCCTCTTGCGCTCGGCTCCTCTTCCCTCGGTGCTGAGCTGTGTGTGTTGTGTGATGTCCTCTTGCGCTCGGCTCTGTTCCTCTTCCCTCGGTGCTGAGCTGTGTGTGTTGTGTGATGTCCTCGCGCGCTCGGCTCTGCTCCTCTCCCCTCGGTGCTGAGCTGTGTGTGTTGTGTGATGTCCTCGCGCGCTCGGCTCTGTTCCTCTTCCCTCGGTGCTGAGCTGTGTGTGTTGTGTGATGTCCTCTTGCGCTCGGCTCGGCTCCTCTTCCCTCGGTGCTGAGCTGTGTGTGTTGTGTGATGTCCTCTTGCGCTCGGCTCTGCTTCTCTCCCCTCGGTGCTGAGCTGTGTGTGTTGTGTGATGTCCTCTTGCGCTCGGCTCTGCTCCTCTCCCCTCGGTGCTGAGCTGTGTGTGTTGTGTGATGTCCTCTTGCGCTCGGCTCTGTTCCTCTTCCCTCGGTGCTGAGCTGTGTGTGTTGTGTGATGTCCTCTTGCGCTCGGCTCCTCTTCCCTCGGTGCTGAGCTGTGTGTGTTGTGTGATGTCCTCTTGCTTTCGGCTCTGCTCCTCTCCCCTCGGTGCTGAGCTGTGTGTGTTGTGTGATGTCCTCTTGCTTTCGGCTCTGCTCCTCTTCCCTCGGTGCTGAGCTGTGTGTGTTGTGTGATGTCCTCTTGCGCTCGGCTCTGCTCCTCTCCCCTCGGTGCTGAGCTGTGTGTGTTGTGTGATGTCCTCTTGCGCTCGGCTCTGTTCCTCTTCCCTCGGTGCTGAGCTGTGTGTGTTGTGTGATGTCCTCTTGCGCTCGGCTCTGTTCCTCTTCCCTCGGTGCTGAGCTGTGTGTGTTGTGTGATGTCCTCTTGCGCTCGGCTCGGCTCCTCTTCCCTCGGTGCTGAGCTGTGTGTGTTGTGTGATGTCCTCTTGCGCTCGGCTCTGCTTCTCTCCCCTCGGTGCTGAGCTGTGTGTGTTGTGTGATGTCCTCTTGCTTTCGGCTCTGCTCCTCTCCCCTCGGTGCTGAGCTGTGTGTGTTGTGTGATGTCCTCACGCGCTCGGCTCTGCTCCTCTTCCCTCGGTGCTGAGCTGTGTGTGTTGTGTGATGTCCTCCTGCGCTCGGCTCTGTTCCTCTTCCCTCGGTGCTGAGCTGTGTGTGTTGTGTGATGTCCTCTTGCTTTCGGCTCGGCTCCTCTTCCCTCGGTGCTGAGCTGTGTGTGTTGTGTGATGTCCTCGCGTGCTCGGCTCTGCTCCTCTCCCCTCGGTGCTGAGCTGTGTGTGTTGTGTGATGTCCTCTTGCGCTCGGCTCTGTTCCTCTTCCCTCGGTGCTGAGCTGTGTGTGTTGTGTGATGTCCTCTTGCGCTCGGCTCCTCTTCCCTCGGTGCTGAGCTGTGTGTGTTGTGTGATGTCCTCTTGCGCTCGGCTCTGCTCCTCTCCCCTCGGTGCTGAGCTGTGTGTGTTGTGTGATGTCCTCTTGCACTCGGCTCTGCTCCTCTCCCCTCGGTGCTGAGCTGTGTGTGTTGTGTGATGTCCTCTTGCGCTCGGCTCTGTTCCTCTTCCCTCGGTGCTGAGCTGTGTGTGTTGTGTGATATCCTCGCGCGCTCGGCTCTGCTCCTCTTCCCTCGGTGCTTAGCTGTGTGTGTTGTGTGATATCCTCGCGCGCTCGGCTCTGCTCCTCTTCCCTCGGTGCTTAGCTCTGTGTGTTGTGTGATGTCCTCGCGCGCTCGGCTCTGCTCCTCTCCCCTCGGTGCTGAGCTGTGTGTGTTGTGTGATGTCCTCCTGAGCTCGGCTCTGCTCCTCTTTCCTCGGTGCTGAGCTGTGTGTGTTGTGTGATGTCCTCTTGCGCTCGGCTCTGTTCCTCTTCCCTCGGTGCTGAGCTGTGTGTGTTGTGTGATGTCCTCCTGAGCTCGGCTCTGCTCCTCTCCCCTCGGTGCTGAGCTGTGTGTGTTGTGTGATGTCCTCTTGCGCTCGGCTCTGCTCCTCTTCCCTCGGTGCTGAGCTGTGTGTGTTGTGTGATGTCCTCTTGCGCTCGGCTCCTCTCCCCTCGGTGCTGAGCTGTGTGTGTTGTGTGATGTCCTCTTGCGCTCGGCTCCTCTTCCCTCGGTGCTGAGCTGTGTGTGTTGTGTGATGTCCTCGCGCGCTCTGCTCCTCTTCCCTCGGTGCTGAGCTGTGTGTGTTGTGTGATGTCCTCTTGCACTCGGCTCTGCTCCTCTCCCCTCGGTGCTGAGCTGTGTGTGTTGTGTGATGTCCTCTTGCACTCGGCTCTGCTCCTCTTCCCTCGGTGCTGAGCTGTGTGTGTTGTGTGATGTCCTCTTGCGCTCGGCTCTGCTCCTCTTCCCTCGGTGCTGAGCTGTGTGTGTTGTGTGATGTCCTCGCGCGCTCTGCTCCTCTTCCCTCGGTGCTGAGCTGTGTGTGTTGTGTGATGTCCTCTTGCACTCGGCTCTGCTCCTCTCCCCTCGGTGCTGAGCTGTGTGTGTTGTGTGATGTCCTCTTGCGCTCGGCTCGGCTTCTCTTCCCTCGGTGCTGAGCTGTGTGTGTTGTGTGATGTCCTCACGCGCTTGGCTCTGCTCCTCTCCCCTCGGTGCTGAGCTGTGTGTGTTGTGTGATGTCCTCTTGCGCTCGGCTCTGCTCCTCTTCCCTCGGTGCTGAGCTGTGTGTTGTGTGATGTCCTCTTGCGCTCGGCTCTGCTCCTCTCCCCTCGGTGCTGAGCTCTGTGTTGTGTGATGTCCTCTTGCGCTCGGCTCTGTTCCTCTTCCCTCGGTGCTGAGCTGTGTGTGTTGTGTGATGTCCTCTTGCGCTCGGCTCTGCTCCTCTTCCCTCGGTGCTGAGCTGTGTGTGATGTCCTCACGCGCTCGGCTCTGCTCCTCTTCCCTTTGTATTTTGTGACCACTCTAAACCCCTTCTATATGGTCAGGCGGAGGAGAATGGGCCCCTCCAAGGATCATCCATCAGGGCCGCTTGCTGGAGCTGGCAGCCATTCATCAGAGCGGAGCCGCAGCGCTCGCCACCACCGCAGACGTTCATCAGAGCGGAGCTGCTCCCCTGGGCGCCACCACAGCCCCTCTTCCAGTTACAGCCCCCCTCACCGGCCGGCACGGCCCTCCACTAAGACCAGGCGGGAGAGGTCACCGTCTCCACGAGGAGCAAAGAGGCGGCATGACACGGACTCGGAGGATTGATGAGGCGTCTTGTAGTAGTGAGGTCCACGGGGAGCCCCCTGTGTCTCTCAGGGACAGCGCCAGCACTGTGCGTCTGATGTGCCCACAGCGGTCCGGGGGTCTGTGTATACCAGGACTGAGGGGATTTCAGACTTTATATTGGACTTTACATACTTGGATCCATCGGAGTCAGGGGTCACTGTGAATACTTACCCTTTTATATCAATAAAGTAAAATCTGGTCTTCCATGACTCCGCCCCGCAGTGTGTGAGCCCCTAATATGCAAAAATTTGATGGATCTGTCTGAAGAGTTGGGTGTTTAGGCCACTTCTAAAGCTTTGCTGGTTTGGTATCGGTCCGATAGTTTGGGGGTAGAACGTTCCAGGGAATATTATTAGGTCACTGGAAGATTGAAGGAGGAAAGATAGGGGGCAGCACTGTGCACAGCTCTGTGGATCAGGGGGATTAGTATATTCTGCATCCAGAAGGAGTAGGGCAAACGGCACAGACTGGAGGCCCTCCCCCGGGGCATTGACCGGACCACCTGTACCGATGCAGTGAGTATAGATTATAGAGGGGAGAGTTTAGTAAGGAGAACACTGGTTAGTGGTTTTCTTAGAAAAGGGGATGTTTCTGAGATCCAGCGAGACTGAGCAAGAGAATATACAATGCATAGCAGAGGTCGGAGTCCAACAGAACCACAAGACCGAGATGGAGAGGTCAGAGTTGGATTGGTTAGTAGACAAGAAGTTCAGTCAGGAAGGAGAGGACATTATGTTGGAGACAGCAGAGAGACAGTCACAAGTGTTCTGGGGGTCATCAGCATAAAGATGATATTGGAAACTATACTGCCCCCATTGGACCAACCATCAGCAGATTTGGAGGGAGAAAAGAAGAGGACTCAGGACTGAGCTCAGAGGACACTGAGAGGAAGAGGAGAAGAGAAAGATCCAGAGGAGGAGACACAAAGTGCGGTCAGAGAGATAGGAAGAAAACCAAGAGCGTGCAGGGTCCTTCAGGCCAATGGAGCGAAGCTCCTGAGGAGGAGCTGGTGGTCCACAGTACCAGATGCTGCCGATAGATCCAGAAGAACCAGGAGAGAAGAGTCACCTCTGGATTTACTGAAGAGATCATTGGAGACTTCAGAGCAGTTTCAGGGGAGAACAAAGAACGGAAACAGATTGTAGGGGCCAGGAGGGAGTTATAGAGAGACGGCGGCGGCGGGTTATAGAGAGACGGCGGCGGCGGGTTATAGAGAGACGGCGGCGGCGGGTTATAGAGAGACGGCGGTGGGTTATAGAGAGACGGCGGCGGTGGGTTATAGAGAGACGGCGGTGGGTTATAGAGAGACGGCGGCGGTGGGTTATAGAGAGACGGCGGCGGCGGGTTATAGAGAGGCGGCGGCGGGCTATAGAGAGAGGGCGGCGGCGGGTTATAGAGAGGCGGCGGGTTATAGAGAGACGGCGGCGGCGGGCTATAGAAAGACGGCGGCGGCGGGCTATAGAAAGACGGCGGCGGGTTATAGAGAGACGGCGGCGGCAGGCTATAGAAATACGGCGGCGGGCTATAGAGAGATGGCGGCGGCGGGCTATAGAGAGACGGCGGCGGCGGGCTATAGAGAGACGGCGGGTTATAGAGAGACGGCGGCGGCGGGCTATAGAGAGGCGGCGGCGGTGGGCTATAGAGAGGCGGCGGGCTATAGAGAATAGACCGGGCGTTCCAGGAGTTTGGAGATGAAAGGGAGGTTAGAGACTGGTCTGTAGTGAGTTGCTCTGGATGGGTCCAGAGAAGGTTCTTTAGTAATGGGGTAACAGCTTGAAAGAAGAGGGGACGACACCAGAAGAGAGAGCGAGAGTGAAGAATTTAGAGAGTTGAGAAGTGACAGCTGTGTGTATTGTTCTCGCACGCTCGGCTCTGCTCCTCTTCCCTCGGTCCTGTATATAATGATATATGTACAGCCGCTATAACCTGGGGATCTCCTGTATATAATGATATATGTACAGCCGCTATAACCTGGGGATCTCCTGTATATAATGATATATGTACAGCCGGTATAACCTGGGGATCTCCTGTATATAATGATATATGTACAGCCGGTATAACCTGGGGATCTCCTGTATATAATGATATATGTACAGCCGGTATAACCTGGAGATCTCCTGTATATAGTGATATATGTACAGCCGGTATAACCTGGGGATCTCCTGTATATAATGATATATGTACAGCCGGTATAACCTGGGGATCTCCTGTATATAGTGATATATGTACAGCCGGTATAACCTGGGGATCTCCTGTATATAGTGATATATGTACAGCCGGTATAACCTGGGGATCTCCTGTACATAATGATATATGTACAGCCGGTATAACATGGGATCTCCTGTATATAATGATATATGTACAGCCGCTATAACCTGGGGATCTCCTGTATATAATGATATATGTACAGCCGCTATAACCTGGGGATCTCCTGTATATAATGATATATGTACAGCCGGTATAACCTGGGGATCTCCTGTATATAATGATATATGTATGTACAGCCGGTATAACCTGGGGATCTCCTGTATATAGTGATATATGTACAGCCCGTATAACCTGGGGATCTCCTGTATATAATGATATATGTACAGCCGGTATAACCTGGGGATCTCCTGTATATAATGATATATGTACAGCCGGTATAACCTGGAGAACTCCTGTATATAATGATATATGTACAGCCGGTATAACCTGGGGATCTCCTGTATATAATGATATATGTACAGCCGGTATAACCTGGGGATCTCCTGTATATAATGATATATGTACAGCCGCTATAACCTGGAGATCTCCTGTATATAATGATATATGTACAGCCGGTATAACCTGGGGATCTCCTGTATATAATGATATATGTACAGCTGGTATAACCTGGGGATCTCCTGTATATAATGATATATGTACAGCCGGTATAACCTGGGGATCTCCTGTATATAGTGATATATGTACAGCCGGTATAACCTGGGGATCTCCTGTATATAGTGATATATGTACAGCCGGTATAACCTGGAGATCTCCTGTATATAATGATATATGTACAGCCGGTATAACCTGGGGATCTCCTGTATATAATGATATATGCACAGCTGCTATAAACTGGGGATCTCCTGTATATAATGATATATGCACAGCCGGTATAACCTGGGGATCTCCTGTATATAATGATATATGTACAGCCGGTATAACCTGGGGATCTCCTGTATATAATGATATATGCACAGCTGCTATAAACTGGGGATCTCCTGTATATAATGATATATGTACAGCCGGTATAACCTGGGGATCTCCTGTATATAATGATATATGTACAGCCGGTATAACCTGGGGATCTCCTGTATATAGTGATATATGTACAGCCGGTATAACCTGGGGATCTCCTGTATATAGTGATATATGTACAGCCGGTATAACCTGGGGATCTCCTGTATATAATGATATATGTACAGCCGGTATAACCTGGGGATCTCCTGTATATAGTGATATATGTACAGCCGGTATAACCTGGGGATCTCCTGTATATAGTGATATATGTACAGCCGGTATAACCTGGGGATCTCCTGTATATAATGATATATGTACAGCCGGTATAACCTGGGGATCTCCTGTATATAGTGATATATGTACAGCCGCTATAACCTGGGGATCTCCTGTATATAGTGATATATGTACAGCCGCTGTAACCTGGGGATCTCCTGTATATAGTGATATATGTACAGCCGCTATAACCTGGGGATCTCCTGTATATAATGATATATGTACAGCCGCTATAACCTGGGGATCTCCTGTATATAGTGATATATGTACAGCCGCTATAACCTGGGGATCTCCTGTATATAGTGATATATGTACAGCCGCTATAACCTGGGGATCTCCTGTATATAGTGATATATGTACAGCCGCTATAACCTGGGGATCTCCTGTATATAGTGATATATGTACAGCCGCTATAACCTGGGGATCTCCTGTATATAATGATATATGTACAGCCGGTATAACCAGGGGATCTCCTGTATATAGTGATATATGTACAGCCGGTATAACCTGGGGATCTCCTGTATATAATGATATATGTACAGCCGGTATAACCTGGGGATCTCCTGTATATAGTGATATATGTACAGCCGGTATAACCTGGGGATCTCCTGTATATAATGATATATGTACAGCCGGTATAACCTGGGGATCTCCTGTATATAATGATATATGTACAGCCGGTATAACCCGGGGATCTCCTGTATATAATGATATATGTATGTACAGCCGGTATAACCTGGGCATCTCCTGTGTATAATGATATATGTACAGCCGGTATAACCTGGGGATCTCCTGTATATAGTGATATATGTACAGACGGTATAACCTGGGGATCTCCTGTATATAATGATATATGTACAGCCGGTATAACCCGGGGATCTCCTGTATATAATGATATATGTACAGCCGCTATAACCTGGGGATCTCCTGTATATAATGATATATGTACAGCCGGTATAACCTGGGGATCTCCTGTATATAATGATATATGTATGCATCCTGCAGGGGGGGGGGGGCAGCATCGATCCTTGTGTAACCAGACCCTGTTACATTTTGGCTGAAGGCTACACTGCTTGGCTAAAGACTTTCTGTAGAATTTCTGAAAAATCTACAGGGCTTTGTCAGATATTTGGAGAAACATCAAATCTGGAAGGGATTTCCATAACTAGACAGAAATCTCATCAGAAGATGGCCACCACCTGACCACCCCAGAGAGTCTGCTGCCAATACATGATGGAGACGTGACCCTCTGAGGAAGCAGCTCTCCAGACCTCCCCTCACATCCACCACAAGCCTCTCTTCATGTGATGAGACATCATGGTCTTTTGATGTTCACTGCTTTGTAATAGACAGGATGGACCCCCAGGCAGGGACCACCCATCAAGTGAAGGTGAAGGGCTGAGCAGGACACGCTCTCCAGCTGAACTCTTCGAGAATACTGCCCATCTCTCTGATGAAGAATGAGACTTGTTCTGAGGGATGTGACAGATGTGGCCCAAGGTCTTCTCCCAGAAAAATGCTCCACAGACGCCATGTCCCAGGAATGGTGAAGGAGCAGAGGACTGGGGGGCACCAGCCAATGGCAGGATGTGGCCCTGAGGAGACGACTCATGTCAAGAAGCCGTGGAGGAAGAATGGTGGCTACTAGCACACACCACAGCGGTGGTCTCCTGCTTGACCACATGTGGATGAAACTTCCAGATGGACCTGGAAGCCCTTGAGACAGACAGTGGGCGATGTGAAGAAGCATCTACTCTGTAGGTCAGGATTGTTACAATCAGTGTGGATGGTGGAGTGTTCTCTGTGATGGGATAAACCCAATCCTGGGGAAGGTCCAACCAGAGCCACCAGCACGAGCCTTTCTGCGAGGTTCTCAGGAGACCTGGGACAAACCCAAGACTAATTATACGGAAATATAACCCTGGTCATGGCTGGAGCCTGTGATGTAACCTACAGTAGGGAGTTTACCACCTACAGACAATGCGAGAGGTCTGTCATTTTTATCATAACTTGGACTTCATCTTCAAGAGACCGAATCTAAAAAATTGTTTTACAAAACCTTATTGAGGAAAGGGGCTTCCAGGACTCGGAAAGAATCCACGGGAATCCATTAAAAAAGTGATCCTTTGTTGACGTCTACAAGCGCCTCACAGATGGGTCAAACAAGAAAAAGACTGACCCTCTCCAACACCACCGCGTCCTGGTCATGGTGTACACTAGAGATGAGCGAACATACTCGTCCGAGCCAATCACAAGAAACAGAGCCAATCACAAGCCAGGAGACTCTGCACTCCACCCAGCATGACGTGGTACCCTTACACGTGGATAGCAGTGGTTGGCTGGCCAGATCAGGTGACCCTGGAATAGACTAGCCGCTGCCCGCGCTGCTCGGATCCGCTAGGGAGAGAGCTGCTGCTGGTCAGGGAAAGCGTTAGGGTGTTCTATTAGCTTACTGTTAGGCAGGAGTGATTCTACAAGAACCCAACAGCCCTTCTTAGGGCTACAATAGCGTTATATTTTCCTTTTTTTTTGTTTGCTTGTGGCTGGGCTTGCTGGCACTAGTAGTGCAGCTAGTACCATATTGTGAGGAATTAGCAGGGGGACTTGCTACCGTTGTGTTTAGCTCTTAGTGACACGCATATCCACCTCAAACACCAAAGTGGGAAAATTTATTAGGGGTTTGATAAGAATTAGGCAGAGTCTGCTGATTTTTTTTTTTTTACCTTTATTTCTTTTTATAGCTCAAAGTCATCAGGCACAGCACAAAATACAGTTGTGTGCTGTCAGTGTAGGTTACAAACTAGCCATAGCAATAGGATAGCATCGTTTTGTTAAAAAAAAAAATAAACACAAAAAAAAAAAAAATTAAAAGTTTACACTTTAATTTTGAAAATGTTTAACCCGAGGGCTAGGGGTAGAGGACGAGGGCGTGGACGTGGGCGTCCACCTACTGCAGGGGTCAGAGGCCGTGGTCCTGGGCGGGGTGAGACACCACCTGCTGATGAGGGAGCAGGGGATCGCCGCAGAGCTACACTCCCTAGGTTCATCATGTCTCAAGTTACTGGGACTCGTGGTAGAGCACTGTTGAGGCCAGAACAGTGCGAAGAGGTGATGTCGTGGATTGCGGACAATGCTTCTAGCCATTTGTCCACCAGTCAGTCTTCCACGCAGTCCACCCATGTCACCGAAATCAGCACTCCTCCACCTCAGCCTCCTTCCCCCCAGTCGGCCCCCTCCCAGCAAAATTTGGCATTTGAACCGGCATACTCTGAGGAACTGTTTTCTGGACCCTTCCCACAGTCACAAACCACTTGTCCGGTTGCTGCTGAGCGTTCAGCTCTCCATACCCCAGATGCTGGAGCGCAAAAGGAAGTATAGCGCACCCCACCCACACGCCCAAGCCCTCAACGTCCACATCTCCAAGTTGCTTAGCCTGGAGATGCTGCCCTATAGGCTGGTAGAGACCGAGGCCTTTCGAAACCTCATGGCGGCGGCCGCCCCTCGGTGTTCGGTCCCCAGCCGCCACTACTTTTCCCGATGTGCCGTCCCAGCCCTGCACAAGCATGTGTCAGAGAACATCATCCGTGCCCTGACCAACGCTGTTTCTGACAAGGTCCACCTGACCACGGACACGTGGACGAGTGCTGCCGGGCAGGGTCACTATATATCGCTGACGGCACATTGGGTTAACTTGGTGGAGGCTGGGACCGAGTCTGACCCTGGGGCTGCTCATATACTGCCGACGCCGAGGATTGCGGGGCCTACCTCGGTCCAGGTCTCAAAGGCCTACTATGCCTCCTCCTCCTCCCACCCCTCCTCCACCTCCTCCTCCGAATTACCATCCGTGGGCATGGCACCATCAGTCGGTAGCTCTAGGCACAGCAGCAGTACCGTCGCTAAGCGATAGCAGGCGGTGCTCAAACTGCTGAGCCTAGGCAATAAAAGGCACACCGCCCAAGAGCTATTACAGGGCATCACAGCGCAGACTGATCTGTGTCTGGCACCGCTGAACCTGAAGCCAGGCATGGTTGTGTGTGACAACGGCCGTAACCTGGTGGCGGCTCTGCAACTCGGCAGACTGACACATGTGCCATGCCTGGCCCATGTGTTAAATCTGATAGTTCAGCGTTTCCTCAAGACATACCCCAATCTGTCTGATTTGCTCACGAAGGTGCGCCGCATCTGTGCGCATTTCAGGAAGTCCAGCACAGATGCTGCCACTCTCAGGGCAGCGCAGCGCCGCCTCCAACTGCCCGCTCACCGACTGTTGTGCGACGTGCCCACGAGGTGGAATTCAACATTAACCATGTTATCCAGAGTTTACCAGCAGCGCAGAGCGATTGTAGACTGCCAGATGTCAACTTCCACCAGAACTGGTAGTCAGGTCAGTCAGCTTCCTCAAGTCTACAATGAGGAGTGGACGTGGATGTCTGATATCTGTCAGGTGCTGAGTAACTTTGAGGAGTCAACACAGATGGTCAGTGGTGATGCCGCCATCATCAGCCTCACCATCCCGCTGCTTGGCCTGTTGAAAAACTCTCTGGTCAGCATGAAGTCGGAAGCTTTGCGCTCCTCACAAGAGACGGGGGAAGAAGATTCCCTTGTTGATAGCCAAAGCACCCTCAGGTCTGTTTCTCAGCGCATATCGGAGGAGGTGGAGGTGGAGGAGGATGAGGAGGAAGAGGAGGAGAATGTTGGCGAGACACAAGAGGGGACCATTGTTCAGTCCTTCACTGTTGGGCAGAAGAAGAGGAGTTGAATTTATTCCAGCACCGATTACTGGGTGTTCACTCTCCTGGACCCACGGTACAAGCAAAATCTTTCCACTCTCATCCCTGGAGAGGAAAGGAGTGTGAGAATGCATGAATACCAGCAGGCCCTGGTGCACAAGCTGAAACAGTATTTCCCTTCTGACAGCGCTAGCGGCAGAGTGCGTAGTTCTGCGGGACAAGTAGCGAGGGAGAGTAGGCGAGCTGGCAGCTTGTCCAGCACTGGCAAGGGTACGCTTTACAAGGCTTTTGCCAGCTTTATGTCACCCCAGCAAGACACTGTCACCTGTCCCCAGTCTCGGCAGAGTAGGGCTGATCTTTACAGAAAGATGGTGAGGGAGTACGTAGCTGACCATACCATCGTCCTAAATGATCACACAGCTCCCTACAACTACTGGGTTTCAAAGCTGGACATGTGGCACGAACTGGCGCTGTACGCCTTGGAGGTTCTTGCCTGCCCTGCCGCTAGCGTCTTGTCCGAGCGGGTTTTCAGTGCAGCTGGTGGCATCATCACCGATAAGCGTACACGCCTGTCGACTGACAGCGCTGACAGGCTCACGCTTATTAAGATGAATAAAGCCTGGATTTCTCAGGATTTTCATTCTCCACCAGGTGAAAGAAGCTCAACCTGAATAATTTATGCACTCCTCCTCCTCCTCATTGTCCTCCTTCTCCTCCTCTTTGTACACTAAAGCAGAGGAAACTGGCTATTTTTTGGCTCTGGCTCTAGCTATAGTACTCTATGTATTTAATTTTTCTGGAGGGCCACCTACCCGGTCCTCTGTTTTAAGCAATTTTTGGGAGTGCCACATACAGGCACTCAATCTATTTAATTTTTCTGGAGGACCACCTACCTGCTCCTCTGGTTTGAAAACTTTTTTGGACTGCCACATACAGGCACTCAATTTATTTAATTTTTTGGAAGGACCACCTACCTGCTCCTCTGGTTTGAAAATGTTTTTGGACTGCCACATACAGGCACTATCCAAATTAAATAGCAGCCTCCACACGTTGTCTCCATTGCTACCTCCACACGTCATCGCCATAGCTGCCTCCAAAAGTCGTCCATATAACTGCCTCCATACATGGTCTCCTTATCAAACGTTGTTTTCATGGCTTCCACATCAAACTTGTTAACTTTGTCGCCACCCTGCTGTGTAATCCACAAAATATACTGGCAAACTTTTATCATTTACCTATATTATTTCAGCGCTTCTTGCGCATCTGTTTACATTCCCCTCACCCGCCATATCCCAAACTTATAAGAACACTACTACACTTGATCTTATACAAAAGGTTCTTAGAAGTGCTGTTTGGGGAGTAGCCTAGAGACAGGGGCTTGGATTGGCGAAAGCTCGCCTGGCAGCGGAGCGCCAGCTCCATCTCAAGATCCAACTAACAAAGTTTTAACTGCAGCACCTTTAATCTACTACTAGTTCACTGCCTCCATACATCGTCCCCTTATCAAACGAGCTGTGTCTGGCAGAATTTTCAGGTGTTTCACCAGATACATAGTGGAACGCGGCCCATCTGTCGCCGCCATGCTGGAGACCTGAAGTTGCAATCATAGCAGCGCAATATGGATGCCCCATACTGTCGCTCTTAATCATGGAACCATTTCCGTAAAAACAATTAAAAATAGAACCACTATGCTATTCCATTATTCCTAGGTGAAATATTCAAACGACCCGGCCTGCTTTGAAAATTATAATTTTTTCAAAGTAAACGCTTCTGGCCCCCAGGCCCATTTTGGGTGGGGAGGAGCTGAGAGACAGGGGCTTGGACAGGCGAAAGCTCTCCTGGCAGTGGACCGCCCGCTCCATCCCAAGATTAGGCAGCCTCAGAGGCATCCATGCATGCTGCCCCTGCTGTTTCCTGTCCATTTTGCCTCCACGATCCTCCACAGCATCCACCAATGTCTCATTTCAACTCTCTATACCCCAGACGCTGAAGCACGAGAGGATATGCAGCACATCATCCCCTTATCAAACGAGCTGTGTCAGGCAGAATTTTCAGGTGTTTCACCAGATACATAGTGGAACTCGGCCCATCTGTCGCCGCCATGCTGGAGACCTGAAGTTGCAATCATAGCAGCGCAATATGAATGCCCCATACTGTCGCTCTTAATCATGGAAGTCGTCTCCATGGCTGCCTCCACATGTCGTCCCCTTATCAAAAGAGCTCTGTCAGGCTCATGTTTCACCAGATACGTTATGGAACTTGGTCACTATGTCGCCACCATGCTGTGTTATCGACTAAATATACCGTCAACCTTTTGTTCACATAGGAAATCATTTCACCTCCTTTGGTGAAGCCTGAATCCATTTAGGGTATGTCGCCATGCCACTCTCTAGCCTGACGCTGCTGCCGCTGCCTCTGCATGCAGTCCCTCATAGTGTCAGGGTCAATTATTGCATGTTTTACATGCTATCTAGCCTCATTCGGTCACTGTCATGGCTATGCTGTTGCCCATAATTTTGGCATAATGGTGCGATTAAGCAGCCTCAGAGGCATCCATGCATGCTGCCCCTACTGTTTCCTGTCCATTTCCGTGGTGTTTCCATCCTTTTCTGAGGTTCCCAGGTGTTTGGCCAAGCTTCCCTGTGCAGACCCTTGGTCCCCTTGAAAAATGCTCGAGTCTCCCATTGACTTCAATGGGGCTCGTTATTCAAGACGAGCACTCGAGCATCGGGAAAAGTTTGTCTCGAATAACGAGTACCCGAGCATTTTAGTGCTCGCTCATCTCTAGTGTACACATAGCAGGATCTATTATGGGGTTACCCAAAACCTGAGTCTTGGTGTTTTTATGAAAATGTAATAAAATCACACTGAAAGTTTTTAGGGTTCAGAACATCCTCAGAAAAATAAGATGTCCTAATAATAAGTTTCTTATCAAGCTATTTGGGTGATGATTATCCGCCTGAAAAACAGAAAAATTTTAACTTTGGAAATGGAGAATATTGTTAAAAGTCAGATTTCCTTTTTTTCATAACTAAAAGTAAAACAAATTGTGTGATGAAAAAAATAAACCCCTCAGTATCACCTGAATATAACCACTTCTAGTGACACAAGGCCACATCAGGGAGGTGAAAACAGACTCCAGCAGCCAAAGGGTTAATGAACATTTAAAGCCATTCCTGAAGCTGGTAAATTTCCAGTGTTATAATAGGAACTTGTTTACCACAAAACCAGACAGTCTGCTGTTTAGGATGTGAGGTGATGTCTGGAAACTTGTTTACCTCTTTAGAAACTTTCCGTGTCATTCCCATAGCATATTGTGGGGACTCAATGTAAGTCTATGGGAGAATACTTTGTCAATGTTTGTGCTGAGTTTCTCCACTTCTTCCCCCCCGGACAAAGTATATGAGAGAACAGCCCCAGGTCTCCTGCAGGTTGGGAACAGGAGAAGACTCCAGATTGAGTGACCAAAAGAAGAAGCTGAGACAGGGATACTCTGCCATAGACCCTGTGCTCCAGCCTTCTGAGAAAGAAGCATTAACCCTTCTTCTGCCAGGGAGAAGATTTGTGATTAGTATATGATATTTTTTGTGCATATGTCCTGATATAGAGGCTGCTGGTGGAGACAGAAACCAGCAGAACTGATCACTAAAAAATGCAAAACACGTAGCACATAGCGGTTTGTGAAGGAGGAGCGCCTAGATCCCTCCACCAGGAGGCTATAGGTCACCAATGACTGCCGGCATGCGTCTAATCCCAGAGTAGTAACGCTGATCTGAGAAAGACAAGTGGATGTTACCAAACAAGGAGGCAAATTAGATATGAGAAACTTCTAGAATAACCAGCGTCCAATCCCCAAATCTATGAAGATCAGAAGTGGGATTACTATCATCTCCGATGAAGGACTCTGTAGTCTTCAGACGGGACTTGTCACTTGGTGCGAGCGAGTCTGACAGGGTTAGAGCTTCCAGACGGAGCTCCTTCCTCCTTCCACACCATGGACTGTACCTTGCACCATCGTGGAGAGAGAAGGTAGGTCCTGGTTGTTCTAGGTGGTGTCTGGTTGGGTTCCCCATCGCTATGATGCCTCTTTGTTTGGTAACATCCACCTGTCTCACTCGGATTAGCGTTACTACTTGGAATCATTGGGTGACCTAGAGCCTCCCGGTGAGGTTTGTACGAGCTCCTTCATCCCAATCCGGTGTGTGCCTCCGCTGGGGATTATTTTTTAGCCCTGTGATCTGCTTGTGTTGCTTTGTACCCAAATTTCTTCAGTAAAGGAAACTGTTCCCTGCAGCCCCGAGTCTCTGGACTTATTACCCGTTGGGATGCACCGTGCCTTACCACCAATCCCAGAGAGCAGCAACACGTGGAGACACCTCACCGGTGCCTGGCAGAGCAGGGGGGCCTCCTTATTAATGAGACTGTGGTCCCAGTTCTCATCAGGTCACTATCCATTTATCCAGGCGCCTTCCATTTAGGTCAGGAACCAGCTCAGAACTTTCTCAGAATCATCCTGACCCCACAAGGTCATGGAGCCCCAATACCAAGGATAATGGAAAGTCATCTAGACCATCAATCTAGTGATTCTTCTATTCTCAATGGTGGCTTCTCATAAGCTGCTTCCCGATGTCTGGGGGGTGGTATTTTGTGTCGCGCCGCAGACTATGCAGTGTTTGGGGTGTTGTTTTGTGCCTTACATTATAACGCGGCATCTCCTGGACTCCTGCGGGGGGGGGCAGACACGAGGCAGACGCACACGGGGGTGTGAAATAGATGGATTTTATTCTACTCGCTTTAATTACAGTGCTCGCTCGCTTGTCCAAATGAAAACAAGTTACAAAACATTGGATTACGATTCATTTACTGAAAGCAATAGATTCCACATCACTAGATGAACCAGACAGCGCCGGCGCGTGGGCCCACATCCGACTGCTCCAGCTTTTCAGTGTTTGATCAGAGGAAAGAGGGAGGAACAAAAAAAAGAAAAATAAAAAGGTTTCAATTATCAAATGGCAAATCTGCGCCTTGCAGCACGAGGCACGAGGCGTGCCGCCGGGGAATGACTCCAGAGCGGAGAGGAATCTGCGCTCTACCATGGAATGACTGCACCAGACCGGACGAGGACGAGACCCCAGGCGTCTCTACACCAGGGACAGATAACCCCTCACCGCTACAACCAGGAGGAGAACATCGCACAACGCCACAAGCGGCCAGGATTTCAAGTAGATCGAGGGCAGCAAAGCGCATACAAAATGTAAAAAATTCAGGAAAAGGGACAAACCGGTGAAACTGTTCAGCAAATCATGCAACGTCCAGCAACGCTCGGAAGCTCCAGTGTCATCCACCAGCATCATCAGAGCGGGAGAAGCTGCAGGAACGACAAATCCAGCAGCATCACAAATACTGAACCTGCCGCGTAACCATGCAAAACGGAAAGAGCAAGCCCCAACACCAACAAGGTCCAAACCGCTGTGCGAGACCCCAAACAAGGACCCTATACCCCTCTGTCCATACCACAACAAGGTCCACACCACCGTGTGCAAGACACCAACCTCCTCTGTGTGACATCGTCAAGGTCCAAACCGCTGTGCGAGACCCTATACCCCTCTGTCCATACCACTACAAGGTCCACACCACCGTGTACGAGACACCATGAAGGTCCACACCCCCTAAGGGCGTCCTGGAGACACAACTCCCCAAAAACAGGGATAACTCTGCCCTCAGTCGGCTTGTGAGGTAATCCGGCAAAATTATTAATGTCTTAAAAACAGGCAATTTCCTAGTGAAGAGCGCAGCCTGGAACGCACGCGGATTCCCTCATCTCCGTCCAGGGCTACACACGGAATCGAGGACATTAAAAAAAAATGTAGAGTAATATTTGCATAGAGAACCAGAAACTGACTCATTGGAAACAAAATAACAACAAAAAATAAACTATTTACATTAAATAAGACCCCCGCCTGCAGTGGGGGCTCCGCACGGCCGCGTGTGCAGCGCACCGCCATACATACTGTGAGGAGGAAACAATGTACTGGTTCCGGCACTCAATACCGCAAAGTAGAACAGTTTTGCCACGTTAGAGAGAAGCGGAGAGGAAGGAAGAGGAGATGGGGCAAAAACAAAGAAAATGCCCCCAGAGGGGGGAAAAATATATGTAATATGAAGATGATTGGCGATTTCATTTCTGGTTCCGGAGCTGATTGGACAACCAGTCCAGTCCTTCATAGAGGCCGTCTCCACTGGTGGCGCACGTGGCCTGAATGTACCAGTTTCTGTGGCGCAGGGAGTGAAGTCCTAACTTGTCTGTGATTTCTGCTGCGTTCATAGCGTTGGGCAGATCCTGGAGGAAGAAGAAGGTGAAGACTCAGTCTATGGGCCGAGAGCCACCCACCGGCCTACGGCTGCCGCCACCTACCTGTTTGTTAGCAAAGACCAGCAGGACGGCGTCCCGGAGCTCGTCCTCCGCCAGCATCCTCATCAGCTCCTCCCGCGCCTCGTTCACTCGCTCACGATCGTTACTGTCCACCACGAAGATCAACCCTGAGGAACAGGCAGGTTACAGAGGAGCCGCACGTGAGGACGAGGTGCAGGGGTCACCCACCGCCACGTGTCACCCACCTTGTGTGTTCTGGAAGTAGTGGCGCCACAGGGGTCGGATCTTGTCCTGACCACCCACGTCCCAGACGGTGAAGCTGATGTTCTTATATTCTACCGTTTCTACATTAAAACCTGGAGGGGAGAGCAGGTCGGGGTCAGTGCCGTTTCATCACATAGGTGGCGCCGCTGGAGGCACGGGAGGTACTTACCTATTGTGGGGATGGTGGTCACTATCTCTCCCAGCTTCAGCTTGTACAGTATGGTGGTTTTACCGGCCGCGTCCAGCCCCACCATCAGGATCCTCATCTCCTTCTTGCCAAAAAGGCCTTTGAACAGGTTGGCGAACACATTCCCCATGATGGAAGCGTCCGGCGCAGGAACCGCAACAACAAGCTGCAAGGAAAGCGGGAGGTCAGGAGCGGCTCCGCACAGCGCGACACAGGGGGCAACAGCCTACAGCCCCCCAACCCCATCACACACAGGAAGCGGGGCAACAGCCTACAGCCCCCAACCCCAATACATACAGGAGAGGGCAAGAGCCTACAGCCCCCCAACCCCATCACATGCAGGAAGAGGGGGCAAGAGCTACAGCCCCCCAACCCCATCACACGCAGGAAGCGGGGGCAACAGCCTACAGCCCCCAACCCCATCACATGCAGGAAGCGGGGGTAACAGCCCTACAGCCCCCCAACCCCATCACATGCAGGAAGAGGGGGCAAGAGCCTACAGCCCCCCATCACACACAGGAAGCGGGGGCAACAGCCTACAGCCCCCCAATACACACAGGAAGCGGGGGCAACAGCCTACAGCCCCCCAATACACACAGGAAGCGGGGGCAACAGCCTACAGCCCCCCAATACACAGAGGAAGCGGGGGCAACAGCCTACAGCCCCCCCAATACACAGAGGAAGCGGGGCAACAGCCTACAGCCCCCCAATACACACAGGAAGCGGGGGCAACAGCCTACAGCCCCCCAATACACACAGAAGCGGGGGCAACAGCCTACAGCCCCCCCAATACACAGAGGAAGCGGGGGCAACAGCCTACAGCCCCCCAATACACACAGGAAGCGGGGGCAACAGCCTACAGCCCCCCAAATACACACAGGAAGCGGGGGCAACAGCCTACAGCCCCCCAATACACACAGGAAGCGGGGGCAACAGCCTAAAGCCCCCCAATACACACAGGAAGCGGGGGCAACAGCCTAAAGCCCCCAATACACACAGGAAGCGGGGGCAACAGCCTACAGCCCCCCAATACACACAGGAAGCGGGCAACAGCCTACAGCCTCCCCAATACACACGGGAAGCGGGGGCAACAGCCTACAGCCCCCCAACCCCATCACATGCAGGAAGAGGGGGCAAGAGCCTACAGCCCCCCATCACACACAGGAAGCGGGGGCAACAGCCTACAGCCCCCCAATACACACAGGAAGCGGGGGCAACAGCCTACAGCCCCCCCCCCCCCCCAATACACACAGGAAGCGGGGGCAACAGCCTACAGCCCCCCAACCCCTATACACACAGGAAGCGGGGGCAACAGCCTACAGCCTACAGCCCCCAACCCCAATACACACAGGAAGCGGGGGCAACAGCCTACAGCCCCCAACCCCAATACACACAGGAAGCGGGGGCAACAGCCTACAGCCCCCAACCCCAATACATACAGGAGAGGGCAAGAGCCTACAGCCCCCCGAACCCCAATACACAGAGGAAGCGGGGGCAACAGCCTACAGCCCCCCCGACCCCAATACACAGAGGAAGCGGGGCAACAGCCTACAGCCCCCAACCCCAATACACACAGGAAGCGGGGGCAACAGCCTACAGCCCCCCCCCCGACCCCAATACATACAGGAAGCGGGGGCAACAGCCTACAGCCCCCCAACCCCATCACACACAGGAAGCGGGGGCAACAGCCTACAGCCCCCCAACCCCATCACACACAGGAAGCGGGGGCAACAGCCTACAGCCCCCCCCGACCCCAATACATACAGGAAGCGGGGGCAACAGCCTACAGCCCCCCCCGACCCCAATACATACAGGAAGCGGGGGCAACAGCCTACAGCCCCCCCGACCCCATCACACGCAGGAAGCGGGGGCAACCGCCTACAGCCCCCCCGACCCCAATACATACAGGAAGCGGGGGCAACAGCCTACAGCCCCCCGACACCATCACATGCAGGAAGCGGGGGCAACAGCCTACAGCCCCCCCGACCCCAATACATACAGGAAGCGGGGGCAACAGCCTACAGCCCCCCCGACCCCAATACATACAGGAAGCGGGGACAACAGCCTACAGCCCCCCCGACCCCAATACATACAGGAAGCGGGGGCAACAGCCTACAGCCCCCCCGACACCATCACATGCAGGAAGCGGGGGCAACAGCCTACAGCCCCCCGACCCCAATACATACAGGAAGCGGGGGCAACAGCCTACATCCCCCCCAACCCCAATACATACAGGAAGCGGGGGCAAGAGCCTACATCCCCCAACCCCAATACACGCAGGAAGCGGGGCAACAGCCTACAGCCCCCCGACCCCATCACATGCAGGAAGCGGGGGCAACAGCCTACAGCCCCCCAACCCCAATACATACAGGAAGCGGGGGCAACAGCCTACAGCCCCCCCCCCTGACCCCAATACATACAGGAAGCGGGGGCAACAGCCTACAGCCCCCCCGACCCCATCACACGCAGGAAGCGGGGGCAACAGCCTACATCCCCCCGACCCCAATACATACAGGAAGCGGGGGCAACAGCCTACATCCCCCCCGACCCCAATACATACAGGAAGCGGGGGCAACAGCCTACATCCCCCCCCGACCCCATCACACGCAGGAAGCGGGGGCAACAGCCTACAGCCCCCCCCCGACCCCAATACATACAGGAAGCGGGGGCAACAGCCTACAGCCCCCCCGACCCCAATACATACAGGAAGCGGGGGCAACCGCCTACAGCCCCCCCGACCCCAATACATACAGGAAGCGAGGGCAACAGCCTACAGCCCCCCGACCCCATCACATGCAGGAAGCGGGGGCAACAGCCTACAGCCCCCCCGACCCCAATACATACAGGAGGGGGTACATACATACGCTATATTGTACAGGCCATCAAACCCACCCCAATATATCAGATATATGATCAGGGTGTTAGGGGCTGCACTGCCGGGACCACCACCCCATCATGTCAGAAGGCAGCAATGGTTCATCTTCAGCAGATCCACAGAACTAGAAACGGAAGCCTCGTGGTCAGGGGTCACATACTTATCAGGCCCTCTGCATGGACTGGTGGGGGGTTACCATTTCTAATATAGAAATGACAGACCCTGGCCCTGACCCTGACAGACCCTGGCCCTGCTCGGGGAGGGAGAGGCGATGCCAGGACCCATCATATGAGGATCATAGGGTTTAGTCACAGACCCAAAATCAATTACTGCAGCACCGAGGCCAAACATGAACCCCCACATCATACCCCTCATCAGCCTCTGTGCAACACCCCCTCCTCAGCCTCTCTCTCCCCCCCCCCGGCCTCCTCAGCCTCTCTCTCCCCCCCCCCCCGGCCTCCTCAGCCTCTGTGCAACACCCCCCTCCTCAGCCTCTCTCCCCCCCCCCGGCCTCCTCAGCCTCTACCCCCCCCCCGGCCTCGGCCTCCTCAGCCTCTACCCCCCCCCCCCGGCCTCGGCCTCCTCAGCCTCTACCCCCCCCCCCCCGGCCTCGGCCTCCTCAGCCTCTACCCCCCCCCCCGGCCTCGGCCTCCTCAGCCTCTACCCCCCCCCCCGGCCTCCTCAGCCTCTACCCCCCCCCCGGCCTCGGCCTCCTCAGCCTCTCCCCCCCCCCGGCCTCGGCCTCCTCAGCCTCTCCCCCCCCCCCGGCCTCCTCAGCCTCTCCCCCCCCCCCGGCCTCGGCCTCCTCAGCCTCTCCCCCCCCCCCCGGCCTCCTCAGCCTCTCCCCCCCCGGCCTCGGCCTCCTCAGCCTCTCCCCCCCCCGGCCTCGGCCTCCTCAGCCTCTCCCCCCCCCCGGCCTCGGCCTCCTCAGCCTCTCTCTCCCCCCCGGCCTCGGCCTCCTCAGCCTCTCTCTCCCCCCCTCCTCAGCCTCTCTCTCCCCCCTCCTCAGCCTCTCTCTCCCCCCCTCCTCAGCCTCTCTCTCCCCCCCTCCTCAGCCTCTCTCTCCCCCCCTCCTCAGCCTCTCTCTCCCCCCCTCCTCAGCCTCTCTCTCCCCCCCTCCTCAGCCTCTCTCTCCCCCCCTCCTCAGCCTCTCTCTCCCCCCCTCCTCAGCCTCTCTCTCCCCCCCTCCTCAGCCTCTCTCTCCCCCCCTCCTCAGCCTCTCTCTCCCCCCCTCCTCAGCCTCTCTCTCCCCCCCTCCTCAGCCCCTCTCTCCCCCCCCTCAGCCTCTCTCCCCCTCCGGCCTCCTCCTCCTCAGTCTCTCTCCCCTCCGGCCTCCTCCTCCTCAGTCTCTCTCCCCTCCGGCCTCCTCCTCCTCAGCCTCTCTCCCTCTCCGGCCTCCTCCTCCTCAGCCTCTCTCCCTCTCCGGCCTCCTCCTCCTCAGCCTCTCTCCCTCTCCGGCCTCCTCCTCCTCAGCCTCTCTCCCTCTCCGGCCTCCTCCTCCTCAGCCTCTCTCCCTCTCCGGCCTCCTCCTCCTCAGCCTCTCTCCCTCTCCGGCCTCCTCCTCCTCAGTCTCTCTCCCCTCCGGCCTCCTCCTCCTCAGTCTCTCTCCCCTCCGGCCTCCTCCTCCTCAGCCTCTCTCCCCTCCGGCCTCCTCCTCCTCAGCCTCTCTCCCCTCCGGCCTCCTCCTCCTCAGCCTCTCTCCCCTCCGGCCTCCTCCTCCTCAGCCTCTCTCCCCTCCGGCCTCCTCCTCCTCAGCCTCTCTCCCCTCCGGCCTCCTCCTCCTCAGCCTCTCTCCCCTCCGGCCTCCTCCTCCTCAGTCTCTCTCTCCTCCGGCCTCCTCCTCCTCAGTCTCTCTCCCCTCCGGCCTCCTCCTCCTCAGTCTCTCCCCCTCCGGCCTCCTCCTCCTCCTCAGTCTCTCCCCCTCCGGCCTCCTCCTCCTCCTCAGTCTCTCTCCCCTCCGGCCTCCTCCTCCTCAGCCTCTCTCCCTCTCCGGCCTCCTCCTCCTCAGCCTCTCTCCCTCTCCGGCCTCCTCCTCCTCCTCAGTCTCTCTCCCCTCCGGCCTCCTCCTCCTCCTCAGTCTCTCTCCCCTCCGGCCTCCTCCTCCTCCTCCTCAGTCTCTCTCTCCTCCGGCCTCCTCCTCCTCCTCAGTCTCTCTCCCCTCCGGCCTCCTCCTCCTCCTCAGTCTCTCTCCCCTCCGGCCTCCTCCTCCTCAGTCTCTGCCCCCGGCCTCCTCCTCCGGTTCTCTCACCTCGTCTTCCCGCCCGTGTCCCGGTCCGTCTCTCGGCAGCTCCCGGTTCCGGCTCCGCTTCTCTGAGGCGTTGGTTTCTCCGGCACAAGATGGCGGATAGCGGCGGCCACGTCAGAGCAGAGGGTTACGTGCTGCGTCCTGTGCGTGCGTCATTATCATGGCGGCGGGAAGGGGCGGGGCCGTGAGGGAGGAACAAGGACTGGCAGTGAGGGCAGCGGCAAGGGCGGGAAACTGGACTCTGACTGGAAGAGTCGCCCCGGACCACAGGGTCCCGTATCCTAGCCCCCCCCCCCCCCCGGACCACAGGGTCCCGTATCCTGCCCCCCCCCCGGACCACAGGGTTCTGTATCCTGCCCCCCCCGGACCACAGGGTCCTGTATCCTGCCCCCTCGGACCATAGGGTCCTGTATCCTGCCCCCCTGGACCACAGGGTCCTGTATCCTGCCCCCCTGGACCACAGGGTCCTGTATCCTGCCCCCCTGGACCACAGGGTCCTGTATCCTGCCCCCCCCCCCGGACCACAGGGTCCCGTATCCTGCCCCCCCCCCGGACCACAGGGTCCCGTATCCTGCCCCCCCGGACCACAGGGTCCTGTATCCTGCCCCCCCGGACCACAGGGTCCTGTATCCTGCCCCCCGGACCACAGGGTCCTGTATCCTGCCCCCCCGGACCACAGGGTCCTGTATCCTGCCCCCCCGGACCACAGGGTCCTGTATCCTGCCCCCCCGGACCACAGGGTCCTGTATCCTGCCCCCCTGGACCACAGGGTCCTGTATCCTGCCCCCCTGGACCACAGGGTCCTGTATCCTGCCCCCCTGGACCACAGGGTCCTGTATCCTGCCCCCCTGGACCACAGGGTCCTGTATCCTGCCCCCCTGGACCACAGGGTCCTGTATCCTGCCCCCCTGGACCACAGGGTCCTGTATCCTGCCCCCCTGGACCACAGGGTCCTGTATCCTGCCCCCCTGGACCACAGGGTCCTGTATCCTGCCCCCCTGGACCACAGGGTCCTGTATCCTGCCCCCCTGGACCACAGGGTCCTGTATCCTGCCCCCCTGGACCACAGGGTCCTGTATCCTGCCCCCCTGGACCACAGGGTCCTGTATCCTGCCCCCCTGGACCACAGGGTCCTGTATCCTGCCCCCCTGGACCACAGGGTCCTGTATCCTGCCCCCCTGGACCACAGGGTCCTGTATCCTGCCCCCCTGGACCACAGGGTCCTGTATCCTGCCCCCCTGGACCACAGGGTCCCGTATCCTGCCCACCCCCCCCCCCCCCCCCCGGACCACAGGGTCCCGTATCCTGCCCCCCCCCCCCGGACCACAGGGTTCTGTATCCTGCCCCCCCCGGACCACAGGGTCCTGTATCCTGCCCCCTCGGACCACAGGGTCCTGTATCCTGCCCCCCTGGACCACAGGGTCCTGTATCCTGCCCCCCTGGACCACAGGGTCCTGTATCCTGCCCCCCTGGACCACAGGGTCCTGTATCCTGCCCCCCTGGACCACAGGGTCCTGTATCCTGCCCCCCCCCCCCCCGGACCACAGGGTCCTGTATCCTGCCCCCCCCCCCGGACCACAGGGTCCCGTATCCTGCCCCCCCGGACCACAGGGTCCCGTATCCTGCCCCCCCGGACCACAGGGTCCCGTATCCTGCCCCCCCGGACCACAGGGTCCCGTATCCTGCCCCCCCGGACCACAGGGTAATGTATCCTGCCCCCCCGGACCACAGGGTCCTGTATCCTGCCCCCCCGGACCACAGGGTCCTGTATCCTGCCCCCCCGGACCACAGGGTCCTGTATCCTGCCCCCCCGGACCACAGGGTCCTGTATCCTGCCCCCCCGGACCACAGGGTCCTGTATCCTGCCCCCCCGGACCACAGGGTCCTGTATCCTGCCCCCCCGGACCACAGGGTCCTGTATCCTGCCCCCCCGGACCACAGGGTCCTGTATCCTGCCCCCCCGGACCACAGGGTCCTGTATCCTGCCCCCCCGGACCACAGGGTCCTGTATCCTGCCCCCCCGGACCACAGGGTCCTGTATCCTGCCCCCCCGGACCACAGGGTCCTGTATCCTGCCCCCCCGGACCACAGGGTCCTGTATCCTGCCCCCCCGGACCACAGGGTCCTGTATCCTGCCCCCCCGGACCACAGGGTCCTGTATCCTGCCCCCCCGGACCACAGGGTCCTGTATCCTGCCCCCCCGGACCACAGGGTCCTGTATCCTGCCCCCCCGGACCACAGGGTCCTGTATCCTGCCCCCCCGGACCACAGGGTCCTGTATCCTGCCCCCCTGGACCACAGGGTCCCGTATCCTGCCCACCCCCCCCCCCCCCCCGGACCACAGGGTCCCGTATCCTGCCCCCCCCCCCCCCCCCCCGGACCACAGGGTCCCGTATCCTGCACCTGGACCACAGGGTCCTGTATCCTGCACCTGGACCACAGGGTCCTGTATCCTGCACCTGGACCACAGGGTCCTGTATCCTGCACCTGGACCATAGGGTCCTGTATCCTGCACCTGGACCACAGGGTCCCGTATCCTGCACCTGGACCACAGGGTCCCGTATCCTGCACCTGGACCATAGGGTCCCGTATCCTGCCCCCCTGGACCATAGGGTCCTGTATCCTGCACCTGGACCATAGGGTCCTGTATCCTGCACCTGGACCATAGGGTCCTGTATCCTGCCCCTGGACCATAGGGTCCTGTATCCTGCCCCCTGGACGATAAGGTCCCGCATTGTTGACCCCCCGGACCATAGGGTCCCGTATCCTAGCCCCCGGACCATTGGGTCCCGCATCGTACCCCGCTGGACGATAAGGTCCTGCATCCTGCCCCGTACAAGCCCCTGCACCCTAGATCTGATGCTGCGGGGGGCGCCGTACTGCAGGAGGATAAGGTCCTGTATCCTGCCCCGTACAAGCCCCTGCACCCTGGATCTGATGCTGCGGGGGGCGCCGTACTGCAGGAGGATAAGGTCCTGTATCCTGCCCCGTACAAGCCCCCACACCCTAGATCTGATGCTGCGGGGGGCGCCGTACTGCAGGAGGATAAGGTCCTGTATCCTGCCCCGTACAAGCCCCCGCACCCTAGATCTGATGCTGCGGGGGGCGCCGTACTGCAGGAGGATAAGGTCCTGTATCCTGCCCCGTACAAGCCCCCACACCCTAGATCTGATGCTGCGGGGGGCGCCGTACTGCAGGAGGATAAGGTCCTGTATCCTGCCCCGTACAAGCCCCTGCACCTTGGATCTGATGCTGCGGGGGGCGCCGTACTGCAGGAGGATAAGGTCCTGTATCCTGCCCCGTACAAGCCCCTGCACCCTAGATCTGATGCTGCGGGGGGCGCCGTACTGCAGGAGGATAAGGTCCTGTATCCTGCCCCGTACAAGCCCCTGCACCCTGGATCTGATGCTGCGGGGGGCGCCGTACTGCAGGAGGATAAGGTCCTGTATCCTGCCCCGTACAAGCCCCTGCACCCTGGATCTGATGCTGCGGGGGGCGCCGTACTGCGGGAGGATAAGGTCCTGTATCCTGCCCCGTACAAGCCCCTGCACCCTAGATCTGATGCTGCGGGGGGCGCCGTACTGCAGGAGGATAAGGTCCTGTATCCTGCCCCGTACAAGCCCCTGCACCCTGGATCTGATGCTGCGGGGGGCGCCGTACTGCAGGAGGATAAGGTCCTGTATCCTGCCCCGTACAAGCCCCCACACCCTAGATCTGATGCGAGGGCTTCTGTGTCTGTAAATAAGGTGGTTCATCCCCAAAATGTGATCATAGAAATTGTTGTGAAGGACATTCTCTGTGCAGCGCGGTGTGAACATGTCCCGGCCTCAGGAATATTGTTTTTACCCAACACATTTAAAAAAAAAAATAAATTATATAAATCTGTTATCATCACGATTGACCGGACCCAGAGAATAAACGGGACCCTGAAGAGAAGCCATAAAATCCGCACCACAAGAAAATGCATTATCTTTCCAGATTCCCAGGATATTACATGGAATATAAACATATAATATAAAAAAGATCCAGCAAAGAAGAGGGGAGAAAAAAGCAAATAGATTGGAAAAAGGCATCGGGGGATCTGTTATTAATTTATGTGGGCCAAGTACTCGCTGAGTCCAGCGTGTCCCCTCCCTGTCCGCCTCCGTAAATGGGGGCCTCGGTACACTGCAGCCTCCGCACACTGGGACCTCCTTACACCGCAGTCTCCGTACACCGCGGCCCCTGTACATTACTGGCTCCATACACCGCAGCCTCCACACACTGGGACCTCCTTTCACCACAGCCTCCGTATACAAGGACCTCATTACACCACAGCCTCCGTATACAAGGACCTCATTACACCGCAGTCTCCGTACACCGCGGCCCCTGTACATTACTGGCTCCATACACCGGGACCTCCTTACACCACAGCCTCCGTATACAAGGACCTCCTTACACCACAATCTCTGTACACTGCGGCCCCTGTACATTACTGGCTCCATACACCGCAGCCTCCGCACACCAGGACCTCCATACACCACAGCCTCCGTATACGAGGACCTCCTTACACCACAGTCTCCGTACACCGCGGCCCCTGTACATTACTGGCTCCATACACCGCAGCCTCCACACACCGGGACCTCCATACACCACAGCCTCCGTATACGAGGACCTCCTTACACCGCAGTCTCCGTACACCGCGGCCCCTGTACATTACTGGCTCCATACACCGCAGCCTCCACACAGGGACCTCCATACACCATAGCCTCCGAATACGAGGACCTCCTTACACCGCAGTCTCCGTACACCGCGGCCCCTGTACATTACAGGCTCCATACACCACAGCCTCCGCACACCGGGACCTCCTTACACCACAGCCTCCGTATACAAGGACCTCCTTACACCGCAGTCTCCGTACACCGCGGCCCCTCTACATTACTGGCTCCATACACCGCAGCCTCCGCACACCACAGCACATTGACAGCACATTCAACTTTGTACAGAACAAAGTATTCAATGAGAATATTTCATTAATTCTGATCTAGGATGTGTTATGTGAGCTTTCCCTTTTTTATGTATTAAAACAACCATCACGCACTAGGGAATTAAAGGAAATTCACCATTGGCTGGTGGACAAGTACAAATACTTACATGCAGTGCTCTTCATGTTGATCCTGTCACGGGTGCTCCCGTGACCCATGTGTTGTGTTGCGGGCTCACCTGTCCTTACTCCTGCTTCCGGTACAGTGGCCGTACACGTGCGTCCCCGTATCCTAGGACGTGCATGGCAGTTTGGAAGGGCCAGCGCGCCGTTAATTGGCCCTGGCCATACCCAGATTGGCAGATTGCCAAGCAAGGTGAACAGCTTGGAATAGTCACCGCCATGCAGCAGCAGCGTCAAGTTCCTGCGGCCCATCTTGCTACTCCGATTTTCCTGCCTTCCACTGAACCCAAGCCGAGACTTTCCATTCCATCAAATATGGATCACAACAATAGACATGTTTATATGTACCTTTAGGACTAATTTGGCCATGCGGGCTAACTATTCCTCATGTTGCATGCGGCGCAAATCAGAAATAGTCGGGAAACCCGACGAAAATGCACCGTGCGGACCCTTAGTAAATGTGCCCCACTATGGCCATTTGATTGGAAGCATTGGGTATTTTGGCAGGAAGGGTCTCATTCATCTCGGACTTACCTTTGATGTAGGTGTCCACCCATTGTATGTGTATTGTATTCATTTATCAATTTTGCCACTCACACCAGTTGTAAGCTAGGTATTTAACTTTGTAACTCAGGTCTTATCTACTTGTTAGCACACTTGCGGTTAGGGGTGGGGGATGGAGTATCCTCTGTTATTTCTGGCATTTTTCATTGATGTGGAGTTGTGTGTTTCATGAATTGTTCAATAAAGATTATATTGCATTATTTTTTGGTCCTCATTAGCACACTTCTTTTTCTTCTAGTGCTCATACTGTATGGTGGTTCCTCATCCAGTACCTGTCCTGGTCTATTCTGTGGTCTCCAACCCTCTGGAGGGTCTCCCAGCTTCCTATCAAGACTTTGCAGATGTTTTTTTTGAAGAAGCAGAGTCACCACAGCATCCCTATGACTGCCCTGTTGATCTGCTGCCATGTACGTCTCCTCCTCGGGGTCAGGTGTACCCACTCTCTGTGCCCGAAACTGGAGGAATGTTGGACTACATCAAAGACAACCTGCAGAGGGGGCTCATACGTAAATACAGGCTTCTTCTTTGTGACCAAAAAGGATGGGTCACTGCATCCACTTAAGGACTATCGTGGTCTTAACAAGGTCACCGTTAAGCGCTATCCTTCGCCATTGATCACTGAATTGTTCCATCACCTACGTGGAGCCAAGGTCTTCTCCACACTGGACCTACGTGGAGCATATAATTTCCTCCGTATCCACGAAGGTGACAAGTGGAAGACTGCCTTCAATACTCGCAATGGACACTTCGAGTACCTGGTTGTGCCGTTTTGACTCTGTACCGCACAAGCCGTCTTTCGGGAGTTTGTCAACGACAAACGACATCTTAAGGGACTTTCTAGATACCTGTGTCGTGGTCTATCTTGATGATATCCTGGTGTTCTCTACGGACCTTGAATAACATTGCTCCCACGTACGGCAAGCCATAGTTTATACGGTTGAAAATCAGTATAAAACAGTCCTCAGTTGTTTAAGAGCCAATCGCCTCTACGCCAAACTTGAGAAGTACCAGTTCCATCAGAAGAGTCTTCATTTCCTTGGCTATATTATGATGGATAGATCCTGCTTAGTTGTCTTCAGTGGCCACGCCCAGTAGGACTAAGTGCAATACAGAGATTCCTGGGCTTTGCAAATTACTATCGGCTATCTATCTCGCACTTCTTCTCTCTTGTGTTTCCTATTGTGGCGCTCACCAAGAAGGGTGCAAATCCCCCTCTCTGGCCTCCAGCAGCTTAAGAAGCCTTCTCAAAATTAATGATTGCCTTAGCCCCAGTTCTATTGGCCATTAAACTTGCCTTAGAAGAGTGGCGCTATCTCCTGGAGGGAGCTCATTTTCCAGTCTGCATATACACAGTTTAAAAGTATCTCCTCTATCTCCAGACTGCTCAGCGACTCAATCCACGACAAGCTCGCATGTCACTCTTCTTTACCCATTTCAATTTCCTTATCCACTTCTGTCCGTCTCAAAAGAACATCAAGGCTGATGCTCTCTCTCATTGGAGAAGAACTAGCTCCTAGGTATGTCATCCCTCCTGAGCCACTGGTTGTGGCCGCTCCAGGGGATCTTCGGCAGCTGCCTCCCGGCTAGAACTATGCCCGACCTGCTCTACGGAAGAGGATTCTGAATGGGGGAAGTTGCTCACGTGTGGCTGGGCACCCTGGGATACAGCTCTTCTTCTGCCCTCATTTCCCGTTTCTATTTCTGGTCAAGCATGTACAGGATTTTGTGGGTTCCTGTGCCCAAAATAAGTCACGTCTTAAACCTGCTGGTCTTCTTCCCATTTTGTTTCTCTGCCAGGTCTGCCATCTGCTCCACGCCTTGCCAGTCTGTTCTTCCATCATATCTTCCGGCTTCATGGACTTCCCCAGCACATCGTTTCTGATCAGGGGGTTTAGTTTGTTTCTAAATTCTGCCGATCCCTGTGTAACCAGCTTCAAGTAAAATTGGACCCAGAGCCGAACGGTCAAATGGAAAGAGTGAACCAGAGTCTGAGCTGCTTTCTCAGCCATTTGGTTTCTGCCCATCAGGACATCTGGTCCTCTCTGTTGCCATAGGCAGAGTTTTTTTCTAACTCCCTGGATTCTGCATCTGCTGGCTTTGCTCCATTCTTCATCAACTATGGTCTGCACCACATCCTCCTTTTCCTCTACCTGTGTCTGCGTTTCTGCAGTTGAGGAGTTGGTACAGGACCTAAGTCCATTTGGGAATAGACTTGCCTTTCCTTGCTACAGGCTTTTGCTCGAACCAAGCTCAAGGCTGATAAGAAATGCAGGCCTCCTCTCATCTTTTCTCCTGGTGATAAAGTTTGGTTGTCCTTAAGGTATGTCCTGGCTGCAAACTTGGTTTGGAGGCTCTTTAAAGAAACAGCGGATGACCGACAGACTGTAGTGTGCAACTTGTGCTACACCAGGATCAGCAGGGGTTCCACCACTACCAGCTTAACCACCACCAGTATGAGCAGGCATATAAATGCTAAACACCCCACTCAATGGAACCAAGGCCGTTCACCTCCAACCGGGTCCACCACTGCTCCTTCCCCTGTGTTATTTGCTGCCTCTGCTAGTCAGCCCTCTGCCCAGAACCCAGGCACAAACACCTCCCGCTCGAAAACCACACCTTCGCCTCCACGATCCTCCACAGCGTCCACCAATGTCTCCATGCGCAGCGTTCAGCTGTCCATACCCCAGACGCTGGGGCGCAAGAGGAAATACAGTTTCACCCACCCACACGCCCAAGCCCTCAACGTCCACATCTCCAAATTACTGAGCCTGGAGATGCTGCCCTATAGGCTGGTAGAGACCAAGGCCTTTCGCAACCTCATGGCGGCGGCAGCCCCTCAGTATTCGGTGCCCAGCCACCACTACTTTTCCCGATGTGCCATGCCAGCCCTGCACCAGCACGTGTTAGACAACATCATCCGTGCCCTGACCAACGCCGTTTCTTACAAAGTCCACCTAACCACGGACACGTGGACGAGTGCTATCGGGCTCAATTGAGTCTCCCATTGACTTCAATGGGGTTTGTTATTCGAAACGAGCACTTGAGCATCTGGAAAAAGTTTAGTGCTCTGTCATCTCTAGGTACAATGTATCCTGTATATAACACCTCATACAGCTCTGTACACAGCATGGAATATTACATACTGACACCAGGACGTACAAAGTGTCCTGTATATAACACCTCATACAGCTCTGTACACAGCATGGGATATTACATACTGACACCAGGACGTACAATGTATCCTGTATATAACACCTCATACACCTCTGTACACATAATGGGATATTACATACTGACACCAGGAGTACAATGTATCCTGTATATAACACCTCATAGGGCTCTGTACACATAATGGGATATTACATACTGACACCAGGACGTACAGTGTGTCCTGTATATAACACCTCATACAGCTCTGTACACAGAATGGGATATTATATACTGACACCAGGACGTACAATGTATCCTGTATATAACACCTCATATGGCTGTACACATAATGGGATATTACATACTGACACCAGGACATACAGTGTGTCCTGTATTTAACACCTCATACGGCTCTGTACACATAATGGGATATTACATACTGACACCAGGATGTACAATGGGGCAGATTTATCAAGCTGTCTGAAAGTCAGAATATTTCTAGTTGCCCATGGCAACCAATCACAGCTGCCCTTTAAAAAATTAATGAGCACTGGTAAAATGAAAGCTGAGCTGTGATTGGTTGCCGTGGGCAACTAGAAATATTCTGACTTTCAGAAAGCTTGATAAATCTGCCCCTTTGTGTCCTGTATGGAACACCTCATACAGCTCTGTACACAGCATGGGATATTACATACTGATACCAGGACGTACAATGTATCCTGTATATAACACCTCATACAGCTCTGTACACAGCATGGGATATTACATACTGATACCAGGACGTACAATGTATCCTGTATATAACACCTCATACACCTCTGTACACAGCATGGGATATTACATACTGACACCAGGACGTACAATGTATCCTGTATATAACACCTCATACAGCTCTGTACACAGCATGTGATATTACATACTGACACCAGGACGTACAATGTATCCTGTATATAACACATCATACGCCTCTGTACACAGCATGGGATATTACATACTGACACCAGGACGTACAATGTATCCTGTATATAACACCTCATACAGCTCTGTACACAGCATGGGATATTACATACTGACACCAGGACGTACAATGTATCCTGTATATAACACCTCATACAGCTCTGTACACAGCATGTGATATTACATACTGACACCAGGACGTACAATGTGTCCTGTATATAACCTCATACACCTCTGTACACAGCATGTGATATTAAACACTGACACCAGGATGTACAATGTATCCTGTATTTAACACCTCATACAGCTCTGTACACATAATGGGATATTACATACTGACACCAAACTGTACAATGTATCATGTATATAACACCTCATACAGCTCTGTACACATAATTGGATATTACATACTGACACCAGGACATACAATGTATCCGGTATATAACACCTCATACGGCTCTGTACACATAATTGGATATTACATACTGACACCGGGACGTACAATGTATCCTGTATATAGCACCTCATACAGCTCTGTTCAGAGCATGGGATATTACATATCGACACCAGGACATACAATGTATCCTGTATATAACACCTCATACAGCTCAGTACACAGCATGGGATATTACAGACTGACACCAGGACATACAATATATCCTGTATATAACACCTCATACAGCTCTGTACACAGCATGCGATATTACATACTGACACCAGGACGTACAATGTAACCTGTATATAACACCTCATACACCTCTGTACACAGCATGGGATATTACATACTGACACCAGGACGTACAATGTATCCTGTATATAACACATCATACAGCTCTGTACACAGCATGGGATATTACATACTGACACCAGGAGGTACAATGTATCCTGTATATAACATCTCATACAGCTCTGTACACAGCATAGGATATTACATACTGACACCAGGACGTACAATGTATCCTGTATATAACCTCATACAGCTCTGTACACAGCATGGGATATTACATACTGACACCAGGAGGTACAATGTATCCTGTATATAACCTCATACACCTCTGTACACAGCATGGGATATTACATACTGACACCAGGAGGTACAATGTATCCTGTATATAACACCTCATACAGCTCTGTACACAGCATGTGATATTAAACACTGACAACAGACTGTACAATGTATCCTGTATTTAACACCTCATACAGCTCTGTACACATAATGAGATATTACATACTGACACCAGACTGTACAATGTATCCTGTATATAACATCTCATACAGCTCTGTACACATAATGAGATATTACATACTGACACCAGACTGTACAATGTATCCTGTATATAACACCTCATACAGCTCTGTACACATAATGGGATATTACATACTGACACCAGGAGGTACAATGTATCCAGTATATAACACCTCATACACCTCTGTACACAGCATGGGATAATACATACTGACACCAGGATGTATAATGTATCCTGTATAAAACACATCATACAGCTCTGTACACATAGAGGGATATTACATACTGACACCAGGAGGTACAATGTATCCAGTATATAACACCTCATACACCTCTGTACACAGCATGGGATATTACATACTGACACCAGGATGTATAATGTATCCTGTATATAACACATCATACAGCTCTGTACACAGCATGGGATATTACATACTGATACCAGGACATACAATGTATCCTGTATATAACACATCATACAGCTCTGTACACAGCATGGGATATTACATACTGACACCAGGGTGTACAATGTATCCTGTATATAACCTCATACAGCTCTGTACACATAATGGGATATTATATACTGACACCAGACTGTACAATGTATCATGTATATAACACTTCATATAGCTCTGTACACATAATTGGATATTACATACTGACAGCAGGACATACAATGTATCCTGTATTTAACACCTCATACAGCTCTGTACACATAATGGGATATTACATACTGACACCAGGATGTACAATGTATCCTGTATATAACACCTCATACAGCTCTGTACACATAATGGGATATTACATACTGACACCAGGACGTACAATGTATCCTGTATATAACCTCATACAGCTCTGCACACATAATGAGATATTACACACTGACACCAGACTGTACAATGTATCATGTATATAACACATCATACAGCTCTGTACACATAGAGGGATATTACATACTGACACCAGGAGGTACAATGTATCCAGTATATAACACCTCATACACCTCTGTACACAGCATGGGATATTACATACTGACACCAGGATGTATAATGTATCCTGTATATAACACATCATACAGCTCTGTACACAGCATGGGATATTACATACTGATACCAGGACATACAATGTATCCTGTATATAACACATCATACAGCTCTGTACACAGCATGGGATATTACATACTGACACCAGGATGTACAATGTATCCTGTATATAACCTCATACAGCTCTGTACACATAATTGGATATTACATACTGACACCAGAATGTACAATGTATCCTGTATATAACACCTCATACGGCTCTGTACACAGCATGGGATATTACATACTGATACCAGGATGTACAATGTATCCTGTATATAACACCTCATACGGCTCTGTACACAGCATGGAATATAACATACTGACACCAGGACATACAATGTGTCCTGTATATAACACCTCATACAGCTCTGTACACAGCATGGGATATTGCATACTGACACCAGGATGTATAATGTATCCTGTATATAACACATCATACACCTCTGTACACAGCATGGGATATTATATACTGACACCAGACTGTACAATGTATCATGTATATAACACCTCATACAGCTCTGTACACATAATTGGATATTACATACTGACAGCAGGACATACAATGTATCCTGTATATAACACCTCATACAGCTCTGTACACAGCATGGGATATTACATACTGACACCAGGACGTACAATGTATCCTCTATATAACACCTCATACAGCTCTGTACACAGCATGTGATATTACATACTGACACCAGGACGTACAATGTGTCCTGTATATAACCTCATACACCTCTGTACACAGCATGGGATATTACATACTGACACCAGGACGTACAATGTGTCCTGTATATAACACCTCATACAGCTCTGTACACAGCATGTGATATTAAACACTGACACCAGGATGTACAATGTATCCTGTATTTAACACCTCATACAGCTCTGTACACAGCATGGGATATTACATACTGACACCAGGACTTACAATGTGGCCTGTATATAACACCTCATACACCTCTGTACACAGCATGTGATATTACATACTGACACCAGGAGGTACAATGTATCCTGTATATAACCTCATACAGCTCTGTACACAGCATGGGATATTACATACTGACACCAAACTGTACAATGTATTATGTATATAACACCTCATATAGCTCTGTACACATAATTGGATATTACATACTGACACCAGGACATACAATGTATCCTGTATATAACACCTCATACGGCTCTGTACACATAATTGGATATTACATACTGACACCGGGACGTACAATGTATCCTGTATATAACCTCATACAGCTCTGTACAGAGGGATATTACATACTGACACCAGGAGGTACAAAGTATCCTGTATATAACCTCATACAGCTCTGTACACAGCATGGGATATTACATACCGACACCAGGACATACAATGTATCCTGTATATAACACCTCATACAGCTCTGTACACAGCATGGGATATTACAGACTGACACCAGGACATACAATATATCCTGTATATAACACCTCATACAGCTCTGTACACAGCATGCGATATTACATACTGACACCAGGACGTACAATGTATCCTGTATATAACACCTCATACAGCTCTGTACACAGCATGGGATATTACATACTGACACCAGGACGTACAATGTATCCTGTATATAACACATCATACAGCTTTGTACACAGCATGGGATATAACATACTGACACCAGGACGTACAATGTGTCCTGTATATAACACCTCATACACCTCTGTACACAGCATGTGATATTACATACTGACACCAGGAGGTACAATGTATCCTGTATTTAACACCTCATACAGCTCTGTACACAGCATGGGATATTACATACTGACACCAGGACGTACAATGTATCCTGTATATAACACATCATACAGCTCTGTACACAGCATGGGATATTACATACTGACACCAGGACGTACAATGTATCCTGTATATAACCTCATACACCTCTGTACACAGCATGGGATATTACATACTGACACCAGGAGGTACAATGTATCCTGTATATAACACCTCATACAGCTCTGTACACAGCATGTGATATTAAACACTGACACCAGACTGTACAATGTATCCTGTATTTAACACCTCATACAGCTCTGTACACATAATGGGATATTACATACTGACACCAGGAGGTACAATGTATCCTGTATATAACACCTCATACGGCTCTGTACACAGCATGGGATATTACATACTGACACCAGGACGTACAATGTATCTTGTATATAACACATCATACACCTCTGTACACAGCATGGGATATTACATACTGACACCAGGATGTATAATGTATCCTGTATATAACACATCATACAGATCTGTACACAGCATGGGATATTACATACTGACACCAGGATGTACAATGTATCCTGTATATAACACCTTATACGGCTCTGTACACAGCATGGAATAAAACATACTGACACCAGGACATACAATGTGTCCTGTATATAACACCTCATACAGCTCTGTACACAGCATGGGATATTGCATACTGACACCAGGGTGTACAATGTATCCTGTATTTAACACCTCATACAGCTCTGTACACATAATGGGATATTACATACTGACACCAGACTGTACAATGTATCATGTATATAACACCTCATATAGCTCTGTACACATAATTGGATATTACATACTGACAGCAGGATATACAATGTATCCAGTATATAACACCTCATACACCTCTGTACACAGCATGGGATATTACATACTGACACCAGGATGTACAATGTATCTTGTATATAACACCTCATACAGCTCTGCACAAATAATGGGATATTACACACTGACACCAGACTGTACAATGTATCATGTATATAACACATCATACAGCTCTGTACACAGCATGGGATATTACATACTGACACCATGAGGTACAATTTATCCAGTATATAACACCTCATACACCTCTGTACACAGCATGGGATATTACATACTGACACCAGGATGTATAATGTATCCTGTATATAACACATCATACAGCTCTGTACACATAATGGGATATTACATACTGACACCAGACTGTACAATGTATCATGTATATAACACCTCATATAGCTCTGTAAACATAATTGGATATTACATACTGACAGCAGGACATACAATGTATCCTGTATATAACACCTCATACAGCTCTGTACACAGCATGTGATATTAAACACTGACACCAGAGTGTACAATGTATCCTGTATTTAACATCTCATACAGCTCTGTACACATAATGGGATATAACATACTGACACCAGGATGTACAATGTATCCTGTATATAACACCTCATACAGCTCTGTATACATAATGGGATATTACACACTGACACCATACTGTACAATGTATCATGTATATAACACATCATACAGCTCTGTACACATAATGGGATATTACATACTGACACCAGGAGGTACAATGTATCCAGTATATAACACCTCATACACCTCTGTACACAGCATGGGATATTACATACTGACACCAGGACGTACAATGTATCCTGTATATAACACATCATACAGCTCTGTACACAGCATGGGATATTACATACTGATACCAGGACGTACAATGTATCCTGTATATAACCTCATACAGCTCTGTACACAGCATGGGATATTACATACTTATACCAGGACGTACAATGTATCCTGTATATAACCTCATACAGCTCTGTACACAGTATGGGATATTACATACTGATACCAGGACGTACAATGTATCCTGTATATAACACCTCATACGGCTATGTACACAGCATGGGATATTACATACTGACACCAGGAAATACAATGTATCCTGTATATAACACCTCATACAGCTCTGTACACAGCATGGGATATTGCATACTGACACCAGGACGTACAATGTATCCTGTATATAACACCTCATACAGCTCTGTACACATAATGGGATATTACATACTGACACCAGACTGTACAATGTATCATGTATATAACACCTCATATAGCTCTGTACACATAATCGGATATTACATACTGACAGCAGGACATACAGTGTATCCTGTATATAACACCTCATACAGCTCTGTACACAGCATGTGATATTAAACACTGACACCAGACTGTACAATGTATCCTGTATTTAACACCTCATACAGCTCTGTACACATAATGGGATATTACATACTGACACCAGGATGTACAATGTATCCTGTATATAACACCTCATACAGCTCTGTACACATAATGGGATATTACACACTGACACCAGACTGTACAATGTATCATGTATATAACACATCATACAGCTCTGTACACATAATGGGATATTACATACTGACACCAGGAGGTACAATGTATCATGTATACAACACATCATACAGCTCTGTACACATAATGGGATATTACATACTGATACCAGGACATACAATGTATCCAGTATATAACACCTCATACAGCTCTGTACACAGCATGGGATATTACATACTGATACCAGGACGTACAATGTATCCTGTATATAACCTCATACAGCTTTGTACACAGCATGGGATATTACATACTGACACCAGGATGTACAATGTATCCTGTATATAACACCTCATACGGCTCTGTACACAGCATGGAATATAACATACTGACACCAGGACATACAATGTGTCCTGTATATAACACCGCATACAGCTCTGTACACAGCATGGGATATTACATACTGACACCAGGACATACAGTGTGTCCTGTATATAACACCTCATATAGCTCTGTACACAGCATGGGATATTACATACTGACACCAGGAGGTACAATGTATCCAGTATATAACACCTCATACAGCTCTGTACACAGCAAGGGATATTATATACTGACACCAGGACGTACAATGTATCCTGTATATAACACCTCATACACCTCTGTACACAGCATGGGATATTACATACTGACACCAGGATATACAATGTATCCTGTATATAACACATCATACAGCTCTGTACACAGCATGGGATATTACATACTGACACCAGGATGTACAATGTATCCTGTATATAACACCTCATACACCTCTGTACACAGCATGGGATATTACATACTGACACCAGGAGGTACAATGTATCCTGTATATAACACATCATACAGCTCTGTACACAGCATGGGATATTACATACTGACACCAGGACGTACAATGTATCCTGTATATAACATCTCATACAGCTCTGTACACAGCATGGGATATTACATACTGACACCAGGACGTACAATGTATCCTGTATAAAACACCTCATACAGCTCTGTACACAGCATGGGATATTACATACTGGCACCAGGATGTACAATGTATCCTGTATATAACATCTCATACAGCTCTGTACACAGCATGGGATATTACATACTGACACCAGGACGTACAATGTATCCTGTATAAAACACCTCATACAGCTCTGTACACAGCATGGGATATTACATACTGGCACCAGGATGTACAATGTATCCTGTATATAACACCTCATACAGCTCTGTACACAGCATGGGATATTACATACTGACACCAGGACTTACAATGAATCCTGTATATAACACCACATACGGCTCTGTACACAGCATGGGATATTACATACTGACACCAGGACTTACAATGAATCCTGTATATAACACCACATACGGCTCTGTACACATAATGGGATATTACATACTGACACCGGGACGTACAATGTATCCTGTATATAACACCTCATACACCTCTGTACACAGCATGGGATATTACATACTGACACCAGGAGGTACAATGTATCCTGTATTTAACACCTCATACACCTCTGTACACAGCATGGGATATTACATACTGACACCAGGATGTACAATGTATCCTGTATATAACACCTCATACGGCTCTGTACACATAATGGGATATTACATACTGACACCATTACATTGGTTGAATCTTCTTGAAGGTTTTCATTGTTTTTACCTTTGGTCACTCTCTTGGATTGTGTACTGGAAAGTCCAGATTTCATTGTGAATTGAGCCTAAGATTTACAGAGGTCCGAAAGCTGTATACATACATAAGATGTGCAGCATACACAGTACATGTGGCCCCTTTATCAGTTAGGGGCCCATTAGACAAGATCTATGAATGTAATTTTATGGATTCCTGGTTTGGATGGTGAATGGACACTTTTGTCTCGTGCGGTTCCCAACGTTTACTCTTTAATTTAGCTCATTACTTCTATAAACAACAATTACTATGGAATGCGGCGTAGAGCAGGAGAGGCGGTCACCGCGCTCCATCATCAGAGTGTAATTAGCCGTGCAGAGCGCTAATCAATACGGACAGGACTGACATTTATTGGGGACAGTCAGGAAGACGAGCAGAAGAATACGCGTGCTATGGCCTGTCACTCACCTGCGGCCTCTTCTAGAAGGACAAGGATTGTGTAATGTAGAAGGTCACAGAGAAGCCGGAGCCACAACCTGCCCCAGGCCCACGAGCTGATGGAGAAGGATGGAGGGTGACCACATGATGGAGAGAGGAGCGGACAGGTATGTGGTACCTACCGCTAGTGCCGCATCTTCTCGTCATATTCAGCACTTGGAGACGTTTCTCCTTACTTTTGCTAAATTTTAGGAGCTAAAATTTATTATTAGGATCTATTATTGTGTATGCGCCAGTTTCCTGGTGACCTTGCGCTGGATAGAACGTCCTTGGATATTGTACATGTATTTATAAGGTGTCTGCGCCAGTTTTGTGTCGCAAAATCTACAGCTAAAGCGGCTGTTACTGCTTAGCCAGACCGTGTGTCACATATAAATCAGCGACTCAGCAGAATTGTGTCGCACACTGTATAGTAAAAATAACTGGTGCCCCCTTCCCAAGCAGCACAGGGTGTGCCAGATAATGGAGATCGAGACCCAGTATTCAGTAACACGCCGCATCCCGCAAAGGAGGGAGGATAATGCACATAGTACAGACTGCACAGGAGGAGGGCACTGCACATAGTACAGACTGCACAGGAGAGAGGAGACTGCACATAGTACAGACTGCACAGGAGGGAGGACACTGCACATAGTACAGACTGCACGGGAGGAGGACACTGCACATAGTACAGACTGCACAGGAGGGAGGACACTGCACATAGTACAGACTGCACAGGAGAGAGGAGACTGCACATAGTACAGACTGCACAGGAGGGAGGACACTGCACATAGTACAGACTGCACAGGAGAGAGGACACTGCACATAGTACAGACTGCACAGGAGGAGGACACTGCATATAGTACAGACTGCACAGGAGGGAGGGCACTGCACATAGTACAGACTGCACAGGATGGAGGACACTGCACATAGTACAGACTGCACAGGAGGAGGACACTGCACATAGTACAGACTGCACAGGAGGGAGGACACTGCACATAGTACAGACTGCACAGGAGGGAGGACACTGCACATAGTACAGACTGCACAGGAGGGAGGACACTGCACATAGTACATACTGCACAGGAGGGAGGACGCTGCACATAGTACAGACTGCACAGGAGGGAGGACACTGCACATAGTACAGACTGCACAGGAGAGAGGACGCTGCACATAGTACAGACTGCACAGGAGGGAGGACACTGCACATAATACAGACTGCACAGTAGGAGGACAATGCACATAGTACAGACTGCACAGGAGGGAGGACACTGCACATAGTACAGACTGCACAGGAGGGAGGACACATCACATAGTACAGACTGCACAGGAGGGAGGACACTGCACAAAGTACAGACTGCACAGGAGGAGGACATTGCACATAGTACAGACTGCACAGGAGGGAGGGCACTGCACATAGTACAGACTGCACAGGAGGTAGGGCACTGCACATAGTACAGACTGCACAGGATGGAGGACACTGCACATAGTACAGACTGCACAGGAGGAGGACACTGCACATAGTACAGACTGCACAGGAGGGAGGACACTGCACATAGTACAGACTGCACAGGAGGGAGGACACTGCACATAGTACAGACTGCACAGGAGGGAGTACATTGCACATAGTACATACTGCACAGGAGGAAGGACACTGCATATAATACAGACTGCACAGGAGAGAGGACACTGCACATAGTACAGACTGCACAGGAGGGGGACACTGCACATAGTACAGACTGCACAGGAGGGAGGACACTGCACATAGTACAGACTGCGCAGGAGGGAGGGCACTGCACATAGTACAGACTGCACAGTAGGAGGACAATGCACATAGTACAGACTGCACAGGAGGGAGGACACTGCACATAGTACAGACTGCACAGGAGGGAGGACACATCGCATAGTACAGACTGCACAGGAGGGAGGACACTGCACATAGTACAGACTGCACAGGAGGAGGGAGGACACTGCACATAGTACAGACTGCACAGGAGGAGGGAGGACACTGCACATAGTACAGACTGCACAGGAGGGAGGACACTGTACATAGTACAGACTGCACAGGAGGGAGGACACAGCACATAGTACAGACTGCACAGGAGGGAGGACACTGCACATAGTACAGACTGCACAGGAGGGAGGACACATCACATAGTACAGACTGCACAGGAGGGAGGACACTGCACAAAGTACAGACTGCACAGGAGGAGGACATTGCACATAGTACAGACTGCACAGGAGGGAGGGCACTGCACATAGTACAGACTGCACAGGAGGAGGACACTGCACATAGTACAGACTGCACAGGAGGGAGGACACTGCACATAGTACAGACTGCACAGGAGGGAGGACACTGCACATAGTACAGACTGCACAGGAGGGAGGACGCTGCACATAGTACAGACTGCACAGAAGGGAGGACGCTGCACATAGTACAGACTGCAAAGAAGGGAGGACACTGCACATAGTACATACTGCACAGGAGGAAGGACACTGCATATAATACAGACTGCACAGGAGAGAGGACACTGCACATAGTACAGACTGCACAGGAGGGGGACACTGCACATAGTACAGACTGCACAGGAGGGAGGACACTGCACATAGTACAGACTGCACAGGAGGGAGGGCACTGCACATAGTACAGACTGCACAGTAGGAGGACAATGCACAGAGTACAGACTGCACAGGAGGGAGGACACTGCACATAGTACAGACTGCACAGGAGGGAGGACACATCGCATAGTACAGACTGCACAGGAGGGAGGACACTGCACATAGTACAGACTGCACAGGAGGAGGGAGGACACTGCACATAGTACAGACTGCACAGGAGGAGGGAGGACACTGCACATAGTACAGACTGCACAGAAGGAGGGAGGACACTGTACATAGTACAGACTGCACAGGAGGGAGGACACAGCACATAGTACAGACTGCACAGGAGGGAGGACACTGCACATAGTACAGACTGCACAGGAGGGAGGACACTGCACATAGTACAGACTGCACAGGAGGGAGGACACTGCACATAGTACAGACTGCACAGGAGGGAGGACACTGCACATAGTACAGACTGCACAGGAGGGAGGACACTGCACATAGTACAGACTGCACAGGAGGAGGACACTGCACATAGTACAGACTGCACAGGAGGGAGGACACTGCACATAGTACAGACTGCACAGGAGGGAGGACACTGCACATAGTACAGACTGCACAGGAGGGAGGACGCTGCACATAGTACAGACTGCACAGAAGGGAGGACGCTGCACATAGTACAGACTGCAAAGAAGGGAGGACACTGCACATAGTACAGACTGCACAGGAGGGAGGACACTGCACATAGTACAGACTGCACAGGAGGGAGGACACTGCACATAGTACAGACTGCACAGGAGGGAGGACACTGCACATAGTACAGACTGCACGGGAGGGAGGACACTGCACATAGTACAGACTGCACAGGAGGGAGGAGACTGCACATAGTACAGACTGCACAGGAGGGAGGACACTGCACATAGTACAGACTGCACAGGAGAGAGGACTCTGCACATAGTACAGACTGCACAGGAGGGGGGACACTGCACATAGTACAGACTGCACAGGAGGAGGACACTGCACATAGTACAGACTGCACAGGAGGGAGGACACTGCACATAGTACAGACTGCACAGGAGGAGGACACTGCACATAGTACAGACTGCACAGGAAGGAGGACACTGCACATAGTACAGACTGCACAGGAAGGAGGACACTGCACATAGTACAGACTGCACAGGAGGAGGACACTGCACATAGTACAGACTGCACAGGAGGAGGACACTGCACATAGTACAGACTGCACAGGAGGGAGGACACTGCACATAGTACAGACTGCACAGGAGGGAGAAGACTGCACATAGTACAGACTGCACAGGAGGAGGACACTGCACATAGTACACACTGCACAGGAGAGAGGACACTACATATAGTACAGACTGCACAGGAGGGAGGACACTGCACAGAAGGGAGGACACTGCACATAGTACAGACTGCACAGGAGGAGGACACTGCACATAGTACACACTGCACAGGAGAGAGGACACTACATATAGTACAGACTGCACAGGAGGGAGGACACTGCACATAGTACAGACTGCACGGGAGGGAGTAGACTGCACATAGTACAGACTGCACAGGAGGGAGGACATTGCACAGGAGGGAGGACACTGCACATAGTACAGACTGCACAGGAGGGAGGACACTGCACATAGTACAGACTGCACAGGAGGGAGGACACTGCACATAGTACAGACTGCACAGGAGGGAGGACACTGCACATAGTACAGACTGCACAGGAGAGAGGACACTGCACATAGTACAGACTGCACAGGAGCGAGGTCACTGCACATAGTAGAGATAAGAAGAGCGAGAGTGACCTCTGCTGCAAACGATAGCATAGCTCCCAACCGTCCCGATTTTGACGGGACTTTCCCGTTTTTCGTACCTCTGCCCCGCGTCACGGGCAGCTATGATATTGTCACGGATTCTCCCCCCAGGTCCCGCTGTGTCCCGCTGCTGTGTCCGCATAGTAAATACTTTGAAAGTCTGAACTCACAGTACAGAATGGCTTCTACAGACATCGGGAGGGAATCCTTTTCAGAGAAGTGTCGGGCTTAGCTCAGAGCAGGGACCACGTCATCAGCTTCAGATCTGTCCATATATGGTCACTGCATCTCCTAGGGTTCTCCAGAGCAGACATCGGGCAGGGAATCCTTTTCAGAGAAGTGTCGGCTTAGTGGAGAGAGCAGGGACCACGTCATCAGCTCAGATCTCTATCTGTCCATATATGGTCTCCAGGTCTTCCCCAGACACAAGCTCTTTATATAATTAAATTAAATAAAGTTTTGGCCAGGCTGAGATTCGAACCTGGGACCCTCTGCACCATAGACAGGAGCCTAACTAACTGAGCTATAAGCCCAGTGATACAGAGCTGAGGATTTCTGGTAAGTAAGACATGTTATCTGCCATTTACACTGTGACACAGACTAATGCACTGATATATAGAGAGGGATCTTCTCAGAGGTTATTATTGTAATTATTGAGACTATTATTATTATTATTATTATTATTATTATTATTATAAATTTTATTATTATGGAGATGATTATTAATAATGGTAAAAATAATAATAATCATCTCAATAATAATAATAATAATAATAATAATAATAATAGTCTCAATAATTACAATAATCTGAGAAGATCCCTCCCTATATACCAAGGCAGTATATAGTTCTTAGTTACCAAAATTCTCCACTTGTTAATCACTGAGGTTATAGCTCAGTGGGTTGAGGCGCTGTGTTATTATTGTACATGGACACTGCAGGTTCTGGGTTCAAATCCCAATGAGGATAATATATTTTTTTTTTTTTAAATTATGATTTTTATTATTTTTAATATGGCTAAAATTTGGGGCGTGGCCAGGGAGTGATTGGGGGTGTGGCTTAGGGGGTTCGCCGCGGCACGCTACGCGTGCCGCCATTTTGTCCCTCTTTCCTTTTCCCAAATGTTGGGAGGTATGCGATAGGAAGAGCAAGTGTGACCTCTGCTGCAGAGGATAGGAAGAGCGAGAGTGACCTCTGCTGCAGAGGGTAGGACATGCGAGAGTGACCTCTGCTGCAGAGGACAGGAAGAGTGAGAGTGACCACTGCTGCAGAGGATTGGAAGAGCGAGAGTGACCTCTGCTGCAGAGGATCCGAAGAGCAAGAGTGACCTCTGCTGCAGAGGATAGGAAAAGCGAGAGTGACCTCTGCTGCAGAGGCAGGTTAGGAAGAGCGAGAGTGACCTCTGCTGCAGAGGGGGGAGATGGAACTAGCCAACACCCGGGACCAGAGCCCGCCGCACAGCGGGTTGGACTTGCTGCGGCAGGATACCACTAGGTCGTTCCCAGGTGCGACTAGCCCGCGGTGGCTGCCGAGGTCGAGGTACCTTAGCGGATGACAATCTCGTAGTCAGGTCCAGGCTCGGGATCAGGGCAGGCGGCAGAGATGCAACGTCAGGTCCAAGTCCGGGGACAGCAACAGGAGGTCCAGAGAGGTGGGAACGGGAACACAGGCACACGGAACACAGCAACACGGAGGAACTTAGGTAACACGGCAACATAGGATTTAGGATCGGGGACACACAGGAATGCAGGAATATACAGGAACGCAGGAAGACACAGGAATACAGGAACACAGGAACGCAGGAAGACACAGGAACGCAGGAATACGCAGGAAGACACAGGAACGCAGGAATACACAGGAGACACAGGAACGCAGGAAGACACAGGAACGCAGGAAGACACAGGAACGCAGGAAGACCCAGGAACGCAGGAATACACAGGAACGCAGGAATACACAGGAATGCAGGAAGACACAGGAACGCAGGAAGACACAGGAACGCAGGAATACACAGGAACGCAGGAATATAGAGGAACGCAGGAATACACAGGAACGCAGGAATACACAGGAACGCAGGAATACACAGGAACGCAGGAATACACAGGAATCACAGGAACGCAGGAATACACAGGAAAGCAGGATACACAGGAACGCAGGAAGACACAGGAACGCAGGAATACACAGGAACGCAGGAGGCACAGGAACGCAGGAAGACACAGGAAAGCAGGAAGACCCAGGAACGCAGGAAGACACAGGAACGCAGGAATACACAGGAACGCAGGAATACACAGGAACGCAGGAATACACAGGAACGCAGGAATACACAGGAACGCAGGAATACACAGGAACGCAGGAAGACACAGGAACGCAGGAAGACACAGGAACGCAGGAATCCACAGGAACGCAGGAATACACAGGAACGCAGGAAGACACAGGATCGCAGGAGGCACAGGAACGCAGGAATAATCACCAGGAACGCAGGAATACACAGGAACGCAAGAGACACAGGAATGCAGGAATACACAGGAACGCAGGAGACACAGGAACGCAGGAATACACAGGAATGCAGGAGACACAGGAACGCAGGAATACACAGGAACGCAGGAATACACAGGAACGCAGGAAGACACAGGAACGCAGGAATACACAGGAACGCAGGAAGACACAGATACGCAGGAATACAAAGGAACGCAGGAAGATACAGGAACGCAGGAATACACAGGAATGCAGGAGACACAGGGATGCAGGAATACACAGGAACGCAGGAAGACACAGGAACGCAGGAATACAAAGCAACGCAGGAAGATACAGGAACGCAGGAAGACACAGGAACGCAGGAATGCACAGGAACGCAGGAATACACAGGAAGACGCAGGAATCCACAGGAACGCAGGATACACAGGAACGCAGGAAGACACAGGAACGCAGGAAGACACAGGAACGCAGGAATACACAGGAACGCAGGAATACACAGGAACGCAGGAAGACACAGGAACGCAGGAATACACAGGAACGCAGGAATACACAGGAACGCAGGAATACACAGGAACGCAGGAAGACACAGGAACGCAGGAAGACACAGGAACGCAGGAATCCACAGGAACGCAGGAATACACAGGAACGCAGGAAGACACAGGATCGCAGGAGGCACAGGAACGCAGGAATACACAGGAACGCAGGAATACACAGGAACGCAGGATACACAGGAACGCAGGAGACACAGGAACGCAGGAATAATCACCAGGAATGCAGGAATACACAGGAACGCAAGAGACACAGGAATGCAGGAATACACAGGAACGCAGGAGACACAGGAACGCAGGAATACACAGGAATGCAGGAGACACAGGAACGCAGGAATACACAGGAACGCAGGAATACACAGGAACGCAGGAAGATACAGGAACGCAAGAATACACAGGAACGCAGGAAGACACAGATACGCAGGAATACAAAGGAACGCAGGAAGATACAGGAACGCAGGAATACACCGGAACGCAGGAAGACACAGGAACGCAGGAATACAAAGCATCGCAGGAAGATACAGGAACGCAGGAAGACACAGGAACGCAGGAATGCACAGGAACGCAGGAATACACAGGAAGACGCAGGAATCCACAGGAACGCAGGATACACAGGAACGCAGGAAGACACAGGAACGCAGGAAGACACAGGAACGCAGGAATACACAGTAACGCAGGAATACACAGGAACGCAGGAAGACACAGGAACGCAGGAAGACACAGGAACGCAGGAATACACAGGAACGCAGGAATACACAGGAACGCAGAAAGATACAGGAACACAGGAAGACACAGGAACGCAGGAATACACACGAACGCAGGAATACACAGGAACGCAGGAATCACAGGAACGCAGGAATACACAGGAACGCAGGAATGCACAGGAACGCAGGAATATACAGGGACGCAGGAATACACAGGGACGCAGGAATACACAGGAACGCAGGAATACAGGAACGCAGGAATACAGGAACGCAGGAATACACAGGAACGCAGGAATACACAGGAACGCAGGAATACAGGAAAGCAGGAATACACAGGAACGCAGGAATGCACAGGAACGCAGGATACACTGGAATACAGGAAGACACAGGAACGCAGGAATACACAGAAACGCAGGAAGACACAGGAACGCAGGATACACAGGAACGTAGGAAGACACAGGAATGCAGGAAGACACAGGAACGCAGGAATGCACAGGAAAGCAGGAATACACAGGAACGCAGGAAGACACATGAACGCAGGAAGACACAGGAACGCAGGAAGACACAGGAACGCAGGAATGCACAGGAACGCAGGAAGACACAGGAACGCAGAAAGACACAGGAACGCAGGAAGACACAGGAACGTAGAAAGACACAGGAACGCAGGATACACTGGAACGCTGGAAGACACAGGAACGCTGGAATACACAGAAACGCAGGAAGACACAGGAACGCAGGAATACACAGGAACACAGGACACACAGGAATGTAGGAAGACACAGGAAGACACAGGAACGCAGGAATGCACAGGAACGCAGGAATACTCGCTTGGAAACTTTCTCTAAGGCTATGAGGCACAAAGATCCGGCAGGGGACACAGGAAGAGGGAGGATTCTTAAAGGTAAGGTGTTCAGCCAGTGCACCAATTAGCGGTGCGCTGGCCCTTTAAATTTTCGGCAGGAGCCACGCGCGCCCTAGGAGGCGGGGACGCGTGCGCACGGCAGTCCGGGGAAGAGCAGGAGTCGGGAGAGGTGAGTGAGGAGACCGGGCTGCAGCAGGGGCACACGGGGGGAGCACTGATGTGTCCGCGATCCGAGATAGGGATCGCGGGAGCACCCGTGACAGTACCCCCCCCCCTCCGGCCTCCCTCTCTTCTTGGGCCTGAGAAAACGTTGGAGCAGGCTCTTGTCCAGGATGTTATCCTCTGGCTCCCAAGATCTCTCCTCAGGACCAAATCCTTTCCAGTCTACCAGAAACAACCGCCTACCTCTCACTGTCTTAGTATCCAGGATCTCCTTCACCTCAAAGACATCAGTAGAGTCCGCTTGTGGTGCTGGAGGGAGAGGAACTTTTCGGGCGAAGCGGTTTAAGATGACTGGCTTGAGGAGGGAAATGTGGAAGGAGTTGGGTATGCGCATGCTAGGAGGCAGCCGCAATTTGTAGGCTACTGGGTTGATGCAACTGAGGATTTCAAATGGACCCAAGAACCGGGTTCCCAATTTGTAGCCAGGGATCTTCAATTGGACGTACCATGAGGACAACCAGACCCTGTCAGGAAAAGGCCGACGTTTCTTGTCCGCTTGACGCTTGGTCTTGGCAGAGGTTTGGAGCAATGAGGTACGGACTTGTTCCCAGATGGCTTTTAGATCCTGTACCAAGTCCTCCACAGCAGGAACATCTGCAGACACAGGTAACGGAAGAGGAGGCCATGGGTGCAGTCCGTAATTAATAAAGAAGGGAGCAGAACCAGCAGAAGTGGAGTCCAGAAGTGGAGTGTAGGAAAACTCCGCCCATGGTAAAAGAGAAGCCCAGTCGTCCTGACAAGGGGACATAAAGTGGCGGAGATAGCACCCCAAAGTCTGATTCACCCTCTCCACTTGGCCGTTAGACTGAGGATGACAGGCAGAGAAAAAGTCCAATTTCACTTGCAGCTGGTTGCACAGAGATCTCCAGAACTTGGACACGAACTGAACACCTCGATCAGAAACGATGTGCCGGGGAAGGCCATGAAGCCGGAAGACGTGCTAGAAGAAGAGACTGGCAAGACGTGGGACTGAAGGCAAACCTGGTAGAGGGACAAAATGGGACATCTTAGAGAAGCGGTCTGTTACCACCCAGATAACGGTATTGCCAGGTGATGGTGGCAGATCAGTAATGAAGTCCATAGCCACGTGAGACCACGGGCAGGTAGGCACGGGTAACGGCAACAGAAGACCAGCTAGTTTTTGTCGTGAGGGCTTATTGCGAGCACAAGAGGCACAAGACCGCACAAAATCCCGAATGTCCTTGACCAAATCAGGCCACCAAAAGAAACGGGAAATCAGGGCCACAGAGCGCTGCGCCCCAGGGTGCCCAGCCACTCGAGAAGAATATCCCCAGGTCAGGATCCTCTTTCGAAGCCCAGGTCATACACAAGTCTTGCCGGGAGGTAATTGCCGAAGGTCCACCGGCGCTGCCAGCACAAGCCTCTCTGGAGGAATGATGTGTCTCGGAGCATAGTCCTCCCCCATAACATCAGAAGCACGTGACAGAGCGTCAGCCTTGATGTTTTTCTCGGCAGGGTGAAAATGGATTTGGAAGTCAAAACGGGAAAAGAAGAGGGACCACCGGGCTTGACGTGGGTTCAACCGTTGAGCTGTCTGTAGGTACTGGAGGTTCTTGTGGTGCGTGAAAATGCTGACTGGAAATCGAGCTCCCTCCAGCAGATGACACCATTCCTCCAAGGCAAGCTTGATAGCCAGAAGCTCACGATCCCCAATAGAATAATTCCTCTCTGCGGAGGAAAAAGTTTTGGAGAAGAAGTCGCAGGAGAGTTCGGCCCCTAGGCCCCTTCTGGGTAAGAACCGCTCCAGCTCCTACGGAAGAGGCATCGACTTCCAGAAAGAATGGCTTTTCGGTATCAAGTCTGGTAAGAACAGACGCAGAGGAAAAAGCAGTCTTTAATCTCGTGAAGGCCTCCTCAGCCGCTGGAGGCCAGAGACGAGAATTGACACCTTTCTTTGTTAGCGCCACCATAGGAGCTACCAGGGATGAAAAATGTGGAATGAATTGCCTATAATAATTGGCAAAGCCCTGGAATCTTTGGATAGCACGCAGTCCCACTGGGCGTGGCCACTGAAGAACTGCGGATAGTTTAGCGGGATCCATCTGCAGGCCTCTGTCGGAAATAATTTGGCCAAGGAATGGAAGGCTCCTTTGATGAAAGTGGCATTTTTCCAGTTTGGCATAGAGATGGTTAGTCCTGAGGCGACTGAGCACTTGCCGTACATGGGACTGATGGGACTCAAGATCAGCAGAAAACACAAGGATGTCATCCAGGTAAACCACAACACAGCTGTACAATAAGTCCCTGAAGATATCATTAACAAATTCCTGGAAAACAGCTGGCGCATTACAGAGTCCAAAGGGCATAACTAAATATTCAAAATGCCCATCACGGATGTTAAAGGCGGTCTTCCACTCGTCACCCTTCCTGATGTGAATAAGATTGTAGGCACCACGAAGATCCAACTTGGTAAAGACTCTTGCACCCCGTAGACGATCAAACAGCTCCGTGATCAGCTTCTTAACGGTGACTTTGTTAAGACCGCGATAGTCTATACAGGGGTGAAGAGAGCCATCTTTCTTGGTGACAAAAAAGAAACCTGCGCCAGGATTTACATATGAAACCTCTTTGCAGATTTTCCATAATATATTTCAACATGGCAGCTGTCTCGGGTACCGAAAGCGGGTACACCCAACCTCGTGGAGGAGAAGAGCCGTGGAGGAAGAGTCTCAGCCTGTTTTTTGGAGAACACATCTGCGAAATCCAAGTATGGAGCGGGGAGCCCCTCCAGGGGCTTGGGAGACGAGGTGGAAGTCCAGACAGGGAGCGGACGAGGGATCTCCATACAATGAGAAGAACAAGCTGGGCCCCAACGGAGAATCTCCCCAGAGGACTAGTCCAGCACAGGGGCATGTTGCTGCAACCAGGGGAGACCCAACAGGAGGGTGGAAGTGCTTTGGGGTAAATAAACAAAGGGGGTCATTTACTAAGGGCCCGATTCGCGGTTTCCCGACGTGTTACCCGAATATTTCCGATTTGCGGCGATTTCCCCTGAATTGTCCCAGGATTTTGGCGCACGCAATCAGATTGTGGCGCATCGGCGCTGGCATGCACGCGAAGGAAATCAGGGGGCGTGGCCAAACGAAAACCCGACAGATTCGGAAAAACCGCCGCATTTAAAAAAAGAAAAGTGTCGCTGAGCTTGCACTTACCTTCACTAGGAATAGGCCGGTGAACTTGAGTGCGTTCCGATGCTCTTCAGCGCAGCAGCGCCACCTGGTGGACATTGGAGGAACTGCCCTAATGAATCCCGGCCTGACCCGAATCCACCGCAGAGAACGCGCCGCTGGATCGCAAATGGACCGGGTAAGTAAATCTGCCCCAAAGTCTTTCTTTATGTAAGGCTTCAACTTGCAGAAGCAGGGGTTCCATGCGAAACCGGATGGGCACGGAAAAAATCTGGCCACTGACTGAGGCAATGGACAATGGTTTCTCAAGACGAACCACTGGGAAGTGATGCCGGGAGACCAGGGCTGCGTCCATAAAGTTCGCTGTAGAGCCTGAATCCAGGAAAGCAGAAACTTGGATCTGGGTGCCGGTGTCTACGCTGAGGAGCACAGGAATAATCAGGCGTGGAGAAGCTTGGCTCACACCTAGGGATGCTTCTTCCAAGAGCCCTAGGTGCTGGCGTTTCCCGGACGTTGGGGACGAACAGGACAAGTCCTGATGAAGTGCCCTGGATTGGCACAATACAGACAAAGGTTCTCCTGTCGTCTTCTGGAACACTCTTGTAGAGAGAGCCGGATTCTGTTCTCCTGCATGGGTTCCTCAGCAGACGATACAGGCAGAGACTGGAGCGGCCTTTGGAAGGCAGGTGCTAGGCGAGGAAAACATCTTACCTGAGCTTTAGGATGCTCAAAGCGAAGTTCCTCGGCGCGTTCCTTAAACCGGACATCAATCTGAGTGGCCAGTGTGATGAGACCACCCAGAGTTGACGGTAGATCCCGAACCGCCAGCGCATCTTTGACCTGCGGCGAGAGTCCTTTCTTAAAGGTAGCGATGAAAGGCTGCATCGTTCCAGGCAAGTTCAGAGGCCAGGGTGCGGAACTGACCTGCATACTCTCCCATGAGTTGCCTTGGCGCAGGTTCAACAACGCAGTCTCGGCAGAAGAAGCCCGTGCTGGTTCCTCAAAAATGGCCCGGAATTCTGCCAGAAAAACCGCGAGAGTAGCCGTGACCGGGTCACCTCTGTCCCGAAGAGGAGTGGCCCAGGCCAGGGCTTTCCCAGAGAGAAGACTGACGAAGAATGCCACACACAGGAACGCAGGAATACACAGGAACGCAGGAATACACAGGAACGCAGGAAGACACAGGAACACAGGAATACACAGGAGCGCAGGAAGATACAGGAATGCGGGAAGATACAGGAACGCAGGAATACACAGGAACGCAGGAATACAAAGGAACGCAGGAATACAAAGGAACGCAGGAAGATACAGGAACGCAGGAAGACACAGGAACGCAGGAAGATACAGGAACGCAGGAAGATACAGGAACGCTGGAAGACACAGGAACGCAGGAATACACAGGAACGCAGGAAGACACAGGAACGCAGGAAGACACAGGAACGCAGGAAGACACAGGAACGCAGGAATACACAGGAACGCAGGAGGCACAGGAACGCAGGAATACACAGGAACGCAGGAAGACACAGGAAAGCAGGAATACACAGGAACGCAGGAAGACACAGGAAAGCAGGAATACAAAGGAACGCAGGAAGATACAGGAACGCAGGAATACACAGGAACGCAGGAAGACACAGGAACGCAGGAAGACACAGGAACGCAGGAATACACAGGAACGCAGGAATACACAGGAACGCAGGAAGACACAGGAATGCAGGAATACACAGGAGTGCAGGAAGATACAGGAATGCGGGAAGATACAGGAACGCAGGAATACACAGGAACGCAGGAATACAAAGGAACGCAGGAAGATACAGGAATGCGGGAAGACACAGGAACGCAGGAAGATACAGGAACGCAGGAAGATACAGGAACGCAGGAAGACACAGGAATGCAGGAATACACAGGAATGCAGGAAAACAAAGGAACGCAGGAATACACAGGAACGCAGGAAGACACAGGAACGCAGGAATACAAAGGAACGCAGGAAGATACAGGAACGCAGGAAGATACAGGAACGCAGGAATACACAGGAACGCAGGAAGACACAGGAACGCAGGAATACACAGGAACGCAGGAATACACAGGAACGCAGGAATACACAGGAAAGCAGGAAGACACAGGAACGCAGGAAGACACAGGAACGCAGGAAGACACAGGAACGCAGGAAGACACAGGAACGCAGGAATACACAGGAACGCAGGAGGCACAGGAACGCAGGAATACACAGGAACGCAGGAGACACAGGAACGCAGGAATACACAGGAACGCAGGAAGACACAGGAACGCAGGAAGACACAGGAACGTAGGAAGACACAGGAACGCAGGAAGACACAGGAACGCAGGAGACACAGGAACGCAGGAGACACAGGAACGCAGGATACACAGGAACGCAGGAATACACAGGAACGCAGGAATACACAGGAACGTAGGAATACACAGGAACGCAGGAATACACAGGAAAGCAGGAATACACAGGAACGCAGGAATACACAGGAAAGCAGGAATACACAGGAACGCAGGAAGACACAGGAACGCAGGAATACACAGGAAGGAAGGAAAACACAGGAACGCAGGAATACACAGGAACGCAGGAGGCACAGGAACGCAGGAATACACAGGAACGCAGGAATACACAGGAACGCAGGAATACACAGGAACGCAGGAAGACACAGGAACGCAGGAAGACACAGGAACGCAGGAAGACACAGGAACGCAGGATACACAGGAACGCAGGAAGACACAGGAACGCAGGAAGACACAGGAACGCAGGAAGACACAGGAACGCAGGAATACACAGGAACGCAGGAAGACACAGAAACGCAGGAATACACAGGAACGCAGGAATACACAGGAACGCAGGCAGTCACAGGAACGTAGGAAGACACAGGAACGCAGGAGGCACAGGAACGCAGGATACACAGGAACGCAGGAAGACACAGGAACGCAGGATTACACAGGAACGCAGGATACACAGGAACGCAGGAATACACAGGAACGCAGGAATACACAGGAACGTAGGAAGACACAGGAACGCAGGAGGCTCAGAAACGCAGGAAGACACAGGAACGCAGGAAGACACAGGAACGTAGGAAGACACAGGAACGCAGGAGGCTCAGAAACGCAGGAAGACACAGGAACGCAGGAAGACACAGGAAAGCAGGAATGCACAGGAACGCAGGAAGTCACAGGAACGCAGGAGGCACAGGAACGCAGGATACACAGGAACACAGGAAGACACAGGAACGTAGGAAGACACAGGAACGCAGGAGGCACAGGAACGCAGGATACACAGGAACGCAGGAAGACACAGGAACGCAGGAAGACACAGGAATGCAGGAATACACAGGAACGCAGGAATACACAGGAACACAGGAATACACTGGAACGCAGGAATACACAGGAACGCAGGAATGCACAGGAACGCAGGAAGACACAGGAACGTAGGAAGGCACAGGAACGCAGGAAGACACAGGAACGCAGGAGACACAGGAATGCAGGAATACACAGGAACGCAGGAATACACAGGAACGCAGGAAGACACAGGAACGCAGGAAGACACAGGAACGCAGGATACACAGGAACGCAGGAAGACACAGGAACGCAGCAATACATAGGAACGCAGGAAGACACAGGAACGCAGGAAGACACAGGAACGCAGGAAGACACAGGAACGCAGGAAGACACAGGAACGCAGGAATACACAGGATCGCAGGAAGACACAGGAACGCAGGAAGACACAGGAACGCAGGAATACACAGGAACGCAGAAATACACAGGAACGCAGGAATACACAGGAATGCAGAAATACACAGGAACGCAGGAAGACACAGGAACGCAGGAATACACAGGAATGCAGGAATACACAGGAACGCAGGAATACATAGGAACGCAGGATACACAGGAACGTAGGAAATTTTAGGGAGGAGCCGCGTGCGCGCCCTAGGAGGTGGGGACGCGCGCACACGGCAGTCCGGGGAAGAGCAGGAGCCGGGAGAGGTGAGTGAGGAGACCGGGCTGCAGCAGGGGCACACGGGGGAGCACGGATGCGTCCGCGATCTGAGACAGGGATCGCAGGAGCACCCGTGACACCTCTGCTGCAGTGGATAGGAAGAGCGAGAGTGACCTTTGCTGCAGAAGATAGGAAGAGCAAGAGTGACCTCTGTTGCAGAGGAAGGATAGGAAGAGCGAGAGTGACCTCTGCTGCAGAGGATAGGAAGAGCGAGAGTGACCTCTGCTGCAGAGGATTGGAAGAGCGAGAGTGATCTCTGCTGCAGAGAATAGGAAGAGCAAGGGTGACCTCTGCTGCTGAGGATAGAAAGAACGAGATTGTCCTCTAATGCAGAGGCAGAATCGGAAGAGCGAGAGTAACCTCTGCTGCAGAGGCAGGATAGGAAGAGCGAGAGTGATCGCTGCTGCAGAGAATAGGAAGAGCAAGAGTGACCTCTGCTGCAGAGGATAGGAAGACCGAGAGTGATCGCTGTTGCAAAGAATAGGAAGAGCAAGGGTGACCTCTGCTGCAGAGGATAGGAAGAGCGAGAGTGACCTCTGCTGCAGAGGATAAGAAGAGCAAGGGTGACCTCTGCTGCAGAGCATAGGAAGAGCAAGAGTGACCTCTGCTGCAGAGGATAGGAAGAGCGAGAGTGACCTCTGCTGCAGAGGATAGGAAGAGCAAGGGTGACCTCTGCTGCAGAGGATAGGAAGAACGAGATTGTCCTCTAATGCAGAGGCAGAATCAGAAGAGCGAGAGTGACCTCTGCTGCAGAGGCAGGATAGGAAGAGCGAGAGTGACCTCTGCTGCAGAGGATAGGAAGAACGAGAGTGACCTCTGCTGCAGAAGATAGGAAAAGCAAGAGTGACCTCTGCTGCTGAGGAAGGATAGGAAGAGCGAGATTGAGCTCTGCTGCAGAGAATAGGAAGAGCGAGAGTGACCTCTACTGCAGAGGATAGGAAAAGCAAGAGTGACCTCTGCTGCAGAGGATAGGAAGAGCAAGGGTGACCTCTGCTGCAGAGGATAGGAAGAGCGAGAGTGGCCTCTGCTGCAGAGGATAGGAAGAACGAGAGTGACCTCTGCTGCAGAAGATAGGAAAAGCAAGAGTGACCTCTGCTGCTGAGGAAGGATAGGAAGAGCGAGATTGAGCTCTGCTGCAGAGAATAGGAAGAGCGAGAGTGACCTCTACTGCAGAGGATAGGAAAAGCAAGAGTGACCTCTGCTGCAGAGGATAGGAAGAGCAAGGGTGACCTCTGCTGCAGAGGATAGGAAGAGCGAGAGTGGCCTCTGCTGCAGAGGATTGGAGGAGGGAGAGAGACCTCTACTGCAGAGGTAGGATAGGAAGAGCGAGAGTGACCTCTGCTGCAGAGGATAGGAAAAGCTAGAGAGACCCCTGCTGCAGAGGCAGAATCGGAAGAGCGAGAGTGACCTCTGCTGCAGAGGCTAGGAAGAGCTAGAGTGACCTCTGCTGCAGAGGATGGGAAGAGCGAGAGTGACCTCTGCTGCAGAGGATTGGAAGGGTGAGAGGGACCGCTGCTGCAGAGGAAGGAGAGGAAGAGCGAGAGTGACCTCTGCTGCAGAGGATAGGAAGAGCGAGATTGACCTCTAATGCAGAGGATAGGAAGAACGAGATTGACCTCTGCTGCAGAGGCAGAATCGGAAGAGCGAAAGTGACCATTGCTGCAGAAGATAGGAAGAGCGAGAGTGACCTCTGCTGCAGAGGAAGGATAGGAAGAGCTAGAGTGACATCTGCTGCAGAGGATAGGAAATTTGCGAGAGTGACCTCTGCTGCAGAGGGTAGGAAGAGCGAGAGTGACCTCTGCTGCAGAGGATAGGAAGAGCAAGGGTGACCTCTGCTGCTGAGGATAGAAAGAACGAGATTGTCCTCTAATGCAGAGGCAGAATCGGAAGAGCGGGAGTGACCTCTGCTGCAGAGAATAGGAAGAGCGAGAGTGATCGCTGTTGCAAAGAATAGGAAGAGCAAGGGTGACCTCTGCTGCAGAGGATAGGAAGAGCGAGAGTGACCTCTGCTGCAGAGGATAAGAAGAGCAAGGGTGACCTCTGCTGCAGAGGATAGGAAGAGCAAGAGTGACCTCTGCTGCGGAGGATAGGAAGAGCAAGAGTGATCGCTGCTGCAGAGAATAGGAAGAGCAAGGGTGACCTCTGCTGCAGAGGATAGGAAGAGCGAAAGTGACCATTGCTGCAGAAGATAGGAAGAGCGAGAGTGACCTCTGCTGCAGAGGAAGGATAGGAAGAGCTAGAGTGACATCTGCTGCAGAGGATAGGAAATTTGCGAGAGTGACCTCTGCTGCAGAGGGTAGGAAGAGCGAGAGTGACCTCTGCTGCAGAGAATAGGAAGAGCAAGGGTGACCTCTGCTGCTGAGGATAGAAAAAACGAGATTGTCCTCTAATGCAGAGGCAGAATCGGAAGAGCGAGAGTGACCTCTGCTGCAGAGGCAGGATAGGAAGAGCGAGAGTGATCGCTGCTGCAGAGAATAGGAAGAGCAAGAGTGACCTCTGCTGCAGAGGATAGGAAGACCGAGAGTGATCGCTGTTGCAAAGAATAGGAAGAGCAAGGGTGACCTCTGCTGCAGAGGATAGGAAGAGCGAGAGTGACCTCTGCTGCAGAGGATAAGAAGAGCAAGGGTGACCTCTGCTGCAGAGGATAGGAAGAGCGAGAGTGACCTCTGCTGCAGAGGATAGGAAGAGCGAGATTGACCTCTAATGCAGAGGATAGGAAGAACGAGATTGACCTCTGCTGCAGAGGCAGAATCGGAAGAGCGAAAGTGACCATTGCTGCAGAAGATAGGAAGAGCGAGAGTGACCTCTGCTGCAGAGGATGGGAAGAGCGAGAGTGACCTCTGCTGCAGAGGATGGGAAGAGCAAGAGTGACCTCTGCTGCAGAGGAAGGATAGGAAGAGCGAGAGTGACCTCTGCTGCAGAGGATAGGAAATTTGCGAGAGTGACCTCTGCTGCAGAGGGTAGGAAGAGCGAGAGTGACCTCTGCTGCAGAGGATTGGAAGGGTGAGAGGGGCCGCTGCTGCTCCTCAGATATAAACACTTTATAAAGATGACGCCTTCACCATCCGCTGCTTAGATTCTGCTCAGATCTTTGTGGTGGAAAAGCTGCAAACAAGCCAAAGAGATGTAATAGACATGAGGAGAAGACGCTGGTTCCTTCTTCAATGTCTGGTGGTCGTACAGTGGAGATTCGGGAGGAGAAGACGCTGGTTCCTTCTTCTACGTTTGGTGGTCGTACAGTGGAGATTCAGGAAGAGAAGACGCTGGTTCCTTTTCCATGTCCGGTGGTCGTACAGTGGAGATTCAGGAGGAGAAGACGCTGGTTCCTTCTTCCAGGTCTGGTGGTTGTACAGTGGAGATTCAGGAGGAGAAGAAGCTGGTTCCCTCTTTCAAGTCTGGTGGTCGTACAGTGGAGATTCGGGAGGAGAAGACGCTGGTTCCTTCTTCCACGTCTGGTGGTTGTACAGTGGAGATTCGGGGGGAGAATACGCTGGTTCTTTCTTCCACGTCTTGTGGTTGTACAGTGGAGTTTCGGGAGGAGAAGATGCTGGTTCCTTCTTCTACGTCTAGTGGTCGTACAGTGAAGATTTGGGAGGAGAAGATGCTAGTTCCTTCTTCCATGTCTGGTGGTCGTACAGTGGAGATTCAGGAGGAGAAGACGCTGGTTCCTTCTTCTATGACTGGTGGTCGTACAGTGGAGATTCGGGAGGAGAAGACGCTGGTTCCTTCTTCCATGTCCGGTGGTCGTACAGTGGAGATTCGGGAGGAGAAGACGCTGGTTCCTTCTTCCATGTCTGGTGGTCGTACAGTGGAGATTCGGGAGGAGAAGACGCTGGTTCCTTCTTCCATGTCCGGTGGTCGTACAGTGGAGATTCAGGAGGAGAAGACGCTGGTTCCTTCTTCCAGGTCTGGTGGTTGTACAGTGGAGATTCAGGAGGAGAAGACGCTGGTTCCCTCTTCCACGTCTGGTGGTTGTACAGTGGAGATTCGGGAGGAGAAGACGCTGGTTCCTTCTTCCACGTCTGGTGGTTGTACAGTGGAGATTCGGGGGGAGAATACGCTGGTTCCTTCTTCCACGTCTTGTGGTTGTACAGTGGAGTTTCGGGAGGAGAAGATGCTGGTTCCTTCTTCTACGTCTAGTGGTCGTACAGTGAAGATTTGGGAGGTGAAGACGCTGGTTCCTTCTTCCATGTCTGGTGGTTGTACAGTGGAGATTTAGGAGGAGAAGACGCTGGTTCCTTCTTCTACGTCTAGTGGTTGTACAGTGGGGAATCAGGAGGAGAAAACGCTGGTTCCTTCTTATATGACTGGTGGTCGTACAGTGGAGATTCGGGAGGAGAACACGCTGGTTGCTTCTTCCATGTCTGGTGGTCGTACAGTGGAGATTCAGAAGGATAAGGCGCTGGTTCCTTTTTCTACGTCTGGTGGTGGTACAGTGGAGATTTGGGAGGAGAAGACGCTGGTTCCTTTTTCCACATCTGGTAGTTGTACAGTGGAGATTCGGGAGGAGAAGACGCTGGTTCCTTCTTCCACGTCTGGTGGTCGTACAGTGGAGATTCAGGAGGAGAAGGCGCTGGTTCCTTTTTCCACGTCTGGTGGTTGTGTGGTGGAGATTCGGGAGGAGAAGATGCTGGTTCCTTCTTCCACGTCTTGTGGTTGTACAGTGGAGATTCGGGAGGAGAAGACGCTGGTTCCTTCTTCCATGTCTGGTGGTCGTACAGTGGAGATTCGGGAGGAGAAGATGCTGGTTCCTTCTTCCACGTCTGGTGGTCGTACAGTGGAGATTCGGGAGGAGAAGACGCTGGTTCCTTCTTCTACGTTTGGTGGTTGTGCAGTGGAGATTCAGGAGGAAAAGACGCTGGTTCCTTCTTCCACGTCTGGTGGTTGTTCAGTGGAGATTCAGGAGGAGAAGACGCTGGTTCCTTCTTCTACGTCTGGTGGTTGTACAGTGGAGATTCAGGAGGAGAATACGCTGGTTCCTTCTTCCACGTCTGGTGGTTGTACAGTGGAGATTTGGGAGGAGAAGACACTGGTTCCTTCTTCCACGTCTGGTGGTTGTACAGTGGAGATTCGGGAGGAGAAGATGCTAGTTCCTTCTTCCATGTCTGGTGGTCGTACAGTGGAGATTCGGGAGGAGAAGACGCTGGTTCCTTCTTCCACGTCTGGTGGTCGTACAGTGGAGATTCGGGAGGAGAAGACACTGGTTCCTTCTTCTACGTCTGGTGGTTGTACAGTGGAGATTCGGGAAGAGAAGACGCTGGTTCCTTCTTCCACGTCTGGTGGTTGTACAATGGAGATTCAGGAGGAGAAGACGCTGGTTCCTTCTTCTTCGTCTGGTGGTTGTACAGTGGGGATTCAGGAGGAGAAGACGCTGGTTCCTTCTTCCACGTCTGGTGGTTGTACAGTGGAGATTCAGGAGGAGAAGACGCTGGTTCCTTCTTCCACATCTGGTGGTTTTACAGTGGAGATTCAGGAGGAGAAGACGCTGGTTCCTTCTTCCACGTCTGGTGGTCGTACAGTGGAGATTCAGGAGGAGAAGATGCTGGTTCCTTCTGCCATGTCTGGTGGTCGTACAGTGGAGATTCAGGAGGAGAAGACGCTGGTTCCTTCTTCTATGACTGGTGGTCGTACAGTGGAGATTCGGGGTTGAGGTTGGGAAGGAATTTTTCTCTCCTTTGGGCCAGTTGTCATCACCTTCCTCTGGATCTGCGCTGTTTAGGATTTATAGGTTGGACTTGAGAGTCATCTACTCCGATTCTGGAAGAATCTGAAACATGAAGCCGATTCCTGATTGTTATTTATATAAGTTTTCCTTAATATTTTTTTTAATGAATTTAAAAAAAAATCTAAAACCTGAAATGAAAGTTTCTTTCTGCTCTGTCTATATGTGGCAACCAGTTATTCTGCAGCTTCTCATGCTCTAGTTACATCCAGAGCTGCGGATATGTTGGTTTCCTCAGGTTAGCAATGCCCAGCTCCCTTCTGCCCTCTACTGGTTACTGTTAGCATGTGCTCATGACAAGTCATCTCAGTCTTAGAGAAATAGCGAGTATTTCATTCTTCTGCCCAGCGCTCTCAGAATTCCCATCACAGTCAATGGATGAAAACATTTGCTCTGGATCGGTGAGTGCGGTCTCTTTACCGTCAGAACAATGGAAGTCTTTCTGCTTTCGGTCTTTACATGGTCCATAAGATGTGATGTCTCAGCAATCTGGATGCACCTGATGCTTCCTGGTTGCTATTTGGATATAGTGATTGTAGAGTCTTCAGAGGCGCAGTGTGGCAGATCAGATCTGGGGTGCACCTGATACCTTCTGATAGATATGTGGATGTGGTGATTGCAGAGTCATTAGAGGCGCCGTGTGGTAGATCAGCATCCTGGGGTGCACCTGATACCTCCTGATAGATATGTGGATGTGGTGATTACAGAGTCATTAGAGGTGCGGTGTGGTAGATCAGCATCCTGTGGGGCACCTGATGCCTTCTGATAGATATGTGGATGTAGTGATTGCACAGCCTTTAGAGGCGCGGTGTGGTAGATCAGCATCCTGGGGTGCACCTGATACCTCCTGATAGATATGTGGATGTGGTGATTGAAGAGTCATTAGAGGCGCGGTGTGGTAGATCAGCATCCTGTGGTGTACCTGACACCTCCTGATAGATATGCGGATGTAGTGATTGCATAGCCTTTAGAGGCATGGTGTGGCAGATCAGATCTGTGGGGCACCTGATGCCTCCTGATAGATATGTGGATGTAGTGATTGCATAGCCTTTAGAGGCGCAGTGTGGTAGATCAGCATCCTGTGGTGCACCTGATACCTCCTGATAGATATGCGGATGTAGTGATTGCATAGCCTTTAGAGGCACGGTGTGGCAGATCAGCATCCTGGGGTGCACCTGATGCCTCCTGATAGATATGTGGAAGTAGTGATTGCAGAGTCATTAGAGGCGCGGTGTGGAAGATCAGCATCCTGGGTTGCACCTGATGATTCCTGGTTACTATGTGGATGTGGTAATTGCAGTCTTTAGAAACGCAGTCAGATCTGGGGTGCACCTGATGCCTCCTGATAGATATGTGGATATAGTGATTACATAGACTTTAAAGGCGCGGTGTGGCAGATCAGCATCCTGGGGTGCACCTGATGCCTCCTGATAGATATGTGGATGTAGTGATTGCATAGCCTTTAGAGGCGCGGTGTGGTAGATCAGCATCCTGGGGTGCACCTGTTGCCTCCTGATAGATATGTGGATGTAGTGATTGCATAGCCTTTAGAGGTGCAGTGTGGTAGATCAGCATCCTGGGTTGCACCTGATGATTCCTGGTTACTATGTGGATGTGGTAATTGCAGTCTTTAGAAACACAGTGTGGCAGATCAGATCTGGGGTGCACCTGATGCCTTCTGAGTCATTAGAGGTGCGGTGTGGTAGATCAGCATCCTGTGGGGCACCTGATGCCTTCTGATAGATATGTGGATGTAGTGATTGCACAGCCTTTAGAGGCGCGGTGTGGTAGATCAGCATCCTGGGGTGCACCTGATACCTCCTGATAGATATGTGGATGAAGTGATTGCAGAGTCATTAGAGGCACGGTGTGGCCGATCAGATCTGGGGTGCACCTGATGCCTCCTGATAGATATGTGGATGTAGTGATTGCAAAGTCATTAGAGGTGCGGTGTGGCCGATCAGATCTGGCGTGCACCTGATGCCTCCTGATAGATATGTGGATGTAGGGATTGCATAGCCTTTAGAGGCGCAGTGTGGTAGATCAGCATCCTGGGGTGCACCTGTTGCCTCCTGATAGATATGTGGATATAGTGATTGCATAGCCTTTAGAGGCGCGGTGTGGTAGATCAGCATCCTGGGTTGCACCTGATGACTCCTGGTTACTATGTGGATGTGGTAATTGCAGTCTTTAAAAATGCAGTGTGGCAGATCAGATCTGGGGTGCACCTGATGCCTTCTGATACTTATGTGGATATAGTGATTGCATAGCCTTTAGAGGCGCGGTGTGGTAGATCAGCATCCTGGGTTGCACCTGATGATTCCTGGTTACTATGTGGATGTGGTAATTGCAGTTTTTAAAAATGCAGTGTGGCAGATCAGATCTGGGGTGCACCTGATGCCTTCTGATACTTATGTGGATGTAGTGATTGCATAGCCTTTAGAGGCGCGGTGTGGTAGATCAGCATCCTGGGGTGCACCTGATGCCTCCTGATTACTATGTGGATGTGGTAATTGCAGTCTTTAGAAACGCAGTGTGGCAGATCAGATATGGGGTGCACCTGATGCCTCCTGATAGATATGTGAATATAGTGATTGCATAGCCTTTAGAGGCGCGGTGTGGTAGATCAGCATCCTGGGTTGCACCTGATGATTCCTGGTTACTACGTGGATGTGGTAATTGCAGTCTTTAGAAACGCAGTGTGGCAGATCAGATCTGGGGTGCACCTGATGCCTTCTGATACCTATGTGGATGTAGTGACTGCATAGCCTTTAGAGGCGCGGTGTGGTAGACCAGCAACCTGGGGTGCACCTGATGCCTCCTGATAGATATTTGGATGAAGTGATTGCAGAGTCATTAGAGGTGTGGTGTGGCCGATCAGATCTGGGGTGCACCTGATGCCTCCTGATAGATATGTGGATGTAGTGATTGCATAGCCTTTAGAGGCGCAGTGTGGTAGATCAGCATCCTGGGGTGCACCTGATGATTCCTGGTTACTATGTGGATGTGGTAATTGCAGTCTTTAGAAACGCAGTGTGGCAGATCAGATCTGGGGTGCACCTGATGCCTTCTGATACATATGTGGATGTAGTGATTGCATAGCCTTTAGAGGCGCGGTGTGGTAGACCAGCATCCTGGGGTGCACCTGATGCCTCCTGATAGATATTTGGATGAAGTGATTGCAGAGTCATTAGAGGTGCGGTGTGGCCGATCAGAGCTGGGGTTCACCTGATGCCTCCTGATAGACATGTGGATGTAGTGATTGCATAGCCTTTAGAGGCGCGGTGTGGTAGATCAGAATCCTGGGGTGCTCCTGTTGCCTCCTGATAGATATGTGGATGTAGTGATTGCATAGCCTTTAGAGGCGCGGTGTGGTAGATCAGCATCCTGGGTTGCACCTGATGATTCCTGGTTACTATGTGGATGTGGTAATTGCAGTCTTTAGAAACGCAGTGTGGCAGATCAGATCTGGGGTGCACCTGATGCCTTCTGATACATATGTGGATGTAGTGATTGCATAGCCTTTAGAGGCGCGGTGTGGTAGACCAGCATCCTGGGGTGCACCTGATGCCTCCTGATAGATATGTGGATGAAGTGATTGCAGAGTCATTAGAGGTGCGGTGTGGCCAATCAGATCTGGGGTGCACCTGATGCCTCCTGATAGATATGTGGATGTAGTGATTGCATAGCCTTTAGAGGCGCGGTGTGGTAGACCAGCATCCTGGGGTGCACCTGATGCCTCCTGATAGATATGTGGATGTAGTGATTGCATAGCCCTTAGAGGCGCGGTGTGGTAGATCAGCATCCTGGGTTGCACCTGATGATTTCTGGTTACTATGTGGATGTGGTAATTGCAGTCTTTAGAAAAATCAGTGTGACAGATCAGATCTGGGGTGCACCTGATGCCTCCTGATAGATATGTGGATGTAGTGATTGCATAGCCTTTAGAGGCGCGGTGTGGTAGATCAGCATCCTGGGTTGCACCTGATGATTCCTGGTTACTATGTGGATGTGGTAATTGCAGTCTTTAGAAAAATCAGTGTGACAGATCAGATCTGGGGTGCACCTGATGCCTCCTGATAGATATGTGGATGTAGTGATTGCATAGCCTTTAGAGGCGCGGTGTGGTAGATCAGCATCACCTGATCCTAGTTCCTATGCAGTGACTGATTGGCTTGTTTCTCCCAAAAATTTCTGGACTGAGCTAAGGTCTATAGCTGTAAGCTTAGCCCGGAGTCATGGTCTTCTGACTGAACACTACAGAACTGCTGCTGATCGATCAGAGCCAGCCTGGCTCCCCGGAGATGTGCTCCAGCCTAGCCGGCCACCGATTATGGTGATACGTGGGGAGATGGGGAGGTCAGGGTACAGGTGATTAGTAGAGTCTTGGGTTACATTCACACAACCTATGCCCGGACGAGCACATGTCAGCGCGGGGGAGAGGAAAGTCATGTGCGGTGCTCACCCCTCCCCTCTCCATAGAGCAGCCGCTGTTACATGATAAAATATAGGACATGCACTGTATTTTGACGTGCACGGTCATGGTGATGTGAGACAACGTTTGCTCACCGCACTGCGACCAAACACCATAAACATCAATGGGGACAGAGATGCGGCTGCGGCTGTTTTATTTTCTGCAGTTATTATCATTCTTTTTACTGTTGTGAGTTATTATTTATACACATCTTGTGCTTATTGGACCAGATGCATCACTTGTTCTTTCTGTTGTTTTTGCGCCTTTTCATACTGTGTCACTGTTTTTGAGCCAGTTTTGCGATCAAACACCAAACTAGCTGCAGAGCCGCAATAACCATTTATCCTACCAATCCAGATGTTTTGCTCCCCCTAATAATCATTCATCATTTGCAAAAACATTCCAGACTAAAGGTTGTCTAAACTGAGAAGAAAAGACTGAGCTCTTGTGCAGAGCAGCTTGTCCCCAGCAGCAGAGCTCAGCAGATGCTACAGACACTGCAGATAATACCTGCAGCCTTTATTTACAGTTCATAACCTTCTATTTACAAACAATCTGCAAAAGCCTCAGCTCAGAGCAGGAGAGAAGAGAAGTGAGTGGGAGCTGCAGACAGTACAGAGAAGTGCCTCCGTATAGCAGGATAGAAGAGCAGGGAGAGGGGGAGAGACAGTACAGAGAAGTGCCCTGTGAAGTAGGATAGAAGAGCAGGGAGAGGGGGAGAGACAGTATAGAGAAGTGTCCATGTGTAGCAGGATAAAAGAGCAGTGAGAGGGCGAGAGACAGTACAGAGAAGTGTCCCCATGTGGCAGGATAAAAGAGCAGGGAGAGGGGGAGAGACAGTACAGAGAAGTGTCCCTGTGTAGCAGGATCAAAGAGCAGGGAGAGGGGAAGAGACAGTACAGAGAAGTGTCCCATGTAGCAGGATAGAAGAACAGTGAGAGGGGGAGAGACAGTACAGAGAAGTGTCCAAGTGTAGCAGGATAGAAGAGCAGGGAGAGGGGGGAGACAGTACAGAGAAGTGTCCAGTGTAGCAGGATAGAAGAGCAGGGAGAGGGGGGGAGACAGTACAGAGAAGTGTCCAGTGTAGCAGGATAGAAGAGCAGGGAGAGGGGGACAGACAGTACAGAGAAGTGTCACGTGTAGAAGGATAGAAGAGCAGAGAGAGGGGGGATAGACAGTACAGAGAAGTGTCCCAGTGTAGCTGGATAGGAGAGCAGGGAGAGGGGAAGAGACAGTACAGAGAAGTGTCCCTGTGTAGCAGGATAGGAGAGCAGGGAGAGGGGAAGAGACAGTACAGAGAAGTGTCACATGTAGCAGGATCAAAGAGCAGGGAGAGGGGGAGAGACAGGACAGAGAAGTGTCCCATGTAGCAGGATAGAAGAGCAGTGAGAGGGGGAGAGACAGTACAGAGAAGTGTCCCAGTGTAGCTGGATAGGAGAGGGGGAGAGACAGTACAGAGAAGTGTCCCAGTGTAGCAGGATAGAAGAGCAGGGAGAGGGGGACAGACAGTACAGAGAAGTGTCCCGTGTCGAAGGATAGGAGAGCAGGGAGAGGGGGGATAGACAGTGCAGAGAAGTGTCCCGTGTAGCAGGATAGAAGAGCAGGGAGAGAGGGACAGACAGTACAGAGAAGTGTCCTGTGTAGCAGGATAGAAGAGCAGGGAGAGAGGGACAGACAGTACAGAGAAGTGTCCTGTGTAGCAGGATAGAAGAGCAGGGAGATGGGGATAGACAGTACAGAGAAATATCCTTGTGTGGCAGAATAGAAAAGCAGGGAGAGCGGGAGAGCCAGTACAGAGAAGTGCCCTGTGTAGCAGGATAAAAGATAAGGGAGAGCGGGAGAGACAGTACAGAGAAGTCCCCGATGTAGCAGGATGACCCCAGTGGTGTGTGACTGGGATACTGTGCAGAATTACAGGGGGGCAGCAGGAGATCAGCACTGGAAGATCCCCTCCAGGAGAAGCCCCTGCTGAGGAGGTCACTGGGTGCAGGGTGTCACACACCTGGGTGCTGGTGTGGGGGTCATTCTCATGCTGGGGTGCGGGAGAGGAGCAGAGAGGAGTTTGTAGGAGGATCACATGTAAGAGCCCGGATCTAACATTGCGCCTAAACTGCAACTAAACTAAAGTGATTAATAAGAGGCCGGAGCTCATCATCATAGATGGTTGTGATAATTCTGGCGCAACAACGAGACTTGAGCGCAGAACACTGACACATGAGGCTGATTATGTGATTGCAGGTATTTTCTTGTCCGTTGGGGTCATTATATTCTGTATTATTATTATATTGGTTATTATGATGATGATGATGATGATATAGTATGGATTGTTCAGATATCTGACATTCTCTTCCCTCTGTGTGGCCGGGATGCAGCTGCACTGTGAATGGATAATGAATCAGTGACGAGAGGCCTCTCCTGCACAGGAGCTGACAATCTAATTAAACATCTGTATTGCAGTGAACTGCCTGACCTGCTCTATATTGTGCCAATCACCTGCATCCCACACAATGGTGACATTCAGGGTGGTGGGGTCACCGGGGTCCCCTCCATCATCCAGCAGGGGCCGGCACAGACACGTTGTGTTTATGAAGGTAATTTAGTTTCAGGACAGCAGCTGTTATCAGGACGAGAGAAGAGGGGGCGCACAATGGAGCCACAGTCATGGAGCCCCCCCTGTGATGGAGCCCACCTGGAGGAGAGGACACCTCCAGCGCCACTGGAAAACTCATAGAGTGTAAGCTCCTATGGTCAGGACTCCTCCCTCTCCTCTTATTAGAGTGTAAGCTCCTATGGTAAGCTTGTAAGTCTTGCGACACAATTCGAAATGTTAAATCCTGTTCAAAGTGCAAATCTGTTGGGTTGTCCAACGGCCCACCCCCCCCTCCCATTTCTGTCACGTGTCGATGCGCCAAAATCCGATCGCGTGTGCCAAAATCCCCTGTTAAATGTGGCGCAAAACGAAAATGGTCCGCGGACCCTTAGTAAATGAGCCCCATTGTGTCACATGCAAGTGCCGTTACATCCCTAACAGGCCCCAAGATGGCGACTGCCCCTGCTCCTCACAATAAATCAGGATGTCTACGGGATTATGGTCGCGTGGTTTCTTTCTGTGATTACCGATCTCCACTGCCAAAATAAATATGTGACCTCATCCTCGGCCAACGTTCTCTTACAAACTGCAGAAAAGTCAATAATCATCAAGCAGCGACGAGGCTTCAGGCATCAGCGCGCTCCGTTATGTTTCAGGCCTCGGAGTGCTCAGCACTGGGATTACTCTAATCCCCATGAACAATGGACGACTCTTCCCCGGATCCTGAGGTAACGGCAGAATTCCCTCACTCACCAGAGCATTACCACAACCTGTCCAAATAGGAATCTTGGCTCAAGGACCTGGCAGCGAAAGACGCAGAATAGGAAGCCTGCCCAGATACTCGAGGATCTCCACTGCAGAGGTCAAGCCAACATCTCGAGAAATGGCACCACGCACAGGGCTGCCACAAATGCAGGGGGTGCGACTGTGACCGGGCCCATAGCCTGAGAGGGGCCAGTGGATGTTACCGTTCAATATCTTCCACTTCCTACAGACAGCCGCACGTCCCCTGACACAAGGCATGAGCCATGCAGGACAGGAGTTACACCAGTTACTCGGGAGCTGCGCATTCACTGTGCGCAGGCCCATTTTCAGCACCGCCTGCCATCCTCCTCTCCTCTCTTTCCTGCTGTAGTCGGGACAATGAAAAGAGAGGAGGAGGCAGAACAGGAGAGTGTGCGGCCTCGCACTGCACAGGAGGATGAGCTCCGTGAGTAACCCTCTGCTGCCCACAGTGTGCTCCAAGCGGCTGCTGTCTGACACTAACCTCACTGCTGGTAACGATATAAGAATTGTATGTGAGCGAGTGAAGAAATGAACATAAAGTGCATGCATGTGCCAGAATGTATGTGTCTGTGTGTGCATGTGCCAGAATGTATGTGTCTGTGTGTGCATGCATGTGCCAGAATGTATGTGTCTGTGTGTGCATGCATGTGCCAGAATGTATGTGTCTGTGTGTGCATGCATGTGCCAGAATGTATGTGTCTGTGTGTGCATGCATGTGCCAGAATGTATGTGTCTGTGTGTGCATGCATGTGCCAGAATGTATGTGTCTGTGTGTGCATGTATGTGCCAGAATGTATGTGTCTGTGTGTGCATGCATGTGCCAGAATGTATGTGTCTGTGTGTGCATGTGCCAGAATGTATGTGTCTGTGTGTGCATGCATGTGCCAGAATGTATGTGTCTGTGTGTGCATGTGCCAGAATGTATGTGTCTGTGTGTGCATGCATGTGCCAGAATGTATGTGTCTGTGTGTGCATGCATGTGCCAGAATGTATGTGTCTGTGTGTGCATGCATGTGCCAGAATGTATGTGTCTGTGTGTGCATGCATGTGCCAGAATGTATGTGTCTGTGTGTGCATGTATGTGCCAGAATGTATGTGTCTGTGTGTGCATGCATGTGCCAGAATGTATGTGTCTGTGTGTGCATGTGCCAGAATGTATGTGTCTGTGTGTGCATGTGCCAGAATGTATGTGTCTGTGTGTGCATGCATGTGCCAGAATGTATGTGTCTGTGTGTGCATGCATGTGCCAGAATGTATGTGTCTGTGTGTGCATGTGCCAGAATGTATGTGTCTGTGTGTGCATGTGCCAGAATGTATGTGTCTGTGTGTGCATGTGCCTGTATGAGTCTGGCATGTATATGTGTGAGTGAATGTAGCCCATTGTGATGTACGGTGGAGATTATTGTGAGGATTTACTGCAGGTATGTGGTGTAAGGCATCATAGTATATGAGGCTGGAAAAAGAAGCAAGTCCATCAAGTCCAACCTTTATGAATTAAACAAATATTTTTTCCCCAAAACCCGTGATATTTTTGCTCTCCAGAAAGTCATCCAAAACATCTACAAAGAGTCCACCATAACAACCTCCCGCGGAAGAGATTTCTGTAGTCTCACTGCTCTTACAGTAAAGAACGTTTGTCTATGTTGATGGTAGAATCGCCTCTCCTCTAGGTGTAGAGGATGCCCCCTGTCTATGTTGATGGTAGAACCTCCTCTCCTCTAGGTGTAGAGCAGGGATGGCTAACCTATGGCACTGGTGCCAGAGGTGGCACTCAGAGCCCTTTCTGTGGGCACTCAGGCCATCACCAGAGATGACTCCAGGTATCTTCCTGCAGTCCCAGACAGCCCAGGACTTGCTGTGCACTGAGCTATTTTAAAGTGACAGGACTATCTGGGACTATTTTCTGCTTTATTGGTGTCCTCAGAGTGCTGCTATCAATGAAAACTGTGTCAGAGAAGGGAGTATAAATCACAAATTACATTTCTGTGTTGGCACGTTGCGATAAATAAGCGGGTCTTTGTTGTAGTTTGGGCACTCGGCCTCTAAAAGGTTTGCCATCACTGGTGTAGAGGATGCCCCCTGTCTATGGTGATGGTAGAACCGCCTCTCCTCTAGGTGTAGAGGATGTCCCCTGTCTATGGTGATGGTAGAACCGCCTCTCCTCTAGGTGTAGAGGATGTCCCCTGTCTATGGTGATGGTAGAACCTCCTCTCCTCTAGGTGTAGAGCATGCCCCTGTCTATGGTGATGGCAGAGCCTCCTCTCCTCTAGGTGTAGAGGATGCCCCCTGCCTATGGTGATGGTAGAACCGCCTCTCCTCTAGGTGTAGAGGATGTCCCCTGTCTATGGTGATGGCAGAACCTCCTCTCCTCTAGGTGTAGAGGATGCCCCTTGTCTATGGTGATGGTAGAACCTCCTCTTCTCTAGGTGTAGAGGATGCCCCTTGACTATGGTGATGGTAGAACCTCCTCTCCTCTAGGTGTAGAGGATGCCCCCTGTCTATGGTGATGGTAGAACCTCCTCTCCTCTAGGTGTAGAGGATGCTCCCTGTCTATGTTGATGGTAGAACCTCCTCTTCTCTAGGTGTAGAGGATGCCCCTGTCTCTGGTGATGATAGAACCTCCTCTCCTCTAGGTGTAGAGGATGTCCCCTGTCTATGGTGATGGTAGAACCTCCTCTCCTCTAGGTGTAGGGGATGTCCCCTGTCTATGGTGATAGTAGAACCTCCTCTCCGCTAGGTGTAGAGGATGTCTCCTGTCTATGGTGATGGTAGAACCTCCTCTCCTCTAGGAGAGAGGATGCCCCCTGTCTATGGTGATGGTAGAACCGCCTCTCCTCTAGGTGTAGAGGATGTCCCCTGTCTATGGTGATGGCAGAACCTCCTCTCCTCTAGGTGTAGAGGATGCCCCTTGTCTATGGTGATGGTAGAACCTCCTCTCCTCTAGGTGTAGAGGATGCCCCCTGTCTATGGTGATGGTAGAACCTCCTCCCCTCTAGGTGTAGAGGATGTCCCCTGTCTATGGTGGTGGTAGAACCTCCTCTCTTCTAGGTGTAGAGGATGTCCCCTGTCTATGGTGATGGTAGAACCTCCTCTCCTCTAGGTGTAGATGATGCCCCTTGTCTATGGTGATGGTAGAACCTCCTCTCCTCTAGGTGTAGAGGATGCCCCCTGTCTATGGTGACGGTAGTACCTCCTCCCCTCTAGGTGTAGAGGATGCCCCCTGTCTATGGTGGTGGTAGAACCTCCTCTCTTCTAGGTGTAGAGGATGTCCCCTGTCTATGGTGATGGTAGCACCTCCTCTCCTCTAGGTGTAGAGCATGTCCCCTGTCTATGATGATGGTAGAACCTCCTCTCTTCTAGGTGTAGAGGATGCCTCCTGTCTATGGTGATGGTAGAACCTCCTCTCATCTAGGTGTAGAGGATGTCCCCTGTCTATGGTGGTGGTAGAACCTCCTCTCTTCTAGGTGTAGAGGATGTCCCCTGTCTATGGTGATGGTAGAACCTCCTCTCCTCTAGGTGTAGAGGATGCCCCCTGTCTATGGTGGTGGTAGAACCTCATCTCCTCTAGGTGTAGAGGATGCCCCCTGTCTATGGTGATGGTAGAACCTCCTCCGCTCTAGGTGTAGAGGATGCCCCCTGTCTATGGTGGTGGCAGAACCTCCTCTCTTCTAGGTGTAGAGGATGTCCCCTGTCTATGGTGATGGCAGAACCGCCTCTCCTCTAGGTGTAGAGGATGCCCCTGTCTATGGTGATGGTAGAACCTCCTCTTCTCTAGGTGTAGAGGATGTCCCCTGTCTATAGTGATGGTAGAACCTCCTCTCCTCTAGGTGTAGAGGATGCCCCCTGTCTATGGTGATGGTAGAACCTCCTCTCCTCTAGGTGTAGAGGATGTCCCCTGTCTATGGTGATGGCAGAACCTCCTCTCCTCTAGGTGTAGAGGATGCCCCCTGTCTTTGGTGATGATAGATCCTCCTCTTCTCTAGGTGTAAAGGATGCCCCCTGTCTATGGTGATGGTAGAACCTCCTCTCCTCTAGGTGTAGAGGATGCCCCCTGTCTATGGTGATGGTAGAACCTCCTCTCCTCTAGGTGTAGAGGATGCCCCCTTTCTATGGTGATGGTAGAATCTCCTCTCCTCTATGCGTAGAGGATGTCCCTGTCTATGGTGATGGTAGAACCTCCTCTCCTCTAGGTGTAGAGGATACCCCTTGTCTATGGTGATGGTAGAACCTCCTCTCCTCTAGGTGTAGAGGATGCCCCCTGTCTATGGTGATGGTAGAACCTCCTCCCCTCTAGGTGTAGAGCATGCCCTCTGTCTATGGTGATGGTAGAACCTCCTCTCCTCTAGGTGTAGAGGATGCCCCTATCTATGGTGATGGCAGAACCTCCTTTCCTGTAGGCGTAGAGCATGCCCCCTGTCTATGGTGATGGTAGAATCTCCTCTCCTCTAGGTGTAGAGGATGCCCCCTGTCTTTGGTGATGATAGATCCTCCTCTTCTCTAGGTGTAAAGGATGCCCCCTGTCTATGGTGATGGTAGAACCTCCTCTCCTCTAGGTGCGGAGGATGCCTCCTGTCTATGGTGATGGTAGAACCTCCTCTCCTCTAGGTGTAGAGGATGCCCCCTGTCTATGGTGATGGTAGAATCTCCTCTCCTCTAGGTGTAGAGGATGTCCCTGTCTATGGTGATGGTACAATCTCCTCTCCTCTAGGTGTAGAGGATGCCCCCCGTCTATGATGATGGTAGATCCTCCTCTCCTCTAGGTGTAGAGGATGCCCCCTGTCTATGGTGATGATAGAACCTCCTCTCCTCTAGGTGTAGAGGATGTCCCTTGTCTATGGTGATGGTAGAACCTCCTCTCCTCTAGGTGTAGAGGATGTCCCCTGTCTATGGTGATGGTAGAACCTCCTCTCCTCTAGGTGTAGAGGATTTCCCCTGTCTATGGTGATGGTAGAACCTCCTCTCCTCTAGGTGTAGAGGATGTCCCCTGTCTATGGTGATGGTAGAACCTCCTCTCCTCTAGGTGTAGAGGATTCCCCTGTCTATGGTGATGATAGAACCTCCTCTCCTCTAGGTGTAGAGGATGCCCCCTGTCTATAGTGATGGTAGAACCTCCTCTCCTCTAGGTGTATAGGATGCCCCCTGTCTATGGTGATGGTAGCACCTCCTCTCCTCTAGGTGTAGAGGATGCCCCCTGTCTATGGTGATGGTAAATCCTCCTCTCCTCTAGGTGTAGAGGATGCCCCCTGTCTATAGTGATGGTAGAACCTCCTCTAGGTGTAGAGGATGCCCCCTGTCTATGGTGATGGTAGAACCTCCTCTCCTCTAGGTGTAGAGGATGTTCCCTGTCTATGGTGATGGTAGAACCCCCTCTCCTCTAGGTGTAGAGGATGCCCCCTGTCTATGTTGATGGTAGAACCTCCTCTCCTCTAGGTGTAGAGGATGTCCCCTGTCTATGGTGATGGTAGAACCTCCTCTTCTCTAGGTGTAGAGGATGCCCCCTGTCTATGTTGATGGTAGAACCTCCTCTCCTCTTGGTGTAGAGGATGCCCCCTGTCTATGTTGATGGTAGAACCTCCTTTCCTCTAGGTGAAGAGGATGTCCCCTGTCTATGGTGATGGTAGAACCTCCTCTCCTCTAGGTGTAGAGGATGCCCCCTGTCTATGGTGATGGTAGAACCTCCTTTCCTCTAGGTGAAGAGGATGTCCCCTGTCTATGGTGATGGTAGAACCTCCTCTTCTCCTCTAGGTGTAGAGGATGCCCCCTGTCTATGGTGATGGTAGAACCTTCTCTCCTCTAGGTGTAGAGGATGTCCCCTGTCTATGGTGATGGTAGAATCACCTCTTCTCTAGGTGTAGAGGATGCCCCCTGTCTATGGTGATGGTAGAACCTTCTCTCCTCTAGGTGTAGAGGATGTCCCCTGTTTATGGTGATGGTAGAATCACCTCTTCTCTAGGTGTAGAGGATGCCCCCTGTCTATGGTGATGGTAGGACCTCCTCTCCTCTAGGTGTAGAGGATGCCCCCTGTCTATGGTGATGGTAGAACCTCCTCTTCTCTAGGTGTAGAGGATGCCCCCTGTCTATGGTGATGGTAGAACCTTCTCTCCTCTAGGTGTAGAGGATGTCCCCTGTCTATGGTGATGGTAGAATGACCTCTTCTCTAGGTGTAGAGGATGCCCCCTGTCTATGGTGATGGTAGGACCTCCTCTCCTCTAGGTGTAGAGGATGCCCCCTGTCTATGGTGATGGTAGAACCTTCTCTCCTCTAGGTGTAGAGGATGTCCCCTGTCTATGGTGATGGTAGAATCACCTCTTCTCTAGGTGTAGAGGATGCCCCCTGTCTATGGTGATGGTAGGACCTCCTCTCCTCTAGGTGTAGAGGATGTCCCCTGTCTATGGTGATGGCAGAACCTTCTCTCCTCTAGGTGTAGAAGATGCCCCCTGTCTATGGTGATGGTAGAACCTCCTCTCCTCTAGGTGTAGAGGATGTCCCCTGTCTATGGTGATGGTAGAACCTCCTCTCCTGTAGGTGTAGAGGATGCCTCCTGTCTATGGTGATGATAGAATCCCCTCTCCTCTAGGTGTAGAGGATGCCCCCTGTCTATGGTGATGGTAGAACCTCTTCTCCTCTAGGTGTAGAGGATGCTCCCTGTCTATGGTGATGGTGGAACCTCCTCTCCTCTAGGTGTAGAGGATGCCTCCTGTCTATGGTGATGGTAGAACCTCCTCTTCTCTAGGTGTAGAGGATGTCCCCTGTCTATGGTGATGGTAGAACCTCCTCTCCTCTAGGTGTAGAGGATGCCCCCTGTCTATGGTGATGGTAGAACCGCCTCTCCTCTAGGTGTAGAGGATGTCCCCTGTCTATGGTGATGGTAGAATCACCTCTTCTCTAGGTGTAGAGGATGCCCCCTGTCTATGGTGATGGTAGGACCTCCTCTCCTCTAAGTGTAGAGGATGCCCCCTGTCTATGGTGATGGTAGAATCACCTCTTCTCTAGGTGTAGAGGATGTCCCCTGTCTATGGTGATGATAGATCCTCCTCTTCTCTAGGTGTAAAGGATGCCCCCTGTCTATGGTGATGGTAGAACCTCCTCTCCTCTAGGTGTAGAGGATGCCTCCTGTCTATGGTGATGGTAGAACCTCCTCTCCTCTAGGTGTAGAGGATGCCCCCTTTCTATGGTGATGGTAGAATCTCCTCTCCTCTAGGTGTAGAGGATGCCCCCTGTCTATGGTGATGGTAGAACCTTCTCTCCTCTAGGTGTAGAGGATGCCCCCTGTCTATGGTGATGGTAGAACCTCCTCTCCTCTAGGTGAAGGGGATGTCCCCTGTCTATGGTGATGGTAGAACCTCCTCTCCTCTATGTGTAGAGGATGCCCCCTGTCTATGGTGATGATAGAACCTCCTCTCCTCTAGGTGTAGAGGATGCCCCTGTCTATGGTGATGATGGAACCTCCTCTCCTCTAGGTGTAGAGGATGCCCCCTGTCTATGGTGATGGTAGATCCTCCTCTCCTCTAGGTGTAGAGGATGTCCCCTGTCTATGGTGATGGTAGAACCTCCTCTCCTCTAGGTGTAGAGGATGCCCCCTGTCTATGGTGATGGTAGAACCTCCTCTCCTCTAGGTGTAGAGGATGCCCCCTGTCTATGGTGATGGTAGAACCTCCTCTCCTCTAGGTGTAGAGGATGCCCCCTGTCTATGGTGATGATAGAACCTCCTCTCCTCTAGGTGTAGAGGATGCCCCCTGTCTATGGTGATGATAGAACCTCCTCTCCTCTAGGTGTAGAGGATGTCCCCTGTCTATGGTGATGGTAGAACCTCCTCTCCTCTAGGTGTAGAGGATGCCCCCTTTCTATGGTGATCGTAGAACCTCCTCTCCTCTAGGTGTAGAGCATGCCCTCTGTCTATGGTGATGGTAGAACCTCCTCTCCTGTAGGCGCAGAGCATGTCCCCTGTCTATGGTGATGGTAGAACCTCCTCTCCTCTAGGTGTAGAGGATGCCCCCTGTCTATGGTGATGGTAGAACCTCCTCTCTAGGTGTAGAGGATGCCCCCTGTCTATGGTGATGGTAGAACCTCCTCTCCTCTAGGCGTAGAGGATGTCTCCTGTCTATGGTGATGGTAGAACCTCCTCTCCTCTAGGTGTAGAGGATGCCCCCTGTCTATGGTGATGGTAGAACCTCCTCTCTAGGTGTAGAGGATGCCCCCTGTCTATGGTGATGGTAGAACCTCCTCTTCTCTAGGTGTAGAGGATGTCCCCTGTCTATGGTGATGGTAGAACCTCCTGTCCTCTAGGTGTAGAGGATGCCCCCTGTCTATGGTGATGATAGAATCCCCTCTCCTCTAGGTGTAGAGGATGCCCCCTGTCTATGGTGATGGTAGAACCTCCTCTCCTCTAGGTGTAGAGGATGCTCCCTGTCTATGGTGATGGTGGAACCTCCTGTCCTCTAGGTGTAGAGGATGCCTCCTGTCTATGGTGATGGTAGAACCTCCTCTCTAGGTGTAGAGGATGCCCCCTGTCTATGGTGATTATAGAACCTCCTCTCCTTTAGGTGTAGAGGATGCCTCCTGTCTATGGTGATGGTAGAACCTCCTCTCCTCTAGGTGTAGAGGATGCCCCCTGTCTATGGTGATGGTAGAACCACCTCTCCTCTAGGTGTAGAGGATGCCTCCTGTCTATGGTGATGGTAGTACCTTCTCTCCTCTAGGTGTAGAGGATGCCCCTGTCTATTGTGATTGTAGAACCTCCTCTCCTCTAGGTGTAGAGGAAGTCCCCTGTCTATGGTGATTATAGAACCTCCTCTCCTTTAGGTGTAGAGGATGCCCCCTGTCTATGGTGATGATAGAACTTCCTCTCCTCTAGGTGTAGAGGATGCCTCCTGTCTATGGTGATGGTAGAACCTCCTCTCCTCTAGGTGTAGAGGATGCCCCCTGTCTATGGTGATGGTAGAACCTCCTCTCCTCTAGGTGTATAGGATGTCCCCTTTCTATGGTGATGGTAGAACCTCCTCTCCTCTAGGTGTAGAGGATGCGCCCTGTCTATGGTGATAATAGAACCTCCTCTCCTCTAGGTGTAGAGGATGCTCCCTGTCTATGGTGGTGGTAGAACCTCCTCTCCTCTAGGTGTAGAGGATGTCCCCTGGCTATGGTGATGGTAGAACCTCCTCTCCTCTAGGTGTAGAGGATGCCCCCTGTCTATGGTGATGGTAGAACCTCCTCTCCTCTAGGTGTATAGGATGCCCCCTGTCTATGGTGATGGTAGAACCTCCTCTCCTCTAGGTGTAGAGGATGCCCCCTGTCTATGGTGATGGTAGAACCTCTTCTCCTCTAGGTGTAGAGGATGCCCCCTGTCTATGGTGATGGTAGAACCTCCTCTCCTCTAGGTGTAGAGGATGTCCCCTGTCTATGGTGATGGTAGAACCTCCTCTCCTCTAGGCGTAGAGGATGCCCCCTGTATATGGTGATGGTAGATCCTCCTCTCCTCTAGGTGTAGAGGATGCCCCTGTCTATGGTGATGATAGAACCTCCTCTCCTCTAGGTGTACAGGATGCCCCTGTTTATGGTGATGGTAGAACCTCCTCTCCTCTAGGTGTAGAGGATGCCCCCTTTCTATGGTGATGGTAGAATCTCCTCTCCTCTAGGTGTAGAGGATGCCCCCTGTCTATGGTGATGGTAGAACCTTCTCTCCTCTAGGCGTAGAGGATGCCCCCTGTCTATGGTGATGGTAGAACCTCCTCTCCTCTAGGTGAAGGGGATGTCCCCTGTCTATGGTGATGGTAGAACCTCCTCTCCTCTAGGTGTAGAGGATGCCCCTGTCTATGGTGATGGTAGAACCTCCTCTCCTCTAGGTGTAGAGGATGCCCCCTTTCTATGGTGATGGTAGAATCTCCTCTCCTCTAGGTGTAGAGGATGCCCCCTGTCTATGGTGATGGTAGAACCTTCTCTCCTCTAGGTGTAGAGGATGCCCCTGTCTATGGTGATGGTAGAACCTCCTCTCCTCTAGGTGTAGAGGATGCCCCCTTTCTATGGTGATGGTAGAATCTCCTCTCCTCTAGGTGTAGAGGATGCCCCCTGTCTATGGTGATGGTAGAACCTTCTCTCCTCTAGGCGTAGAGCATGCCCCCTGTCTATGGTGATGGTAGAACCTCCTCTCCTCTAGGTGTAGAGGATGCCCCCTGTCTATGGTGATGATAGAACCTCCTCTCCTCTAGGTGTAGAGGATGCCCCTGTCTATGGTGATGATGGAACCTCCTCTCCTCTAGGTGTAGAGGATGCCCCCTGTCTATGGTGATGGTAGAACCTCCTCTCCTATAGGTGTAGAGGATGTCCCCTGTCTATGGTGATGGTAGAACCTCCTCTCCTCTAGGTGTAGAGGATGCCCCCTGTCTATGGTGATGGCAGAACCTCCTCTCCTCTAGGTGTAGAGGATGCCCCCTGTCTATGGTGATGGTAGAACCTCCTCTCCTCTAGGTGTAGAGGATGCCCCCTGTCTATGGTGATGATAGAACCTCCTCTCCTCTAGGTGTAGAGGATGTCCCCTGTCTATGGTGATGGTAGAACCTCCTCTCCTCTAGGTGTAGAGGATGTCCCCTGTCTATGGTGATGGTAGAACCTCCTCTCCTCCAGGTGTAGAGGATGTCTCCTGTCTATGGTGATAGTAGAACCTCCTCTCCTCTAGGTGTAGATGATGCCCCCTTTCTATGGTGATGGTAGAACCTCCTCTCCTCTAGGTGTAGAGCATGCCCTCTGTCTATGGTGATGGTAGAACCTCCTCTCCTGTAGGCGCAGAGCATGTCCCCTGTCTATGGTGATGGTAGAACCTCCTCTCCTCTAGGTGTAGAGGATGCCCCCTGTCTATGGTGATGGTAGAACCTCCTCTCCTCTTGGTGTAGAGGATACCCCCTGTCTATGGTGATGGTAGAGCCTCCTCTCCTCTAGGTGTAGAGGATGCCCCCTGTCTATGGTGATAATAGAACCTCCTCTCCTCTAGGTGTAGAGGATGCTCCCTGTCTATGGTGATGGTAGAACCTCCTCTCCTCTAGGTGTAGAGGATGTCCCCTGTCTATGGTGATGGTAGAACCTCCTCTCCTCTAGGTGTAGAGGATGCCCCCTGTCTATGGTGATGGTAGAACCTCCTCTCCTCTAGGTGCAGAGGATGCCCCCTGTCTATGGTGATGGTAGAACCTCCTCTCCTCTAGGTGTAGAGGATGCCCCCTGTCTATGGTGATGGTAGAACCTCCTCTCCTCTAGGTGTAGAGGATGTCCCCTGTCTATGGTGATGGTAGAACCTCCTCTCCTCTAGGCGTAGAGGATGCCCCCTGTATATGGTGATGGTAGATCCTCCTCTCCTCTAGGTGTAGAGGATGCCCCTGTCTATGGTGATGATAGAACCTCCTCTCCTCTAGGTGTACAGGATGCCCCTGTCTATGGTGATGGTAGAACCTCCTCTCCTCTAGGTGTAGAGGATGCCCTCTGTATATGGTGATGGTAGAACCTCCTCTTCTCTAGGTGTAGAGGATGCCCCCTGTCTATGGTGATGGTAGAACCTCCTCTCCTCTAGGTGTAGAGGATGCCCCCTGTCTATAGTGATGGTAGAACCTCCTCTCCTCTAGGTGTAGAGGATGCCCCCTGTATATGGTGATGGTAGAACCTCCTCTTCTCTAGGTGTAGAGGATGCCCCCTGTCTATGGTGATGGTAGAACCTCCTCTCCCCTAGGTGTAGAGGATGCCCCCCCCTGTCTATGGTGATGGTAGATCCTCCTCTCCTCTAGGTGTAGAGGATGCCCCCTGTCTATGGTGACGGTAGAACCTCCTCTCCTCTAGGTGTAGAGGATGCCCCCTGTCTATGGTGACGGTAGAACCTCCTCTCCTCTAGGTGTAGAGGATACCCCCTGTCTATGGTGATGGTAGAACCTCCTCTCCTCTAGGTGTAGAGGATGCCCCCTGTCTATGGTGATGGTAGAACCTCCTATTCCTCTAGGTGTAGAGGATGCCCCCTGTCTATGGTGATGGTAGAACCTCCTCTCCTCTAGGTGTAGAGGATGCCCCCTGTCTATGGTGATGGTAGAACCTCCTCTCCTCTAGGTGTAGAGGATGCCCCCTGTCTATGGTGATGGTAGAACCTCCTCTCCTCTAGGTGTAGAGTATGCCCCCTGTCTATGGTGACGGTAGAACCTCCTCTCCTCTAGGTGTAGAGGATGCCCCCTGTCTATGGTGATGGTAGAACCTCCTCTCCTCTAGGTGTAGAGGATACCCCCTGTCTATGGTGATGGTAGAAACTCCTCTCCTCTAGGTGTAGAGGATGCCCCCTGTCTATGGTGATGGTAGAACCTCCTATTCCTCTAGGTGTAGAGGATGCCCCCTGTCTATGGTGATGGTAGAACCTTCTCTCCTCTAGGTGTGGAGGATGCGTCCTGTCTATGGTGATGGTAGAACCTCTTCTCCTCTAGGTGTAGAGGATGTCCCCTGTCTATGGTGACGGTAGAACCTCCTCTCCTCTAGGTGTAGAGGATGCCCCCTGTCTATGGTGATGGTAGAACCTTCTCTCCTCTAGGTGTAGAGGATGCCTCCTGTCTATGGTGATGGTAGATCCTCCTCTCCTCTAGGTGTAGAGGATGCCCCCTGTCTATGGTGATGGAAGAACCTCCTCTCCTCTAGGTGTAGAGGATGTCCCCTGTCTATGGTGATGGTAGAACCTCCTCTCCTCTAGGTGTAGAGTATGCCCCCTGTCTATGGTGATGGTAGAACCTCCTCTCCTCTAGGTGTAGAGGATGCCCCCTGTCTATGGTGATGGTAGAACCTTCTCTCCTCTAGGTGTAGAGGATGCCCCCTGTCTATGGTGATGGTAGAACCTTCTCTCCTCTAGGTGTAGAGGATGCCCCCTGTCTATGGTGATGGTAGAACCTTCTCTCCTCTAGGTGTAGAGGATGTCCCCTGTCTATGGTGATGGTAGAACCTCCTCTCCTCTAGGTGTAGGGGATGCCCCCTGTCTATGGTGATGGTAGAACCTCCTCTCCTCTAGTTGTAGAGGATACCCCTGTCTATGGTGATGGTAGAACCTCCTCTCCTCTAGGTGTAGAGTATGCCCCCTGTCTATGGTGATGGTAGAATCTCCTCTCCTCCAGGTGTAGAGGATGCCCCCTGTCTATGGTGATGGTAGAACCTTCTCTCCTCTAGGTGTAGAGGATGCCCCCTGTCTATGGTGATGGTAGAACCTTCTCTCCTCTAGGTGTAGAGGATGCCCCCTGTCTATGGTGATGGTAGAACCTTCTCTCCTCTAGGTGTAGAGGATGTCCCCTGTCTATGGTGATGGTAGAACCTCCTCTCCTCTAGGTGTAGGGGATGCCCCCTGTCTATGGTGATGGTAGAACCTCCTCTCCTCTAGGTGTAGAGGATGCCTCCTGTCTATGGTGATGGTAGAACCTCCTCTCCTCTAGGTGTAGAGGATGTCCCCTGTCTATGGTGATGGTAGAACCTCCTCTCCTCTAGGTGTAGAGGATGTCCCTGTCTATGGTGATGGTAGAACCTCCTCTCCTTTAGGTGTAGAGGATGCTCCCTGTCTATGGTGATGGTAGAACCTCCTCTCCTCTAGGTGTAGAGGATGCCCCCTGTCTATGGTGATGGTAGAACCTTCTCTCCTCTAGGTGTAGAGGATGTCCCCTGTCTATGGTGATGGTAGAACCTCCTCTCCTCTAGGTGTAGAGGATGTCCCCTGTCTATGGTGATGGTAAATCCTCCTCTCCTCTAGGTGTAGAGGATGCCCCCTGTCTATGGTGATGGTAGAACCTCCTCTCCTCTAGGTGTAGAGGATGCCCTCTGTCTATGGTGATGGTAGAACCTCCTCTCCTCTAGGTGTAGAGGATGCCCCCTGTCTATGGTGATGGTAGAACCTCCTATCCTATAGGTGTAGAGGATGCCCCCTGTCTATGGTGATGGTAGAACCTCCTCTCCTCTAGGCGTAGAGGATGCCCCCTGTCTATGGTGATGGTAGAACTGCCTCTCCGCTAGGTGTAGAGGATGCCCCCTGTCTATGGTGATGGTAGAACCTCCTCTCCTCTAGGTGTAGAGGAAGCCCCCTGTCTATGGTGATGGTAGATCCTCCTCTCCTCTAGGTGTAGAGGATGCTCCCTGTCTATGGTGACGGTAGAACCTCCTCTCCTCCAGGTGTAGAGGATGCCCCCTGTCTATGGTGATGGAAGAACCTCATCTCCTCTAGACGCAGAGGATGCCCCCTGTCTATGGTGATGGTAGAACCTCCTCTCCTCTAGGTGTAGAGGACGTCCCCTGTCTATGGTGATGGTAGAACCTCCTCTCCTCTAGGTGTAGAGGATGCCCCCTGTCTATGATGATGGTAGAACCTCCTCTCCTCTAGGTGTAGAGGATGTCCCCTGTCTATGGTGATGGTACAACCTGTGGGGAGGAGTCATGGCCTCAGACCCAGGAGGCGGGGAGGGGAGCTGGGCTGGGTCATCTAGGAGAGTCCCTGGCTTGGAGTTGGGCCTACACCCTGCTGCTGGTGAAGATTCTGGAGAAGACAATGTGACGGCGGCTGCAGCTGTGAGTAGTCCAGTCTGTGATAAAGTGATTTATAAGAAGGAGATGGAGATTTCCAGATTACGCGCTGAAATAAAAACTGAAGCAGATTGTAAAATAAAGCTCATGAAGTGCGAGCGTCTGGATAACTGTATCCGAGATCTGAGTGTCATGAGAGAGAGACATATGAAGGAGATGGGAGCCCCCCATAAAGTACAGAACTGGCCCCCGAACCCAAGGAGGGAAACCCGGCTACAGGGGTTAAAGAGGAAGGATGTGATCAGTCACTGTAATGACTATAACACTTTGTATGATATTGTATCACAGGGGTCCAGGGGGAGGAGCAATAACTATAACACTGTGTATGATATTGTATCACAGGGGTCCAGGGGGAGGAGCAATGACTATAACACTGTGTATGATATTGTATCACAGGAGTCCAGGGGGAGGAGCAATAACTATAACACTGTGTATGATATTGTATCACAGGGGTCCAGGGGGAGGAGCAATGACTATAACACTGTGTATGATATTGTATCACAGGAGTCCAGGGGGAGGAGCAATGACTATAACACTGTGTATGATATTGTATCACAGGGGTCCAGGGGGAGGAGCAATGACTATAACACTGTGTATGATATTGTATCACAGGAGTCCAGGGGGAGGAGCAATGATTATAACACTGTGTATGATATTGTATCACAGGAGTCCAGGGGGAGGAGCAATGACTATAACACTGTGTATGATATTGTATCACAGGAGTCCAGGGGGAGGAGCAATGACTATAACACTGTGTATGATATTGTATCACAGGGGTCCAGTGGGGGGCAATGACTACAACACTGTGTATGATATTGTATCACAGGGGTCCAGGGGGAGGAGCAATGACTATAACACTGTGTATGATATTGTATCACAGGAGTCCAGGGGGAGGAGCAATGACTATAACACTGTGTATGATATTGTATCACAGGGGTCCAGGGGGAGGAGCAATGACTATAACACTGTGTATGATATTGTATCACAGGGGTCCAGGGGGAGGAGCAATGACTATAACACTGTGTATGATATTGTATCACAGGAGTCCAGGGGGAGGAGCAATGACTATAACACTGTGTATGATATTGTATCACAGGAGTCCAGGGGGAGGAGCAATGACTATAACACTGTGTATGATATTGTATCACAGGAGTCCAGGGGGAGGAGCAATGACTATAACACTGTGTATGATATTGTATCACAGGAGTCCAGGGGGAGGAGCAATGACTATAACACTGTGTATGATATTGTATCACAGGGGTCCAGGGGGGGGGGCAATGACTACAACACTGTGTATGATATTGTATCACAGGGGTCCAGGGGGAGGAGCAATGACTATAACACTGTGTATGATATTGTATCACAGGAGTCCAGGGGGAGGAGCAATGACTAAAACACTGTGTATGATATTGTATCACAGGGGTCCAGGGGGAGGAGCAATGACTATAACACTGTGTATGATATTGTATCACAGGGGTCCAGGGGGAGGAGCAATGACTATAACACTGTGTATGATATTGTATCCCAGGGCCGCTAGTGAGGGGCTCAGAGACTATCAAAGGGTTAAATGTGAATGAAGCAAAATCAATGGCACCCGAAGATCCAGTGTGTTCTGTTCAGGCCCAGAGTGAAGGAGTGACTGTGTCTGCTCCAGAGAGTAAAGTGTTAAGGACTCCTCCGGTACACGCCTGTTCACACCTGACAGCAGAGACTGTGGAGAGAGCAGAGACTGCAGTGACCCCAGTATTACCAGTGACCCCAGTAATAGAGTCTGAGACCACGTGTAATAGACCTCAAGTGGCCTCCCAGCGGTCTGTAGACCAGGAGGATGATATGGAGGTCACAGACCCAACAGAGGTCGCTAGTGCCAGTATACAGCCACCGGTAGAGGATACCGGCTCCAGCGTGCAAAAGCCGCCAGCAGAGGGCTCCAGTGTGCAAAAGCCGCCAGCAGAGGAGGGCCCCAGGGTGCAAAAGCCACCAGCGGGAAGCATTAGTTCCGGCATACAGGCTCCAGCAGGGGGCACTAGTTTCAGCATACAGGCTCCAGCAGGGGGCACTAGTTCCAGCATACAGGTTCCAGCAGGGGGCACTAGTCCCGGCATACAGGCTCCAGCAGGGGGCACTAGTTCCAGCATACAGGCTGCAGCAGGGGGCACTAGTTTCAGCATACAGGTTCCAGCAGGGGGCACTAGTTCCGGCATACAGGCTCCAGCAGGGGGCACTAGTTCCGGCATACAGGCTCCAGCAGGGGGCACTAGTTCCAGCATACAGGCTGCAGCAGGGGGCACTAGTTTCAGCATACAGGTTCCAGCAGGGGGCACTAGTTCCGGCATACAGGCTCCAGCAGGGGGCACTAGTTCCGGCATACAGGTTCCAGCAGGGGGCACTAGTTCCGGCACACAGGCTCCAGCAGGGGGCACTAGTTCCGGCACACAGGCTCCAGCAGGGGGCATTAGTTCCAGCACATAGGCTCCAGCAGGGGGCACTAGTTCCGGCACACAGGCTCCAGCAGGGGGCACTAGTTCCGGCATACAGGCTCCAGCAGGGAGCACTAGTTCCAGCATACAGGCTCCAGCAGGGGGCACTAGTTCCAGCATACAGGCTCCAGCAGGGGGCACTAGTTCCAGCATACAGGTTCCAGCAGGGGGCACTAGTTCCGGCATACAGGCTCCAGCAGGGGGCACTAGTTCCAGCATACAGGCTCCAGCAGGGGGCACTAGTTCCGGCACACAGGCTCCAGCAGGGGGCACTAGTTCCAGCACACAGGCTCCAGCAGGGGGCACTAGTTCCAGCATACAGGCTCCAGCAGCGGGCACTAGTTCCAGCATACAGGCTCCAGCAGGGGGCACTAGTTCCAGCATACAGGCTCCAGCAGGGGGCACTAGTTCCAGCACACAGGCTCCAGCAGGGGGCACTAGTTGCAGCATACAGGCTCCAGCAGGGGGCACCAGTTCCGGCACACAGGCTCCAGCAGGGGGCACTAGTTCCGGCATACAGGCTCCAGCAGGGGGCACTAGTTCCAGCACACAGGCTCCAGCAGGGGGCACTAGTTGCAGCATACAGGCTCCAGCAGGGGGCACCAGTTCCGGCACACAGGCTCCAGCAGGGGGCACTAGTTCCAGCATACAGGCTCCAGCAGGGGGCACTAGTTCCGGCATACAGGCTCCAGCAGGGGGCACTAGTTCCGGCATACAGGCTCCAGCAGGGGGCACTAGTTCCGGCATACAGGCTCCAGAAGGGGGCATTAGTTCCAGCATACAGGCTCCAGCAGGGGGCACTAGTTCCAGCATACAGGCTCCAGCAGAGAGCACTCGTTCCAGCACACAGGCTCCAGCAGGGGGCACTAGTTCCAGCATACAGGCTCCAGCAGAGAGCACTCGTTCCAGCACACAGGCTCCAGCAGGGGGCACTAGTTCCAGCACACAGGCTCCAGCAGGGGGCACTAGTTGCAGCATACAGGCTCCAGCAGGGGGCACCAGTTCCGGCACACAGGCTCCAGCAGGGGGCACTAGTTCCGGCATACAGGCTCCAGCAGGGAGCACTAGTTCCAGCATACAGGCTCCAGCAGGGGGCACTAGTTCCGGCATACAGGCTCCAGCAGGGGGCACTAGTTCCGGCATACAGGCTCCAGCAGGGGGCACTAGTTCCGGCATACAGGCTCCAGAAGGGGGCATTAGTTCCGGCATACAGGCTCCAGCAGGGGGCACTAGTTCCAGCATACAGGCTCCAGCAGAGAGCACTCGTTCCAGCACACAGGCTCCAGCAGGGGGCACTAGTTCCAGCATACAGGCTCCAGCAGAGAGCACTCGTTCCAGCACACAGGCTCCAGCAGGGGGCACTAGTTCCAGCATACAGGCCACAGCAGGGGGCACTAGTTCCAGCACACAGGCTCCAGCAGGGGGCACTAGTTCCAGCACACAGGCTCCAGCAGGGGGCACTAGTTCCAGCATACAGGCTCCAGCAGGGGGCACTAGTTCCGGCACGCAGGCTCCAGCAGGGGGCACTAGTTCCGGCATACAGGCTCCAGCAGGGAGCACTAGTTCCAGCATACAGGCTCCAGCAGGGGGCACTAGTTCCAGCATACAGGCTCCAGCAGGGGGCACTAGTTCCAGCATACAGGTTCCAGCAGGGGGCACTAGTTCCGGCATACAGGCTCCAGCAGGGGGCACTAGTTCCAGCATACAGGCTCCAGCAGGGGGCACTAGTTCCGGCACACAGGCTCCAGCAGGGGGCACTAGTTCCAGCACACAGGCTCCAGCAGGGGGCACTAGTTCCAGCATACAGGCTCCAGCAGCGGGCACTAGTTCCAGCATACAGGCTCCAGCAGGGGGCACTAGTTCCAGCATACAGGCTCCAGCAGGGGGCACTAGTTCCGGCACACAGGCTCCAGCAGGGGGCACTAGTTGCAGCATACAGGCTCCAGCAGGGGGCACCAGTTCCGGCACACAGGCTCCAGCAGGGGGCACTAGTTCCGGCACACAGGCTCCAGCAGGGGGCACTAGTTCCGGCATACAGGCTCCAGCAGGGGGCACTAGTTCCGGCATACAGGCTCCAGCAGGGGGCACTAGTTCCGGCATACAGGCTCCAGCAGGGGGCACTAGTTCCGGCATACAGGCTCCAGCAGGGGGCACTAGTTCCGGCATACAGGCTCCAGCAGGGGGCATTAGTTCCGGCATACAGGCTCCAGCAGAGGGCACTAGTTCCGGCACACAGGCTCCAGCAGGGAGCACTTGTCCCGGCATACAGGCTCCAGCAGGGGGCACTAGTTCCGGCACACAGGCTCCAGCAGGGGGCACTAGTTACGGCACACAGGCTCCAGCAGGGGGCACTAGTTCCGGCACACAGGCTCCAGCAGGGGGCACCAGTCCCGGCATGGAGAATCCAGCTGGGGGAGTGGTTTCTGCTGCGCAATTGTCGTGGTCCCGGAGATCAAGTGCCCAGAGCACCATAGACTCTAATAGTGGAAGACCGCAGAGACTATTCTCAAGTGTGACAAACCCTGCCCCCCAGAGGAGGAATGCCGTGCGGATTAAATACATCGGTCCTGAGGAGGGGATCCCAACACGACAGGTTATTGGGAAAGATCTTCTGAAAGGATTTATGAAGTTGGATGCATTAGAGGTCTATGCGCTGATCCATGTGCCAACCACGAGGATCTATGACATCAGCTTCAAGCTGCCACGAAGCCTCGACCAATTCTGGGAGATCTATAACGCCACAAGAGACAACAGTATCTGGAAGTCTCACCAGGTCATCCAGCTGTCCAAGCCTCTGACCGTGGTGGTGACCATCCTTCTCCAGTCTGAAGTGGTGGCTCTGGGTGACGTGCTGCTCTGGTGGTGGCTCTGGGTGACGTGCTGCACTGGTGGTGGCACTGGGTGACATGCTGCTCTGGTGGTGGCTCTGGGTGACGTGCTGCTCTGGTGGTGGCTCTGGGTGACGTGCTGCACTGGTGGTGGCACTAGGTGACATGCTGCTCTGGTGGTGGCTCTGTGGGACGTGCTGCTCTGGTGGTGGCTCTGGGGGACATGCTGCTCTGGTGGTGGCTCTGGGTGACGTGCTGCTCTGGTGGTGGCTCTGGGGGACGTGCTGCTCTGGTGGTGGCTCTGGGTGACGTGCTGCTCTGGTGGTGGCTCTGGGGGACGTGCTGCTCTGGTGGTGGCTCTGGGGGACATGCTGCTCTGGTGGTGGCTCTGGGTGACGTGCTGCTCTGGTGGTGGCTCTGGGGGACGTGCTGCTCTGGTGGTGGCTCTGGGGGACGTGCTGCTCTGGTGGTGGCTCTGGGGGACGTGCTGCTCTGGTGGTGGCTCTGGGTGACGTGCTGCTCTGGTGGTGGCTCTGGGGGACGTGCTGCTCTGGTGGTGGCTCTGGGTGACGTGCTGCACTGGTGGTGGCTCTGGGTGACGTGCTGCTCTGGTGGTGGCACTGGGTGACGTGCTGCTCTGGTGGTGGCTCTGGGTGACGTGCTGCTCTGGTGGTGGCACTGGGTGACGTGCTGCACTGGTGACGGCTCTGGTGATGGCGACGGCTCTAGTGAGCGGCTGAGATATGAGACTTATCTGAGTAATATTGCCCAGCAGGCCGGCCTTGTGGATTGTTGTAGGGTCTTATAATTGTCTTGTGTATCATGTGTGAATATTTTGTATTTGTGTATTATAAATAAAAAGATTGACTACCTCTCACACAGGATATACAGGCAGGGGGCGGGGCTGTGACTACCTCTCACCCAGGATATACAGGCAGGGGGCGGGGCTGTGACTACCTCTCACACAGGATATACAGGCAGGGGGCGGGGCTGTGACTGCCTCTCACACAGGATATACAGGCAGGGGGCGGGGCTGTGACCACCTCTCACACAGGATATACAGGCAGGGGGCGGGGCTGTGACCACCTCTCACACAGGATATACAGGCAGGGGGCGGGGCTGTGACTACCTCTCACACAGGATATACAGGCAGGGGGCGGGGCTGTGACCACCTCTCACAAAGGATATACAGGCAGGGGGCGGGGCTGTGACTACCACTCACACAGGATATACAGGCAGGGGGCGGGGCTGTGACTACCACTCACACAGGATATACAGGCAGGGGGCGGGGCTGTGACTACCTCTCACACAGGATATACAGGCAGGTTGGTGGCAGTGGAGGGTGTTGTTGCGGTATATATGGGGTGATGTCACCCATCTTCCCTGACCTCGTTGCTTCCTCTCTCTCGCACTGTGACCTGGAGTTCTCCCGTCCTGGGTAAACATTCAGCTCTTGTCAGCGGATGCTGTGAGGTGACAAGAGGCTCCTCCAGTTTGGTGTCGAGGACTCTCCAGGAGCCGCGAGGTATGTGATGACCCGGATGGCGGCAGAAAATGTGATGTGACACAGGCCTGACCTTAATCCAAGGACGTGGAGCCGGAGATGGGAGGATCTCCCCGCATAGCAGAGGTGAAGATGTTCTGTACGGAGCAATGACTAAACCTCTATACTCCATACACAGGACTAACAGCGCAGGTATTATAGTGGAGGGCACCACGCCCCAATCCTTGGCTGGTCCAGGGGTCCTCGGATGACAAGAAAGGGGGAACCCAAAGATGTTGTTAATCTCCTAGACCCCAACAATGACTGAGCGCTGCTGCCACCCAATGGTTATTGCTGCTCTAGAATTGTGCTTATCCTGATTAGTGATACACAATGTAACCCTGTCATGTGGCAGCAGGAGGCTTTCTTATTGGCTATTTACCCAGAACTTTCTAGAAGGACTAGATTTGACTATTTACGATTTGCGCCACATTTAAAAGGGGTTTTTGGAGCATGCCGACTTACATGCGGCACAAATCGGGGACCTGGCCAACTGTTTCGGACTTAGTGCGGGATTTAAAATTCAAATTGTGTCGCAAGACAATTCACTTACATGCACCGGGATGAAGAAGGTGAACTCCGGGGACCTGAGCGGGGAAGTGACACATGCAGGATATCGGGTGCACGATCGTAGTGAATCACGCTGTACTTCGTCCTCGTCGGACAGTCCGGATCGGGGATTGCGACAGGACCGGGTAAGTAAATGTGCCCCAATGTTTTTTGTACTACTCCCTCAATCCAAGGGAGTTATCCAGCCTGAGCATCTCTACCTCAGCCCAGCTACTACCAGACACATCCTGTATACAGCCAGTACTACCTCAGCCCGGCTACTACCAGACACATCCTGTATACAGCCAGTACTACCTCAGCCCGGCTACTACCAGACACATCCTGTATACAGCCAGTACTACCTCAGCCCGGCTACTACCAGACACATCCTGTATACAGCCAGTACTACCTCAGCCCAGCTACTACCAGACACATCCTGTATACAGCCAGTACTTCCTCAGCCTGGCTACTACCAGACACATCCTGTATACAGCCAGTACTACCTCAGCCCGGCTACTACCAGACACATCCTGTATACAGCCAGTACTACCTCAGCTACTACCAGACACATCCTTTATACAGCCAGTACTACCTCAGCCCGGCTACTACCAGACACATCCTGTATACAGCCAGTACTACCTCAGCCCGGCTAGTACCAGACACATCCTGTATACAGCCAGTACTACCTCAGCCCGGCTACTACCAGACACATCCTACATACAGCCAGTACTACCTCAGCCCGGCTACTACCAGACACATCCTGTATACTACCAGTACTACCTCAGCCCCGCTACTACCAGACACATCCTGTATACAGCCAGTACTACCTCAGCCCAGCTACTACCAGACACATCCTGTATACAGCCAGTACTACCTCAGCCCTGCTACTACCAGACACATCCTGTATACAGCCAGTACTACCTCAGCCCAGCTACTACCAGACACATCCTGTATACAGCCAGTACTACCTCAGCCCGGCTACTACCAGACACATCCTGTATACAGCCAGTACTACCTCAGCCTGGCTACTACCAGACACATCCTGTATACAGCCAGTACTTCCTCAGCCTGGCTACTACCAGACACATCCTGTATACAGCCAGTACTACCTCAGCCCGGCTACTACCAGACACATCCTGTATACAGCCAGTACTACCTCAGCCCGGCTACTACCAGACACATCCTATATACAGCCAGTACTACCTCAGCCCGGCTACTACCAGACACATCCTGTATACTACCAGTACTACCTCAGCCCCGCTACTACCAGACACATCCTGTATACAGCCAGTACTACCTCAGCCCAGCTACTACCAGACACATCCTGTATACAGCCAGTACTACCTCAGCCCTGCTACTACCAGACACATCCTGTATACAGCCAGTACTACCTCAGCCCAGCTACTACCAGACACATCCTGTATACAGCCAGTACTACCTCAGCCCGGCTACTACCAGACACATCCTGTATACAGCCAGTACTACCTCAGCCTGGCTACTACCAGACACATCCTGTATACAGCCAGTACTTCCTCAGCCTGGCTACTACCAGACACATCCTGTATACAGCCAGTACTACCTCAGCCCGGCTACTACCAGACACATCCTGTATACAGCCAGTACTACCTCAGCTACTACCAGACACATCCTTTATACAGCCAGTACTACCTCAGCCCGGCTACTACCAGACACATCCTGTATACAGCCAGTACTACCTCAGCCCGGCTAGTACCAGACACATCCTGTATACAGCCAGTACTACCTCAGCCCGGCTACTACCAGACACATCCTGTATACAGCCAGTACTACCTCAGCCCGGCTACTACCAGACACATCCTATATACAGCCAGTACTACCTCAGCCCGGCTACTACCAGACACATCCTGTATACAACCAGTACTACCTCAGCCCCGCTACTACCAGACACATCCTGTATACAGCCAGTACTACCTCAGCCCAGCTACTACCAGACACATCCTGTATACAGCCAGTACTACCTCAGCCCGGCTACTACCAGACACATCCTGTATACAGCCAGTACTACCTCAGCCTGGCTACTACCAGACACATCCTGTATACAGCCAGTACTACCTCAGCCCTGCTACTACCAGACACATCCTGTATACAGCCAGTACTACCTCAGCCCGGCTAGTACCAGACACATCCTGTATACAGCCAGTACTACCTCAGCCCGGCTACTACCAGACACATCCTGTATACAGCCAGTACTACCTCAGCCCGGCTACTACCAGACACATCCTGTATACAGCCAGTACTACCTCAGCCTAGCTACTACCAGACACATCCTGTATACAGCCAGTACTACCTCAGCCCGGCTACTACCAGACACATCCTGTATACAGCCAGTACTACCAGACACATCCTGTATACAGCCAGTACTACCTCATCCCGGCTACTACCAGACACATCCTGTATACAGCCAGTACTACCTCAGCCCAGCTACTACCAGACACATCCTGTATACAGCCAGTACTACCTCAGCCCAGCTACTACCAGACACATCCTGTATACAGCCAGTACTACCTCAGCCCGGCTACTACCAGACACATCCTGTATACAGCCAGTACTACCTCAGCCCGGCTAGTACCAGACACATCCTGTATACAGCCAGTACTACCTCAGCCCGGCTAGTACCAGACACATCCTGTATACAGCCAGTACTACCTCAGCCCGGCTACTACCAGACACATCCTGTATACAGCCAGTACTACCTCAGCCCGGCTACTACCAGACACATCCTGTATACAGCCAGTACTACCTCAGCCCAGCTACTACCAGACACATCCTGTATACAGCCAGTACTACCTCAGCCCAGCTACTACCAGACACATCCTGTATACAGCCAGTACTACCTCAGCCCGGCTACTACCAGACACATCCTGTATACAGCCAGTACTACCTCAGCCCGGCTACTACCAGACACATCCTGTATACAGCCAGTACTACCTCAGCCCGGCTAGTACCAGACACATCCTGTATACAGCCAGTACTACCTCAGCCCGGCTACTACCAGACACATCCTGTATACAGCCAGTACTACCTCAGCCCGGCTACTACCAGACACATCCTGTATACAGCCAGTACTACCTCAGCCTAGCTACTACCAGACACATCCTGTATACAGCCAGTACTACCTCAGCCCGGCTACTACCAGACACATCCTGTATACAGCCAGTACTACCAGACACATCCTGTATACAGCCAGTACTACCTCAGCCCGGCTAGTACCAGACACATCCTGTATACAGCCAGTACTACCTCAGCCCGGCTACTACCAGACACATCCTGTATACAGCCAGTACTACCTCAGCCCGGCTACTACCAGACACATCCTGTATACAGCCAGTACTACCTCAGCCTAGCTACTACCAGACACATCCTGTATACAGCCAGTACTACCTCAGCCCGGCTACTACCAGACACATCCTGTATACAGCCAGTACTACCAGACACATCCTGTATACAGCCAGTACTACCTCATCCCGGCTACTACCAGACACATCCTGTATACAGCCAGTACTACCTCAGCCCAGCTACTACCAGACACATCCTGTATACAGCCAGTACTACCTCAGCCCAGCTACTACCAGACACATCCTGTATACAGCCAGTACTACCTCAGCCCGGCTACTACCAGACACATCCTGTATACAGCCAGTACTACCTCAGCCCGGCTACTACCAGACACATCCTGTATACAGCCAGTACTACCTCAGCCCGGCTACTACCAGACACATCCTGTATACAGCCAGTACTACCTCAGCCCAGCTACTACCAGACACATCCTGTATACAGCCAGTACTACCTAAGCCCGGCTACTACCAGACACATCCTGTATACAGCCAGTACTACCTCAGCCCGGCTACTACCAGACACATCCTGTATACAGCCAGTACTACCTCAGCCCGGCTACTGCCAGACACATCCTGTATACAGCCAGTACTACCTCAGCCCGGCTACTACCAGACACATCCTGTATACAGCCAGTACTACCTCAGCCCGGCTACTATCAGACACATCCTGTATACAGCCAGTACTACCAGACACATCCTATATACAGCCAGTACTACCTCAGCCCGGCTACTACCAGACACATCCTGTATACAGCCAGTACTACCAGACACATCCTGTATACAGCCAGTACTACCTCAGCCCAGCTACTACCAGACACAACCTAAATACAGCCAGTACTACCTCAGCCCAGCTACTACTAGACACATCCTGTATACAGCCAGTACTACCTCAGCCCTGCTACTACCAGACACATCCTGTATACAGCCAGTACTACCTCAGCCCGGCTACTACCAGACACATCCTATATACAGCAAGTACTACCTCAGCCCAGCTACTACCAGACACATCCTGTATACAGCCAATACTACCAGACACATCCTGTATACAGCCAGTACTACCTCATCCCGGCTACTACCAGACACATCCTGTATACAGCCAGTACTACCTCAGCCCAGCTACTACCAGACACATCCTGTATACAGCCAGTACTACCTCAGCCCAGCTACTACCAGACACATCCTGTATACAGCCAGTACTACCTCAGCCCGGCTACTACCAGACACATCCTGTATACAGCCAGTACTACCTCAGCCCGGCTAGTACCAGACACATCCTGTATACAGCCAGTACTACCTCAGCCCGGCTAGTACCAGACACATCCTGTATACAGCCAGTACTACCTCAGCCCGGCTACTACCAGACACATCCTGTATACAGCCAGTACTACCTCAGCCCGGCTACTACCAGACACATCCTGTATACAGCCAGTACTACCTCAGCCCGGCTACTACCAGACACATCCTGTATACAGCCAGTACTACCTCAGCCCGGCTACTACCAGACACATCCTGTATACAGCCAGTACTACCTCAGCCCGGCTACTACCAGACACATCCTGTATACAGCCAGTACTACCTCAGCCCGGCTACTACCAGACACATCCTGTATACAGCCAGTACTACCTCAGCCCGGCTACTACCAGACACATCCTGTATACAGCCAGGACTACCTCAGCCCGGCTACTACCAGACACATCCTGTATACAGCCAGTACTACCTCAGCCCGGCTACTACCAGACACATCCTGTATACAGCCAGTACTACCTCAGCCCGGCTACTACCAGACACATCCTGTATACAGCCAGTACTACCTCAGCCCGGCTACTACCAGACACATCCTGTATACAGCCAGTACTACCTCAGCCCGGCTACCACCAGACACCTCCTATATACAGCCAGTACTACCTCAGCCCGGCTACTACCAGACACATCCTGTATACAGCCAGTACTACCTCAGCCCAGCTACTACCAGACACATCCTGTATACAGACAGTACTACCTAAGCCCGGCTACTACCAGACACATCCTGTATACAGCCAGTACTACCTCAGCCCAGCTACTACCAGACACATCCTGTATACAGACAGTACTACCTAAGCCCGGCTACTACCAGACACATCCTGTATACAGCCAGTACTACCTCAGCCCGGCTACTACCAGACACATCCTGTATACAGCCAGTACTACCTCAGCCCGGCTACTGCCAGACACATCCTGTATACAGCCAGTACTACCTCAGCCCGGCTACTACCAGACACATCCTGTATACAGCCAGTACTACCTCAGCCCGGCTACTATCAGACACATCCTGTATACAGCCAGTACTACCAGACACATCCTATATACAGCCAGTACTACCTCAGCCCGGCTACTACCAGACACATCCTGTATACAGCCAGTACTACCAGACACATCCTGTATACAGCCAGTACTACCTCAGCCCAGCTACTACCAGACACAACCTAAATACAGCCAGTACTACCTCAGCCCAGCTACTACTAGACACATCCTGTATACAGCCAGTACTACCTCAGCCCTGCTACTACCAGACACATCCTGTATACAGCCAGTACTACCTCAGCCCGGCTACTACCAGACACATCCTATATACAGCAAGTACTACCTCAGCCCGGCTACTACTAGACACATCCTGTATACAGCCAGTACTACCGCAGCCCAGCTACTACCAGACACATCCTGTATACAGCCAGTACTACCTCAGCCCAACTACTACCAGACACATCCTGTATACAGCCAGTACTATCTCAGCCGAGCTACTACCAGACACATCCTATATACAGCCAGTACTACCTCAGCCCGGCTACTACCAGACACATCCTGTATACAGCCAGTACTTCCTCAGCCCGGCTACTACCAGACACATCCTGTATACAGCCAGTACTACCTCAGCCCGGCTACTACCAGATACATCCTGTATACAGCCAGTACTACCTCAGCCTGGCTACTACCAGACACATCCTGTATACTGCCAGTACTACCTCAGCCCAGCTACTACCAGACACATCCTGTATACAGCCAGTACTACCTCAGCCCAACTACTACCAGACACATCCTGTATACAGCCAGTACTACCTCAGCCCGGCTACTACCAGACACATCCTGTATACAGCCAGTACTACCTCAGCCCGGTAACTACCAGACACATCCTGTATACAGCCAGTACTACCTCAGCCCGGCTACTACCAGACACATCCTGTATACAGCCAGTACTACCTCAGCCCGGCTACTACCAGACACATCCTGTATACAGCCAGTACTACCAGACACATCCTGTATACAGCCAGTACTACCAGACACATCCTGTATACAGCCAGTACTACCTCAGCCCAGCTAATAGCAGACACATCCTGTATACAGCCAGTACTACCTCAGCCCGGCTACTACCAGACACATCTTGTATACAGCCAGTACTACCAGACACATCCTGTATACAGCCAGTACTACCTCAGCCCAGCTACTACCAGACACATCCTGTATACAGCCAGTACTACCTCAGCCCAGCTACTACCAGACACATCCTATATACAGCCAGTACTACCTCAGCCCGGCTACTACTAGACACATCCTGTGTACAGCCAGTACTACCTCAGCCCAGCTACTACCAGACACATCCTGTATACAGCCAGTACTACCTCAGCCCAGCTACTACCAGACACATCCTGTATACAGCCAGTACTACCTCAGCCTGGCTACTACCAGACACATCCTGTATACAGCCAGTACTACCTCAGCCCAGCTACTACCAGACACATCCTGTATACAGCCAGTACTACCTCAGCCCGGCTAGTACCAGAAACATCCTGTATACAGCCAGTACTACCTCAGCCCGGCTACTACCAGACACATCCTGTATACAGCCAGTACTACCTCAGCCCAGCTATTACCAGACACATCCTGTATACAGCCAGTACTACCTCAGCCTGGCTACTACCAGACACATCCTACATACAGCCAGTACAACCAGACACATCCTGTATACAGCCAGTACTACCAGACACATCCTGTATACAGCCAGTACTACCTCAGCCTGGCTACTACCAGACACATCCTGTATACAGCCAGTACTACCTCAGCCCGGCTACTACCAGACACATCCTGTATACAGCCAGTAGTACCTCAGCCCAGCTACTACCAGACACATCCTGTATACAGCCAGTACTACCTCAGCCCAGCTACTACCAGACACATCCTGTATACAGCCAGTACTACCTCAGCCCTGCTACTACCAGACACATCCTGTATACAGCCAGTACTACCTCAGCCCAGCTACTACCAGACACATCCTGTATACAGCCAGTACTACCTCAGCCCGGCTACTACCAGACACATCCTGTATACAGCCAGTACTACCTCAGCCCGGCTAGTACCAGACACATCCTGTATACAGCCAGTACTACCTCAGCCCGGCTAGTACCAGACACATCCTGTATACAGCCAGTACTACCTCAGCCCGGCTACTACCAGACACATCCTGTATACAGCCAGTACTACCTCAGCCCGGCTACTACCAGACACATCCTGTATACAGCCAGTACTACCTCAGCCCGGCTACTACCAGACACATCCTGTATACAGCCAGTACTACCTCAGCCCGGCTACTACCAGACACATCCTGTATACAGCCAGTACTACCTCAGCCCGGCTACTACCAGACACATCCTGTATACAGCCAGTACTACCTCAGCCCGGCTACTACCAGACACATCCTGTATACAGCCAGGACTACCTCAGCCCGGCTACTACCAGACACATCCTGTATACAGCCAGTACTACCTCAGCCCGGCTACTACCAGACACATCCTGTATACAGCCAGTACTACCTCAGCCCGGCTACTACCAGACACATCCTGTATACAGCCAGTACTACCTCAGCCCGGCTACTACCAGACACATCCTGTATACAGCCAGTACTACCTCAGCCCGGCTACCACCAGACACCTCCTATATACAGCCAGTACTACCTCAGCCCGGCTACTACCAGACACATCCTGTATACAGCCAGTACTACCTCAGCCCAGCTACTACCAGACACATCCTGTATACAGACAGTACTACCTAAGCCCGGCTACTACCAGACACATCCTGTATACAGCCAGTACTACCTCAGCCCGGCTACTACCAGACACATCCTGTATACAGCCAGTACTACCTCAGCCCGGCTACTGCCAGACACATCCTGTATACAGCCAGTACTACCTCAGCCCGGCTACTACCAGACACATCCTGTATACAGCCAGTACTACCTCAGCCCGGCTACTATCAGACACATCCTGTATACAGCCAGTACTACCAGACACATCCTATATACAGCCAGTACTACCTCAGCCCGGCTACTACCAGACACATCCTGTATACAGCCAGTACTACCAGACACATCCTGTATACAGCCAGTACTACCTCAGCCCAGCTACTACCAGACACAACCAAAATACAGCCAGTACTACCTCAGCCCAGCTACTACTAGACACATCCTGTATACAGCCAGTACTACCTCAGCCCTGCTACTACCAGACACATCCTGTATACAGCCAGTACTACCTCAGCCCGGCTACTACCAGACACATCCTATATACAGCAAGTACTACCTCAGCCCAGCTACTACTAGACACATCCTGTATACAGCCAGTACTACCGCAGCCCAGCTACTACCAGACACATCCTGTATACAGCCAGTACTACCTCAGCCCAACTACTACCAGACACATCCTGTATACAGCCAGTACTATCTCAGCCGAGCTACTACCAGACACATCCTATATACAGCCAGTACTACCTCAGCCCGGCTACTACCAGACACATCCTGTATACAGCCAGTACTTCCTCAGCCCGGCTACTACCAGACACATCCTGTATACAGCCAGTACTACCTCAGCCCGGCTACTACCAGATACATCCTGTATACAGCCAGTACTACCTCAGCCTGGCTACTACCAGACACATCCTGTATACAGCCAGTACTACCTCAGCCCGGCTACTACCAGACACATCCTGTATACAGCCAGTACTACCTCAGCCTAGCTACTACCAGACACATCCTGTATACAGCCAGTACTACCAGACACATCCTGTATACAGCCAGTACTACCAGACACATCCTGTATACAGCCAGTACTACCTCAGCCCGGCTACTACCAGACACATCCTGTATACAGCCAGTACTACCTCAGCCCAACTACTACCAGACACATCCTGTATACAGCCAGTACTACCTCAGCCCGGCTACTACCAGACACATCCTGTATACAGCCAGTACTACCTCAGCCCAACTACTACCAGACACATCCTGTATACAGCCAGTACTACCTCAGCCCGGCTACTACCAGACACATCCTGTATACAGCCAGTACTACCTCAGCCCGGTAACTACCAGACACATCCTGTATACAGCCAGTACTACCTCAGCCCGGCTACTACCAGACACATCCTGTATACAGCCAGTACTACCTCAGCCCGGCTACTACCAGACACATCCTGTATACAGCCAGTACTACCAGACACATCCTGTATACAGCCAGTACTACCAGACACATCCTGTATACAGCCAGTACTACCTCAGCCCAGCTAATAGCAGACACATCCTGTATACAGCCAGTACTACCTCAGCCCGGCTACTACCAGACACATCTTGTATACAGCCAGTACTACCAGACACATCCTGTATACAGCCAGTACTACCTCAGCCCAGCTACTACCAGACACATCCTGTATACAGCCAGTACTACCTCAGCCCAGCTACTACCAGACACATCCTATATACAGCCAGTACTACCTCAGCCCGGCTTCTACTAGACACATCCTGTGTACAGCCAGTACTACCTCAGCCCAGCTACTACCAGACACATCCTGTATACAGCCAGTACTACCTCAGCCCAGCTACTACCAGACACATCCTGTATACAGCCAGTACTACCTCAGCCTGGCTACTACCAGACACATCCTGTATACAGCCAGTACTACCTCAGCCCAGCTACTACCAGACACATCCTGTATACAGCCAGTACTACCTCAGCCCGGCTACTACCAGACACATCCTGTATACAGCCAGTACTACCTCAGCCCAGCTATTACCAGACACATCCTGTATACAGCCAGTACTACCTCAGCCTGGCTACTACCAGACACATCCTACATACAGCCAGTACAACCAGACACATCCTGTATACAGCCAGTACTACCAGACACATCCTGTATACAGCCAGTACTACCTCAGCCTGGCAACTACCAGACACATCCTGTATACAGCCAGTACTACCTCAGCCCGGCTACTACCAGACACATCCTGTATACAGCCAGTAGTACCTCAGCCCAGCTACTACCAGACACATCCTGTATACAGCCAGTACTACCTCAGCCCAGCTACTACCAGACACATCCTGTATACAGCCAGTACTACCTCAGCCCTGCTACTACCAGACACATCCTGTATACAGCCAGTACTACCTCAGCCCAGCTACTACCAGACACATCCTGTATACAGCCAGTACTACCTCAGCCCAGCTACTACCAGACACATCCTGTATACAGCCAGTACTACCTCAGCCCGGCTACTACCAGACACATCCTGTATACAGCCAGTACTACCAGACACATCCTATATACAGCCAGTACTACCTCAGCCCGGCTACTACCAGACACATCCTGTATACAGCCAGTACTACCTCAGCCCAGCTACTACCAGGCACCTCCTGTATACAGCCAGTACTACCTCAGCCCAGCTACTACCAGACACATTCTGTATACAGCCAGTACTACCTCAGCCCTGCTACTACCAGACACATCCTATATACAGCCAGTACTACCTCAGCCCAGCTACTTCCAGACACATCCTGAATTCAGCCAGTACTACCAGACACATCCTGTATACAGCCAGTACTACCAGACACATCCTGTATACAGCCTGTACTACCTCAGCCCGGCTACTACCAGACACATCCTGTATACAGCGAGTACTACCTCAGCCCAGCTACTACCAGACACATCCTGTATACAGCCAGTACTACCAGACACATCCTGTATACAGCCAGTACTACCTCAGCCCGGCTACTACCAGACACATCCTGTATACAGCCATTACTACCTCAGCCCGGCTACTACCAGACACATCCTGTATACAGCCAGTACTACCTCAGCCCGGCTACTACCAGACACATCCTGTATACAGCCAGTACTACCTCAGCCCAGCTACTACCAGACACATCCTGTATACAGCCAGTACTACCTCAGCACAGCTACTACCAGACACATCCTGTATGCAGCCAGTACTACCTCAGCCCTGCTACTACCAGACACATCCTGTATACAGCCAGTACTACCTCAGCCCTGCTACTACCAGACACATCCTATATACAGCCAGTACTACCTCAGCCCTGCTACTACCAGACACATCCTATATACAGCCAGTACTACCTCAGCCCAGCTACTACCAGACACATCCTGTATACAGCCAGTACTACCTCAGCCCGGCTACTACCAGACACATCCTGTATACAGCCAGTACTACCTCAGCCCGGCTACTACCAGACACATCCTGTATACAGCCAGTACTACCTCAGCCCAGCTACTACCAGACACATCCTGTATACAGCCAGTACTACCTCAGCCCAGCTACTACCAGACACATCCTGTATACTGCCAGTACTACCTCAGTCCGGCTACTACCAGACACATCCTGTATACAGCCAGTACTACCTCAGCCCTGCTACTACCAGACACATCCTGTATACAGCCAGTACTACCTCAGCCCTGCTACTACCAGACACATCCTGTATACAGCCAGTACTACCTCAGCCTGGCTACTACCAGACACATCCTGTATACAGCCAGTACTACCTCAGCCCGGCTACTACCAGACACATCCTGTATACAGCCAGTAGTACCTCAGCCCAGCTACTACCAGACACATCCTGTATACAGCCAGTACTACCTCAGCCCAGCTTCTACCAGACACATCCTGTATACAGCCAGTACTACCTCAGCCCAGCTACTACCAGGCACATCCTGTATACAGCCAGTACTACCTCAGCCCAGCTACTACCAGACACATCCTGTATACAGCCAGTACTACCTCAGCCCAGCTACTACCAGACACATCCTGTATACAGCCAGTACTACCTCAGCCCGGCTACTACCAGACACATCCTGTATACAGCCAGTACTACCAGACACATCCTATATACAGCCAGTACTACCTCAGCCCGGCTACTACCAGACACATCCTGTATACAGCCAGTACTACCTCAGCCCAGCTATTACCAGACACATCCTGTATACAGCCAGTACTACCTCAGCCCGGCTACTACCAGACACATCCTGTATACAGCCAGTACTACCTCAGCCCAGCTACTACCAGGCACCTCCTGTATACAGCCAGTTCTACCTCAGCCCAGCTACTACCAGACACATTCTGTATACAGCCAGTACTACCTCAGCCCTGCTACTACCAGACACATCCTATATACAGCCAGTACTACCTCAGCCCAGCTACTACCAGACACATCCTGTATACAGCCAGTACTACCAGACACATCCTGTATACAGCCTGTACTACCTCAGCCCGGCTACTACCAGACACATCCTGTATACAGCGAGTACTACCTCAGCCCAGCTACTACCAGACACATCCTGTATACAGCCAGTACTACCAGACACATCCTGTATACAGCCAGTACTACCTCAGCCCGGCTACTACCAGACACATCCTGTATACAGCCATTACTACCTCAGCCCGGCTACTACCAGACACATCCTGTATACAGCCAGTACTACCTCAGCCCGGCTACTACCAGACACATCCTGTATACAGCCAGTACTACCTCAGCCCAGCTACTACCAGACACATCCTGTATACAGCCAGTACTACCTCAGCCCAGCTACTACCAGACACATCCTGTATACAGCCAGTTTTACCTCAGCCCTGCTACTACCAGACACATCCTATATACAGCCAGTACTACCTCAGCCCTGCTACTACCAGACACATCCTATATACAGCCAGTACTACCTCAGCCCTGCTACTACCAGACACATCCTGTATACAGCCAGTACTACCTCAGCCCTGCTACTACCAGACACATCCTGTATACAGCCAGTACTACCTCAGCCCTGCTACTACCAGACACATCCTGTATACAGCCAGTACTACCTCAGCCCGGCTACTACCAGACACATCCTGTATACAGCCAGCACTACCTCAGCCCGGCTACTACCAGACACATCCTGTATACAGCCAGTACTACCTCAGCCCGGCTACTACCAGACACATCCTATATACAGCCAGTACTACCTCAGCCCGGCTACTACCAGACACATCCTATATACAGCCAGTACTACCTCAGCCCAGCTACTACCAGACACATCCTGTATACAGCCAGTACTACCTCAGCCTGGCTACTACCAGACACATCCTGTATACAGCCAGTACTACCTCAGCCCGGCTAGTACCAGACACATCCTGTATACAGCCAGTACTACCTCAGCCCGGCTAGTACCAGACACATCCTGTATACAGCCAGTACTACCTCAGCCCAGCTACTACCAGACACATCCTGTATACAGCCAGTACTACCTCAGCCCGGCTACTACCAGACACATCCTGTATACAGCCAGCACTACCTCAGCCCGGCTACTACCAGACACATCCTGTATACAGCCAGTACTACCTCAGCCCAGCTACTACCAGACACATCCTGTATACAGCGAGTACTACCTCATCCCGGCTACTACCAGACACATCCTGTATACAGCCAGTACTACCTCAGCCCGGCTACTACCAGACACATCCTGTATACAGCCAGCACTACCTCAGCCCGGCTACTACCAGACACATCCTGTATACAGCCAGTACTACCTCAGCCCGGCTACTACCAGACACATCCTGTATACAGCCAGTACTACCTCAGCCCGGCTACTACCAGACACATCCTGTATACAGCCAGTACTACCTCAGCCCGGCTACTACCAGACACATCCTGTATACAGCCAGTACTACCTCAGCCCGGCTACTACCAGACACATCCTGTATACAGCCAGTACTACCTCAGCCCGGCTACTACCAGACACATCCTGTATACAGCCAGTACTACCTCAGCCTGGCTACTACCAGACACATCCTGTATACAGCCAGTACTACCTCAACCCGGCTACTACCAGACACATCCTGTATACAGCCAGTACTACCTCAGCCCTGCTACTACCAGACACACCCTGTATACAGCCAGTACTACCTCAGCCCGGCTACTACCAGACACATCCTGTATACAGCCAGTACTACCTCAGCCCGGCTACTACCAGACACATCCTGTATACAGCCAGTACTACCTCAGCCCGGCTACTGCCAGACACATCCTGTATACAGCCAGTACTACCTCAGCCCAGCTACTGCCAGACACATCCTGTATACAGCCAGCACTACCAGACACATCCTGTATACAGCCAGTACTGTATGGGGTTTAGGTACAATATGTGTTGACCTCACCCCCCTGTGCTTGGGGCACAGTTAGAGAGGGGGGCAGGGTACATAAGGCCCTGGTGGGCTGTATTATTGCTGCACACGGGCGTCACAGCCATTTTTAGAAACTTGTGTGAAAATTCGATGTAGTTTTGCGCAGATGAGTGATCTTCCTGTTACTCGCTGTCATCGCCGCTCGGCACACGGAGCCGCTGACTTCATGATTCTGATGACACGATCTGTCAGTGCAGCCGCTCTCCCGGCAGGTGTGCGCTTTAATGAATTGGGATGATGGGGGTAATTGTTTCTGTGTGGTATATGACAGGACACCTGACTGCGTGATGGCGCCCCCCCCCTGTGTCACCTGATGCTTCATCGCTACTCACTGTTCTTCTACCTGTGTTCCTGGCGGATCTTCATGTAGGCGTCATGGCCGGGCTCCCGGGGCCTTAGGCTGCTCAGGGGCCCGTGTATACCCATACCAGGGACCGATATGAAGATTGTTAGGTTAAGAAAAATCTATACTCTCCTCCGGTTCCTGCCTCTCGGCCCGCAGCTGCTGCTTCCGACCGTCGCCCGTACAGTATGTAATGTCACTCGCCAAGAGGGAGGAGAAGCCGGAGGGCTCAACGTGGACATTTCCTTAAAGGGGGGCTCTGCAGGGCACATTTCATTAATGGGGGCTCTGCTGTGGACATTTCTGTTTGGGACAAGTTTGGGCAACGGTCCCTGAACGGAAATGCTGTAAAAACTGACACATTGGGTCCCCAAATGTATCTACAGGGAGTAGCAGGAAATCTCTGATGTTTAACATCTTAGTTACCAGTTTCCCCTCCTCTCATGCTGGAGACGATACTTTACTAGATACATTGTAGTCTCCGCAGACCCCGCCCCCTGCGACTGAGCCATAAGTGTTTACACTACGATAACATCTGCCGGGTCCACACACAGGAACTAGATCATTTCTTCAGCTTTGATGAATCAAGTGTTTCCTCAGGTTAAATATTATCTGAAAATATCTGCAAGAGGCTGAGACTCTACGAGGAGGCCGAATATTCTGTGCACAGTCAGGAGACTCTGACATAGGAGCCTTCTGCAGGGAGAGAGAATCGGACCTGACCCGATAGATGGGAGGGGGAAGGTTACGCACCCACGAAATCTCAACAACTAGCAGATATCTGATCTAGAAGGGGATGGACACATATCACATCTCCTGCACACAGCGGGTGCACATACACAGGCGCTTATTTACTAAGGTTGTGGATCGCACTTTTGTCAGACTTTACGACGTCTTCGAGTATTGGGCGGCTGAGACAGGTATAACAGGTGGTTGCACTGGGATTGTGTCGCACGCGATCAGATTGTGGCGCAGCTGCCCTGCTTCCATCTGATTCCAATCCAACTGATTCAGACGCCGGATTTAACTTCCAAATTGTGTTACATCCAAAGCACTTTGGACCAGGAAGAAGAAGGTGAACTCTGAGGACCTGAGCGGGGAAGCGACACATGCAGGATATCGGGCGAACAATCTTAGTGACTCCCCGCACAGCACATTATACACGGACAATGCACTTACATGCACCAGGAAGAAGAAGGTGAACTCCGGGGACCTGAGCGGGGATGTGACACATGCAGGATATCGGGCACAGGATCTTAGTGACTCCCCGCACAGCGCATTATACACGGACAATGCACTTACATGCACCAGGAAGAAGAAGGTGAACTCCGGGGACCTGAGCGGGGATGTGACACATGCAGGATATCGGGCACAGGATCTTAGTGACTCCCCGCACAGCGCATTATACACGGACAATGCACTTACATGCACCAGGAAGAAGAAGGTGAACTCCGGGGACCTGAGTGGGGAAGTGACACATGCAGGATATCGGGCGCAGGATCTTAGTGACTCCTAGCACAGAGCATTATACACGGACAATGCACTTACATGCACCAGGAAGAAGAAGGTGAACTCCGGGGACCTGAGTGGGGAAGCGACACATGCAGGATATCGGGTGCAGGATCTTAGTGACTCCCCGCACAGCGCATTATACAGGGACAATGCACTTACATGCACCAGGAAGATGAAGGTGAACTCCGGGGACCTGAGCGGGGAAGTGACACATGCAGGATATCGGGTGCAGGATCTTAGTGACTCCCTGCACAGCGCATTATACACGGACAATGCACTTACATGCACCAGGAAGAAGAAGGTGAACTCCGGGGACCTGAGCGGGGAAGTGACACATGCAGGATATCGGGCGCAGGATCTTAGTGACTCCCCGCACAGCGCATTATACACGGACAATGCACTTACATGCACCAGGAAGAAGAAGGTGAACTCCTGGGACCTGAGCGGGAAAGCGACACATGCAGGATATCGGGTGCAGGATCTTAGTGACTCCCCGCACAGCGCATTATCATTGGACAATGCGCTTTTGGTGAACTCCTCGGACCAGTTAAGTAAAAGCTCTCCCTTTTGTCTACTGTGTGACGCGTCCTATACATTGGAGGAAGGATATGTACTCTATCCAATAGGCAATGGACATGTATTCCATCCACTTAGTGCTGAACATTTATCTTACCCAATGGTCGATGGACACGAACCCCATCCAATAGGTAATTGATTTTTGAAAGATTTCATTCAAGCTTATCGGGAGATTGTGGAAGCTGTGACTATGCGGCTCTGGAACAGTACCTGGGCTAATTTTGTTACAGCCAGAGCAAGGAATCCGGCTATGTCAGGAATGACTACAGGAGGTCGGACCGGGCTTCCATGACCTACCAGTTCCCTGAGAATGGACTTGGTGAGAGAAATGGGACAAGACCAGAAGGTCATGGAAACCTAAACCAACTTCCTGGAGACTCTTCCAGCATGGCCTTGTCCCAGTCACAACAGAAAGTCTGCCAGGTCAAGGGGTTTTTCAAAATGTCCTCCTAGAGCCTTGACTAGGCCTCCGTTGACCCGGTCCTCTTACTCCCAGACTACCATGAAGGGCACCACTTGCAGACATTCCCTGGGAACTGCAGGTCCACTTCACCCATGGAAGGAAAAAGCTCCATCGGTGAAGCCACTACTTTTTGTAAGACTCCCCATCTTAGCATCTTCTTCCACAATTGGGATGAAGCCCCAGGCCATGCTGGAAAGAGCTCTCGAGGTGCGGTCATGGTTTCTATGACTTCATGGCCTCTGAAGATAAGGACCACCATGAATTGCCTAGAAATTCAGTTTTATGCAGAATAAAATTTTTCATACAATTTGGATCAAATTCCAACTCCACATATAACCTTAACGTGTAAGGCTATCATAATGCGTTACATTTTGCAGGATTACCTCGCCGAGCAGCCGTTACCTAGGAGCGCCTCCTTTGGGGTCAACTAGAGATCTGACAACATAATTCTGGTATTTAGTAATGAAACTCCCAACTAATCCCATATATAACATGCCCAGCGCTGGACGGGTGATAATACATAGGCACATCCAAACTAAACACCAAGGTGTGAATATCTACTGCATCATTCTGAGAATGAAATAAAGACAAAATAAACTCCCTAAATGGGGCCAGAGATCACAGCAATGTCAAAATACTCAGAGTCATCAAAAAGAGGCACAAACGAAATGATGAACCAAGGACCTCCTAGGGAACATAAAGGAAAAAGAGCCTCAGCCCCAGGAAGGAGTTAGAATATGAGGGGCACTGGCCGCCCCCATTGCGGTGCCTGGAGCTTTAGGTTGATGGACTCCGTGAGCTCAAAAAATTGTGTGTAAGACTAAACTTAAATATCTGAAGAAGATGTTGTAGCTTCCATCCCTGAAGAGTGAAGAACCTCATTGCTTCCAGCCCGTCCTCATGTCTGATGCCTCAGGTAGTTTCACTTATCACTGTAGATTTCCTAGGATACTCATTGTATATATAAGACGGTAAAGATTCCACCAGAGGCCGGGAGTAATGATCTTTACATTTGTCCTGTGGTTGACACAAACCTTCTTTCCTATCTCAGTTCAGAAACACGAGAATCGCTAATATGGAAATGAATCTGGTGCCGCCTCCCACTCCTCATACATACTGACCCCCAAACCATTAGATCTGCCTGACACGTGGGGTGCGCTTGTAGCAGAAGTATCATAATAAGGCAATGGCCCCAGAAACAAGTGAGATTCTTTATGTACCTTATGTTTTGGTCTCACTGTGGTTGTGACGGTTCCCCCTTTATCTGGGATTGTCCGGCATTACACTTACAATGTTGCCACTGTCCATAGGGAAAATATCCTTTGGGTGTCCCCTTCTCCGACCAGGTGAAATCCATGACAGATGTAACACAACTATTGACTCGCATGTCTGTGGTTACATTAAAAAGCTATTACAGGATTGTGACATGTAGACGCAAACTCTCGAAATGCAACGATGAGTTAGTCGCTGTTTGTTCCATAAAACCCTCTGTGACCTCATTACCTTGTTCAATCCAAACTCCAATTCCTGGTAAAATTTCATTTTTCAAAAAACTTACAAATTCCTGAAATTCCTCTCTAGGACCTGCCCCCTCCATAAACTCTGAGCAGTCTGCGGAGTATTCTGGCGTAGACTGCACATAAATACACGGATACTGCGCTGTGGTGTCTGCGCTCGTATTGTGTCTGCACTTTGCACGTCCCGAGCACAGGAAGGGGCGTTCTATTGTGTGATCGCACCCGCCATCCGATAGCAATGTGGCGCAGCGCGTTAGATCCGGTCTCCATGAATGTGTCGCCCGATGCACGATAGTGAGGCCAGCGGCACGTGGCGCACACAGCATCACTCATAGTAAATCTGGGCCATTGGTTCTAATGTGTGTATGAAGGGAATATTCAATGTGAAAACACAGCTAGAAAAATGTTCGCCAAACGTACAGGCTACAGGTGACCCCATGGCCGCGCCATTTTCCTGCTTATACCAACGCCATTAGATGTGAAATCATTGTGGGACAAAACATGAATCAAACAAAAATCCTGACCTTTCCGCATCTGGATCTGCCACACTGCGGGAATATGGGACACGGGAATATGAGCTTCCGACGTCTACTGCGACCATCATGTCCTTCCTGCCTCTCCACCTCTTCTAGAAGACTTAGAATCTCTCACATATGAGGGAATTTCCTCTGTCAGTGGGGGGAGCAGCCGGTCCCAGCATTGGGGCAGTGGCTCGGTAATAGAACCTATAGCAGCCACAATCGGACGGCCCGGTGGTCCATCTAAACTTTTGTTCATTTTAGGTATGAAATTCCAGCGCGGATACTTTGGGAAGTAATTTAGTAGCTGTTTTTTTCCTCTTCTCAGGAGCGATTGTAAATGTGTCTGATACTTGTTATTGGGGTCGGAAGCCAAAGGTCTGTATGTTGTTTGCTCATCTAAGTGTCTTGTGGCCTAATCTACTGTATATAGGACTCGTGTCATCACCAGGTCCCTCGGAGACTCCACTTCTCCTCCGGTGTATCTTAAGGCTTTTACACCCCTAATGACCCGATCAGAAAATATATCAAAGGACGTTCAGCCGACAAGGACTTTACAAACACTTTCCACACATTTCCATCTTTATTATCAGGTATTAATTCAAACAATGTATCTACCCAGAGGGTATCTAAGTCATCACGTGTATCGTGGGCTGAAAAGCCAAGTGGACCAAATACTTCTCCTTCACTGACCTTCTGCTTCTGAGAGGAATTGTAGAATATATTTTGTAATGCTAATTTACATTTATACAAGTCATATTCAAATTCTTTAATTAAGCCAAAATGAATTTTTGAAAAACCAATGACTGTTCTTACCAAATTCACCTCATGAAGTGTTTCATTATTTATCCTTCTTCTGTTCCTCGCTTTCTCTCTCTTGTTCCTCTTCCATCCCTTTCGGATTCTTCTTCTAAAGGGACGGCAGTCAGATCTTCTAATATGTCTCTCAGATCGTCTCCTGTAGATGAAGTAGTAGATACCAGCAGTGCTCCAGGATGTAGTATAAAATGAAGGTAAGGTACAGAGCAATGGTTTGACCGTATATATAGGTCTTTATCACGCCTCTCACCTATATGGACGAAACGTTGCACCAGACCTCTGATGAATAAAGGAAGACTTTTGGTTTAATCTTCATCCTGCAGCACTGCTGATATATACTATTTATATACAATTGGTTTGTGGCCTGCGCCCGACCTACATGTGAGTTACCTATAACTTGTTGGCTGAGCGGATGCTGTGCCGCACATGAGTCTCCTCTACTGTTGCCCCTCATCTCAGGATTCTGTGCTCCAGAATCTGGAAACTTTCAGGTGCTTTTTGATTATTATATCCCCCTTCATCTTTGTTGCAATTTCTTGTTACTCCATTTGAATATACGACCGGTTTCAAAGTCTTTTTTTATCTCTTAAAGATTTATCATGTTTCCTCTCCTTAATTTTATCTTGTATCCGAATTATTCTCTTCTCCAACTTTTTACAACATGTTTGAATCTGTTTCTGTGTCTTTGGTGCAATTGACTGGTTCCCTAATCCTCTCCCTTCTTTACCATTTCCAGTCACATCTCTTGCCGTGCTCTTCCATCTGTCCATGACCATCAGACCATCCTGATGTAGTGATGCTTCTTTGTGATGGAGCCTCCATTCTTCTCATTATATATCTTCATGGAATGAAGTGCCCAGAACAATTTTTTTTTTCTTTTTCTGGAAGTTGCACAATATTTTGTTTCAATGTTTTTGTACTCTCAGCAAATTTTTGCTTTGTAACTGCAGACGGAGGTGACATCTATGTTGGGGGTCTCCATCCGCTTTTGTTCTATGTGAAAATTAAAAAAACCTTCAATAAACAATGGGGGAGATTTACTTACCCGTTTCCTGCGCGATCCCTGAGGTGGGTTGTCCGACGAGGATGAAGTCTGCCGCAATTCTTCAAGATCGTGCGCCCGATATCCTGCATGTTTTGCTTCCCCACTCAGGTCCCTGGAGTTCACCTTCTTCTTCCCAGTGTATCTTAGTGCATGTCTTGCAACACAATTTGAAATGTTAAATCCTATACAAACCAATACTGTAATGCCCTAATGGCCTCCACTCGGGGCCGTAGTCCTAGATGACTTCCGCCCCGACAGAAACCTGTCCCTGAAAGCCTAGAAGGCCCTAATGTACCTCCTGGTGATGGGTAGTCCCAATCAAACTGGTGAGAATGCTGAAGATTTCCCGACATGGCATGTTTCACCCATCTGGGCTCGTCAGGGAAAAGAAATCCTTCACACCCACCCTAATTCGGGCAGCTTGGTAGTTGTCGAAGTGGTATCAAACGTGGTTACAGGTTCTGCATGAACACGGCTCAATGGTCGGCATTGTGGTGATGTGGCCATTGGGACAACATAGCACATGGGCTCAGAGGGATGAAAAGCGGACACACAGGAGGCCGGAAGTCTCGTGCTGTTGTTCATATTTACAGGATGAAATACCCTCCTTTATAGCTTATACATTTCTACACCTCATGTGATACTGGCTTCATCTACCTCACAGCACATAAGTCATCTACGATCAGCCGATCGGGCTCGGTCTCATTTCTGGTGATCGTCGCTGTTGCCTTCTTTCCTATCCACCGCTCAATGATCTTATATTTCCTTCAATGGGTGATGGACCTTTATCCTATCCCCGGGCAATGGACATGTTACCTGCACATCTGGGTGATGGACATGTCACCTGCACATCTGGGTGATGGACATGTCACCTGCACATCTGGGTGATGGACATGTCACCTGCACATCTGGGGGATGGACATGTCACCTGCACATCTGGGGGATGGACATGTCACCTGCACATCTGGGTGATGGACATGTCACCTGCACATCTGGGGGATGGACATGTCACCTGCACATCTGGGGGATGGACATGTCGCCTGCACATCTGGGGGATGGACATGTCGCCTGCACATCTGGGGGATGGACATGTCGCCTGCACATCTGGGGGATGGACATGTTGCCTGCACATCTGGGGGATGGACATGTCGCCTGCACATCTGGGGGATGGACATGTCGCCTGCACATCTGGGGGATGGACATGTCGCCTGCACATCTGGGGGATGGACATGTCACCTGCACATCTGGGGGATGGACATGTCGCCTGCACATCTGGGGGATGGACATGTCGCCTGCACATCTGGGGGATGGACATGTCGCCTGCACATCTGGGGGATGGACATGTCGCCTGCACATCTGGGGGATGGACATGTCGCCTGCACATCTGGGTGATGGACATGTCGCCTGCACATCTGGGGGATGGACATGTCGCCTGCACATCTGGGGGATGGACATGTCACCTGCACATCTGGGGGACGGACATGTCGCCTGCACATCTGGGGGATGGACATGTCGCCTGCACATCTGGGGGATGGACATGTCGCCCGCACATCTGGGGGACGGACATGTCGCCCGCACATCTGGGGGACGGACATGTCGCCCGCACATCTGGGGGACGGACATGTCGCCCGCACATCTGGGGGACGGACATGTCGCCCGCACATCTGGGGGACGGACATGTCGCCCGCACATCTGGGGGACGGACATGTCGCCCGCACATCTGGGGGACGGACATGTCGCCCGCACATCTGGGGGACGGACATGTCGCCCCCACATCTGGGGGACGGACATGTCGCCCCCACATCTGGGGGACGGACATGTGACCCGCACATCTGGGGGACGGACATGTGACCCGGACATGTGACCCGCACAACTGGGGGACGGACATGTGACCCGCACATCTGGGGGACGGACATGTGACCCGCACATCTGGGGGACGGACATGTGACCCGCACATCTGGGGGACGGACATGTGACCCGCACATCTGGGGGACGGACATGTGACCCGCACATCTGGGGGACGGACATGTGACCCGCACATCTGGGGGACGGACATGTGACCCGCACATCTGGGGGACGGACATGTCGCCTGCACATCTGGGCGATGGACATGTCGCCTGCACATCTGGGCGATGGACATGTCGCCTGCACATCTGGGTGATGGACATGGATCTTATGGACCATCAGCCAATAATCATACAATAAATAATGTCACTACCCTGATGATGTCACTAATTCTACTTAGTCCAAGGTTTTCAAAGATGATGTTTTCCTTCTGAAAATCATCCCCCAACATGGAATAACATCTTCAGAGACACAAGATTCTGGAAAATTCTTTCATATGAGTAACTTAAGAAAGGTACAAAGTCCTGACATGAAATATTTAGCGTGAAGTTAATCAGCTCTCACTGTGTCCCCCGGGGCCAAAAATGTCCAGATGACCCTGGCGCTTACACATCTCTTCAAATGCTCAGAGTCTCTGAATTCTACCCGAGGCCTCAACACGTCATGGTCCCGGCCCCTCGCACTTGTTTATTTTGGGGCAGGAATTACTGAAGCAATTAGCTGAGTGTTCTCCCACTTTTATCTCCCTGATCTGACACATTTCTAGAATTATCTGTGGGGCAGGAAATCAAGCCCATTGGGAGGTCAATGCAAAACCCTGTGACCTCACAAGTGCAATGGGGACATCTGTGAGAGGCAATGACTGAGATGGACGGGAGGGTAGACAGAGGCCTCGTCATGTCTGTTTCATAAGGGTTTCCCCTGCATTTGCTTTTAACAGAGGACTGTACCATTGTGGCTAATGTAATCCCTGATTGTGGTAGTTCTCCAATGTTTTCCAAAATGTTAGTGGACCTTGTAAGGTAACGCCACTTTCGGTTCAAATCCTCTTGTTGCAGCAAGCAGGACTCTGGCTATCTCTGTCATGGCTGCTTCTGGCTCTGACTCTTCTGCCTGGCACTGCTCACCTCCTCTTACTCATCCCTCTCTATCAAGCTCCCTGTCCCCTTAACGTTTCCTGCTATATGTCCAACATCTCCCACCGAGGCCTAGCCTTTTTCGTGGCTCGGGGGCAGCCAGAGCGCTTGTGTGTGGTCATGGTGCCAGGGGACAGCGGGCCTTGTCCAAAGCCTAGCAGATCTCTAGCAGGTGTAAGTACAAAAAATAAGGGAAAGGTTGAAGATGTAGAAAGTTTCTCTCTGGGACAACCCGATGTAGATGTAAGGATCCCTGGTGATGGAGAATGGTGCACCCTTTGTGGTAACAACCTTAAACACGGATGACTCGGAGACAGAGAATGTAAAGCATTCAACTAAAAGTTTGTTTATTTGGGAACACGGCAACGGCCATAACAGCAGTGACATAAACTGGGTCCAGATGACTGGTTGGATACGGTTCCACGGGAGATGCTTAAAGCCTATAGGTAGCTTCAGGCTGGAGAGCATAGTTGGCTGCTTCAGCAGCAGGGTGAGGTAGACACAGACACATATGCTTCTATGAAGCTCAATAGAAGAAGACCAGCCACAAGGGGTTTTATAAACTCCCCTAGGGAGGTGGCAAACTCATTATGATCTGCGGAGGGACTTCTGCGTGGATACCTCTGGTTCTTCACTGTTGCCCTCAGGATTCAGGTACCCCAGAAACAAGCAGGGCAGCAGGCTCAGGCATGGAGCCCTCCTCCCACGGAATCGGCACAGGTGACTGCGACTGAGGCGACAACCTCTCAAGACAAAAACTCGCTGTAGTGGAGACAATTACACAAAATTGTAAAACAGTCACAAGGTCAAGAAAGCTAGGAGTCTCTAAACAGAAAGGGTTCGTGGTACTGTACACTGGGACAGGAGACCTTACAAAGGGTTAAGGGAATGTAGACACCTCTTGAGTCGGTTCCTGTGCACCAGGAGGATTAGACGGTTGCTTCTTGAAATCTCGTAGACTTCAGGGAAAAGACTGTCCATAACTGGGTATGGCTCACGCTCCCAATGCCCATCTAGCTTACTTGTGGGATGGCCACACTCGCTCCCCCAGGAAAAGAGGCTCTGCACAGGCATGGCAGTCAAAATCCTGCTTCAGTTTGCTCTGTGTATTCTTGGCCATTGGGGCTATGATCTCTCTGGCGTCCATCAGATGTCTCTGGTGCTCTTGGACCCAGTCAGTCTGGGGAAGCAGAGATTGGGAGTCAGGGGCTTCTATGTCCAGGACCATATTTGCTGGCAAATGTCCATGCCTCCCGAACATCAGGTAGTAGGGGGTATATCCAGTAGACCAGTGAGCGATGTTGTTGTAGAGATACACCAGCTCAAGTAGGAGTTTTGGCCAGTCAACCCTTTTGGAAGCTGGTAGGGTCAGGGCCACCGCAGTGCTTCTGGCGGTAAGGTCTTTGACTGGCACAGCCACCACAAACTTGTTGTAACGGTCATAGCACGGACATGACCAGACCAGCTTGGCTCCAGCTTTACCTGGTGCTTGCCTAGAGCAATGGCACAAGACTGGCGCTCACTACACCAGGCCTTGATGCCTTGCTTCATATTCACACAGTAGAACCACCTCCTGAGGGTAGCTACAGTCTTCTGAGTGCCGAAGTGTCCGGACTGATCATGGTACATGTCCAGCACTATCTTGTCATCCCTCCTGGTGATCATATTCTGATAAAGTTGGTCATAGGTAAGTGTCCAAAGTTCTCCTTTTCAGTAGACCCGGTTGCAAGCTCAGAGTCTTTTTTTGGCGCCACACTTGAGACAATTCTCCATCAGCATGGCGCTGGGTGTCACGGGTGCCCCCGCGATCCTTGACACGGATTGCGGGTACACCCATGCCCCTCTCCGTGGCACTGCCCCGGTTCCCACTCCTAACTCACCTTACCACGCTCCTGTTCCTGTCCGGCCTGGCCCGTGCAGGGGTCCCCGCTCCCTAGGGCATGTGCGCGTCAGCCCTCGAAGATTTAAAGGGTCAGCGCACCGCTGATTGGCACTTCCGGGTTTCCTTAAAGAACGGCTTTTCCCAGGATTCCCTGCTGAATCTTTGCGCTCATTAGCCATTGTGATAGCTTCCCTGTTCGTTGTTCCTTGCTCCGGCTCCTGTTCGTACATTGATCTCTAGTTGTGACCTCGGACCTGACCTTTGACCTCTGCATCTCTGCCGCCTGCCCTGACTCCCTGCCTGTGCCTGACCACGAGCCTGGACTCCAATTTTGTACCGCGACTTTGGCTGCCACCGCAGGCTAGTTGTACCTGTGGATCGACCTGGTGGCACCCTGCAGCAGCAAGACCATCCCGTTTTGGGGCGGGCTCTGGTGAAGACCAGGTGCCACTTAGATTCCTCTCCCAGGTGTCGGCTACTACCATTTCCCGCAGTGGTCCAGAGGGTCCACTGACCATGAACCCTGACACTGGGCGATTCTCAGGTACTCACTGGAAAGGTGGTCCATTACTTTTCCGACTGCTCGACTTTCAGCCTGGAGATTTAACCTGAGGTCTTTTTTCACTGGCTGTACAGTTTCTTCTTGTTGTGGAGCAGAGGTCACCTCAGAGGGCAAGGAGTAGACTCTCTGAACATTTTGCAGGAAGAATCGGGCATAAAAGGTGGGCATCTCAACGTCTTTCCACTGGGCATCACTGGAGGGTCCAGCTCCCTGGTCAGGAAGATTGGATTAGGCATCAGCATTGTTGTGCATCTTACCAGCCCGGTATTTGATGGTAAAATTGAAATTGGCCAGCCAGGAGAAACACCACTGCTCCAGTGCCCCAAGCCGGGCAGTATTCAAGTGCGCCCAGGGATTGTTATCAGTAAAGAAGGTAAAGAAGGAAGCAGCCAGATAGAACTTTTCAGTCACTGCCCAGACTAATGCCAGGAATTCGAACTTGAACAAAATGTAGGTTTGGAGCTGGGAAAGCTCTGCCCCTAGGCCCTATTTGCTGTTATCGGTGTAGAGTATGAAAGGCAGATTGTAGTCTGGATATTCTAACACCTAAGGCTCCTTCAGCCTTTGTTTCAGCATCTGGAACACAGCTTCTCGCTCTTCTGTCCAGTCAATGGACACTCGGGACCGTTGGCCGTCCTTAGGAAGCCCCCTTAAGAGCTCTTGTAGGGGTGCAGCTAGCTGGGCAAACTTCGGGATAAAGCGCCAGTAGTGGCTTGCCAATCTAAAGAAGCTTTTGACATCCCGGATTGTGGATGGAGTAGGCCAGTTGTGGACTGCTGCAATCTTCTCAGGGTCTGGCTTAATTCCATCAGCACTCACTACGTGCCCTAGGTATTTCACACTAGGTTGTAGAAAATGGCACTTAGATGGTTTAACCATCAGAAAACGTCTGCCAGATGTTGGAGGTAGTCCTCATAAGTTTTAAAGTAGATGATGATGTCATACAGGTATAGCAGGACAGTTTCAAAGTTTCTATGTCCAAGACATCTCTCCATTAACCACTGAAAAGTGCCCTGGGCATTGCACAAGCCAAAGGGCAAGTTGTTGAACTCGAAAAGGCCCATTGGAGTGGTGAAGGCCCTCTTCCCCCTAGCTTCAGGCGCCATGGCTACTTGCCAGTAGCCTCTGGTCAAGTCCAGGTTCGGATGTGCAACATCCCCCACTGGGGCCTAGCCTTTTCTTGAGGCCTGGAGACAGCCAGGGCCCAGAATACTGGAGTGGCTGGCGATTGCGGCCCAGGGCACCCTGATGTGGTATGGGGACCGGAGGGCTGTCCTTCAGCCTGGCAGCTCTCCAGCAGGTGGTGTGTGCAAGAAATATGGAGGGAGAGGATGATGTGCTGGTTCTCCCTGGGGCAACCCCTGAGTGTCTGTAAGATAAGTCCCTGGGTAATGGATGGGGAAGCCCATGGTGGTAATCAGCCGTGTTCAGGGATCAGACGGAGGCAACGTTGTGCAAATCAACTCACGGTTCTTTATTGAACAACAGGTAGCAGGCAACGCGCCCAAACTGTCAAACAACAGATTTGGATACTGGTACTGGAGGGTCGTGGAGAGTGGTCGGCAGGAATAGAGTACCAGCCTGGTAGTAGATGCTGGGATAATGGAGATGGAGCTGTGTCCAAACTATGGAAGCTGCAGCTCAGGATTAGATTCTCCTGACTCCTGGGATTGGTTTCTGTGACAGCACTGAAGGTGTGCCACACACTGACTCTCTCTTCACTCAGACTCTGCAGACTGGACCAAGACCATGTGCTCCCACTGCACAGGGGTTTTATGTTCCTTTGGTCAGGTGGTAGCACCTCTCCAATCATACTCCAGTTTACAATGCAGCCACATAATTGGAAAATATCTTACACCCATTTAGCTATTGCCTTTCCAGGCAGGACCTACAGCTACTATTACCCAATGACCAGGTTCTGGAACTTTCATAGAGGGTTCGCGACTCCCCCTAACAGCTCCTGACCTGCAGAGGGCGCTATTCGCAACTACAAGCCTGCCTATGTATTGGAAGGGGTGTTGCATACCCCCTAGGTAATTGAAAGAGCCGTCCATAGCTCGGCTATGGACCCGATGGGAAGGAAAACCAAAGCTGGCCAGCAGCATAGGACCTCCAGATGGTCCGTGCACACTATAGCATGTAGTGGTGCAGGTGGTAAAGTGCACTCTAGGGTAAGTGCTGGATATGTGCAGTGAATGGGAGACAAACCGCCCACGGTCCTGGCTACAGGCACTGGGGTTGGTGTCGGACTCAGTACATGAAAATGAAGACAGTACAGTTGGTAGCTAAGACCCTTAAACCAACTGCTTGCTAAGGAAATGTGTGGTGTCATGTCTTGGAATCTACTCCTTGCACCAAGGTTTGAGATTTAGCAGTAATGATCACCGCATCCACGTCCTTGCCAGCTTTACTTTTAGTCCCAAGTACATATAGTGCACAGGAATAGATCCAGGTTACACAGTACCTTTCACAAATGAGAAAATAGTCGGAGTCCTCTCGTTTTTCTTGCCTCCCCGGGTTGGCGTTTCTCCGGCTGTACTCATCAATGAGGCACTCGGATAGCAGCTGATTCCAGGTGCAAGGGTTCAGTCTTCCCACTGGAAACTCGTACCACCTTCGTTCCGCTGGTCTCAGAGTTGCCGCGGCTCCATCGCCAAGGGAGAAAACAAGACGCAATAGTGCAGACAGGCTTTTCTATTGAATATTTAGATAATTTAATCGATATACTCACAAAACATAAGATAAAAACAGGCCTTCAAACTAAATTATTAAAACGCACGTTCGGTGCCCGACTCAGAGTTTTGCCTCCACAGGTTTTTGGTGCAAGCGATCGGATTGTGGCGCATCGGCACCGGCATGCATGCATCGGAAATTGGGGGCGTGGCCGACGGAAAACCTGACGGATTCAGAAAAACGGCAGAATTTAAAAAGAAAAAAAAGTGTCGCTTGACTCGCGCTTACCTGCACCCAGAATAGGATGGTGGACTTCAGCGCAGCAGCGACACCTGCTGGACATTGGGCACACTACCTTAGTGAATCGACGGAAGACCCGAATCCTCGAGGGAGAACACACTGCTAGATCGCGACAGGACCCCATGGTGGCTATTTTCCTGTGGAAGAAAGAGGCACAAATGCAAACAGAATGTCCATTTCCTAGAAAGAAAAGGCATTAAGTGCAAATAAAATAATCTTTTTCCTTGGGGTAACCGACCATAAGTCTCTAAGAGAGCTCTTGTAGGTAGAGTCCATTCTCTGGGCACAGTCCTTGATGCAGGAATAAGTAGGGTAATAATACAAAGGGTCTCCTCTTCAGACAAGGGACACAGTCCTCTGAAGAGTTAGCTCTGCGTCAGCAGAGAAGGTTGCTATCATAGCACAACTTCAGGAAACTTTGGCAATAAATAAGGGAGTTCAGGAAAGTCTCTTGGTCTTTAGGGATAATGGCCGCAGCCCAATTGGGAGAAAAGCAAACAGTCATATCTATAAAAAGTAGTTAATGGGCTACAGCCTATTACTCACTGTTTGAGTCAGCCATAGGGGTTAGGGCCTCAGGGTCTGAGAAATGTACCTGTTTGGGGATACGACCCTTGCGCTGGGACAGCTGGTACTCCTGCACGAACCTTCACTCTCATCTTCCTTTGAGACCTCCAGAGTACCTGTTGGGAAAAGATCATGGTCTCCTCGTCATCGTCCTCTGAGTCAGGCACTGGAGCTGGAGTCGCAGGTGCCTCAGGTGCAATGGCAACAGGCTCTGGAACCGGGTCATCCTCCAAGGGCAGCAGTATCGGAGACTGAGGCAGGGATGGTGGCCTCTCCGGAGTAGCGCTCACTGGGGTAGAGAAAATCACACAAAACTGAGGTACAGTCACTAGGTCTATAAAACTGGGGGCTGACGAACAGAGAGGGTCTCTTGGACTGGGTGTTCAGGTTAGAGGACTTGACACGGGGGTGAATGATCTTAGACATCTCTTCAGCTGGTTCCTGTGTACTCGGAGTATTGGACGGTCTCCTCTTGAAATCTCGTAGACTTCAGGGGAGAGACTGTCCCTAACTAGGTATGGCTCACGCTTCCAACGCCCATCTAATTTACTGATGGTTGTTCCGTAGCCACATTCGTTCCCCGGGGACAAGAGGCACTGCACAGGCATGGCGGTCAAGGTCTCTCTTTTGTTTTGTCTCGGACCTCCTCTACCCGTAGATCCACAATTTCCCTGGCATCCGCCAGGCGCCTCTGGTGTTCCTGGACTCAATCAGTCTGGGGAAGCAGAGATTGGGAGTCAGGGGCTTCCATGCAGGGGTCCTCAGTCCTCAGCATGTTGATGAGGGTCTGGTTCATCTTTTCGCAAAGTCCATTACCCTGCAGATGGTAGGCTGTGGTCCTCAACTTTTTACAGCCATAGAGGGTACACAGCTCTTGGAACACCTGGGATTCAAACACTGTCCCCTGGTCCGTTAGGATTTTATCGAGACAGCCCTAGGGGAGGATGAAGCTCTTCCACAGGGCTGCCGTGGTGGTTATGGCAGACAAGTCTCTGACTGGCACCGCAACTACAAACTTGGTATAATTGTCTATTATTGTCATTGCATAGGTATGACCAGACGTGCTGGGCTCCACAGGAGGAGAGGGGCTGCCATGTGAGGAGGCGGAGAGGGGCCACAATATGAGGAGGTCTAGGGCCAGGATCTCCAGAGGGCATTGGCTCACAATTGGATGTAGAGGAGCTTTTTCATGATGTCGTTCTTCCTGAGCAATGAAACAGGCTGGGCACTCCGACACCAGGGCTCGACGTCGGGCTTCATGTTCACCCAGTAGAACCGCTTCCGGAGGGTAGCTTCAGTCTTCTAAGCACCAAAGTGTCCGGACTGGTCTTGGTACACTGGTATGTAGCAGGAGCTGCTTCCGAGGGCAAGGAGTAAACTCTCTGGGCATCTTGACATACAAAACGAGCATAGAACGCCGGAATCTCAACGTCTTCCCACTGAGCATCTGTGGAGGGTCCCTAACACTGGTCAGGGAGATGGGACCGAGCATTGGCTTTGTCTTTGGTTTTAGCGGCCCAATACTTGATGGGGAAGTTAAAGTTGGCTAGTCTGGAGGCCCACCTCTGCTGCAGTGCTCCAAGCCAGGCGGTGTTCAGATGCGCCAAGGGGTTGTTGTCTGTGAATACGGTGAAGAAGGAAGTAGCCAGATAGTCTTGAACGACTGACACCTGGAACTCCAACTTGAATGAGCTGTAGTTCTGGTCGTTCTGTTCCGGTTCTCGGAGGGAATGGCTGGCGTAGGCTATGACCCTTTCAGTTCCATTTTGGAGCTTAGACAGTACAGCCCCCAGGCCATTCTTGCTGGCATCGGTGTAGAGTATAAAGGGCAGATTATAATCTGGATATCATTGGATAGCATTGGAGGCTCAGTCAGCCTTTGCTTCAGCATTTGGAATGCAACTTCTCATTCTGCTGTCCAGGGGTGCCACCAGCTAGGCAAACTTTGGGATAAACCGACGGTAGTAGCTGGCAAATCCCAGGAAGCTCTTGATATCCTAGATGGTAGACCGGGTAGGCCAGTCGTGGACAGCTGCGACCTTCTCTGGGTCTGATAAGGATCTCAATGTGAGGAGGAGGAGAGGGGCCACAAAGTGAGGAGGAGGAGAGGGGCCACAATGTGAGGATGAGGAAAGGGGCTACAATGTGAGGAGCAGAAGAGGAGAGGGGCCTCTATGTGAGGAGGAGTAGGAGATGGCCACAATATGAGAAGGAGGAGTGGGGCCACAATGTGAGGTGGAGGAGAGGGACCACAATTTGAGGAGGAGGAGAGTGACCACAATGTGAGGAGGAGAGGGACCACAATGTGAGGAGAGGAAAAGGAGAGGGGCCACAATGTGAGGAGGAGGATGAGAGGGGCCACAATGTGAGGAGAGGAGGAGGAAAGGGACCACATTGTGAGGAGGAGGAGGAGAGGGGCCACAATATGAGGAGCAGTAGAGGAGCTATCATGTGAGGAGGAGAGGGGCCGCAATATAAGGAGGAGGAGAGGGGCTACAATTTGCAGAGGAGGAGGATGGGGGCCACAATGTGAGGAGGAGAGGGGCCACCTTTGGACTGGTGATTGATGGATATTCCTGTTATTAGCACATCTAATTACTATGAAAATCGGGTCGGGTGACACTAATGACTTCTGGTAGTCACCGGTTGTTATGGTTGGCCAAGTCACATCCCTGACCCCTCACTTAGGCTTGACTATCGGATCGAATTTGACATGTATTCCAATAGATCGGGTCCATTTCCATTCTCTGCTGCCTCCCCCAGAGTGATGGAGATTGTGATTCTAGCTCCACCATCACCTAGCTCTAGCTACAAAGCCTCCTGCAAACATTGTGAAGCTCTGCCCTACTAGGTCACACTGACAATGCAGTACATAGGTGCAGTATAGTATAGTATCTACTCTGTCAACCATGGCGCATCTGGTTCAGCTTTGTGCGGGTCGTGTTTTATGGGCACATGTGACTTGGGGACCGTAATACATCGTAATCCGGGTCTTTAGCCTCAGTGGCTGCAGCACATATCATGTTCCTAAATTACGTACAGACAACACCCCTGATAGATGACGGCTCTATGGACATCAAAGACAGCACAACTCTTCTGGGAGAGGGTGGCGGTGCCCACAGGAGCCCCAGAGCCGTGCCATGTCCTCGCTCTATGGTTGCTGTCTGTGTGTTGTGAGGCCACAGTGCCAAGCGAATCATAAAACACAGGGATTTACATCAAGGGGGACACAGAAATGTCCATGATTGACTCGGCTTTGATCCTGGAGCGAACAAAGGCTGCAGAATAACAGGAGCTTTTTACCTACCTGCAGCTGTCACATGAAATCGAATAATTGGATAATTAAAGGTCTTGCATTATGTCAATTTTATTTGGGTTTCTTGATCCTAAATTGGAATGTGCCATTGATGGGGGGAAGGGGTTTAAGTGCTCATCCTGTGCATACACGGAATGCTACACATGTTCCAAGTACCATTGGGATGACAATAGACTTGGAAAATTAGATGGGGCACAAAACCCAGGCAAAAGGTGAAGACTTCACAGGACAGTGGAAATGATGGTTAATATTAATAGATATGAGTTACTAGACATAAGCAGAAGAGGAAGGAGGAAAACAAAAGTAGACAGGAGGAAGAAGGAAAGTCGGAGGAGAGAAGAGGAAGAAGGAAAGCAGGTGGAGAGAGGAGGAAGAAGGAAAGCAGAAGGAGAGAGGAGGAAGAAGGAAAGCAGAAGGAGAGAGGAGGAAGAAGGAAAGCAGGAGGAGAGAGGAGGAAGAAAGAAAGCAGGAGGAGAGAGGAGGAAGAAGGAACGCAGGAGGAGAGAGGAGGAAGAAGGAACGCAGGAGGAGAGAGGAGGAAGAAGGAACGCAGGAGGAGAGAGGAGGAAGAAGGAAAGCAGGAGGAGAGAGGAGGAAGAAGGAAAGCAGGAGGAGAGAGGAGGAAGAAGGAAAGCAGGAGGAGAGAGGAAGAAGGAAAGCAGGAGGAGAGAAGAGGAAGAAGGAAAGCAGAAGGAGAGAGGAGGAAGAAGGAAAGCAGGAGGAGAGAGTAGGAAGAAGGAAAGCAGAAGGAGAGAGGAGGAAGAAGGAAAGCAGGAGGAGAGAGGAGGAAGAAGGAAAGCAGGAGGAGAGAGGAAGAAGGAAAGCAGGTGGAGAGAGGAGGAAGAAGGAAAGCAGAAGGAGAGAGGAGAAAGAAGGAAAGCAGAAGGAGAGAGGAGGAAGAAGGAAAGCAGGAGGAGAGAGGAAGAAGGAAAGCAGGTGGAGAGAGGAGGAAGAAGGAAAGCAGAAGGAGAGAGGAGGAAGAAGGAAAGCAGGAGGAGAGAGGAAGAAGGAAAACAGGTGGAGAGAGGAGGAAGAAGGAAAGCAGGAGGAGAGAGGAGGAAGAAGGAAAGCAGGAGGAGAGAGGAGGAAGAAGGAAAGCAGGAGGAGAGAGGAAGAAGGAAAGCAGGAGGAGAGAAGAGGAAGAAGGAAAGCAGAAGGAGAGAGGAGGAAGAAGGAAAGCAGGAGGAGAGAGTAGGAAGAAGGAAAGCAGAAGGAGAGAGGAGGAAGAAGGAAAGCAGGAGGAGAGAGGAGGAAGAAGGAAAGCAGGAGGAGAGAGGAAGAAGGAAAGCAGGTGGAGAGAGGAGGAAGAAGGAAAGCAGAAGGAGAGAGGAGAAAGAAGGAAAGCAGAAGGAGAGAGGAGGAAGAAGGAAAGCAGGAGGAGAGAGGAAGAAGGAAAGCAGGTGGAGAGAGGAGGAAGAAGGAAAGCAGAAGGAGAGAGGAGGAAGAAGGAAAGCAGGAGGAGAGAGGAAGAAGGAAAACAGGTGGAGAAAGGAGGAAGAAGGAAAGCAGGAGGAGAGAGGAAGAAGGAAAGCAGGTGGAGAGAGGAGGAAGAAGGAAAGCAGAAGGAGAGAGGAGGAAGAAGGAAAGCAGAAGGAGAGAGGAGGAAGAAGGAAAGCAGGAGGAGAGAGGAAGAAGGAAAGCAGGTGGAGAGAGGAGGAAGAAGGAAAGCAGGAGGAGAGAGGAGGAAGAAGGAAAGCAGGAGGAGAGAGGAGGAAGAAGGAAAGCAGGAGGAGAGAAGAAGAAGGAAAGCAGGTGGAGAGAGGAGAAAGAAGGAAAGCAGGTGGAGAGAGGAGAAAGAAGGAAAGCAGAAGGAGAGAGGAGAAAGAAGGAAAGCAGAAGGAGAGAGGAGGAAGAAGGAAAGCAGAAGGAGAGAGGAGGAAAAAGGAAAGCAGGAGGAGAGAGGAAGAAGGAAAGCAGGTGGAGAGAGGAGGAAGAAGGAAAGCAGAAGGAGAGAGGAGGAAGAAGGAAAGCAGGAGGAGAGAGTAGGAAGAAGGAAAGCAGAAGGAGAGAGGAGGAAGAAGGAAAGCAGGAGGAGAGAGGAGGAAGAAGGAAAGCAGGAGGAGAGAGGAAGAAGGAAAGCAGGTGGAGAGAGGAGGAAGAAGGAAAACAGGTGGAGAGAGGAGAAAGAAGGAAAGCAGGTGGAGAGAGGAGAAAGAAGGAAAGCAGGTGGAGAGAGGAGAAAGAAGGAAAGCAGGTGGAGAGAGGAGAAAGAAGGAAAGCAGGTGGAGAGAGGAGAAAGAAGGAAAGCAGGTGGAGAGAAGAGAAAGAAGGAAAGCAGGAGGAGAGAGGAGGAAGAAGGAAAGCAGGAGGAGAGAGGAAGAAGGAAAGCAGGTGGAGAGAGGAGGAAGAAGGAAAGCAGGTGGAGAGAGGAGGAAGAAGGAAAGCAGAAGGAGAGAGGAGGAAGAAGGAAAGCAGGTGGAGAGAGGAGGAAGAAGAAAAGCAGAAGGAGAGAGGAGGAAGAAGGAAAGCAGGAGGAGAGAGGAGGAAGAAGGAAAGCAGGAGGAGAGAGGAGGAAGAAGGAAAGCAGGAGGGGAGAGGAGGAAGAAGGAAAGCAGTAGCAGTGGTATAGGATGCTTGCATTCTTTGTTTGCTTAGCATAATATTCTAAGTATAGTTTTCTGGCAAGTATGAGACTGTAGTTATACATTGAATGGACACAACATCAAACTCTCTTCTTCTCTTCTACTGGTATATATCTCTGCCCCTCTATACTTCCCCCATTGGACAAACCATCAGTAGATTGGGTTTCCAGTCTCATCTCTATGCTGATGACCCCCAGCTATATATTCTGTATGTAACATCCCCCCGGCCTTAGTTCAGAACACTAGTGACTGTCTCTCTGCCGTCTCTACGTTTCAGGAAGAGAGAGAACATTGGGGCACATTTACTTACCCCGTCCAGTCGCGATCCTGCGGTGCATTGTCCGACCCAGATTTGGGTCTACAAGGTTGTGCCCCCGATATCCAGCAGGTGTCGCTGCTGCGCCGAAGTCCGCCGGAGTTCACCTTCTTCTTCCCGGTGCATGTAAGTGCTGATCTTGTGACACAATTTTTAAAAGAAATTCCGCTGTTTTTCTGAATCCGTTGGGTTGTCCGACGGCCATGCCCCTCGATTTCTGTCCCGTGAAAGCCGGCGCTGATGCGACACAATCCGATCACCCACCTTATCCTCATAGACTGTAAGCTCTAGTGCCCCCCCCCCTCATCCTCATAGACTGTAAGCTCTTGTGTCCCTCCTCATCCTCATAGACTGTAAGCTCTTGTGTCCCGCCTCATCCTCATAGACTGTAAGCTCTTGTGTCACTCCCTCATCCTCATAGACTGTAAGCTCTTGTGTCCTCCTCTCATCCTCATAGACTGTAAGCTCTTGTGTCACCCCTCATCCTCATAGACTGTAAGCTCTTGTGTCCCTCCCTCATCCTCATAGACTGTAAGCTCTTGCGTCCCCCCTCATCCTCATAGACTGTAAACTCTTGTGTCCTCCCCTCATCCTCATAGACTGTAAGCTCTTGTGTCCCTCTCATCCTCATAGAGTGTAAGCTCTTGTGTCTCCCCTCATCCTCATAGACTGTAAGCTCTTGTGTCCCTCTCATCCTCATAGAGTGTAAGCTCTTGTGTCTCCCTTCATCCTCATAGACTGTAAGCTCTTGTGTCCTCCCCTCATCCTCATAGACTGTAAGCTCTTGTGTCACCCCCTCATCCTCATAGACTGTAAGCTCTTGTGTCACCCCCTCATCCTCATAGACTGTAAGCTTTTGTGTCCCCCCTCATCCTCATAGACTGTAAGCTCTTGTGTCACCCCCTCATCCTCATAGACTGTAAGCTCTAGTGCCCCCCCTCATCCTCATAAACTGCAAGCTCTTGTGTCCCCCCTCATCCTCATAGACTGTAAGCTCTTGTGTCACCCCCTCATCCTCATAGACTGTAAGCTCTTGTGTCCTCCCCTCATCCTCATAATCTAAGCTCTTGTGTCCCCCCTCATCCTCATAGACTGTAAGCTCTTGTCACCCCCTCATCCTCATAGACTGTAAGCTCTTGTGTCACCTCCTCATCCTCATAGACTGTAAGCTCTTGTGTCCCTCCCTCATCCTCATAGACTGTAAGCTCTTGTGTCCCTCCCTCATCCTCATAGACTGTAAGCTCTTGCGTCCCCCCTCATCCTCATAGACTGTAAGCTCTTGTGTCACCCCCTCATCCTCATAGACTGTAAGATCTTGTGTCACCCCCTCATCCTCATAGACTGCAAGCTCTTGTGTCACCCCCTCATCCTCATAGACTGTAAGCTCTTGTGTCCCCCCTCATCCTCATAGACTGTAAGCTCTTGTGTCCCCTCTCATCCTCATAGACTGTAAGCTCTTGTGTCCCTCCCTCATCCTCATAGACTTTAAGCTCTTGTGTCCCCCCTCATCCTCATAGACTGTAAGCTCTTGTGTCCCCCCTCATCCTCATAGACTGTAAGCTCTTGTGTCACCCCCTCATCCTCATAGACTGTAAGCTCTTGTGTCCCCTCTCATCCTCATAGACTGTAAGCTCTTGTGTCCCTCCCTCATCCTCATAGACTGTAAGCTCTTGTGTCACCCCCTCATCCTCATAGACTGTAAGCTCTTGTGTCCCCTCTCATCCTCATAGACTGTAAGCTCTTGTGTCACCCCCTCATCCTCATAGACTGTAAGCTCTTGTGTCCCCCCTCATCCTCATAGACTGTAAGCTCTTGTGTCCCCCCCTCATCCTCATAGACTGTAAGCTCTTGTGTCCTCTCTCATCCTCATAGACTGTAAGCTCTTGTGTCCTCCCCTCATCCTCATAGACTGTAAGCTCTTGTGTCCCCTCTCATCCTCATAGACTGTAAGCTCTTGTGTCCCCCCTCATCCTCATAGACTGTAAGCTCTTGTGCTCGGGCCCCTCCCTCCTAGGACTGTCAGTACTGTGTAATGTAATATTATATTAGTATTATGTCCCCTATGATTTGTAAAGCTCTGGAATATGATGGAGTTTTATAAATAAAGATTATTATTATTTTACAGCCGGAGGAGAGAGAACAAAGAGAGAAGGAAAGAGAAAATCAGAAGGAATATAGAAAGCAGGGACAGGGAGAAGAGGTAAAAGGAAAAGAAGGGAAGAAAAGAAGGAAATAGTGAGGAAGTAGGAAAGCAGGAGAATGAGAGAGGAGGAGGAAGGAACAGAAATAATGACGATAAGAGAGAAAGGAAGTGAAGGAAGGAAAGGAAGGAATGAAGAACAGGAAGAAAGATGAGATGATGGAAGGACAAGAGAGCGATGAAGGAAAAGGAGGAGAAGAAAGGAATGAAGGAAAGAAAGATAGACAAGAAGAAATAGAAGGGAAAGCGGAAGAGAAGGAAGAAAATGAGATGGGAAAAGGAAGGAAAAGAAGAGAAGATGAATGAGAAGGAGGAAGAAGGAAATGAGGAGAAGGGAAGAAAAGAAGGAAATTGGGAAGAAGAATGAGAGAGGAGGAAGGATAAGGAAATCAGGAGAAGGAGAGAGGATAAAAAGGAAAGAGGGAAAGGAAGAGTGGAGATAAGGAGAGGAGGGAGAAGCTCATGGAGGACAACGAGGGTGAGGAAGGGACAAAGAGAAGATGAAAGCATGTCCTCCTGCAGGTCCTGTACCCCGTGCCCTCCTGCAGGTCCTGTACCCCGTGCCCTCCTGCAGGTCCTGTACCCCGTGTCCTCCTGCAGGTCCTGTACCCCGTGCCCTCCTGCAGGTCCTGTACCCCGTGTCCTCCTGCAGGTCCTGTACCCCGCGTCCTCCTGCAGGTCCTGTACCCCGTGTCCTCCTGCTGGTCCTGTACCCCGTGTCCTCCTGCAGGTCCTGTACCCCATGTCCTCCTGCAGGTCCTGTACCCCGTGTCCTCCTGCAGGTCCTGTACCCCGTGTCCTCCTGAAGGTCCTGTACCCGGTCTCCTCCCTGCAGGTCCTGTCCCCCATGTCGTCCTGCAGGTCCTGTACCCTGTCTCCCCCTGCAGGTCCTGTACCCTGAGGGTCCCTGTCCTATACCCGCTCTCCCCCCTGCAGGTCCTATACCCGCTCTCCCCCATGCAGGTCCTGTACCCGCTCTCCCCCCTGCAGGTCCTGTACCCGCTCTCCCCCCTGCAGGTCCTGTACCCTGTCCCCCTCCCCCAGGTCCTGTACCCATGTCCTCCTGCAGGTCCTGTACCCGGTCTCCCCCCTGCAGGTCCTGTACCCGGTCTCCCCCCTGCAGGTCCTGTACCCGCTCTCCCCCCTGCAGGTCCTGTACCCTGTCCCCCTCCCCCAGGTCCTGTACCCGGTCTGCCCCCTGCAGGTCCTGTACCCCATGTCCTCCTGCAGGTCCTGTACCCGGTCTCCCCCCTGCAGGTCCTGTACCCGGTCTCCCCCCTGCAGGTCCTGTACCCTGTCTCCCCCCTGCAGGTCCTGTACCCCATGTCCTCCTGCAGGTCCTGTACCCCGTCTACCCCCTGCAGGTCCTGTACCCTGTCTCCCCCCCCTGCAGGTCCTGTACCCCTTGGGCCTCACCCTATAGATGTGTCTCTCCTGTATAGGAATGTCCTAGTGACTGACAGCCCCTCTTCCCCCCGGAGCTGCGCTCACAGACACAGGCTGTATTATTTCGCAGCGGTCGGGTCTATAAGTGGCCTGTGATTGGCTGATCTTTAATTATCTCACTACAAGAGACCTGACTATTATAGACAATTATCCAACTCTGATTATTGAAGGAAATAGCCCAATAACCTGAGCAGTGGCCATCCCCTCACAGGCGGGGGCAGATATTAAAGATATTGGTGCAATTACCCAAGATTCATCTGAGATGACCTTCTCAGAGCAGTAATTACCTTTATGTAAGTGTTCCCAGGCCCTGGAGACATCAATGTCACCTGCACCTCTGGGGATGGGGGAGCCCTGGAGACATCAATGTCACCTGCATGAGGAAACCTCTGGGGATGGGGGAGCCCTGGAGACATCAATGTCACCTGCATGAGGAAACCTCTGGGATGGGGAGCCCTGGAGACATCAATGTCACCTGCATGAGGAAACCTCTGGGGATGGGGGAGCCCTGGAGACATCAATGTCACCTGCATGGGGAAACCTCTGGGGATGGGGGAGCCCTGGAGACCTCAATGTCACCTGCATGAGGAAACCTCTGGGGATGGGGGAGCCCTGGAGACATCAATGTCACCTACATGAGGAAACCTCTGGGGATGGGGGAGCCCTGGAGACATCAATGTCACCTGCATGAGGAAACCTCTGGGGATGGGGGAGCCCTGGAGACATCAATGTCACCTGCATGGGAAACCTCTGGGGATGGGGGAGCACTGGAGACATCAATGTCACCTGCATGGGGAAACCTCTGGGGATGGGGGAGCCCTGGAGACATCAATGTCACCTGCATGAGGAAATCTCTGGGGATGGGGGAGCCCTGGAGACATCAATGTCACCTGCATGAGGAAACCTCTGGGGATGGGGGAGCCCTGGAGACATCAATGTCACCTGCATGGGGAAACCTCTGGGGATGGGGGAGCCCTGGAGACATCAATGTCACCTGCATGAGGAAACCTCTGGGGATGGGGGAGCCCTGGAGACATCAATGTCACCTGCATGAGGAAACCTCTGGGGATGGGGGAGCCCTGGAGACATCAATGTCACCTGCATGAGGAAACCTCTGGGGATGGGGGAGCCCTGGAGACCTCAATGTCACCTGCATGAGGAAACCTCTGGGGATGGGGGAGCCCTGGAGACATCAATGTCACCTGCATGAGGAAACCTCTGGGAATGGGGGAGCCCTGGAGACATCAATGTCACCTGCATGGGGAAACCTCTGGGAATGGGGGAGCCCTGGAGACATCAATGTCACCTGCATGAGGAAACCTCTGGGGATGGAGGAGCCCTGGAGACATCAATGTCACCTGCATGGGGAAACCTCTGGGAATGGGGGAGCCCTGGAGACATCAATGTCACCTGCATGGGGAAACCTCTGGGAATGGGGGAGCCCTGGAGACATCAATGTCACCTGCATGGGGAAACCTCTGGGGATGGGGGAGCCCTGGAGACATCAATGTCACCTGCATGAGGAAACCTCTGGGGATGGGGGAGCCCTGGAGACATCAATGTCACCTGCATGGGGAAACCTCTGGGGATGGGGGAGCCCTGGAGACATCAATGTCACCTGCATGAGGAAACCTCTGGGGATGGGGGAGCCCTGGAGACATCAATGTCACCTGCATGAGGAAACCTCTGGGGATGGAGGAGCCCTGGAGACATCAATGTCACCTGCATGGGGAAACCTCTGGGGATGGGGGAGCCCTGGAGACATCAATGTCACCTGCATGAGGAAACCTCTGGGGATGGGGGAGCCCTGGAGACATCAATGTCACCTGCATGAGGAAACCTCTGGGAATGGGGGAGCCCTGGAGACATCAATGTCACCTGCATGGGGAAACCTCTGGGGATGGGGGAGCCCTGGAGACATCAATGTCACCTGCATGAGGAAACCTCTGGGGATGGGGGAGCCCTGGAGACATCAATGTCCCCTGCATGAGGAAACCTCTGGGGATGGGGGAGCCCTGGAGACATCAATGTCACCTGCATGGGGAAACCTCTGGGGATGGGGGAGCCCTGGAGACATCAATGTCACCTGCATGAGGAAACCTCTGGGGATGGGGGAGCCCTGGAGACATCAATGTCACCTGCATGAGGAAACCTCTGGGGATGGGGGAGCCCTGGAGACATCAATGTCACCTGCATGAGGAAACCTCTGGGGATGGGGGAGCCCTGGAGACATCAATGTCACCTCCATGGGGAAACCTCTGGGGATGGGGGAGCCCTGGAGACATCAATGTCACCTGCATGAGGAAACCTCTGGGGATGGGGGAGCCCTGGAGACATCAATGTCACCTGCATGAGGAAACCTCTGGGGATGGGGGAGCCCTGGAGACATCAATGTCACCTGCATGAGGAAACCTCTGGGGATGGGGGAGCCCTGGAGACATCAATGTCACCTGCATGGGGAAACCTCTGGGAATGGGGGAGCCCTGGAGACATCAATGTTACCTGCATGGGGAAACCTCTGGGAATGGGGGAGCCCTGGAGACATCAATGTCACCTGCATGGGGAAACCTCTGGGGATGGGGGAGCCCTGGAGACATCAATGTCACTTGCATGGGGAAACCTCTGGGAATGGGGGAGCCCTGGAGACATCAATGTCACCTGCATGGGGAAACCTCTGGGGATGGGGGAGCCCTGGAGACATCAATGTCACCTGCATGGGGAAACCTCTGGGGATGGGGGAGCCCTGGAGACATCAATGTCACCTGCATGGGGAAACCTCTGGGGATGGGGGAGCCCTGGAGACATCAATGTTACCTGCATGGGGAAACCTCTGGGAATGGGGGAGCCCTGGAGACATCAATGTTACCTGCATGGGGAAACCTCTGGGAATGGGGGAGCCCTGGAGACATCAATGTCACCTGCATGGGGAAACCTCTGGGAATGGGGGAGCCCTGGAGACATCAATGTCACCTGCATGGGGAAACCTCTGGGGATGGGGGAGCCCTGGAGACATCAATGTCACCTGCATGGGGAAACCTCTGGGGATGGGGGAGCCCTGGAGACATCAATGTCACCTGCATGAGGAAACCTCTGGGGATGGGGGAGTCCTGGAGACATCAATGTCACCTGCATGGGGAAACCTCTGGGGATGGAGGAGCCCTGGAGACATCAATGTCACCTGCATGAGGAAACCTCTGGGGATGGAGGAGCCCTGGAGACATCAATGTCACCTGCATGAGGAAACCTCTGGGGATGGGGGAGCCCTGGAGACATCAATGTCACCTGCATGGGAAACCTCTGGGGATGGGGGAGCCCTGGAGACATCAATGTCACCTGCATGGGGAAACCTCTGGGAATGGGGGAGCCCTGGAGACATCAATGTCACCTGCATGAGGAAACCTCTGGGGATGGGGGAGCCCTGGAGACATCAATGTCACCTGCATGGGGAAACCTCTGGGGATGGGGGAGCCCTGGAGACATGGGGAGACATCAATGTCACCTGCATGAGGAAACCTCTGGGGATGGGGGAGCCCTGGAGACATCAATGTCATCTGCATGAGGAACCTCTGGGAATGGGGGAGCCCTGGAGACATCAATGTCACCTGCATGGGGAAACCTCTGGGGATGGGGGAGCCCTGGAGACATCAATGTCACCTGCATGAGGAAACCTCTGGGGATGGGGGAGCCCTGGAGACATGGGGAGACATCAATGTCACCTGCATGAGGAAACCTCTGGGGATGGGGGAGCCCTGGAGACATCAATGTTACCGGCATGAGGAAACCTCCGGGGATGGGGGAGCCCTGGAGACATCAATGTCACCTGCATGAGGAAACCTCTGGGGATGGGGGAGCCCTGGAGACATCAATGTCACCTGCATGGGGAAACCTCTGGGGATGGGGGAGCCCTGGAGACATCAATGTCACCTGCATGGGGAAACCTCTGGGGATGGGGGAGCCCTGGAGACATCAATGTCACCTGCATGGGGAAACCTCTGGGGATGGAGGAGCCCTGGAGACATCAATGTCACCTGCATGGGGAAACCTCTGGGGATGGGGGAGCCCTGGAGACATCAATGTCACCTGCATGAGGAAACCTCTGGGGATGGGGGAGCCCTGGAGACATCAATGTCACCTGCATGAGGAAACCTCTGGGGATGGGGGAGCCCTGGAGACATCAATGTCACCTGCATGAGGAAACCTCTGGGGATGGGGGAGCCCTGGAGACATCAATGTCACCTACATGGGGAAACCTCTGGGAATGGGGGAGCCCTGGAGACATCAATGTCACCTGCATGAGGAAACCTCTGGGAATGGGGGAGCCCTGGAGACATCAATGTCACCTGCATGAGGAAACCTCTGGGGATGGTGGAGCCCTGGAGACATCAATGTCACCTGCATGAGGAAACCTCTGGGGATGGGGGAGCCCTGGAGACATCAATGTCACCTGCATGGGGAAACCTCTGGGGATGGGGGAGCCCTGGAGACATCAATGTCACCTGCATGAGGAACCTCTGGGGATGGGGGAGCCCTGGAGACATCAATGTCACCTGCATGAGGAAACCTCTGGGGATGGGGGAGCCCTGGAGACATCAATGTCACCTGCATGAGGAAACCTCTGGGGATGGGGGAGCCCTGGAGACATCAATGTCACCTGCATGAGGAAACCTCTGGGGATGGGGGAGCCCTGGAGACATCAATGTCACCTGCATGAGGAAACCTCTGGGGATGGGGGAGCCCTGGAGACATCAATGTCACCTGCATGAGGAAACCTCTGGGAATGGGGGAGCCCTGGAGACATCAATGTCACCTGCATGGGGAAACCTCTGGGGATGGGGGAGCCCTGGAGACATCAATGTCACCTGCATGGGGAAACCTCTGGGGAAGGGGGAGCCCTGGAGACATCAATGTCACCTGCATGGGGAAACCTCTGGGGATGGGGGAGCCCTGGAGACATCAATGTCACCTGCATGAGGAAACCTCTGGGAATGGGGGAGCCCTGGAGACATCAATGTCACCTGCATGAGGAAACCTCTGGGGATGGGGGAGCCCTGGAGACATCAATGTCACCTGCATGGGGAAACCTCTGGGGATGGGGGAGCCCTGGAGACATCAATGTCACCTGCATGGGGAAACCTCTGGGGATGGGGGAGCCCTGGAGACATCAATGTCACCTGCATGAGGAAACCTCTGGGGATGGGGGGGCCCTGGAGACATCAATGTCACCTGCATGAGGAAACCTCTGGGAATGGGGGAGCCCTGGAGACATCAATGTCACCTGCATGAGGAAACCTCTGGGGATGGGGGAGCCCTGGAGACATCAATGTCACCTGCATGAGGAAACCTCTGGGGATGGGGGAGCCCTGGAGACATCAATGTCACCTGCATGAGGAAACCTCTGGGGATGGGGGAGCCCTGGAGACATCAATGTCACCTGCATGAGGAAACCTCTGGGAATGGGGAAGCCCTGGAGACATCAATGTCACCTGCATGAGGAAACCTCTGGGGATGGGGGAGCCCTGGAGACATCAATGTCATCTGCATGAGGAACCTCTGGGAATGGGGGAGCCCTGGAGACATCAATGTCACCTGCATGGGGAAACCTCTGGGGATGGGGGAGCCCTGGAGACATCAATGTCACCTGCATGAGGAAACCTCTGGGGATGGGGGAGCCCTGGAGACATGGGGAGACATCAATGTCACCTGCATGAGGAAACCTCTGGGGATGGGGGAGCCCTGGAGACATCAATGTTACCGGCATGAGGAAACCTCCGGGGATGGGGGAGCCCTGGAGACATCAATGTCACCTGCATGAGGAAACCTCTGGGGATGGGGGAGCCCTGGAGACATCAATGTCACCTGCATGGGGAAACCTCTGGGGATGGGGGAGCCCTGGAGACATCAATGTCACCTGCATGGGGAAACCTCTGGGGATGGGGGAGCCCTGGAGACATCAATGTCACCTGCATGGGGAAACCTCTGGGGATGGAGGAGCCCTGGAGACATCAATGTCACCTGCATGGGGAAACCTCTGGGGATGGGGGAGCCCTGGAGACATCAATGTCACCTGCATGAGGAAACCTCTGGGGATGGGGGAGCCCTGGAGACATCAATGTCACCTGCATGAGGAAACCTCTGGGGATGGGGGAGCCCTGGAGACATCAATGTCACCTGCATGAGGAAACCTCTAGGGATGGGGGAGCCCTGGAGACATCAATGTCACCTACATGGGGAAACCTCTGGGAATGGGGGAGCCCTGGAGACATCAATGTCACCTGCATGAGGAAACCTCTGGGAATGGGGGAGCCCTGGAGACATCAATGTCACCTGCATGAGGAAACCTCTGGGGATGGTGGAGCCCTGGAGACATCAATGTCACCTGCATGAGGAAACCTCTGGGGATGGGGGAGCCCTGGAGACATCAATGTCACCTGCATGGGGAAACCTCTGGGGATGGGGGAGCCCTGGAGACATCAATGTCACCTGCATGAGGAACCTCTGGGGATGGGGGAGCCCTGGAGACATCAATGTCACCTGCATGAGGAAACCTCTGGGGATGGGGGAGCCCTGGAGACATCAATGTCACCTGCATGAGGAAACCTCTGGGGATGGGGGAGCCCTGGAGACATCAATGTCACCTGCATGAGGAAACCTCTGGGGATGGGGGAGCCCTGGAGACATCAATGTCACCTGCATGAGGAAACCTCTGGGAATGGGGGAGCCCTGGAGACATCAATGTCACCTGCATGGGGAAACCTCTGGGGATGGGGGAGCCCTGGAGACATCAATGTCACCTGCATGGGGAAACCTCTGGGGAAGGGGGAGCCCTGGAGACATCAATGTCACCTGCATGGGGAAACCTCTGGGGATGGGGGAGCCCTGGAGACATCAATGTCACCTGCATGAGGAAACCTCTGGGGATGGGGGAGCCCTGGAGACATCAATGTCACCTGCATGAGGAAACCTCTGGGGATGGGGGAGCCCTGGAGACATCAATGTCACCTGCATGGGGAAACCTCTGGGGATGGGGGAGCCCTGGAGACATCAATGTCACCTGCATGGGGAAACCTCTGGGGATGGGGGAGCCCTGGAGACATCAATGTCACCTGCATGAGGAAACCTCTGGGGATGGGGGGGCCCTGGAGACATCAATGTCACCTGCATGAGGAAACCTCTGGGAATGGGGGAGCCCTGGAGACATCAATGTCACCTGCATGAGGAAACCTCTGGGGATGGGGGAGCCCTGGAGACATCAATGTCACCTGCATGAGGAAACCTCTGGGGATGGGGGAGCCCTGGAGACATCAATGTCACCTGCATGAGGAAACCTCTGGGGATGGGGGAGCCCTGGAGACATCAATGTCACCTGCATGAGGAAACCTCTGGGAATGGGGAAGCCCTGGAGACATCAATGTCACCTGCATGAGGAAACCTCTGGGGATGGGGGAGCCCTGGAGACATCAATGTCACCTGCATGGGGAAACCTCTGGGGATGGGGGAGCCCTGGAGACATCAATGTCACCTGCATGGGGAAACCTCTGGGAATGGGGGAGCCCTGGAGACATCAATGTCACCTGCATGAGGAAACCTCTGGGAATGGGGGAGCCCTGGAGACATCAATGTCACCTGCATGAGGAAACCTCTGGGGATGGGGGAGCCCTGGAGACATCAATGTCACCTGCATGAGGAAACCTCTGGGGATGGGGGAGCCCTGGAGACATCAATGTCACCTGCATGGGGAAACCTCTGGGGATGGGGGAGCCCTGGAGACATCAATGTCACCTGCATGAGGAAACCTCTGGGGATGGGGGAGCCCTGGAGACATCAATGTCACCTGCATGAGGAAACCTCTGGGGATGGGGGAGCCCTGGAGACATCAATGTCACTTGCATGAGGAAACCTCTGGGGATGGGGGAGCCCTGGAGACATCAATGTCACCTGCATGAGGAAACCTCTGGGGATGGGGGAGCCCTGGAGACATCAATGTCACCTGCATGAGGAAACCTCTGGGGATGGGGGAGCCCTGGAGACATCAATGTCACCTGCATGGGGAAACCTCTGGGGATGGGGGAGCCCTGGAGACATCAATGTCACCTGCATGGGGAAACCTCTGGGAATGGGGGAGCCCTGGAGACATCAATGTCACCTGCATGAGGAAACCTCTGGGGATGGGGGAGCCCTGGAGACATCAATGTCACCTGCATGAGGAAACCTCTGGGGATGGGGGAGCCCTGGAGACATCAATGTCACCTGCATGGGGAAACCTCTGGGGATGGGGGAGCCCTGGAGACATCAATGTCACCTGCATGGGGAAACCTCTGGGGATGGGGGAGCCCTGGAGACATCAATGTCACCTGCATGAGGAAACCTCTGGGGATGGGGGAGCCCTGGAGACATCAATGTCACCTGCATGAGGAAACCTCTGGGGATGGGGGAGCCCTGGAGACATCAATGTCACCTGCATGAGGAAACCTCTGGGGATGGGGGAGCCCTGGAGACATCAATGTCACCTGCATGAGGAAACCTCTGGGGATGGGGGAGCCCTGGAGACATCAATGTCACCTGCATTAGGAAACCTCTGGGGATGGGGGAGCCCTGGAGACATCAATGTCACCTGCATGGGGAAACCTCTGGGGATGGGGGAGCCCTGGAGACATCAATGTCACCTGCATGAGGAAACCTCTGGGGATGGGGGAGCAGTGGAGACATCAATGTCACCTGCATGAGGAAACCTCTGGGGATGGGGGAGCCCTGGAGACATCAATGTTACCTGCATGGGGAAACCTCTGGGAATGGGGGAGCCCTGGAGACATCAATGTCACCTGCATGGGGAAACCTCTGGGAATGGGGGAGCCCTGGAGACATCAATGTCACCTGCATGGGGAAACCTCTGGGAATGGGGGAGCCCTGGAGACATCAATGTCACCTGCATGAGGAAACCTCTGGGGATGGGGGAGCCCTGGAGACATCAATGTCACCTGCATGAGGAAACCTCTGGGGATGGGGGAGCCCTGGAGACATCAATGTCACCTGCATGGGGAAACCTCTGGGGATGGGGGAGCCCTGGAGACATCAATGTCACCTGCATGGGGAAACCTCTGGGGATGGGGGAGCCCTGGAGACATCAATGTCACCTGCATGAGGAAACCTCTGGGGATGGGGGAGCCCTGGAGACATCAATGTCACCTGCATGAGGAAACCTCTGGGGATGGGGGAGCCCTGGAGACATCAATGTCACCTGCATGAGGAAACCTCTGGGGATGGGGGAGCCCTGGAGACATCAATGTCACCTGCATGAGGAAACCTCTGGGGATGGGGGAGCCCTGGAGACATCAATGTCACCTGCATTAGGAAACCTCTGGGGATGGGGGAGCCCTGGAGACATCAATGTCACCTGCATGGGGAAACCTCTGGGGATGGGGGAGCCCTGGAGACATCAATGTCACCTGCATGAGGAAACCTCTGGGGATGGGGGAGCAGTGGAGACATCAATGTCACCTGCATGAGGAAACCTCTGGGGATGGGGGAGCCCTGGAGACATCAATGTTACCTGCATGGGGAAACCTCTGGGAATGGGGGAGCCCTGGAGACATCAATGTCACCTGCATGGGGAAACCTCTGGGAATGGGGGAGCCCTGGAGACATCAATGTCACCTGCATGAGGAAACCTCTGGGGATGGGGGAGCCCTGGAGACATCAATGTCACCTGCATGAGGAAACCTCTGGGGATGGGGGAGCCCTGGAGACATCAATGTCACCTGCATGAGGAAACCTCTGGGAATGGGGGAGCCCTGGAGACATCAATGTCACCTGAATGGGGAAACCTCTGGGAATGGGGGAGCCCTGGAGACATCAATGTCACCTGCATGAGGAAACCTCTGGGGATGGGGGAGCCCTGGAGACATCAATGTCACCTGCATGAGGAAACCTCTGGGGATGGGGGAGCCCTGGAGACATCAATGTCACCTGCATGGGGAAACCTCTGGGGATGGGGGAGCCCTGGAGACATCAATGTCACCTGCATGAGGAACCTCTGGGAATGGGGGAGCCCTGGAGACATCAATGTCACCTGCATGGGGAAACCTCTGGGGATGGGGGAGCCCTGGAGACATCAATGTCACCTGCATGGGGAAACCTCTGCGGATGGGGGAGCCCTGGAGACATCAATGTCACCTGCATGAGGAAACCTCTGGGGATGGGGGAGCCCTGGAGACATCAATGTCACCTGCATGAGGAAACCTCTGGGGATGGGGGAGCCCTGGAGACATCAATGTCACCTGCATGAGGAAACCTCTGGGGATGGGGGAGCCCTGGAGACATCAATGTCACTTGCATGAGAAAACCTCTGGGAATGGGGGAGCCTTGGAGACATCAATGTCACCTGCATGGGGAAACCTCTGGGGATGGGGAGCCCTGGAGACATCAATGTCACCTGCATGAGAAAACCTCTGGGAATGGGGGAGCCTTGGAGACATCAATGTCACCTGCATGGGGAAAACCTCTGGGGATGGGGGAGCCCTGGAGACATCAATGTCACCTGCATGAGGAAACCTCTGGGGATGGGGGAGCCCTGGAGACATTAATGTCACCTGCATGAGGAAACCACTGGGGATGGGGGAGCCCTGGAGACATCAATGTCATCTGCATGAGGAACCTCTGGGAATGGGGGAGCCCTGGAGACATCAATGTCACCTGCATGGGGAAACCTCTGGGGATGGGGGAGCCCTGGAGACATCAATGTCACCTGCATGGGGAAACCTCTGGGGATGGGGGAGCCCTGGAGACATCAATGTCACCTGCATGAGGAAACCTCTGGGGATGGGGGAGCCCTGGAGACATCAATGTCACCTGCATGAGGAAACCACTGGGGATGGGGGAGCCCTGGAGACATCAATGTCACCTGCATGAGGAAACCTCCGGGAAAGGGGGAGCCCTGGATACATCAATGTCACCTGCATGAGGAAACCTCTGGGGATGGGGGAGCCCTGGAGACATCAATGTCACCTGCATGGGGAAACCTCTGGGAATGGGGGAGCCCTGGAGACATCAATGTCACCTGCATGGGGAAACCTCTGGGAATGGGGGAGCGCTGGAGACATCAATGTCACCTGCATGAGGAAACCTCTGGGGATGGGGAAGCCCTGGAGACATCAATGTCACCTGCATGGGGAAACCTCTGGGAATGGGGGAGCCCTGGAGAAATCAATGTCACCTGCATGGGGAAACCTCTGGGGATGGGGGAGCCCTGGAGTCATCAATGTCACCTGCATGAGGAAACCTCTGGAGATGGGGGAGCCCTGGAGACATCAATGTCACCTGCATGAGGAAACCTCTGGGGATGGGGGAGCCCTGGAGACATCAATGTCACCTGCATGATGAAACCTCTGGGGATGGGGGAGCCCTGGAGACATCAATGTCACCTGCTTGAGGAAACCTCTGGGGATGGGGGAGCCCTGGAGACATCAATGTCACCTGCATGAGGAAACCTCTGGGGATGGGGGAGCCCTGGATACATCAATGTCACCTGCATGAGGAAACCTCTGGGGATGGGGGAGCCCTGGAGACATCAATGTCACCTGCATGGGGAAACCTCTGGGGATGGGGGAGCCCTGGAGACATCAATGTCACCTGCATGAGGAAACCTCTGGGGATGGGGGAGCCCTGGAGAGATCAATGTCACCTGCATGGGGAAACCTCTGGGGATGGGGGAGCCCTGGAGACATCAATGTCACCTGCATGAGGAAACCTCTGGGAATGGGGGAGCCCTGGAGACACCAATGTCACCTGCATGGGGATACCTCTGGGAATGGGGGAGCCCTGGAGACATCAATGTCACCTGCATGAGGAAACCTCTGGGGATGGGGGAGCCCTGGAGACATCAATGTCACCTGCATGAGGAAACCACTGGGGATGGGGGAGCCCTGGAGACATCAATGTCACCTGCATGAGGAAACCTCTGGGGATGGGGGAGCCCTGGAGACATCAATGTCACCTGCATGGGGAAACCTCTGGGGATGGGGGAGCCCTGGAGACATCAATGTCACCTGCATGGGGAAACCTCTGGGGATGGGGGAGCCCTGGAGACATCAATGTCACCTGCATGAGGAAACCTCTGGGGATGGGGGAGCCCTGGAGACATCAATGTCACCTGCATGAGGAAACCTCTGGGGATGGGGGAGCCCTGGAGACATCAATGTCACCTGCATGAGGAAACCTCCGGGAAAGGGGGAGCCCTGGAGACATCAATGTCCCCTGCATGAGGAAACCTCTGGGGATGGGGGAGCCCTGGAGACATCAATGTCACCTGCATGAGGAAACCTCTGGGGATGGAGGAGCCCTGGAGACATCAATGTCACCTGCATGGGGAAACCTCTGGGGATGGGGGAGCCCTGGAGACATCAATGTCACCTGCATGAGGAAACCTCTGGGGATGGGGGAGCCCTGGAGACATCAATGTCACCTGCATGAGGAAACCTCTGGGGATGGGGGAGCCCTGGAGACATCAATGTCACCTGCATGAGGAAACCTCTGGGGATGGGGGAGCCCTGGAGACATCAATGTCACTTGCATGAGAAAACCTCTGGGAATGGGGGAGCCTTGGAGACATCAATGTCACCTGCATGGGGAAACCTCTGGGGATGGGGAGCCCTGGAGACATCAATGTCACCTGCATGAGAAAACCTCTGGGAATGGGGGAGCCTTGGAGACATCAATGTCACCTGCATGGGGAAACCTCTGGGGATGGGGGAGCCCTGGAGACATCAATGTCACCTGCATGAGGAACCTCTGGGAATGGGGGAGCCCTGGAGACATCAATGTCACCTGCATGAGGAAACCACTGGGGATGGGGGAGCCCTGGAGACATCAATGTCATCTGCATGAGGAACCTCTGGGAATGGGGGAGCCCTGGAGACATCAATGTCACCTGCATGGGGAAACCTCTGGGGATGGGGGAGCCCTGGAGACATCAATGTCACCTGCATGGGGAAACCTCTGGGGATGGGGGAGCCCTGGAGACATCAATGTCACCTGCATGAGGAAACCTCTGGGAATGGGGGAGCCCTGGAGACATCAATGTCACCTGCATGAGGAAACCTCTGGGGATGGGGGAGCCCTGGAGACATCAATGTCACCTGCATGAGGAAACCTCCGGGAAAGGGGGAGCCCTGGAGACATCAATGTCACCTGCATGAGGAAACCTCTGGGGATGGGGGAGCCCTGGAGACATCAATGTCACCTGCATGAGGAAACCTCTGGGGATGGGGGAGCCCTGGAGACATCAATGTCACCTGCATGAGGAAACCACTGGGGATGGGGGAGCCCTGGAGACATCAATGTCATCTGCATGAGGAACCTCTGGGAATGTGGGAGCCCTGGAGACATCAATGTCACCTGCATGGGGAAACCTCTGGGGATGGGGGAGCCCTGGAGACATCAATGTCACCTGCATGGGGAAACCTCTGGGAATGGGGGAGCCCTGGAGACATCAATGTCACCTGCATGGGGAAACCTCTGGGGATGGGGGAGCCCTGGAGTCATCAATGTCACCTGCATGAGGAAACCTCTGGGGATGGGGGAGCCCTGGAGACATCAATGTCACCTGCATGAGGAAACCTCTGGGGATGGGGGAGCCCTGGAGACATCAATGTCACCTGCATGAGGAAACCTCTGGGGATGGGGGAGCCCTGGAGACATCAATGTCACCTGCTTGAGGAAACCTCTGGGGATGGGGGAGCCCTGGAGACATCAATGTCACCTGCATGAGGAAACCTCTGGGGATGGGGGAGCCCTGGATACATCAATGTCACCTGCATGAGGAAACCTCTGGGGATGGGGGAGCCCTGGAGACATCAATGTCACCTGCATGGGGAAACCTCTGGGGATGGGGGAGCCCTGGAGACATCAATGTCACCTGCATGAGGAAACCTCTGGGGATGGGGGAGCCCTGGAGAGATCAATGTCACCTGCATGAGGAAACCTCTGGGGATGGGGGAGCCCTGGAGACATCAATGTCCCCTGCATGAGGAAACCTCTGGGGATGGGGGAGCCCTGGAGACATCAATGTCACCTGCATGGGGAAACCTCTGGGGATGGGGGAGCCCTGGAGACATCAATGTCACCTGCATGAGGAAACCTCTGGGGATGGGGGAGCCCTGGAGACATCAATGTCACCTGCATGAGGAAACCTCTGGGGATGGAGGAGCCCTGGAGACATCAATGTCACCTGCATGGGGAAACCTCTGGGGATGGGGGAGCCCTGGAGACATGGGGAGACATCAATGTCACCTGCATGGGGAAACCTCTGGGGATGGGGGAGCCCTGGAGACATCAATGTCACCTGCATGAGGAAACCTCTGGGGATGGAGGAGCCCTGGAGACATCAATGTCACCTGCATGGGGAAACCTCTGGGGATGGGGGAGCCCTGGAGACATGGGGAGACATCAATGTCACCTGCATGGGGAAACCTCTGGGGATGGGGGAGCCCTGGAGACATCAATGTCACCTGCATGAGGAAACCTCTGGGGATGGGGGAGCCCTGGAGACATCAATGTCACCTGCATGAGGAAACCTCTGGGGATGGGGGAGCCCTGGAGACATCAATGTCCCCTGCATGAGGAAACCTCTGGGGATGGGGGAGCCCTGGAGACATCAATGTCCCCTGCATGAGGAAACCTCTGGGGATGGGGGAGCCCTGGAGACATCAATGTCACCTGCATGAGGAAACCTCTGGGGATGGGGGAGCCCTGGAGACATCAATGTCACCTGCATGAGGAAACCTCTGGGGATGGAGGAGCCCTGGAGACATCAATGTCACCTGCATGAGGAAACCTCTGGGGATGGGGGAGCCCTGGAGACATCAATGTCACCTGCATGAAGAAAACCTCTGGGGTTGGGGGAGCCCTGGAGACATCAATGTCACCTGCATGTGGAAACCTCTGGGGATGGGGGAGCCCTGGAGACATCAATGTCACCTGCATGAGGAAACCTCTGGGGATGGGGGAGCCCTGGAGACATCAATGTCACCTGCATGAGGAAACCTCTGGGAATGGGGGAGCCCTGGAGACATCAATGTCACCTGCATGAGGAAACCTCTGGGGATGGAGGAGCCCTGGAGACATCAATGTCACCTGCATGGGGAAACCTCTGGGGATGGGGGAGCCCTGGAGACATCAATGTCACCTGCATGAGGAAACCTCTGGGGATGGGGGAGCCCTGGAGACATCAATGTCACCTGCATGAGGAAACCTCTGGGGATGGGGGAGCCCTGGAGACATCAATGTCACTTGCATGAGAAAACCTCTGGGAATGGGGGAGCCTTGGAGACATCATTGTCACCTGCATGGGGAAACCTCTGGGGATGGGGAGCCCTGGAGACATCAATGTCACCTGCATGAGAAAACCTCTGGGAATGGGGGAGCCCTGGAGACATCAATGTCACCTGCATGAGAAAACCTCTGGGGATGGGGGAGCCCTGGAGACATCAATGTCACCTGCATGAGGAAACCTCTGGGGATGGGGGAGCCCTGGAGACATCAATGTCACCTGCATGAGGAAACCACTGGGGATGGGGGAGCCCTGGAGACATCAATGTCACCTGCATGGGGAAACCTCTGGGGATGGAGGAGCCCTGGAGACATCAATGTCACCTGCATGAGGAAACCTCTGGGGATGGGGGAGCCCTGGAGACATCAATGTCACCTGCATGAGGAAACCTCTGGGGATGGGGGAGCCCTGGAGACATCAATGTCACCTGCATGAGGAAACCTCTGGGGATGGGGGAGCCCTGGAGACATCAATGTCCCCTGCATGAGGAAACCTCTGGGGATGGGGGAGCCCTGGAGACATCAATGTCACCTGCATGAGGAAACCTCTGGGGATGGGGGAGCCCTGGAGACATCAATGTCACCTGCATGAGGAAACCTCTGGGGATGGAGGAGCCCTGGAGACATCAATGTCACCTGCATGAGGAAACCTCTGGGGATGGGGGAGCCCTGGAGACATCAATGTCACCTGCATGAGGAAACCTCTGGGGATGGAGGAGCCCTGGAGACATCAATGTCACCTGCATGAGGAAACCTCTGGGGATGGGGGAGCCCTGGAGACATCAATGTCACCTGCATGAAGAAAACCTCTGGGGTTGGGGGAGCCCTGGAGACATCAATGTCACCTGCATGTGGAAACCTCTGGGGATGGGGGAGCCCTGGAGACATCAATGTCACCTGCATGAGGAAACCTCTGGGGATGGGGGAGCCCTGGAGACATCAATGTCACCTGCATGAGGAAACCTCTGGGGATGGGGGAGCCCTGGAGACATCAATGTCACCTGCATGAGGAAACCTCTGGGGATGGGGGAGCCCTGGAGACATCAATGTCATCTGCATGAGGAAACCTCTGGGAATGGGGGAGCCCTGGAGACATCAATGTCACCTGCATGAGGAAACCTCTGGGGATGGAGGAGCCCTGGAGACATCAATGTCACCTGCATGAGAAAACCTCTGGGAATGGGGGAGCCCTGGAGACATCAATGTCACCTGCATGAGAAAACCTCTGGGGATGGGGGAGCCCTGGAGACATCAATGTCACCTGCATGAGGAAACCTCTGGGGATGGGGGAGCCCTGGAGACATCAATGTCACCTGCATGAGGAAACCACTGGGGATGGGGGAGCCCTGGAGACATCAATGTCATCTGCATGAGGAACCTCTGGGAATGGGGGAGCCCTGGAGACATCAATGTCACCTGCATGGGGAAACCTCTGGGGATGGAGGAGCCCTGGAGACATCAATGTCACCTGCATGAGGAAACCTCTGGGGATGGGGGAGCCCTGGAGACATCAATGTCACCTGCATGAGGAAACCTCTGGGGATGGGGGAGCCCTGGAGACATCAATGTCACCTGCATGAGGAAACCTCTGGGGATGGGGGAGCCCTGGAGACATCAATGTCCCCTGCATGAGGAAACCTCTGGGGATGGGGGAGCCCTGGAGACATCAATGTCACCTGCATGAGGAAACCTCTGGGGATGGAGGAGCCCTGGAGACATCAATGTCACCTGCATGGGGAAACCTCTGGGGATGGGGGAGCCCTGGAGACATCAATGTCACCTGCATGAGGAAACCTCTGGGGATGGGGGAGCCCTGGAGACATCAATGTCACCTGCATGAGGAAACCTCTGGGGATGGGGGAGCCCTGGAGACATCAATGTCACCTGCATGAGGAAACCTCTGGGGATGGGGGAGCCCTGGAGACATCAATGTCACTTGCATGAGAAAACCTCTGGGAATGGGGGAGCCTTGGAGACATCAATGTCACCTGCATGGGGAAACCTCTGGGGATGGGGAGCCCTGGAGACATCAATGTCACCTGCATGAGAAAACCTCTGGGAATGGGGGAGCCTTGGAGACATCAATGTCACCTGCATGGGGAAAACCTCTGGGAATGGGGGAGCCCTGGAGACATCAATGTCACCTGCATGAGGAAACCTCTGGGGATGGGGGAGCCCTGGAGACATCAATGTCACCTGCATGAGGAAACCACTGGGGATGGGGGAGCCCTGGAGACATCAATGTCATCTGCATGAGGAACCTCTGGGAATGGGGGAGCCCTGGAGACATCAATGTCACCTGCATGGGGAAACCTCTGGGGATGGGGGAGCCCTGGAGACATCAATGTCACCTGCATGGGGAAACCTCTGGGGATGGGGGAGCCCTGGAGACATCAATGTCACCTGCATGAGGAAACCTCTGGGGATGGGGGAGCCCTGGAGACATCAATGTCACCTGCATGAGGAAACCTCTGGGGATGGGGGAGCCCTGGAGACATCAATGTCACCTGCATGAGGAAACCTCCGGGAAAGGGGGAGCCCTGGATACATCAATGTCACCTGCATGAGGAAACCTCTGGGGATGGGGGAGCCCTGGAGACATCAATGTCACCTGCATGGGGAAACCTCTGGGAATGGGGGAGCCCTGGAGACATCAATGTCACCTGCATGGGGAAACCTCTGGGAATGGGGGAGCCCTGGAGACATCAATGTCACCTGCATGGGGAAACCTCTGGGAATGGGGGAGCCCTGGAGACATCAATGTCACCTGCATGGGGAAACCTCTGGGGATGGGGGAGCCCTGGAGTCATCAATGTCACCTGCATGAGGAAACCTCTGGGGATGGGGGAGCCCTGGAGACATCAATGTCACCTGCATGAGGAAACCTCTGGGGATGGGGGAGCCCTGGAGACATCAATGTCACCTGCATGAGGAAACCTCTGGGGATGGGGGAGCCCTGGAGACATCAATGTCACCTGCTTGAGGAAACCTCTGGGGATGGGGGAGCCCTGGAGACATCAATGTCACCTGCATGAGGAAACCTCTGGGGATGGGGGAGCCCTGGAGACATCAATGTCACCTGCATGGGGAAACCTCTGGGGATGGGGGAGCCCTGGAGACATCAATGTCACCTGCATGGGGAAACCTCTGGGGATGGGGGAGCCCTGGAGACATCAATGTCACCTGCATGAGGAAACCTCTGGGGATGGGGGAGCCCTGGAGACATCAATGTCACCTGCATGGGGAAACCTCTGGGGATGGGGGAGCCCTGGAGACATCAATGTCACCTGCATGAGGAAACCTCTGGGGATGGAGGAGCCCTGGAGAGATCAATGTCACCTGCATGAGGAAACCTCTGGGGATGGGGGAGCCCTGGAGACATCAATGTCACCTGCATGAGGAAACCTCTGGGGATGGGGGAGCCCTGGAGACATCAATGTCACCTGCATGGGGAAACCTCTGGGGATGGGGGAGCCCTGGAGACATCAATGTCACCTGCATGGGGAAACCTCTGGGAATGGGGGAGCCCTGGAGACATCAATGTCACCTGCATGGGAAACCTCTGGGGATGGGGGAGCCCTGGAGACATCAATGTCACCTGCATGGGGAAACCTCTGGGGATGGGGGAGCCCTGGAGACATCAATGTCACCTGCATGAGGAAACCTCCGGAAATGGGGGAGCCCTGGAGACATCAATGTCACCTGCATGAGGAAACCTCCGGGAATGGGGGAGCCCTGGAGACATCAATGTTACCTGCATGAGGAAACCTCTGGGGATGGGGGAGCCCTGGGGGTGCAAGACGATAAATTATACACTTCTTCTCCTTGTGGACAGTACAGAGCACGGGGACGAGGTGTCATCCTTTGTCCTACAGGACAAATGTATCCCATATTATACACCGAGGCACCAAGGAAGATCTCCTAGATAGGAGGTTTGTGGTGCGGGATCTCCTGTGCCGCCAGATGGGGTTCACGCCTGATAATATCCTAGCGGTCATCAACCTTCCAGACTGACAGGGCTATGATGTCAGCTTTAAGCTTATGTCCAGTCTGGACAGGTTCTGGGATAATTTCCCCCGGTTCAGGGACACTGATGGCTGGTGTAAGTTCGTGTTTGTCCCCATATCCACGCCAGGCACCGTGGTCGTCAACATAATATTCTGGAATGAGTCTGTTCCCCCTCAGGATATTCTGGTGTGGCTCAGGCGCCATTGTGATCTGGTGTCTGACCTCACCAAGAACTGAGACGCCGACGGTATCTGGACTGGAGGGTGGAAGGTGCTGGTGAAGCTGAGGCAGTATAATAACATTACCCTGCACCTCCCCAACTCCTTCATAGGTAAAATAAAGGGCATCTGCCTCTATCCCAGGCAACCACGGAAGTGCTTCAGGTGCGGTAAGATCGGTCACGTGGCTAATATATGTACAGTGATAAAGTGTAACCTGTGCGGGGAGGTCGGCCATCTCAGCGCCACCTGTCAGACGGTCCGATGTAACCTCTGTGGAGAGATGGGCCACCCGCACAAGGATTGCCCGGAGGCCTGGCACAACATCGCCAGGGACTTCTCTGATGATGAGATGGTGCAGGAGGCAGACGCCTTAGAGGAGGAGGCCTTGGTGTCAGGTCAAATACTAACTAGGCAGGAGGTACAGCAGGGCTCAGGTGAGACAGTACCAGAACCCCAGCAGTCAGACAGCAATCAGGGGAGTATGGAGATGGTCACTCGGGGCCAGCCTCAGGCAGCCACCTCTGTAACAACATCTGAATTTGAGGAGTCAAAAAAGAACAAGAGGAAAAAAAAGATAAATCCTCTTGTAAACCTGAGGAACATTGTAATTTAGGCTCAAAAACCTGGAAAAAGTCCAGTGGTGATGCCGGGATCATGGTCCTATCTAACAGATATGATGCTGCAACATCCCCCACCGGGGCTTAGCCTTTTCTTGGGGCCTGGAGTCAGCCGGGGCCCGCAGTACCGGAGTGGCTGGCGGTTGTGGCCTAGGCACGCTAGTGTCCCGGTGCTTGGTATGGGGACCGGAGGGCTGTCCTACAGCCTGGCAGGTCTCCAGCAGGGTGGTGTTGGCAAGAAATGATGAGGGAGAGGCTGCTATAGCGGATCTCCCTGGGGCAACCCTTTGGTGTCTAGAGTATGGGTCTCTGTGTGGTGGACAGGGTGCCCGTGATGGTGACAGCCGTAGTAGCAGGGACCAGACGGAGGCAGACGTTGAACAAAAACAACTTACAGTTCTTTATTGGAACCGACAGGAACTGCAGCAACGTGCCTTAACAGAATGGTAGATTGCTGAGATGCAGTTGGAGGGAGCCACAGGATGTAGACCATCAGCCTGGATGCAAAGGTAGGCTGGGAGATAGCTGTGTCCTAGAAGGATGCTTCAGCTTGTCCTGGGTTGCTTCAGATATCACCCTTGAAGGTAGGATGATATCCCTTTCCTAACTGTCTCACTACAGTCCTCAGCAGGGAGCTGGGCTCACCTGCTCTGGTCTGGTGTGCTGACTGCACAGACTCCTCTGAGTCTCTAATCTGAGAGAGTGAACTCTCTCCTCACACTGCACTCTCTTCTTCAGACTCCTGGGTCTGCCTGACTCTAGAAGTTTTCTGACCAGGGTTTTGTTACTCCCACTGGTCAGGTGGTGGCTACTCCTCCAATTACCTCTCAGCTCACAGACATTAGGATAACACATGTGATTGGATGACACATCTTACATCACATCAAAGATTTAACTCCTGCCTTACCAGGCAGGATCTACCACTGCAATGCCCATCTATGTGAGGTATTTGTTATGTAGTGACCTGCTGTGGGGTTGATCAGACCCTTCACAGGCTGCAAGCTACATGGTGGGACGTATTCGCAACCACTCCTCTGCCTTGCATTGCCGAGGGTGTTGCATACCCCCGGGGCAATTGAAAGAGCCGACCTCGGCTCGACTACGGACTGATTGGGGTGCAGAGGACCAACCGCTGGACAGCAACGGGGGACCTCTGGGGGGTCCGTGCAAGTGATGGCCGGTAGAGGTAGATATAAAGAAGGCACTTCTGTGAAGTGCAGGCTACATGATCTGTAGGGACAAACCGCCCATGGTCCTGGAGACAGGCACCTGGGTTGGTGTCGGACTAAGACAAGGACATGTGTGACAGTTGGTTGCTGACGCCATTAGACTAAACTGTACAGTAGGAAAGGTGTGGTGTCATGTACTGTAATCCACTCCTTGCACCAGGGCCTGTATATTTGTTATATAAACACTTCTTCCCTAGCGACAAATATATAGTGTGTGTATATGCATTACATTGGCATATGTGACACAATGGGGCACATTTACTTACCCGGCCCATTCGCGATCCAGCGGCGCGTTCTCTGCACAGGATTCGGGTCCGGCTGGATTTAAGATGGTAGTTCCTCCGCCGTCCACCAGGTGGCGCTGCAGCGCCGAAAATAATCTTAACGCCCCGGAATGCACCATCCCATAGAAGGTGAAGGTGAGCGCTCCCCAAGCGACACATTTTCGGTTTTTAAATGCGGCGGTTTTTCCGAATACGTCGGGTTTTCGTTCGGCCACGCCCCCCCGATTTCTGTCGCGCGCATGCCGGCCCCGATGCGCCACAATCCGATCGCGTGCGCCAAAAACCCGGGGCAATTCATGTACAAGCGGCGCAAATCGGAAATATTCGGGTAACACGTCGGGAAAACGCGAATCGGGCCCTTAGTAAATGACCCCCAATGAGACATTATACAAATGTATAAGTACCTGCCGACTGACATTCTTACCCTTGTATGAGTGGCATCCAGGTGCTAACTCTGTAACACCCCCGGTCCCCTAAGGACCCGCAGTTTATGGATTACCCCCACTTACGAAGCTTCGGTTTGAGGCATAAGATTGCGGTCAGGGTTTTACATAGAGACGGTCCGACACAGCCACACTACAATCTGAAAAGCCTATAAAAGGTTAGTGCAAACTACTGGCATAAATTGACAGTGTGCAAACATTTTGTAAACTCTCATTGGCTCAGAAGCCCAATGGGTGCACATCTTGAACGTTACAAACGTTACTGAGGTAGGCTACTCAGGGTAGCAGGATAAAATGTCTCTTTACCTGAAAAAGGAAAGGCATAGTAGTGCATGCAGAATGTCCGTACCTAAGAAGGAAGGCATTAAGTGCAATATAAAAATAAGTCAATAAAGTAGCAACTTTTCCTTGGAGTTGGCAAAAGTCTCACAGAATGTCTTTAATAACAAAGTCCTTCTTCTGGGTACAGCCCTTGATGTGGGGAAAAGTGCAATAAAAGATGCAAAGGGTCTCCTCTAGGTGTAGAGGGACAGAGTCCTTTGAAGAAATCTCTGCTGTGGCAGAGGAAGGGGTGCTATCATAACACATGACAGTGGGCAGTTCAAGGAGAGTCTCTTGACTGAGATAAATAAGTAGGGGAAGAGTCTCAGGACAGTTTCTGGCTCTTGTGGAATAGGGGCACTCAGCTCAAATGGGATAGCAGAAATAAATATACATATGTACACAGTACCTGAAGAGGGCTTTCAGCCCATCAGGGGTTACTCAGTATCTTCGCTGGTTTCAGCAGGGACAGGTTCCGGAATCAGCAGGGAATCCTGTGTATCCTCAGCGGAAGTAGGAGCCGGCTGGGGACACCCGGTGGCAGTTGCAGGTACTGCAGGCTCAGCAGCATCCTCCTGACATTCAGGGGGAGGGGCGCTGTCGCCCGGGGTGTCGGCTGTTCCAGCCGGGGGCTCAACAGAGCCAGGGACCAAGGAGGGGTCCAGAAATAAATAAATGGGAACTTGCGGCAGCGCCGCGGCTCCTTCCAGCTCCAATTCTTCTGGGGCCGGGTCGTCACCCCACTGGTAACTGGCAGGTGGAGATGGAGGTCTAGTTGGAGCCTCTGGATAAGGCTCACCAACCGGGATATCCTCCCCCACGGATGAACCGCGGGATCCAGCAGCGCTCCCTGCAGGGGAGACGATGGGGGTGGCTCCCTGAATCATGCCCGGCCCGTGGATGGCAATGGGGCCTGTACTCACGATGACCGTGGATGGGGCATTTACATGGGTCACTGCCTCGAGGATGAAGATGAATTCGGAGACTCCGGCCACTCGTCGTCCTCATAGAGCTCATCACAAGATGGGTAGCGGTCCTCATCAGGGTCCGGGATCCAGATCACGCCAGCCGCCCATGGCCCTCGGGGTCCGTCCTGAAGGGAAAATTCAATGTATTCCCCCGGCTTCAGGTTATGGAGCTTCTCCGGCAAATCGGGCGTTTTGACGGACCGGCAGGGAATAAATACCTCCCGTCCGGTGTAGTCCTGGGTGGCGAAGCCATAACCCCGCTGACGGTCGAAGTATCGGACCAATGCCGGTGGTTCGGTTCTGTTTTACCCAGGCGCCTTCTCCTGACCGGCCAGCCATATAGCATTGGGCCTCCTTCTCTCGGCGTCACTGTTCCGAGACAGCGTCTCGGAGTTGCCGGCGGAGGGCCTCACCTCGGCCTCGAGGTTGCGGAGGTGCCGATGCTGGAGTAGGTCTCTCTGGTGAAGGCTCTGGTCTCACAGACGGTCGGGCAGGTGCCGGAACTGGAGCAGCCGGAGGGTCAGGAATCACAACAGCAGGTATGGCAGGCTGGTCAGCAGTAGCAGTAGGCCTCGGTGCAGGTTGCACAGCAGCAGTAGGCCCAGGCGCTGGCTCGACAGGAGTCGGGGCCTCCCCACGTGGCGCCTCCACGTGGGCCCGCGGTACCAGCATGGTAGGCGGGAGAGGCACTAGGAACCGCCCGGGTGGTGCTTGGCGCTCTGTCACCGACTGGAGGTACGTCCTCGTGACGAAGGCTCGGGTCAGTCCACGATGCAGCCGGTGCCCAGCGAAGGGCTTCCGGACCGGCTGAGCAGAGACCACAATCATGGTCTCAAGAGCTTCTAGGAACTCTGGTTGTTCCACGGAGGGGAATGGCCGAGGACCCCACATGGTGTTGACCTCACTGCGCAAAATCCACACTAGTTCTGGCGTTTCGTTGAGGCGGGGCATGTAGTCAGCTTCGTGCCAGAGGGAGGAGTCCAAGTCTTTCCCGCCAAGAGCTGTGGCGGGCTCTATTTTTTCCTGCGCCACAGGAGGCGGGGTTCGCGCCATTTGCGCGTGGGTGGAGCTTGGTGTGTCATCTGGATTTCCCGCCAGTGCAGATTTTTTGGCGGGCTGGAAATACTTGCTGCGCCACAGCCTCTGCGATAAAATCTTCAGGCGCGGCCTGCGCCGAAATCCAAGATGGCCGATTAACCCTCTTCGTTGCCGGCCGCACACGCTCCAGCTCCTCCTCCACGGTACTTCGCGCCACTCGCGAAGGGTCGGAGCCCAGTGACGACTCCGGAGTTCCCGCCAGTGAGGATTTGGCGGGCTGGAGGTACTTGCTGCGCCACAGGCCTCTGAGGTAAACGCTTCAGGTGCAGCAGCGCCGGATGTAGCAGAGCTAACAAAGTTCTTTGCAGGGTTTAACCTCTTGAGTGCTGGAGCAGAGCTCGACAGCACGTGGCAGCAGTAATACAGTTCAATGTAGAAATATAACACAAAGTCACTTGGGCCTATACCCGAATGGCAGCAGGGTTAGGAAGCACAGTCTATAGTGCCAGAATAAGACACAGAAGTATATATCCTGTTCGTGACGCCACTTGCAACATCCCCCACCGGGGCCTAGCCTTTTCTTGGGGCCTGGAGTCAGCCGGGGCCCGCTGTACCTGAGTGGCTGGCGGTTGCGGCCTAGGCACGCTAGTGTCCCGGTGCTTGGTATGGGGAACCGGAGGGCTGTCCTACAGCCTGGCAGGTCTCCAGCAGGGTGGTGTTGGCAAGAAATGATGAGGGAGAGGCTGCTATAGCGGTTCTCCCTGGGGCAACCCTTTGGGGTCTGGAGTATGAGTCTCTGTGTGGTGGACAGGGTGCCCGTGATGGTGACAGCCGTAGTAGTAGGGACCAGACGGAGGCAGACGTTGAACAAAAACAACTTACAGTTCTTTATTGGAACTGACAGGAACCGCAGCAACGTGCCTTAACAGAATGGTAGATTGCTGGAGATGCAGTTGGAGGGAGCCACAGGATGTAGACAGGGGATACAGGGGATCCTCCAACTAAAAAGAAGCCTCCTCCTGTAGATACCGCTGAGGAGTCAGACATGGAGACTGGTGGTGTACAGGGGGAGGATGACTCTGACTCATGATGATGGGGGTCACTGCTCTGCTATTTTTCGTTGTAATGGCTGGATTCTAGCAACGCCAACAGCATTAAAGTAAGAAAGACTAGACACGCTGGGGCAGATTTATCAAGCTGTCTGAAAGTCAGAATATTTCTAGTTGCCCATGGCAACCAATCACGGCTCCTCTTTAAAATATTCATGAGCACTGGTAAAATGAAAGCTGACCTGTGATTGGTTGCCATGGGCAACTAGAAATATTCTGACTTTCAGACAGCTTGATAAATCTGCCCCGCTGTGTAGGACCACCTGATATATCTGGACGCTGATGTCATCTTCCTGCAGGAGACCCGTCTGACCACCTTAGGGCATCTCCGTGAGGCTGAGCGTGAGTGGCGGTCTGGTCCTTCTTACTGGTCACTGGCTGTGGAGCCATACGGCCGGGTCGCCATACTGTTTAACACCACAGAAGTGACGGTGCACAGGCTGACGGAGGTCGCTATGGGGAGGTGCCTGGTGATGGAAGTGACCATCCATGGTAGGCGGCTCCGGCTGATCAACATCTATGGCCCACAGACAGTGACAGAGAGAATCCAGCTGTATAATGAGGTGCAGCAATATCTTTTCACCTCAATCCCTGTGATAATGGCGGGCGACTTTAATGTTACCATGACATCAGGTGACAGGTCCTCGGGCAGAGCAGTGGTCAGACTCTCCAGGGTCCTACAGACCATAATATCACATGCCGATCTATGTGATGTATTTACCTTGGACGGGAGGAAACCCAAGTACACCTACACATGTGCTGACAGGAGCAGTAGGATAGATATGGCGTTTGTGAGTCCCTCGGAGACTGTTAGTGGGATGAGTGAGAGGGCCGTCCCATATTCTGATCACCTGGCGTTATTTTTTTGTATGGGAGCCTCTAACCGCTGATATTGGTCGGGGGTTACGGAGGCTCAATTCTAGCATCCTGGATGATGTCTGTGTCCAGAATTGTATTCACTCCCTTTTTCAGGACCAGCTCCAGAGAGTAGACTTCTATGACAACATAAAAACATCAAAAAGGGCCCCTATATGCAATTTAAACCGCCCTCCAAAATCCAAAACTGACAAAAACCAAAAAACAAGAGAGCTTGCAAATATAGAAAACAAATTCACTTTATTCAAAAATACCCTAACCCTAAGTAAACCACCTTCAGAAGGGATTCCTGAAAGTCGGAAATATAGGGGAACAGAATAGTGTCCCAGATGGAAGTCGGACAGACACAAAGAACTTATGGCCCCTCTAACCTGTGTGTGCCCCAAAAACTGTGCCAAAAAATATATCAGAAGATGTATAGTGTCCAAAAATGGGACTATGATAAAAGGCAGTGGACCTATGTGTCACAATAACTATATATACAACCGGAGGTACCATCCGGTGCCAATACACCAAGTCAGGAAACAAAGTCAAAAGACAGGCCGCACTTACCCAAAGGCATTGTATAAGCGGCACAGAGGCAGGCAGGGGGTGGAGCCAGCAGGAACACCCCGACGCGCGTTTCGCACTGATGCTCAGTGAATTTGTTTTCTATATTTGCAAGCTCTCTTGTTTTTTGTTTTTTTTCTATGACAACATATGTGACTAGTGGGAGAACGTCAAGGAGGAGATCAGGTCCCTTTTAAAGAGACTGTCAGTGAAGAAGGGTAAGAGTAAGTATAGCCAGTGGCGCAGAGGCCCGGAAATAATCGCAAATGCTAGCTTATTGATGTATTGGACTGCGAATTTGCAGCGGTGGGGCGATCATATGATAAATATCCCCCACTATCTCAAGCTGCGGAAAAAATTGGAGTCACTGTATTCGGCGGGAGGGGGGGACAAACACAAAATTGACCGACTGAAGTCTGAGATAAAGCAGTATCAGTACAGCCGCTACACGTCCCTGGTAATAGAAAGAGATTACGGAAAACTGGGCGTTCCTGATCCGTATGATAATTGCCGGGAACGTGTGGCCAAGAAATCGATCACAGGTCTCACTGACTCCCTGGGAGTTTTACAGGAATCTCGGGAGGGTATCCTGGGGGTGGTGAGATCCTACTAGGAAAATGGCTCAATTCTTGGAGGCAACTCCAGGTCCTGACACTAAAGATTTGGACTTTTCTCCTTTGACAGCAGAAATAACAGAGGAAGAGGTTAAAGAGGCCATTGATAAGTTACATCTGAAGAAGGCACCAGGTCCTGATGGAATAACTTCACGTTATTCACCCTACGGGAGCGGTACGGTGCCGCACACGTGCGGCACCGTACCGTTCCGTACCCGGGAAAAAGATAGGACCTGACCTTTTTTTTCCTGTAATAGGTTGCTATGGAGAGGGGCGGGGGTGAGCTGCGCTCACCTCCTCCTCCTCTCCCCGTACACTGCCGTTGCCCGGTACGGTACGGGCGGGCAACGGCAGTGTGAATATAGCCTTAGTCTGTTTGTCCCTGGCACTGTTGGCAGGCTCTCAGTACGGCACGGTAATAGGGCGGAACATCTCTGGAGCAGTCATCTCGATAAGGGAGATGTTTGAGAGATGTAAAGCTCTGAGGTGTGGGAGATATGTTGTAGGTCTGGACCAGGCTAAAGCCTTTGACAGGGTTGATCACGATTATCTATGGGCCACTTTGTCAAAGTACGGTATTCCGGGACAATTTATAGATTGGCTGAGAATTTTATATAGAGAGGCGAAGAGCTTTCCTCTGATCAATGGTTGGCAGGGGGACACTTTTGAAGTAGAGGCCGGGGTGCGACAGGGCTGCCCCCTGAGTCCACTGCTGTATGTGTTTGCCATAGACTTGTTTCTGCGATCACTGCAGCAGTGTGATTTTCAGGGGGTGCCGGTCCCCCATTGCTTGCCTTTGAAGGTAGTCGCCTACGCGGATGATGTGACTGTGGTGATATCTGAGCCTCGTGAGGTGGAGATGTTATCTGCAGCCATCAGAAGTTACTCAGAGGCCTCCGGGTCTCTGGTCAACCTTGAGAAGAGTCAAGCTTTCTGGACATTGGATACTGCTCCTGGCTTTGATCTGCCACAATTCGCCAAGGCCTCCACCCATATTAAGATCCTTGGGGTAAAATTTGGGAGGGAAGACAATGCCAAACTAAATTGGGAAGAGAAGTTGGAAACCGGAAATGCAAAGGTTCAGCGATGGAAGAACTGGAGGCTGACCTATAGAGAAAGGGTTACTCTGATGAAGACTTACCTGGTCCCTGTCTTCCTCTACGTCTCTGTCGTATTTCCTTTGCCAGAATCTTTCTCTGCTCGGCTCTTTAGCCTGTTCTTCCAGCTTTTATGGGGGAACAGGTTGAACCCAGTAAAAAGAGGGATCACCTACCTGCAGAGGAGAGAGGGTGGGCTGGATATGTTAAATCCAAGGGTCTTTTTTGACTCCATGTTTCTGAAAGTTAATTTTGGTTGCCTGGACTCAAATAATGGTCTCCTGTGGGTAAGTAGTGTCAGGGACTGGATATTGCCTTCTGCAGAGTCTTGGGTGCGAGGCGGCAGTCTCAAGAGGGGCCGATGGACTCCTGGCTTCCTCCCCCAGTATCTGGAGTATGGTCTCAGGTGCATGAAAAAGTGGAGAATAGATAAGACATATCTGGAGAGGAGGACCAGGAAGGACCTCTATACCAGTGTCTGTAGGACCTTCTATACAGTACAGCCAGCTCTGAGGGACTGCACGACGGCCACCCTGCAGGAGAGTCTGAGGTTCCTTAATGGACCGAGGCTTCCAGCCAAATTCTTTGACATCGCCTGGTTGTCTCTGCATGGGAGGCTTTTCTTCAGAGGAAATTTAAAATTCCTGAGTCTTTCTGACCGTTTGTGCCCCCTAGGATGTCAACAAGAGGAGACCATGGAGCACTTTACCACCGAGTGCCAGGGAGGGAGGCGGATATGGCAGGAGGTGTCCCGCAGGCTCAGAATACCACGTCTGCAGTCTCTTAGATACCCACATATCATCTATGGGGTAACATCACACATAAGGGACATTGACCGGGGGACCATGTACCTCATTATCACCATCATTAAGTATTATCACTGGCACCACAGGACCCGAGTCTCCATCCACAGCGAGACCTTCCAGCACATGACCGCAGTCACACTGATCATGTCTGAGCTCAGGTGGATCCGATCCATAGAGATTGGGAAAAAGGAGGAGAATAGGAAGTTATGGAGGAATTCATGTCTGGACTAACGGATCATGTAATTCTGTTTATTTCTGATTTTTTTTCCCTTAAACCAGTGATGGACATTTAAAGCACACCTGTCATCAGGTCTGTGTCACTAGTCCTGTCACCACTACCTGTTGGAGCAGCTCACAAGGATCCCATCCCAGCTTTTATCTAGTCATTTCATACATTAATCATTGTAAAATCATCATTTCTTTATTATGTAAATGAGCCGGGTCACATGGTCAGAGGCAGTGATGTCACTCCTGTTACCCCTCCCCTCTCCTCCCCCTGCTCATGTCTGTGTGTGATGTATAGTAAAGCATTGCTAGTGTGTGTGCTGCATCTGCTGACATGCTGCAGCCTCCTAATACACATGTGTGGGACACAGACATCAGCTACACAAGTACCAGACATGTTCTGATATAACATGGCTGCAGCCTGTAGCTGTTGTATCTCTCCTCTACACACACAGACTGCAGGGGGCGCCAGCACCAGGAAGCACAGCATTATACAGGCTGTCAGTCATGCACTGGGGGTGTGGCTGTGCCTCCCACTCATGAATAATCTGGACAGCTTGAATATGCTAATGCTTCGTTGGACATCTCACAGGTCATTTGCATACAGCTTTAGGACCTCATTGCTTAACCCCTTAAGGACGCAGCCTGTTTGCAGGTTAAGGCTCGCAACTTTTTTTGGAAATTTGACCAGTGTCTCTTCCTGTGGTAATAACTTTTCAACGCTTTAAGATATCTCTGTGATTTTGAGATTGTTTTCTCGTGAGACATTGTAGTTTATGTTAGTAGTGTCATTTCAGTGATCCGTTCCTTTTTTGGGGGGTAAAAATTCAAAAATTTAGGAAAAATTTGAAAAAAATGACTATTTTCAAAGTTTCAAATGTTATAATTTTTAGACAAAAAGTGATACCACAAATTTTTTTTGATAGAAACCTTTTGCCATTGGTCTTCTTTTTATATCCATAATTTGTTTTACGTTTCCATTATTTTTATGGATGTGAGAAGGTTTGAAGTTTTAGTAGCAACTTCTCAGATTTTCTTGAAATTTGAAAAATGCGAACTTTTTGGTGATCAATTCAGTTTGGAAGTGCTCTATAAAGGCTTATGTACTATATACCCCCACAAGTAACACCATTTTATGAACCTAACATCTCAACCTATTCAAATCAGCATTTAAGAAGTCTGTTAACCCTTTAATTATTTTTCCGGAAGCATATGAAAATGGAGTGGAAATTTTGAAATTTCAATTTTTGATTTCAATCTTTCCAATTTAGCCCTAAAACGGATACATTCAGAAGGAATTTGAGGTAAATATATATTCCTAATTTCTTGCCCTGCTTCTTCCGAGTACGGCAATACCAGACATGTGGATGTCAGCTGCTGTTTCCCCACACATCGATGTCCAGAACAGAGTTAGCGATACCGGGAATATGGAAGGCCAGTTTGGCTGCAAATATTTTGTGGTGCCACAGTGTAATTGAAGAGCCCCTGAAGTAAAAGTACAATAGAAAACCCCCCAAAATGTCACCATTTCGGAAACTAGACCCCTCAAAGAATTTATCGGTGGTTGTGGTGAGCATTTTAACCCCCGACACGCTGGTCAAAATTGAATGCAAAGTAAATGGTGCAGAGTAAAAATTGTGTTTTTATCTCAAAAATGTCATTTTAGTGCCTCATATACTGTGCCCAACCCATGCCACTTTAGACAAACACCCCAAAAATCATTCTGCGGGTTGTCCTGAGTACAGCAATACCACACATGTGCCAATAATTTACAGACTGGGCACACAGAAGGGATGAAAACGGAAGGAGTGAAATTTTGATTTTCCAGCTCCGTTTTCACATGTTTGGATTTGGAGTGCCATGTCATGTTGGCAGGGCCCGTGAGGTGCCAGTGCAATAGAAACCCCCAATAAATGATACCATTACGGAAACTAGACCCCTCAAAGAATATATCGGTGGTTGTGGTGAGCATTTTAACCCCCGACACGCTGGTCAAAATTAAATGCAAAGTAAATGGTGCAGAGTAAAAATTGCGTTTTTATCTCAAAAATGTCATTTTAGTGCCTCATATACTGTGCCCAACCCATGCCACTTTAGACAAACACCCCAAAAATCATTCTGCGGGTTGTCCTGAGTACAGCAATACCACACATGTGCCAATAATTTACAGACTGGGCACACAGAAGGGATGAAAACGGAAGGAGTGAAATTTTGATTTTCCAGCTCCGTTTTCACATGTTTGGATTTGGAGTGCCATGTCATGTTGGCAGGGCCCGTGAGGTGCCAGTGCAATAGAAACCCCAATAAATGATACCATTACGGAAACTAGACCCCTCAAAGAATTTATCGGTGGTTGTGGTGAGCATTTTAACCCCCGACACGCTGGTCAAAATTAAATGCAAAGTAAATGGTGCAGAGTAAAAATTGCGTTTTTATCTCAAAAATGTCATTTTAGTGCCTCATATACTGTGCCCAACCCATGCCACTTTAGACAAACACCCCAAAAATCATTCTGCGGGTTGTCCTGAGTACAGCAATACCACACATGTGCCAATAATTCACAGACTGGGCACACAAAAGGGATGAGAACGGAAGGAATGAAATTTTGATTTTCCAGCTCCGTTTTCACATGTTTGGATTTGGAGTGCCATGTCATGTTGGCAGGGCCCGTGAGGTGCCAGTGCAATAGAAACCCCCAATAAATGATACCATTACGGAAACTAGACCCCTCAAAGAATATATCGGTGGTTGTGGTGAGCATTTTAACCCCCGACACGCTGGTCAAAATTAAATGCAAAGTAAATGGTGCAGAGTAAAAATTGCGTTTTTATCTCAAAAATGTCATTTTAGTGCCTCATATACTGTGCCCAACCCATGCCACTTTAGACAAACACCCCAAAAATCATTCTGCGGGTTGTCCTGAGTACAGCAATACCACACATGTGCCAATAATTCACAGACTGGGCACACAAAAGGGATGAGAACGGAAGGAATGAAATTTTGATTTTCCAGCTCCGTTTTCACATGTTTGGATTTGGAGTGCCATGTCATGTTGGCAGGGCCCGTGAGGTGCCAGTGCAATAGAAACCCCCAATAAATGATACCATTACGGAAACTAGACCCCTCAAAGAATATATCGGTGGTTGTGGTGAGCATTTTAACCCCCGACACGCTGGTCAAAATTAAATGCAAAGTAAATGGTGCAGAGTAAAAATTGCGTTTTTATCTCAAAAATGTCATTTTAGTGCCTCATATACTGTGCCCAACCCATGCCACTTTAGACAAACACCCCAAAAATCATTCTGCGGGTTGTCCCGAGTACAGCAATACCACACATGTGCCAATAATTTACAGGCTGGGCACACGGCAGGGGTCAGGAATAAAGAAGCACAATTTAGGTTTTCAAGCTTCGTTTTCACTAGATTGGTAATGGGGGGTACCCCCGAGGTACCAGTACAATAGAAACCCCCAAGTAGTGAACCCATTTTGGAAAGGGCACCCCTCAAAGAATGTATGTAGGTTTGTATGAGCATTTTAACCACTAAGGTGCTGGCTCAAATGTAATACAAAGTGAGTAGTGCAGAGAAACAATTGTATTGCAATTTATCAAATATGCCATTGAAGTGACAAAAGTATTTTGCCCAACTCATGCCACTTTAGACAAACACCCCAAAAATCATTCTGCGGGTTACCCCGGTTAGGGCAATACCCCATAGGAGGCAATAACCTGTAGGATGGAGACACGGCAGGGCTCAAAAGGGAATAACTTGTTGGAGCACAGACATTGTACTTTTTTTTTTCTTTTTGGCATCATGAAAGATTTGTAGATGGCAATAGGGGCCAGTACAGTAGAAACCCCTAAGAACTGACCCTATTTTGGAAACTACACCCTTCCATGAATTAATCTAGGGGTATAGTTAGCATTTTAACCCCACAGGTGGACCCCTGAAAAAGTGCATAATGGATAGTGCATAGTAAAAAATATCCATTATGTCATTTTGTGCCCAGCTGCTGCCACGGGAGACAAACACCCTAAAAATCATGATGCATGTTTTCCCGGGTAAAGCATACGGGATAGTAATCTACAGGCTGGGCACATGGCAGGGCTTAGAAGGGAAGATGCGGCATGCGGCATGATGTATAAGCTGTGCGTCAGGGTAACAACAGGGTACTCTAAAAATCCAGGGATGTATGATAAATTCGGAAGCAATCTTTCATACATAACCCTGGTTTTTCTGGGCATGTCTCACAGTGATGAATGGTGTCCTTCCTAATGCCATTTTTGGAGCACACCCTGCACCTCTTTTGTGACCTTCCCTTGCTGGCTGTTTGGGGAACTACTCCTGGAAAGTGCTGCCCTGGTACAATACGTGATGTGGCCTCACTTCCAGATGTGATAGCACTCTCCCCTTCCTGGTCTCCAAAAAGAAAGTACTTTATTACCACCTCTTGAAATTCCAGGAAAGTTCCCCTCTGGCCGGCATATCGATGCAGCACATAAGCATTATACAATGCCATCTGCATGATGTGCACGGCCAGCTTCTTGTACCACACCCTCGACTTCCGCATGGCATTGTACGGCTGAAGCACCTGGTCAGACAAGTCCACCCCTCCCATGTATTTATTATAATCTAAAATACAGTCTGGCTTGGGGGCTTCTGCACTGGCACCTCGTACTGGTACAGGGGTGGTGGTGTGCTCATGTATTGTGGTTAATACAAGGACCTCTCTCTTGTCCTTGTACTTAACACACAGTACAGAGTCGCTGCATAGTGCCCTGCTTTCGTGCCTTTTAAGTTTTTGCCCAAGCAGCGACTTAGGGAGACCTCTCTGATTTCTGCGTACAGTGCCGCATGCCGCAGTATTTCTGGAAGTGAGGCACTTGAACAGGGTGGTGCTGGTGTAGAAATTGTCCAGGTAGATGTGGTAGCCCTGGTCCAGCAGTGGGTGCACTAAATCCCACACTATCTTCCCTGTAACACCCAGGAAGGGGGGGCATTCTGGGGGCACTATAGTGGAGTCCTTCCCTTCATATACCCTGAACTTGTATGTGTACCCTGATGAACTTTCGCACAGCTTATACATCTTCACACCATACCTTGCCCTCTTATTGGGCAGGTACTGGCGGAAGTGAAGTCTCCCTTTGAATTGTACCAGGGACTCGTCTATGCTCACATGTTTGGCGGGAGTATATGCCTGGGCAAACTTGGCACTAAAATGATCTAATATGGGCCTGACCTTAAATAACCGATCATAACTGGGGTCACCTCTGGGTGGGCACTGTGTGTTGTCAGTGTAGTGCAAAAACTTATGGATGGCTTCAAAGCGCATCCTGCTCATTGCCATGCGGAACATGGGGGTGTGGTACAGTATGTCTGTGCTCCAGTAGTCCCTGATTGAAGGCTTCTTTACTATCCCCATAAGGAGTATTATGCCCCAATACTTGTGCATCTCTGCTGCAGTGACAGGGGTCCACCTGTAGGGTTGTGCATAAAAGGACGTGGGGTTTTGGGCAATATGTTGTGCAGCGTAGAGATTTGTCTGAAATATAATAATATTCAGCAGCGCCTCATCAAAAAAAAACTTAAAAAAGTCCACAGCTCTGAGCCCTGTCGTGTCAAAGTTAATTCCAGGATGGCCCGTAAAGTCAGGGACCTGAGGGGTATAATTATCTGGGGCTACCCATGTGGGGTCAGTGGAAGCCCCAGACGCTTCTCCTGCAGAAGTCCCAGAAACTTCTCCTGCAGAAGTCCCAGGCACTTCTCCTGCAGAAGTCCCAGGCACTTCTCCTGCAGAAGTCCCAGGCACTTCTCCTGCAGAAGTCCCTGGAACCCTACGGCGCCTTCTTGGGGGTCCTTCCAGGTCACTAGAAGATGAGCAGGAGGATGATGATAAGTAAAAGGGACCATCATCCCCACTAGCTGACTCGGTGTCAGAGGCAAGCATGTTATATGCCTCCAACACGGTGTACGTCTTCTGAGACATTGCACACAAAAAAAATAGAGAACTAGAAAAATTAGATAATGTGCACCAAACTACACGGATAAACCGTCTAGCAGGCACACAAAAAAAAAAAAATATAATGCACACCAAACTACACGGACAAGCCGCACAGATGGCACACACAAAAAATAATGTGCACTAAACTACACGGACAAGCCGCACAGATAGCACACAAAAAAAAAAAGAGAATGCACACCAAACCACACGGACAAGCCGCACAGATGGCACACAAAAAATAATGCGCACTAAACTACACGGACAAGCCGCACAGATAGCACACAAAAAAAAAAAGAGAATGCACACCAAACCACACGGACAAGCCGCACAGATGGCACACAAAAAATAATGCGCACTAAACTACACGGACAAGCCGCACAGATAGCACACAAAAAATAATGCGCACTAAACTACACGGACAAGCCGCACAGATAGCACACAAAAAATAATGCGCACTAAACTACACGGACAAGCCGCACAGATAGCACACAAAAAAAAAAAGAGAATGCACACCAAACCACACGGACAAGCCGCACAGATGGCACACAAAAAATAATGCGCACTAAACTACACGGACAAGCCGCACAGATGGCACACAAAAAATAATGCGCACTAAACTACACGGACAAGCCGCACAGATAGCACACAAAAAAAATAATGTGCACTAAACTACACGGACAAGCCGCACAGATAGCACACAAAAAAAAAAAGAGAATGCACACCAAACCACACGGACAAGCCGCACAGATGGCACACAAAAAATAATGCGCACTAAACTACACGGACAAGCCGCACAGATAGCACACAAAAAAAATAATGCGCACTAAACTACACGGACAAGCCGCACAGATAGCACACAAAAAAAAAGAGAATGCACACCAAACCACACGGACCAGCCGCACAGATGGCACACACAAAAAGTAGCTACGTACGGGTACACCTACGGCGCTCTGGAAAAAAATATTACCAGGCACCGAAAAAAAACCTATGTGCACCGCGCAAAAAGGCGCTACAAATGCACCTAGCTTGCCCTAAGACAAACTAACTACCGCTAAGACTGCTAAAGATTCTGTGCAGCGCTATTCACACGGCGCACTGAAAAGTGCGTCCAGTGCAGAACAACGCTAACACAGCGCACTGAAAAGTGCGTTTGGGTTCAGAAGGGACAGACAGGGAAAAAACGGAAGACACGTGGGATCACACAAGGCGATCACACAGGGAACACACAGGACACAGGAAAAAACAGATAGGATGGGAATTTGTAGGGAACAATAGGGATCAGATAAGGATCAGAACACTATTTATAGTGTAAAAGTGTATTTTGGTGCACACAGTAACGCTCTCTCCTCTCTCCAGCGATACCAAACCAAAATGGTGCCGCTGGAGGAAGAGGAAAGGGCTAAAACCACGTTTTTCAGCCCAAAATCGCTGTAATTGGCCAGTCAGGTTTGACGGGCCAATCACGGCGATCGGCGGGCGGGACCGATTTGATTGGTCGGGTGACGGAGACAGGAACTCCTCCTGCCTCTGTCACCCAATTCTCGTCCCGATGTCACCACGTCGCGAGACGTGGTGACAATTCTAAAATCCTATGCGCTCGCGCCGTAGCTGTACTGCGCTGAGCGCTAATCGTCGGAAGCTGCGCAGTACAGCTACGGCGCGGAGCGCTAAGGTGTTAAGTTTACAGGCATGTAGAGGGACAATGAAGGGATAGAGGCAATGCTCTCTTATGGCAGTTTGTGAAAATATATTTAGTTTAGGTGGGTTATTTTGCATGATGGGTTCTCTATAAGTTATTATAAATGTAATTGTTGATGTATGATTTTTAGTGAATTCTGCTAAAAATGTATAATGTATTTTGTTTATTTTTACTAATAAAAATTGCCCCTATGTACAAGAATATAACTACTATAATACTGCCCCCTATGTACAGGAATATAACTACGATAATACTGCCCCCTATGTACAGGAATATAACTACTATAATACTGCCGCCTATGTACAAGAATATAACTACTATAATACTGCCCCCTATGTACAGGAATATAACTACTATAATACTGCCCCCTTGCTGAGAGGTTGTGTGCAGTGTGAGCTCCTGAGTCTCCTGATGTCTGGAGACAGCCCAGGGCGGGGCCACCCTGGGTGGGGAGATTCCCCAAGCAAGGCCCAGGCTTCCAGGCCTAAACCAGGAGAAAACTGCCAAACAATTTTTTTCAAGGGATGGAAATCCCACAGTTGCCAGTAAGCAGGAAAACCAAAAGAATGTTGTTATTGTAAAGAAGATACAAGAAAAGAAAGAGAGTGAAGCAATGATGGAAGTGAGTCCTAGGCCCGGCCAGCATGGAGCAGCACAGGTGGTGAGTGCAGGACGAGCAGCAGGTGCACAGCCCCCCACTACTGCACCCAGACAGAGAAGAACGTCCCTGGAGAGACAAACTCTGCAAGAGAACTCATAGCAGAGAGATGTGGTGTCCAGCATGGCCTGCACAGGCCGCACCAGATCTACAGCTAAGCCGCTGAGTGTCCCTGCACAGTGTGAACAGGCCTCATGCTCTACCACTGCAGGCAGAAAGACTGGAGCAGCAAAGGAGACGGGTGCTCCAAACCCACCTGGAGCAGCACCCCGACCAGCACAGCAGGGGAAGGAGACCGTGCGAGCGCCTGAGCTGAGGCTAGCAGAGGAGATCCCAGGACTGGTAAGGAGGATGGGGGAGCTGAGGCTAGCAGAGGAGATCCCAGGACTGGTAAGGAGGATGGGGGAGCTGAGGCTAGCAGAGGAGATCCCAGGACTGGTAAGGAGGATGGGGGAGCTGAGGCTAGCAGAGGAGATCCCAGGACTGGTAAGGGGGATGGGGGAGCTTAGCCACCATAAGGAAATGCTGCAGATGCAGATAGACTGTATGTATAACCTGAAAACTGCACATCCAGAGAGTAAGAGACTGTATGACACCAAGCTGCACTCACTGAGCATAGAGCTGGCACAGGTGGTGAGGGACATGGACTGTGTTCTGGAGAAGATGGGACCCCTGGCTGAGACATATCGGAATCGGGAGCGCTTCTCACAGCAGAAGCAGAGCTGTGACCCCAGACCCAAGATCCCAGATGCGCCCCGTGTTACAACACCTGTACTGAAACCTGCTAGTTTCTCCTTCCAAAAGGAACAGTCGCAGGATCAGCCGCAGACCTCTGCAGCAGTCACTGAGAAGGAGCATGAGGATGTGGTACAACAAGTCCCAGCAGTGACTGCACAGCAGCAAGACAAAGCATTTTCCTCTGTGTGTCAGACTGATGCACTGTCCCAGGAGATCTGTGCTGCTGTGACCGAAACTGGGGAGACTGGGGGACATTCTGAAGAACCTGAGGGGTTGGGGGATGGAGGGGACCCTCAGTCTGTCTGGGATGTACAACAATCTGATAACAGCATAGAGGTGGATGGGGCGCAGGGGGTTGTACAGGATGAAGTATGTGATTTCCCCCCTCTAGCATCAAGCCCCCCAAATAAGTCAGATCCCCCTAGATCAGACCCTCCCCCTAATAGCCAGAGTGAGCCCCGTCAAGAGCCTCCCAGAAATGCCTGGAGCCGCGGCGCTCCCTCCTTCACCTCCGGCGCACAATACTCCGGGCAGGCGTTTAAGAGGAGGAATGTGGTGCGCTTTAAGAACAGGGGCACCAAGGAAGATCTCCCAGATAGGAGGTTTGTGGTGCGGGATCTCCTGTGCCACCAGATGGGGTTCACGCCAGATGACATCCTAGCAGTCATCAACCTTCCAGACAGACAGGGCTACGATGTCAGTTTTAAGCTCATGTCTAGTCTGGATAGGTTCTGGGATAAACTCCCCCGGTTCAGGGACAAGGACGGCTGGAGTAAATTTACATTTGTCCCCATTTCCAGGCCAGGTACCATGGTGGTAAATATCATCTTCTGGAACGAGTCAGTTCCCCCTCAGGATATTCTGGTGTGGCTCAGGCGCCATTGTGACCTAGTGTCTGACCTCACCAAGAATAGAGACGCCGACGGTATCTGGACTGGAGGGTGGAAGGTTCTGGTAAAGTTACGCCAGTATAATAACATCACCCTGCACCTCCCCAACAGCTTCTTCATAGGCAGAGAGAAAGGCGTCTGCTTCTATCCCGGGCAGCCGAGAAAGTGTTTTAGATGCGGTAAGATCGGTCATGTGGCCAAAGTATGCACAGTGATAAAGTGTAACCTGTGCGGGGAGGTCGGCCATCTCAGCGCCAACTGCGAGACAGTCAAGTGTAATCTATGCGGTGAGATGGGCCACCCACACAAGGATTGCCCGGAGGCCTGGCATAACATCGCCAGGGACTTCTCAGATGATGAGATAGTACAGGAGGCAGACGCCTTAGAGGAGGAGGCCTTGATGTCAGGCCTAATACTAACTAGGCAGGAGGTACAGCAGGGGTCAGGTGATACTGCGCCAGAACCTCAGAGAGCAGTCCGCACTCAGCAGAATATGGAGGTTGTCACTCAGGACCAGCCTCAGGCAGTCACCTCTATAACATCTACTACTGAATATGAGGAGGCCAAAAAGAACAAAAGAAAGAAAAAAGACAAATCCTCCCGTAAGCCTGAGACAGAGTATGGTGCAGGGTCTAAGACCATGAAAAAAGCCAGTGGTGATGCCGGGGTCATGGTCCTTTCAAATAGATTTGATGCCTTATCAGAGTCAGATGGAGATTTTGAGCGTGAGTTAGAACGCATCGATAATGAGTGTGACGGGGATACAGAAGACCCTCCGACAAAAAAGAAGCCCCCTTCTTCTGAAGCTGGAGACCCCCTGTCAGACATGGAGACTGGTGGTAGGCAGAGGGAATCTGACTCTGACTCATGATGATGGGGGTCACTGATCTGTTTTTCTGTTTCCTTATGATGGCTGGATTCTCTCTAAGAGTTGCTTCTAGCAATGTTAACAGCATTAAAGTAAGAAGGACCAGACACGCCGTGTATGACCACCTAAGATATCTGGACGCTGATGTCATCTTCCTGCAGGAGACCCGTCTGACCACCTTAGGGCATCTCCGTGAGGCTGAGCGTGAGTGGCGGTCTGGTCCTTCTTACTGGTCACTGGCTGTGGAGCCCTACGCCGGGGTCGCTATACTGTTTAACACCACAGACGTGACGGTGCACAGGCTGACGGAGGTCGCTATGGGGAGGTGCCTGGTGCTAGAGGTGACCAGAGAGAATCCAGCTGTTCAATGAAGTGAAACAATAGCTATTTACCTCAATCCCTGTAGTAATGGCAGGTGACTTTAATGTTACCATGACATCAGGTGACAGGTCCTCGGGCAGAGCAGTGGTCAGAGACTCCAAAGTCCTACAGAACATCGTATCACAGGCCCATCTATGTGATGTATTTACTCTGGGTGGCAGGAAACCCAAGTACACCTACACATGTGCTGACAGGAGCAGTAGGATAGATATGGCGTTTGTGAGTCCCTTGGAGACTGTTAGTGGGATGAGTGAGAGGGCCGTCCCATATTCTGATCACCTGGCGTTATTATTTTGTATGGGAGCCTCAAACCGCTCTGATATTGGTCAGGGGCTATGGAGGCTTAACTCCAGCATCCTGGATGATGTCTGTGTCCAGAATTGTGTTCACTCCCTTTTTCAGGACCAGCTCCAGAGAGTAGACTTCTATGACAACATATCTGACTGGTGGGAGGATGTCAAGGAGGAGATCAGGTCCCTCTTAAAGAGACTGTCAGTGAAGAAGGGTAAGAGTAAGTACGGCCAGTATCTCAAGCTGCGGAAAGAATTGGAGTCACTGTATTCGGCGGGAGGGGGGACAAACAAACGATTGACCGACTGAAATCTGAGATAAAGCAGTATCAGTACAGCCGCTACACGTCTCTTGTTGTAGAACGGGATTACGGGACTCTGGGGGTTCCAGATCCATATGAAAATTGCCGGGAACGTGTGGCAAAAAAATCGATCACAGGTCTCACTGACTCCCAGGGAGTTTTGCAGGAATCTCGGGAGGGTATCCTGGGGGTGGTGAGATCCTACTAGGAAAATGGCTCAATTCTTGGAGGCAACTCCAGGTCCTGACACTAAAGATTTGGACTTCTCTCCTTTGACAGCAGGAATAACAGAGGAGGAGGTTAAAGAGGCCATTGATAAGTTACATCTGAAGAAGGCACCAGGACCAGATGGGATAACATGTGAATTTTATAAGAAGTTCAGAGACCTCTTAGCCCCGATCCTTGTGGATGTGTTTACTAATTGTCTAGAAAATCACCTGATGCCTCCATCCATGAGAGTGTCCTCCCTTATTCTGCTGTCCAAAGGTAAGGAGCCGAGTGACATCAAGAACTGGAGGCCGATCGCCCTCTTGAATGTTGACCGGAAGATTTTGGCAAAAATTCTATTCTCTAGATTAGTCTGTTTGTCCCCGGCACTGTTGGCAGGCTCTCAGTACGGCACGGTAAGAGGGCGGAACATCTCTGGAGCAGTCATCTCGATAAGAGAGATGTTTGAGAGATGTAAAGCTCTGAGGTGTGGGAGATATGTTGTAGGTCTGGACCAGGCTAAAGCCTTTGACAGGGTTGACCACGATTATCTATGGGCCACTTTGTCAAAGTACGGTATTCCGGGAGAATTTGTGGATTGGCTCAGGACTTTGTACAGAGAGGCGAAGAGCTTTCCTCTGATCAATGGTTGGCAGGGGGACACTTTCGGGGTAGAGGCCGGGGTGCGACAGGGCTGCCCCCTGAGTCCACTGCTGTATGTGTTTGCCATAGACTTGTTTCTGCGATCACTGCAGCAGTGTGATTTTCAGGGGGTGCCGGTCCCCCGTTGCTTGCCTTTGAAGGTAGTCGCCTACGCGGATGATGTGACTGTGGTGATATCTGAACCTCGTGAGGTGGAGATGTTGTCTGCAGCCATCAGAATTTACTCAGGGGCCTCCGGGTCTCTGGTCAACCTTGAGAAGAGTCAAGCTTTCTGGACATTGGACACTGCTCCTGGCTTTGATCTGCCACAATTCGCCAAGGCCTCCACCCATATTAAAATCCTTGGGGTTAAATTCGGGAGGGAAGACAATGCCAAACTAAATTGGGAAGAGAAGTTGGAAACCGGAAATGCAAAGGTTCAGCGATGGAAGAACTGGAGGCTGACCTATAGAGAAAGGGTTACTCTGATGAAGACTTACCTGGTCCCTGTCTTCCTCTACGTCTCTGTCATCTTTCCTTTGCCAGAATCTTTCTCCGCTAGGCTCTTTAGCCTGTTCTTCCAGCTTTTATGGGGGAACAGGTTGAACCCAGTAAAAAGAGGGATCACCTACCTACGGAGGAGAGAGGGTGGACTGGATATGTTAAATCCAAGGGTCTTTTTTGACTCCATGTTTCTGAAAGTTAATTTTGGATGCCTGGACTCAAACAATGATCTCCTGTGGGTAAGTAGTGTCAGGGACTGGATATTGCCTTTTGCAGAGTCTTGGGTGCGAGGCGGCAGTCTCAAGAGGGGCCGATGGACTCCTGGCTTCCTCCCCCAGTATCTGGAGTATGGGATACGGTGTTTGAAAAAGTGGAGAATAGATAAGACCTATCTGGAGAGTAAGACCAGGAAGGACCTTTATATGAGTGTCTGTAGGACCTTTTATACTTTACAGCCAGCTCTGAGGGACTGCACAACGGCCACCCTGCAGGAGAGTCTGAAGCTCCTCAATAGTCCTAGGCTTCCTGCAAAACTATTCGACATCGCTTGGCTATCACTGCACGGGAAGCTTTTTGTTAGGGGCAATTTAAAGTTTTTAAGTGTCTCAGACCGTATGTGCCCCTTGGGTTGTCAGCAGGAGGAGACGATGCAGCACTTCATTACCGAGTGCCAGGGAGGGAGGCGGATATGGCAGGAGGTGTCCCGCAGGCTTAGGATACCAAGACTGCAGTCTCTGACCTACCCTGATGTAATCTATGGGGTGACACCACAGGCAGCCAGCATCGACACGGGGACCATGTACCTCATCATCACGGTAACTAAATACTACCACTGGCACACCAGGACCAGAGTGTCCGTCCATAATGAGTCCTTCCAGCCCATGACCGCAGTCACACAGATACTATCAGAGCTGAGGTGGATCCGATCATTAGAGTTCAGGAAAAAGAGTGAGAATGTTCAGTTATGGAGGAACATAAATCTACAGTGATGGATTATATGTCATGGAATTCTGTTTATTTCTTTTTTTTCCTTATTACCAGTGATGGACTTTTTAATTTGAAGTTACTCTAAATTCATTATTTTGCTGATGTGTTTGATCTTTGTTAAATAATTGTTTTATTTTTCATTCTGACAAGAATGTATTGTAAATTTTTGTTTGTTTTAACTAATAAAAATTGCCCCCTATGTACAGGAATATAACTACTATAATACTGCCCCCTATGTACAAGAATATAACTACTATAATACTGCCCCCTATGTACAGGAATATAACTACTATAATACTGCCCCCTATGTACAGGAATATAACTACTATAATACTGCCCCTATGTACAGGAATATAACTACTATAATACTGCCCCCTATGTACAGGAATATAACTACTATAATACTGCCCCCTATGTACAAGAATATAACTACTATAATACTGCCCCCTATGTACAGGGATATAACTACTATAATACTGCCCCCTATGTACAGGAATATAACTACTATAATACTGCCTCCTATGTACAGGAATATAACTACTATAATACTGCCTCCTATGTACAAGACTATAACTACTATAATACTGCCCCCTATGTACAGGAATATAACTACTATAATACTGCCCCTATGTACAGGAATATAACTACTATAATACTGCCCTCTATGTACAGGAATATAACTACTATAATACTGCCCCCTATGTACAAGAATATAACTACTATAATACTGCCCCCTATGTACAGGAATATAACTACTATAATACTGCCCCCTATGTACAGGAATATAACTACTATAATACTGCCCCCTATGTACAGGAATATAACTACTATAATACTGCCCCCTATGTACAAGAATATAACTACTATAATACTGCCCCCTATGTACAAGAATATAACTACTATAATACTGCCCCCTATGTACAGGAATATAACTACTATAATACTGCCCCCTATGTACAAGAATATAACTACTATAATACTGCTCCCTATGTACAGGAATATAACTACTATAATACTGCCCCCTATGTACAGGAATATAACTGCTATAATACTGCCCCCTATGTACAGGGATATAACTACTATAATACTGCCCCCATGTACAGGAATATAACTACTATAATACTGCCCCCATGTACAGGAATATAACTACTATAATACTGCCCCCATGTACAAGAATATAACTACTATAATACTGCCCCCTATGTACAAGAATATAACTACTATAATACTGCCCCCTATGTACAGGAATATAACTACTATAATACTGCCCCCATGTACAAGAATATAACTACTATAATACTGTCCCCCTATGAACAGGAATATAACTACTATAATACTGCCCCCTATGTACAGGAATATAACTACTATAATACTGCCCCCTATGTACAAGAATATAACTACTATAATACTGCCCCCTATGTACAGGAATATAACTACTATAATACTGCCCCCATGTACAAGAATATAACTACTATAATACTGCCCCCATGTACAGGAATATAACTACTATAATACTGCCCCCATGTACAAGAATATAACTACTATAATACTGCCCCCATGTACAGGAATATAACTACTATAATACTGCCCCCATGTACAAGAATATAACTACTATAATACTGCCCCCATGTACAAGAATATAACTACTATAATACTGCCCCCATGTACAAGAATATAACTACTATAATACTGCCCCCATGTACAAGAATATAACTACTATAATACTGCCCCCTATGTACAGGAATATAACTACTATAATACTGCCCCCATGTACAAGAATATAACTATTATAATACTGCCCCCTATGTACAGGAATATAACTACTATAATACTGCCCCCATGTACAAGAATATAACTACTATAATACTGCCCCCTATGTACAAGAATATAACTACTATAATACTGCCCCCTATGTACAAGAATATAACTACTATAATACTGCCCCCATGTACAAGAATATAACTACTATAATACTGCCCCCTATGTACAGGAATATAACTACTATAATACTGCCCCCTATGTACAGGAATATAACTACTATAATACTGCCCCCATGTACAAGAATATAACTATTATAATACTGCCCCCTATGTACAGGAATATAACTACTATAATACTGCCCCCATGTACAAGAATATAACTATTATAATACTGCCCCCTATGTACAGGAATATAACTACTATAATACTGCCCCCTATGTACAAGAATATAACTACTATAATACTGCCCCCATGTACAAGAATATAACTACTATAATACTGCCCCCTATGTACAGGAATATAACTACTATAATACTGCCCCCATGTACAAGAATATAACTATTATAATACTGCCCCCTATGTACAAGAATATAACTACTATAATACTGCCCCTATGTACAGGAATATAACTACTATAATACTGCCCCCTATGTACAAGAATATAACTACTATTATACTGCCCCCTATGTACAGGAATATAACTACTATAATACCGCCCCCTATGTACAGGAATATAACTACTATAATACTGCCCGCTATGTACAAGAATATAACTACTATAATACTGCCCCCTATGTACAAGAATATAACTACTATAATACTGCCCCCTATGTACAGGAATATAAGTACTATAATACTGCCCCTATGTACAGGAATATAACTACTATAATACCGCCCCCTATGTACAGGAATATAACTACTATAATACCGCCCCCTATGTACAGGAATATAACTACTATAATACTGCCCCCTATGTACAGGAATATAACTACTATAATACTGCCCCTATGTACAGGAATATAACTACTATAATACCGCCCCCTATGTACAGGAATATAACTACTATAATACTGCCCCCTATGTACAGGAATATAACTACTATAATACTGCCCCCTATGTACAGGAATATAACTACTATAATACTGCCCCCTATGTACAGGAATATAACTACTATAATACTGCCCCCTATGTACAAGAATATAACTACTATAATACTGCCCCCCCCCCCTATGTACAGTAATATAACTACTATAATACTGCCCCCTATGTACAGGAATATAACTACTATAATACTGCCCCCTATGACAGACATGATATCTGGGTTGCCATTATCAGCACTCGGGTTCTTACACTGTTATGAAGCAGAGGTTCTCCCTGTGACCCCCATTAGTCTCAACCACAACTCCTGAGGTAATGTGGGGGCGCAGGATGGGTGGGAGATGTATTTGGGGTCCCGGGGAGAGTCATGTTTGTCCTCCTTTCCTAGAATCACTTGGGATCCCAGGGAATGGTGCCTGTTGTCCTGTTGTAAAGCAGATCAAATATGTTAGATTCCAGGGATAGTCATGTTTGTCCTCTCTCAGCTCCCTGGATCGGATGTGGCTGCAGTCGGTGCGGAGGAGGAGGAGGGAGATGAAGGCTCCGGGTAATGTGCTGTGCAGAGGAACTACAAGTCCCAGCAGCTTACAGACGCCCTGTGTAAGTAACAAATATGGATTAAGTCAACCAATCAGAGTCCAGTTTTCTTCCTGAGCATTCAATTAGGCAGAAATGTGATTGGAGGCCACATCCTGAGTAGTTTATACCCAATACAAGATGGAGGCTCCCGGTGTCACTGATATAAGATGGAGGCTCGGGTGTCACTGATATAAGATGGAGGCTCCGGTGTCACTGATATAAGATGGAGGCTCCGGTGTCACTGATATAAGATGGAGGCTCGGGTGTCACTGATATAAGATGGAGGCTCCGGTGTCACTGATATAAGATGGAGGCTCCCGGTGTCACTGATACAAGATGGAGGCTCCCGGTGTCACTGATATAAGATGGAGGCTCCGGTGTCACTGATATAAGATGGAGGCTCCGGTGTCACTGATATAAGATGGAGGCTCCGGTGTCACTGATATAAGATGGAGGCTCCCGGTGTCACTGATATAAGATGGAGGCTCCGGTGTCACTGATATAAGATGGAGGCTCCCGGTGTCACTGATATAAGATGGAGGCTCCCGGTGTCACTGATATAAGATGGAGGCTCCGGTGTCACTGATATAAGATGGAGGCTCCGGTGTCACTGATATAAGATGGAGGCTCCCGGTGTCACTGATATAAGATGGAGGCTCCGGTGTCACTGATATAAGATGGAGGCTCCGGTGTCACTGATATAAGATGGAGGCTCCCGGTGTCACTGATATAAGATGGAGGCTCCGGTGTCACTGATATAAGATGGAGGCTCCGGTGTCACTGATATAAGATGGAGGCTCCGGTGTCACTGATATAAGATGGAGGCTCCGGTGTCACTGATATAAGATGGAGGCTCCGGTGTCACTGATATAAGATGGAGGCTCCGGTGTCACTGATATAAGATGGAGGCTCCGGTGTCACTGATATAAGATGGAGGCTCCGGTGTCACTGATATAAGATGGAGGCTCCGGTGTCACTGATATAAGATGGAGGCTCCGGTGTCACTGATATAAGATGGAGGCTCCGGTGTCACTGATATAAGATGGAGGCTCCGGTGTCACTGATATAAGATGGAGGCTCCGGTGTCACTGATATAAGATGGAGGCTCCGGTGTCACTGATATAAGATGGAGGCTCCGGTGTCACTGATATAAGATGGAGGCTCCGGTGTCACTGATATAAGATGGAGGCTCCGGTGTCACTGATATAAGATGGAGGCTCCGGTGTCACTGATATAAGATGGAGGCTCCGGTGTCACTGATATAAGATGGAGGCTCCGGTGTCACTGATATAAGATGGAGGCTCCGGTGTCACTGATATAAGATGGAGGCTCCGGTGTCACTGATATAAGATGGAGGCTCCGGTGTCACTGATATAAGATGGAGGCTCCGGTGTCACTGATATAAGATGGAGGCTCCGGTGTCACTGATATAAGATGGAGGCTCCGGTGTCACTGATATAAGATGGAGGCTCCGGTGTCACTGATATAAGATGGAGGCTCCGGTGTCACTGATATAAGATGGAGGCTCCGGTGTCACTGATATAAGATGGAGGCTCCCGGTGTCACTGATATAAGATGGAGGCTCCGGTGTCACTGATATAAGATGGAGGCTCCCGGTGTCACTGATATAAGATGGAGGCTCCGGTGTCACTGATATAAGATGGAGGCTCCCGGTGTCACTGATATAAGATGGAGGCTCCCGGTGTCACTGATATAAGATGGAGGCTCCGGTGTCACTGATATAAGATGGAGGCTCCCGGTGTCACTGATATAAGATGGAGGCTCCCGGTGTCACTGATATAAGATGGAGGCTCCGATGTCACTGATATAAGATGGAGGCTCCCGATGTCACTGATATAAGATGGAGGCTCCCGGTGTCACTGATATAAGATGGAGGCTCCCGGTGTCACTGATATAAGATGGAGGCTCCCGGTGTCACTGATATAAGATGGAGGCTCCGGTGTCACTGATATAAGATGGAGGCTCCGGTGTCACTGATATAAGATGGAGGCTCCGGTGTCACTGATATAAGATGGAGGCTCCCGGTGTCACTGATATAAGATGGAGGCTCCCGGTGTCACTGATATAAGATGGAGGCTCCGGTGTCACTGATATAAGATGGAGGCTCCGGTGTCACTGATATAAGATGGAGGCTCCGGTGTCACTGATATAAGATGGAGGCTCCCGGTGTCACTGATATAAGATGGAGGCTCCGGTGTCACTGATATAAGATGGAGGCTCGGGTGTCACTGATATAAGATGGAGGCTCCCGGTGTCACTGATATAAGATGGAGGCTCCCGGTGTCACTGATATAAGATGGAGGCTCCGGTGTCACTGATATAAGATGGAGGCTCCGGTGTCACTGATATAAGATGGAGGCTCCGGTGTCACTGATATAAGATGGAGGCTCCGGTGTCACTGATATAAGATGGAGGCTCCGGTGTCACTGATATAAGATGGAGGCTCCGGTGTCACTGATATAAGATGGAGGCTCCGGTGTCACTGATATAAGATGGAGGCTCCCGGTGTCACTGATATAAGATGGAGGCTCCCGGTGTCACTGATATAAGATGGAGGCTCCGGTGTCACTGATATAAGATGGAGGCTCCGGTGTCACTGATATAAGATGGAGGCTGTGACCTTTCTCTTACTCTCTCGGCCTCCTCCTCCCTTTGTCTAGTCGGTTGCCTCCATTTTGGATTCGCCTTTCGCTGGAATGTGATGATTTTGCGTTGATCATTCTGATGTTTTACCTGTGAGGAATCCGGAGAATGGAGTTTAGGGCCCCGAGGGAGCGGCACCCGATGTCTTCACCTCCGCATGAAGGATCTCACTGATTACTTCTCCCCGGGGTCATCAGGAAACATCCGGAAGTTGCTGAGTCCCAGACACCGAGCGTCAGCAGTGTATAACACCCCCCCCATACACTGACTGTATAACACCCCCCATACACTGACTGTATAACACCCCCCCCCCCCATACACTGACTGTATAACACCCCCATACACTGACTGTATAACACCCCCCATACACTGACTGTATAACACCCCCCATACACTGACTGTATAACACCCCCATACACTGACTGTATAACACCCCCCCATACACTGACTGTATAACACCCCCCATACACTGACTGTATAACACCCCCCATACACTGACTGTATAACACCCCCCATACACTGACTGTATAACACCTCCATACACTGACTGTATAACACCCCCCATACACTGACTGTATAACACCCCCCATACACTGACTGTATAACACCCCCCATACACTGACTGTATAACACCCCCCATACACTGACTGTATAACACCCCCATACACTGACTGTATAACACCCCCCATACACTGACTGTATAACACCCCCCATACACTGACTGTATAACACCCCCCATACACTGACTGTATAACACCCCCCATACACTGACTGTATAACACCCCCCATACACTGACTGTATAACACCCCCCATACACTGACTGTATAACACCCCCCATACACTGACTGTATAACACCCCCATACACTGACTGTATAACACCCCCATACACTGACTGTATAACACCCCCCATACACTGACTGTATAACACCTCCATACACTGACTGTATAACACCTCCATACACTGACTGTATAACACCCCCCATACACTGACTGTATAACACCCCCCATACACTGACTGTATAACACCCCCCATACACTGACTGTATAACACCCCCATACACTGACTGTATAACACCCCCCCCCCCATACACTGACTGTATAACACCCCCATACACTGACTGTATAACACCCCCCCCCCCCATACACTGACTGTATAACACCTCCATACACTGACTGTATAACACCCCCCATACACTGACTGTATAACACCTCCATACACTGACTGTATAACACCTCCATACACTGACTGTATAACACCTCCCATACACTGACTGTATAACACCTCCATACACTGACTGTATAACACCCCCATACACTGACTGTATAACACCCCCCATACACTGACTGTATAACACCCCCCATACACTGACTGTATAACACCCCCATACACTGACTGTATAACACCCCCATACACTGACTGTATAACACCCCCATACACTGACTGTATAACACCCCCATACACTGACTGTATAACACCCCCATACACTGACTGTATAACACCCCCCATACACTGACTGTATAACACCCCCATACACTGACTGTATAACACCCCCATACACTGACTGTATAACACCTCCCATACACTGACTGTATAACACCCCCATACACCGACTGTATAACACCCCCATACACTGACTGTATAACACCCCCCATACACTGACTGTATAACACCCCCCATACACTGACTGTATAACACCCCCCATACACTGACTGTATAACACCTCCATACACCGACTGTATAACACCCCCCATACACTGACTGTATAACACCTCCATACACCGACTGTATAACACCCCCATACACCGACTGTATAACACCCCCCATACACTGACTGTATAACACCCCCCCATACACTGACTGTATAACACCCCCCCATACACTGACTGTATAACACCTCCCCATACACTGACTGTATAACACCCCCCATACACTGACTGTTTAACACCCCCCATACACTGACTGTATAACACCCCCCCATACACTGACTGTATAACACCCCCCATACACTGACTGTATAACACCTCCATACACTGACTGTATAACACCTCCATACACTGACTGTATAACACCTCCATACACTGACTGTATAACACCCTCCATACACTGACTGTATAACACCCCCCCATACACTGACTGTATAACACCCTCCATACACTGACTGTATAACACCCCCCATACACTGACTGTATAACACCCCCATACACTGACTGTATAACACCTCCATACACTGACTGTATAACACCCCCCATACACTGACTGTATAACACCCCCATACACTGACTGTATAACACCCCCATACACTGACTGTATAACACCCCCCCATACACTGACTGTATAACACCCCCCATACACTGACTGTATAACACCCCCCATACACTGACTGTATAACACCTCCATACACCGACTGTATAACACCCCCCATACACTGACTGTATAACACCTCCATACACCGACTGTATAACACCCCCATACACCGACTGTATAACACCCCCATACACTGACTGTATAACACCCCCCATACACTGACTGTATAACACCCCCCCATACACTGACTGTATAACACCCCCCCATACACTGACTGTATAACACCTCCCCATACACTGACTGTATAACACCCCCCATACACTGACTGTTTAACACCCCCCATACACTGACTGTATAACACCCCCCCATACACTGACTGTATAACACCCCCCATACACTGACTGTATAACACCTCCATACACTGACTGTATAACACCTCCATACACTGACTGTATAACACCTCCATACACTGACTGTATAACACCTCCATACACTGACTGTATAACACCTCCATACACTGACTGTATAACACCCCCCATACACTGACTGTATAACACCCCCATACACTGACTGTATAACACCTCCATACACTGACTGTATAACACCTCCATACACTGACTGTATAACACCCTCCATACACTGACTGTATAACACCTCCATACACTGACTGTATAACACCCCCCATACACTGACTGTATAACACCCCCATACACTGACTGTATAACACCCCCATACACTGACTGTATAACACCCCCCCATACACTGACTGTATAACACCCCCCATACACTGACTGTATAACACCCCCATACACTGACTGTATAACATCCCCCCATACACTGACTGTATAACACCCCCCATACACTGACTGTATAACACCCCCCATACACTGACTGTATAACACCCCCCATACACTGACTGTATAACACCCCCATACACTGACTGTATAACATCCCCCCATACACTGACTGTATAACACCCCCCATACACTGACTGTATAACACCCCCCATACACTGACTGTATAACACCCCCATACACTGACTGTATAACACCCCCATACACTGACTGTATAACACCTCCATACACTGACTGTATAACACCCCCCATACACTGACTGTATAACACCCCCATACACTGACTGTATAACACCCCCATACACTGACTGTATAACACCTCCCATACACCGACTGTATAACACCTCCCCCCCATACACTGACTGTATAACACCTCCCATACACCGACTGTATAACACCCCCCATACACTGACTGTATAACACCTCCCCCCCATACACTGACTGTATAACACCTCCATACACCGACTGTATAACACCTCCCATACACTGACTGTATAACACCCTCCATACACTGACTGTATAACACCTCCATACACTGACTGTATAACACCCCCATACACTGACTGTATAACACCCCCCATACACCGACTGTATAACACCTCCCCCCCATACACTGACTGTATAACACCTCCCATACACCGACTGTATAACACCTCCATACACCGACTGTATAACACCTCCCATACACCGACTGTATAACACCCTCCATACACTGACTGTATAACACCTCCATACACCGACTGTATAACACCCCCATACACTGACTGTATAACACCCCCATACACTGACTGTATAACACCCCCCATACACTGACTGTATAACACCTCCATACACTGACTGTATAACACCCTCCATACACTGACTGTATAACACCTCCATACACTGACTGTATAACACCTCCATACACTGACTGTATAACACCCCCCATACACTGACTGTATAACACCCCCCATACACTGACTGTATAACACCTCCATACACTGACTGTATAACACCCCCATACACTGACTGTATAACACCTCCGTACACTGACTGTATAACACCCCCCATACACTGACTGTATAACACCCCCCATACACTGACTGTATAACACCTCCATACACTGACTGTATAACACCCCCATACACTGACTGTATAACACCCCCCATACACTGACTGTATAACACCCCCCCATACACTGACTGTATAACACCCCCCATACACTGACTGTATAACACCTCCATACACTGACTGTATAACACCCCCCATACACCGACTGTATAACACCCCCATACACTGACTGTATAACACCCCCCATACACTGACAGTATAACACCTCCATACACTGACTGTATAACACCCCCCATACACTGACTGTATAACACCTCCATACACTGACTGTATAACACCTCCATACACTGACTGTATAACACCTCCATACACTGACTGTATAACACCCCCCATACACTGACTGTATAACACCTCCATACACTGACTGTATAACACCCCCATACACTGACTGTATAACACCTCCATACACTGACTGTATAACACCTCCCCATACACTGACTGTATAACACCCCCATACACTGACTGTATAACACCCCCCATACACCGACTGTATAACACCTCCCATACACTGACTGTATAACACCCCCCATACACTGACTGTATAACACCCCCCCATACACTGACTGTATAACACCCCCCATACACTGACTGTATAACACCCCCATACACTGACTGTATAACACCTCCATACACTGACTGTATAACACCCTCCATACACTGACTGTATAACACCCCCATACACTGACTGTATAACACCTCCATACACTGACTGTATAACACCCCCCATACACTGACTGTATAACACCTCCATACACTGACTGTATAACACCTCCCATACACTGACTGTATAACACCTCCATACACTGACTGTATAACACCTCCATACACTGACTGTATAACACCTCCCATACACCGACTGTATAACACCCCCATACACTGACTGTATAACACCCCCCCATACACTGACTGTATAACACCCCCCATACACTGACTGTATAACACCCCCCATACACTGACTGTATAACACCCCCATACACTGACTGTATAACACCCCCCATACACTGACTGTATAACACCTCCATACACTGACTGTATAACACCCCCCATACACTGACTGTATAACACCCCCATACACTGACTGTATAACACCCCCCATACACTGACTGTATAACACCTCCATACACCGACTGTATAACACCCCCATACACCGACTGTATAACACCCCCATACACCGACTGTATAACACCCCCATACACCGACTGTATAACACCCCCATACACCGACTGTATAACACCCCCATACACCGACTGTATAACACCTCCCCATACACCGACTGTATAACACCCCCCCATACACCGACTGTATAACACCCCCCCATACACTGACTGTATAACACCCCCCCATACACTGACTGTATAACACCTCCATACACTGACTGTATAACACCTCCATACACTGACTGTATAACACCTCCATACACTGACTGTATAACACCTCCATACACTGACTGTATAACACCCCCCATACACTGACTGTATAACACCCCCATACACTGACTGTATAACACCTCCATACACTGACTGTATAACACCCCCCATACACTGACTGTATAACACCCCCATACACTGACTGTATAACACCCCCATACACCGATTGTATAACACCCCCCATACACCGACTGTATTGTTTAACCCTTGTTATGATCCTTGTATCTCTGGGGCCTTTTTGAGGCTTTGAAGTGATGGAGATCAATAAAACCAATGAATGAAATTCCTGGAGAAATTCCTCCACACCCTGTCCATCACCTCCAGAGGGCGGAGGAGAGCCTTTCTGTGAGGTCATCTCAAGCAGATTAGGTCATGTGACCTGACACATCATAGTCGATAACTAATTCACACAGATCTTATGACCATAATTGGGTCAGATCTGTGTTATCATCTGTGTGTTTATAAAACTTTGCCAGGAGAGGGGTTCTGTGATACCACCCATGCTGGGTTCTCATGGACTGTAGCTCATCTTCCAAGGACTGGAACTCATTCTGGTCCTTAAGAGCCGTCAGTAGCTTCATAACGTGGGGTATTGTTTGTGGTTTTCCTGCTGCTCCCCCCTGATCAGAAAGGGTGACACAAGGAGATGACCTGATGTGAGGAGAAGATCTCACCACTCATCCACCTTGTCGTGTTCTCCACATGTTCAGTCTTGGCCCATTGAAGATGATTGAGGAAATATCATAGTCATCTGTAGCACCATGAAATTCTGATTTGATGACTCTGTCCTCCAGATCTGTTCGTCTCGAGGCGTCTCCGGATGGAGGACATCTTTGACGTTGTAATTATGACACTGTGACTCATGCTCTATCATGGAGTTTCTGGAAATTTCCAAGATTTTATTTCTGTTTCCCATTAGGACTACAACTAGGTCCCAGCAACACCCCTCCGAATTCCCATCCTATTGCTTAAATATGTCACTTCAAAGGCTGGAGCTCAGGACCTTTGTGACCTGCAGTTGGGACATTGTAAGGACATAGAGAAGCCTGAGAAAAAAGCAGACGTCCCGCGACCCCTCCCCAACTCCTGCCTCCAAGTCATTTACCTTCAGGCCGGATGAAGCATTTGTCAAATATTTTGTAGAGGGGCGTCCTGGTGGAGGCTCGGGTAGGTTGTAATGACTCGTATTGTCGCTGTTTACAGTGTAAATAGCCGATATAAATCCCTTCCAGGACACGGCAGATTTCACACCTTGTAAAAGTCTCAAGTATCTGTTACCTGAGGAATGGGACTTTCCACAGGGAGAATAACCAAAGTCATGGAAGACGTGTCATCCCGTGTCATGGCTATAGATTATACATGGAAGATTATGGAACTGATCTGGACCCAATGACCGATCTTCTGTGACAGAAGCTTCTTGTGGCTCTTTTAACTATTGTTGGATTGACCAATAACTTTATCTCAGATATTCAGACTCCATTGTGGCTTCTAGGTCCTCCTGGGCAGGGACCTTTCCCTGTAGCAATATTCTATTCTTGGTTATGATGGGGTTGGGCTCCGAGATGTCCTCCTCCACCATTGAAACCATCACAACCCATCCCAGCGCTTTATCAGCCATAGTGTAGATGGTGGGTACATGTCCGGCCATAACTCAGAACCCTGGCTGTACGCTTTGTCCTTCAACCGCAGGAATCAGTTATGAGGCAACCACCGCTCTTCTCAGCAGACCTGGCCAAAAATGAAAAAGGCTAAAAGCAGGAATCTAGGGTGGTCCCAGGATCCAGCGATTCCTATCATACTGCATGCAGGATGGAAGGAGCTGCTGTAGATGGACACTGGAGGCCACGGACCCTCCACCAAAAATCCTTCATGGAAAGTTGACTTCTTTATTCCATCTTTGTCTAAAAAATAAAATAAATGGAATTCTCCTTGGAGGAGCTGAACCTCCTGGATGTCCGACTCCCAGTGACATCTGAGGAATGAGATTCTGGTATTTTAATTATCTACAAATTGTCTTATTATTCTGATGCGATCTCCTCCTTATCTGAGAGGTCATAAAGATAAGGAGCGGTGGTGGGGCGGAGCGTGTGGCCCCTTATCTCTGCTCCAGGCTATGCGCTCAGGTATGCTGCTCCGCGACATCACTGATAGACCCCCCAGCAGCCGGTCATACTCCGTACACAGCCATAGTGTAACCCCTCCCCCAAATAAATTTGGTTTTAAAAGACATAATTTAATTGGACTTGCAATAGTAGAGAAAGAGAATGGCACTCACGCCTTCTTAAAGGGACATTTATTTAACCCCTTCAGGACGCAGCCAGTTTGTACATTAAGGCTCCGCCTCCAGCATGTGTCGCTTTATCTGGTCATAAGTTTTGAACACTTTAACTTACCAAAATGTTTTTGAGACAGTTTTTTCGTGACACATTGGGGCAGATTTACGTACAGTGCCGCTGGAGGTCACAGAAAGTGCATTGTCCATGTGTAATGCCTTGTGCCGCAATTCACTAAGATCGTGCACCCGATATCCTGCATGTGTCGCTACTCCCGCTCAGGTCCGACAGAGTCTTTTTAGTGCTGCATCTTAGTGCTTGGACTTGCGACAAAATTTGAAATCCTGCACCCTGCGGCAAAATTCCAAGCGCACACACTTCTGAAATACCTGTGCAATCCCCGAAAACGGTGCACAGTCCGACAAAAGTGAGCAGCGCAACCCTTTGTAAATGTTCCTCATTGTCCTTCATGTTGGTAGTAAATTTTGTTTGATATGTTTTGCGTTTACCGTATATACTTGAGTATATAAAAAAAAAATGAACACTGTACTCCCTGTCAGGCACCAGGGGTAGTGGACCCACTGGACCACCATGGACGATGACATAAGCCGACACCTGGGAGTTGGAGTCCAAGTGGCACCCGGTTTTCATCAGAGCCCGTCACAAAGCGGATTGGACTTGCTGCAGAGTGGTACCACCAGGTCGCTTCACAGGCGTGACTTTGTCCGTGGTTGCGGCCAAGCTGTAGTACAAAGTCAAAAGGCAAGACCGTGGTCAGGGACAGGCAGGAGGTCAAGACAGGCAGCACAGGATCGGAGTCGGGGATGTAGTGGAAGGTCAAGACAGGCAGCACGGGATCAAAGTCAATAACGGAACTGGGGTTACAACAAGAATACAGTATACAAGCACAGGGCATCAGACAAAGCTTTCTCTAAGGCTGTGAAGCACAAAGAAAGCAGGGGACACAGGAAGGGGCTATATATTTAACAGAATTGTCAGCTAGCCAGCGCCAATTATTGGCGCACTGCCTCCTTAAATTTCTGGAAGCAGGCGCGCGCACCCTAGGAGGCGGGGCTGCATGCGCTGGACCGCCGGAGCCAGCGCTGGATTGAGGGAAGATGAGACTAGCAGCGGGGGTCCGGTGGAGCGGACCACAGTCCAAAATGTTATCCTCGGGATCCAAGTATTTCTCGTCTGGCCCGAACCCCTTCCCTCTAACTGTCCTCATATCCAGGACCTCCTTTACCTCGAAGACATTGGTGGAATCAGCCTCAGGAGCAGGAGGAGGCACTTGCCGAGAGAAGCGATTCAGGACGACTGGCTTCAAGAGAGAGACCTGGAAGGAGTTCAGGATGAGAATGGAAGAGGAAGGCGAAGCTTAAATGCCACAGGATTTATGCTTCAGTACTTCAAATGGACCCAGGAATCGGGGCCAAGTCTATAGCTGGGGATCTTCAAACGGACATACCTAGAAGACCTAGGCTTCTTGTACGCCTGGGTTTTGGTGCGAGCGGATGCCCGGATTAAAGAGTGATTTGTTTGCTCCCAGATGGATCTGAAATCTCGGACCAATTCTTTCATAGCAGGAACAAGAGGGAGAGGGGGACAAGGATGTTGTTCATACACAATGAAAAATGGAGCTGAGCCGGCAGATTCGGAGTCCAGAGAGTTGTAGAAGAATTCAGCCCATGGCAGCAGAGTGGACCAGTTGTCTTGTCGGGCTTAGACAAAATGGCGGACATAGCAGCCCAGGGTCTGATTAACTCCCTCAACTTGTCCATTGGACTGCGGTTGGTACACAGATGAGAAGTCCAGCTTCACTTGAAGTTGACCGCTCAGGGATAGCCAGACACGGGAAACTAGAAGAAGATGAAAGGTCCATGGGAAGCTGGATATTGGCAACGAGCAGGAGCCCACAAAATCCTGTACATCCTTGACCAGATCAGGCCACCAGTAGAAACGGGAAATGAGGGCGATAGAGCGTTGCACCCCAGGGTGTTCAGCCACACTTGAGCAATGTCCCAAAGTTAGTATCCTCTTCTGAAGAGCAGGTTGGAGATAAAGGTTCTAGTGGTCTGTATATATGCAGACTGGAAAGTGAGCTCCCTCCAGAAGATAGCGACACTCTTCTAAGGCCAGTTTGATGGCCAGTACTTCTCGGTCTCCTATGGAGTAATTCCTCTCTGCAGAAGAGAAAGTCTTAGAGAAGAACCCACAGGTGAGACTTCAGCCCTTGGACCCTTTCTGAGTGAGCACCTCTCCAGCGCCCACTGAGGAGGCGTCAACCTCCAGCTGGAATGACTTCTCTGCATCAAGCCATGTGAGAACCGGATCGAAGGTGGACTTCAGCTTAGCATAAGCTTTTTCAGCCACCGGAGGCCAGAGTTTAGGACTGCCGTTCTTCTTGCTCAGCTCCACAATGGGAGATACCAGAGAGGAGAAGTGAGGTATAATTATTAGCTCAGTAGGTCTATGTACATGCACAGATGGGACCTCACAGGCACAGCCTACAGACAGTACTGGGGTCCTGATCAGACCTCAGGTCAAGGGGCCGGGAGGAGAGAGAGAGGACCGAGGGGTTCGGAGGAGAGAGGACCGAGGGGTCCGGAGGAGAGAGGGCCGAGGGGTCCGGAGGAGAGAGGGCCGAGGGGTCCGGAGGACAGAGGGCCGAGGGGTCCGGAGGAGAGAGCACCGAGGGGTCCGGAGGAGAGAGAGAGCACCGAGGGGTCCGGAGGGGAGAGAGAGCACCGAGGGGTCCGGAGGAGAGAGAGAGCACCGAGGGGTCTGGAGGAGAGAGAGAAAGGACCGAGGGGTCCGGAGGAGAGAGAGAGGAACGAGGGGCCCGGAGGAGAGAGAGAGCACCGAGGGGCCCAGAGGAGAGAGAGGGGAACGAGGGGCCGGGAGGAGAGAGAAAGGACCGAGGGGTCCAGAGGAGAGAGAGAAAGGACCGAGGGGTCTAGAGGAGAGAGAGAAAGGACCGAGGGGTCCAGAGGAGAGAGAGAAAGGACCGAGGGGTCCAGAGGAGAGAGAGAAAGGACCGAGGGGTCCAGAGGAGAGAGAGAAAGGACCGAGGGGTCCAGAGGAGAGAGAGAAAGGACCGAGGGGTCCAGAGGAGAGAGAGAAAGGACCGAGGGGTCCAGAGGACAGAGAGAAAGGACCGAGGGGTCCAGAGGACAGAGAGAAAGGACCGAGGGGTCCAGAGGAGAGAGAGAAAGGACCGAGGGGTCCAGAGGAGAGAGAGAAAGGACCGAGGGGTCCAGAGGAGAGAGAGAAAGGACCGAGGGGTCCAGAGGAGAGAGAGAAAGGACCGAGGGGTCCAGAGGAGAGAGAGAAAGGACCGAGGGGTCCAGAGGAGAGAGCGAAAGGACCGAGGGGTCCAGAGGAGAGAGAGAAAGGACCGAGGGGTCCAGAGGAGAGAGAGCGGACCCCTCGGTGCTGAGGAGACTCCTGGGGATCTCCTGTACATAATGATATATGTACAGCCGGTATAACCTGGGGATCTCCTCTATATAGTGATTATATGTACAGCCGGTATAACCTGGGGATCTCCTGTATATAGTGATATATGTACAGCCGGTATAACCTGGGGATCTCCTGTATATAGTGATATATGTACAGCCAGTATAACCTGGGGATCTCCTGTATATAGTGATATATGTACAGCCAGTATAACCTGGGGATCTCCTGTATATAATGATATATGTACAGTTGGTATAACCTGGGGATCTCCTGTATATAATGATATATGTACAGCCGGTATAACCTGGGGATCTCCTGTATATAATGATATATGTACAGCCGGTATAACCTGGGGATCTCCTGTATATAATGATGTATGTACAGCCGGTATAACCTGGGGATCTCCTGTATATAATGATGTATGTACAGCCGGTATAACCCGGGGATCTCCTGTATATAATGATATATGTACAGCCGGTATAACCCGGGGATCTCCTGTATATAATGATATATGTACAGCCGGTATAACCTGGGGATCTCCTGTATATAATGATATATGTACAGCCGGTATAACCTGGGGATCTCCTGTATATAATGATATATGTACAGCCGGTATAACGTGGGGATCTCCTGTATATAATGATATAGGTACAGCCGGTATAACCTGGAGATCTCCTGTATATAATGATATAGGTACAGCCGGTATAACCTGGGGATCTCCTGTATATAATGATATATGTACAGCCGGTATAACCTGGGGATCTCCTGTATATAATGATATATGTACAGCCGGTATAACCTGGGGATCTCCTGTATATAATGATATATGTACAGCCGGTATAACCTGGGGATCTCCTGTATGCAGTGATGTGTGATGTTATTCTGCTCTTGGTTGGTGGTTCTCCTGAGAGCTGTTGGTTTTTTATATGATCATTATAATTGTGAGAGAATATTCTAGACAGAATTGGAGGATGACGGAGTCTATAATTTTCCATCTCACCTCTTCACTAATATCGGTGCACAAGCCTCTAGAACACACAGGCTTTTTGTGTCTGGTGAATCAGATGGAATCTGCCCGACCTCTGTGGGGTCACAGGTGATGTCACTTGTGTGATTCATAGAAATGTCTTAAAGGGAACCTGTCACCAGAAGGCTGAATGTCACTGGTGACAGAGCCCAATTGGCACCGCGTAGCACTTTACGGAACTCTTACTTTCCCAACTGAGTTCCGCTCTGTCTGTGTAATAACCAGGGCTAAAGCCGACCTGCACCCTGCCTACAGGTCCTGCTCAGGTCCGAGAGCGAATCCTCTATTCAAGGCACATTCAATTTGCATAACACTCAGTTATGTGCAGTGTCCTCCATCCTGTGCAGTCTGTACTATGTGCAGTGTCCTCCCTCCTGTGCAGTCTGTACTATGTGCAGTGTCCTCCCTCCTGTGCAGTCTGTACTATGTGCAGTGTCCTCCTGTGCAGTCTATACAGTGTGCAGTGTCCTCCCTCCTGTGCAGTCTGTACTATGTGCAGTGTCCTCCTCCTGTGCAGTCTGTACTATGTGCAGTGTCCTCCTCCTGTGCAGTCTGTACTATGTGCAGTGTCCTCCCTCCTGTGCAGTCTGTACTATGTGCAGTGTCCTCCCTCCTGTGCAGTCTGTACTATGTGCAGTGTCCTCCTCCTGTGCAGTCTGTACTATGTGCAGTGTCCTCCCTCCTGTGCAGTCTGTACTATGTGCAGTGTCCTCCCTCCTGTGCAGTCTGTACTATGAGCAGTGTCCTCCCTCCTGTGCAGTCTGTACTATGTGCAGTGTCCTCCTCCTGTGCAGTCTGTACTATGTGCAGTGTCCTCCCTCCTGTGCAGTCTGTACTATGTGCAGTGTCCTCCCTCCTGTGCAGTGTGTACTATGTGCAGTGTCCTCCCTCCTGTGCAGTGTGTACTATGTGCAGTGTCCTCCCTCCTGTGCAGTCTGTACTATGTGCAGTGTCCTCCCTCCTGTGCAGTCTGTACTATGTGTAGTGTCCTCCCTCCTGTGCAGTGTGTACTATGTGCAGTGTCCTCGCTCCTGTGCAGTCTGTACTATGTGCAGTGTCCTCCCTCCTGTGCAGTCTGTACTATGTGCAGTGTCCTCCCTCCTGTGCAGTCTGTACTATGTGCAGTGTCCTCCCTCCTGTGCAGTCTGTACTATGTGCAGTGTCCTCCCTCCTGTGCAGTCTGTACTATGTGCAGTGTCCTCCCTCCTGTGCAGTCTGTACTATGTGCAGTGTCCTCCCTCCTGTGCAGTCTGTACTATGTGCAGTGTCCTCCCTCCTGTGCAGTCTGTACTATGTGCAGTGTCCTCCCTCCTGTGCAGTCTGTACTATGTGCAGTGTCCTCCCTCCTGTGCAGTCTGTACTATGTGTAGTGTCTCCTCTGTCCTGTGCAGTCTGTACTATGTGCAGTGTCCTCCCTCCTGTGCAGTCTGTACTATGTGCAGTGTCCTCCTCCTGTGCAGTCTGTACTATGTGCAGTGTCCTCCCTCCTGTGCAGTCTGTACTATGTGCGGTCTCCTCCCTCCTGTGCAGTCTGTACTATGTGCAGTGTCCTCCCTCCTGTGCAGTCTGTACTATGTGCAGTGTCCTCTCTCCTGTGCAGTCTGTACTATGTGCAGTGTCCTCTCTCCTGTGCAGTCTGTACTATGTTCTCTCTCCTGTGCAGTCTGTACTATGTGCAGTGTCCTCCCTCCTGTGCTGTCTGTACTATGTGCAGTGTCCTCCCTCCTGTGCAGTCTGTACTATGTGCAGTGTCCTCTCTCCTGTGCAGTCTGTACTATGTTCTCTCTCCTGTGCAGTCTGTACTATGTTCTCTCTCTTCTCTCCTGTGCAGCCTGTACTATGTTCTCTCTCCTGTGCAGTCTGTACTATGTTCTCTCTCTTCTCTCCTGTGCAGTCTGTACTATGTTCTCTCTCCTGTGCAGTCTGTACTATGTTCTCTCTCTTCTCTCCTGTGCAGCCTGTACATTGTGCATTCTCCATTTACTTACTGGGGCATGTCTGCATATCTATGAGGGCCTCTGTGCCACGTTAATGATAGCTTATTGGTAGCACTACTGATTATTTGCCAAAACCGCCGCCTTCATGCCAGTGGGGTGTGAAGGGGGGGGGCGGCAGCCTGCCGAGCAGAGGGTACTGTCCCCGCGCCGGGGCACTCGCTGCTGCCAGTGACTTTTCACATGCGCAGCAGCCTGCCCGATACATCAAGTGGCGGAAGCCTTTTGATGTATCGTGCTGCGAAAATCATGCACAATAAATATCCCCCATTGACTATAAATTTTATAACCAATCCGTTGCATGGAGTATGAAGGACTCTGCTCCAGCAGTTGACCACCATAATCTGAGCTTATGGCCAGCAGAACCAAAAGCTATTTTCCTAGTGAAGGATAATCCTGGATCCTGCTTAATAATGAGTGGACCATGAAACAGAACCCTCGGGAAGGCCGTGTCATCTGTGCTGGACCTCCGCTGATATCATTAGAGGTCCCTGGGTCTGTTGGACACGGCTGCTATTTCTGAAATTCATTTTGGAAATTATTGTGCACTTGTGGACATCCGGCTCAAATCCTCCATTGTCCCAAAATACAATTCCAAACATAGGAATTCATCAAAAGACACATTTTCATGGTTCATCTCTTACTGAGGAACTTGTGCAAGACGTCTGCGAGCTTTGTTTGTCAGAGATCCTAGATGACCCCGCACTAGAGGTCACACACTCTTTAATTTAAAGGTTCGAAAAAATCTCCGGAGACAAGAGGCTGATTGTCCCCTTGTAAAAGTGTCCTGGTAAGAAGTAGCAGAAATAACCTGCTATTCCTCTTTGGAAGTCTCCATAATTTGCACCCCTTGAAGTCTAATAATAGGACTTTGTGCAATGACATCATAGTCTGCTGCATGATTAGAAGCCGCTGACCCACCAGGACAAGCCCGGCTCTTCTCCAGGATGGGCCACGATGCACAGCAGGGGCTCCACTCATGAATAATTTCCCTTGACTTCCAAAGAATAAAAAAAATGTTCTTCTCGTCTCTTCTTTGAAATTCATATGAGACTGAACCGATATTACCGAGGAAATAGAACATCTCCTCAAGTCTGAATAATGGATCTAAGAGTAATGGGCTGAGGGTCCGACGCGTGTAGTCCCAGCGAAGAGCCAATTAGAGCCTGAACCTACACGGAAAGCGGGAAGGGGCTGCTCGTCTCCACATCAGGGAAGACTCTTAATTCATCCTCTGCTTTATACTACTCCACACGTGTTACCAGACCTCATACCTTCTACCCCGCGCACCTTCAGAGAGGTCACTGCTCCACTTTGCTCGCCCTGAAGTCCTCTGGAGATTCCTATCTATATATATTTACCAGATTGCAGAAAGATAATACTTGCCTCTGACTATTCCTGCTGCCATTTCTTGTAGAACTTCCAGTGTCTCACAACTAATATAGGTCCACCTTGTAATTCTACTAAATGGTCATATAGCATCCCCATCACAGATCATGAGGGACATATACAAGCAGAATGTGCCATTACAGTGTAATAACCGGGTCAGACAAAACCATGAGGGTCCCACTCGCAAGAGCTTACAATCTATGAGGCCGTGTATATTTTCATTCTATATTGATGGTATGACCCTATGTTCCAATGCTCGGACACTTCATCTTCTGATGATCACCCCCACCAGTAACACCAGATAGCGGATATATCTTTGGCTATAGCCTGTGCACAGGCCCGGCACCACCCAGTGCCGTAGTAGAGTTCCACCGATACCAGTATGTGATATTGATACCAGGAGAAATATCACAATACTCAAAAAGATACTTTCAGGGTGTGCTCACACTTACTGCTGGCACCAAATTTGCAAATGGGGCAAGCTTTTCTTCTCTATGGAATCGCAAGCGATCGGTAACCAGAACCCAGTGTCTAGCATTGTTTTAATGCAAAACACTGTGTTCTTGTTACCAATTGCATGCATTTTCATAGCATTGCATATATGATCGGGCAGAGGCCCACTAGCGGTATGTGTGACCGCACCCTCAAGAAGGAGGCTCTAGTAATATAACATCCTCCCATTGTAACCAGTAATACCATAGTCTAGTGGATGGGGGCGCTGTATCTCTATATACCAGTGCATGGAGCAGGTGTCACAGTGTAACTCTATGGAGGCTCTAGTAATATAACATCCTCCCATTGTAACCAGTAATACCATAGTCTAGTGGATGGGGGCGCTGTATCTCTATATACCAGTGCATGGAGCCTGTGTCACAGTGTAACTCTATGGAGGCTCTAGTGATATAACATCCCCCAGTGTAACCAGTAATACCATAGTCTAGTGGGTGGGGGCGCTGTACCTCTATATACCAGTGCATGGAGCCTGTGTCACAGTGTAACTCTATGGAGGCTCTAGTGATATAACATCCCCCAGTGTAACCAGTAATACCATAGTCTAGTGGATGGGGGCGCTGTATCACTATATACCAGTGCATGGAGCCTGTGTCACAGTGTAACTCTATGGAGGCTCTAGTGATATAACATCCCCCCAGTGTAACCAGTAATACCATAGTCTAGTGGATGGGGGTGCTGTATCTCTATACACCAGTGCATGGAGCCTGTGTCACAGTGTAACTCTATGGAGGCTCTAGTGATATAACATCCCCCAGTGTAACCAGTAATACCATAGTCTAGTGGATGGGGGTGCTGTATCTCTATACACCAGTGCATGGAGCCTGTGTCACAGTGTAACTCTATGGAGGCTCTAGTGATATAACATCCCCCCAGTGTAACCAGTAATACCATAGTCTAGTGGATGGGGGCGCTGTATCTCTATATACCAGTGCATGGAGCGGGTGTCACAGTGTAACTCTATGGAGGCTCTAGTGATATAACATCCCCCAGTGTAACCAGTAATACCATAGTCTAGTGGATGGGGGCGCTGTATCTCTATATACCAGTGCATGGAGCGGGTGTCACAGTGTAACTCTATGGAGGCTCTAGTGATATAACATCCCCCAGTGTAACCAGTAATACCATAGTCTAGTGGATGGGGGCGCTGTATCTCTATGTACCAGTGCATGGAGCAGGTGTCACAGTGTAACTCTATGGAGGCTCTAGTGATATAACATCCCCCAGTGTAACCAGTAATACCATAGTCTAGTGGATGGGGGCGCTGTATCTCTATATACCAGTGCATGGAGCAGGTGTCACAGTGTAACTCTATGGAGGCTCTAGTGATATAACATCCTCCCAGTGTAACCAGTAATACCATAGTCTAGTGGATGGGGGCGCTGTACCTCTATATACCAGTGCATGGAGCAGGTGTCACAGTGTAACTCTATGGGGGCTCTAGTGATATAACAACCCCCAGTGTAACCAGTAATACCATAGTCTAGTGGATGGGGGCGCTGTATCCCTATATACCAGTGCATGGAGCAGGTGTCACAGTGTAACTGTATGGAGGCTCTAGTGATATAACACCCCCCAGTGTAACCAGTAATACCATAGTCTAGTGGATGGGGGCGCTGTATATCTATATACCAGTGCATGGAGCGTGTGTCACAGTGTAACTCTATGGAGGCTCTAGTGATATAACATCCCCCAGTGTAACCAGTAATACCATAGTCTAGTGGATGGGGGCGCTGTATCTCTATATACCAGTGCATGGAGCAGGTGTCACAGTGTAACTCTATGGAGGCTCTAGTGATATAACATCCTCCCAGTGTAACCTGTAATACCATAGTCTAGTGGATGGGGGCGCTGTATCTCTATATACCAGTGCATGGAGCCTGTGTGACAGTGTAACTCTATGGAGGCTCTAGTGATATAACATCCCCCAGTGTAACCAGTAACACCATAGTCTAGTGGATGGGGGCGCTGTATCTCTATATACCAGTGCATGGAGCGTGTGTCACAGTGTAACTCTATGGAGGCTCTAGTGATATAACATCCCCCAGTGTAACCAGTAATACCATAGTCTAGTGGATGGGGGCGCTGTACCTCTATATACCAGTGCATGGAGCAGGTGTCACAGTGTAACTCTATGGAGGCTCTAGTGATATAACATCCCCCAGTGTAACCAGTAATACCATAGTCTAGTGGATGGGGGCGCTGTACCTCTATATACCAGTGCATGGAGCCGGTGTCACAGTGTAACTCTATGGAGGCTCTAGTGATATAACATCCCCCAGTGTAACCAGTAATACCATAGTCTAGTGGATGGGGGCGCTGTATCTCTATATACCAGTGCATGGAGCCTGTGTCACAGTGTAACTCTATGGAGGCTCTAGTGATATAACATCCTCCCAGTGTAACCAGTAATACCATAGTCTAGAGGATGGGGGCGCTGTACCTCTATACACCAGTGCATGGAGCCTGTGTCACAGTGTAACTCTATGGAGGCTCTAGTGATATAACATCTCCCAGTGTAACCAGTAATACCATAGTCTAGTGGATGGGGGCGCTGTATCTCTATATACCAGTGCATGGAGCCGGTGTCACAGTGTAACTCTATGGAGGCTCTAGTGATATAACATCCCCCAGTGTAACCAGTAATACCATAGTCTAGTGGATGGGGGCGCTGTACCTCTATATACCAGTGCATGGAGCCGGTGTCACAGTGTAACTCTATGGAGGCTCTAGTGATATAACATCCCCCAGTGTAACCAGTAATACCATAGTCTAGAGGATGGGGGCGCTGTACCTCTATACACCAGTGCATGGAGCCTGTGTCACAGTGTAACTCTATGGAGGCTCTAGTGATATAACATCCCCCAGTGTAACCAGTAATACCATAGTCTAGTGGATGGGGGCGCTGTACCCCTATATTACAGTGCATGGAGCGTGTGTCACAGTGTAACTCTATGGAGGCTCTAGTGATATAACATCTCCCAGTGTAACCAGTAATACCATAGTCTAGTGGATGGGGGCGCTGTACCTCTATATACCAGTGCATGGAGCCGGTGTCACAGTGTAACTCTATGGAGGCTCTAGTGATATAACATCCCCCCAGTGTAACCAGTAATACCATAGTCTAGTGGATGGGGGCGCTGTATCTCTATATACCAGTGCATGGAGCCTGTGTCACAGTGTAACTCTATGGAGGCTCTAGTGATATAACATCCCCCCAGTGTAACCAGTAATACCATAGTCTAGTGGATGGGGGCGCTGTACCTCTATACACCAGTGCATGGAGCGGGTGTCACAGTGTAACTCTATGGAGGCTCTAGTGATATAACATCCCCCCAGTGTAACCAGTAATACCATAGTCTAGTGGATGGGGGCGCTGTATCTCTATATACCAGTGCATGGAGCCTGTGTCACAGTGTAACTGTATGGAGGCTCTAGTGATATAACATCCCCCAGTGTAACCAGTAACACCATAGTCTAGTGGATGGGGGCGCTGTATCTCTATATACCAGTGCATGGAGCAGGTGTCACAGTGTAACTCTATGGAGGCTCTAGTGATATAACATCCCCCAGTGTAACCAGTAATACCATAGTCTAGTGGATGGGGGCGCTGTACCTCTATATACCAGTGCATGGAGCAGGTGTCACAGTATAACTCTATGGAGGCTCTAGTGATATAACATCCCCCAGTGTAACCAGTAATACCATAGTCTAGTGGATGGGGGCGCTGTATCTTTATATACCAGTGCATGGAGCCTGTGTCACAGTGTAACTCTATGGAGGCTCTAGTGATATAACATCCCCCCAGTGTAACCAGTAATACCATAGTCCAGTGGATGGGGGCGCTGTATCTCTATATACCAGTGCATGGAGCGTGTGTCACAGTGTAACTCTATGGAGGCTCTAGTGATATAACATCCCCCAGTGTAACCAGTAATACCATAGTCTAGTGGATGGGGACGCTGTATCTCTATATACCAGTGCATGGAGCCTGTGTCACAGTGTAACTCTATGGGGGCTCTAGTGATATAACATCCCCCAGTGTAACCAGTAATACCATAGTCTAGTGGATGGGGGCGCTGTATCTCTATATACCAGTGCATGGAGCAGGTGTCACAGTGTAACTCTATGGAGGCTCTAGTGATATAACATCCCCCAGTGTAACCAGTAATACCATAGTCTAGTGGATGGGGGTGCTGTATCTCTATATACCAGTGCATGGAGCGTGTGTCACAGTGTAACTCTATGGAGGCTCTAGTGATATAACATCTCCCAGTGTAACCAGTAATACCATAGTCTAGTGGATGGGGACGCTGTATCTCTATATACCAGTGCATGGAGGAGGTATCACAGTGTAACTCTATGGAGGCTCTAGTGATATAACATCCCCCAGTGTAACCAGTAATACCATAGTCCAGTGGATGGGGGCGCTGTATCTCTATATACCAGTGCATGGAGCGTGTGTCACAGTGTAACTCTATGGAGGCTCTAGTGATATAACATCCCCCAGTGTAACCAGTAATACCATAGTCTAGTGGATGGGGACGCTGTATCTCTATATACCAGTGCATGGAGCGGGTGTCACAGTGTAACTCTATGGAGGCTCTAGTGATATAACATCCCCCAGTGTAACCAGTAATACCATAGTCTAGTGGATGGGGGCGCTGTACCTCTATATACCAGTGCATGGAGCCTGTGTCACAGTGTAACTCTATGGGGGCTCTAGTGATATAACATCCCCCAGTGTAACCAGTAATACCATAGTCTAGTGGATGGGGGCGCTGTATCTCTATATACCAGTGCATGGAGCAGGTGTCACAGTGTAACTCTATGGAGGCTCTAGTGATATAACATCCCCCAGTGTAACCAGTAATACCATAGTCTAGTGGATGGGGGTGCTGTATCTCTATATACCAGTGCATGGAGCGTGTGTCACAGTGTAACTCTATGGAGGCTCTAGTGATATAACATCTCCCAGTGTAACCAGTAATACCATAGTCTAGTGGATGGGGGCGCTGTATCTCTATATACCAGTGCATGGAGCGTGTGTCACAGCGTAACTCTATGGAGGCTCTAGTGATATAACATCCCCCCAGTGTAACCAGTAATACCATAGTCTAGTGGATGGGGGCGCTGTACCTCTATATACCAGTGCATGGAGCCTGTGTCACAGTGTAACTCTATGGAGGCTCTAGTGATATAACATCCCCCAGTGTAACCAGTAATACCATAGTCTAGTGGATGGGGGCGCTGTATCTCTATATACCAGTGCATATAGTGTGTGTCACAGTGTAACTCTATGGAGGCTCTTTTGATATAACATCCCCCCAGTGTAACCAGTAATACCATAGTCTAGTGGATGGGGGCGGTGTATCTCTATATACCAGTGCATGGAGCCTGTGTCACAGTGTAACTCTATGGAGGCTCTAGTGATATAACATCCCCCCCAGTCTAACCAGTAATTCCATAGTCTAGTGGATGGGGGCGCTGTACCTCTATATACCAGTGCATGGAGCAGGTGTCACAGTGTAACTCTATGGAGGCTCTAGTGATATAACATCCCCCAGTGTAACCAGTAATACCATAGTCTAGAGGATGGAGGCGCTGTATCTCTATATACCAGTGCATGGAGCCTGTGTCACAGTGTAACTCTATGGAGGCTCTAGTGATATAACATCCCTCCAGTGTAACCAGTAATACCATAGTCTAGAGGATGGGGGCGCTGTATCGCTATATACCAGTGCATGGAGCCTGTGTAACTCTATGGAGGCTCTAGTGATATAATACCCCCCCAGTGTAACCAGTAATACCATAGTCTAGTGGATGGGGGCGCTGTACCACTATATACCAGTGCATGGAGTCTGTGTCACAGTGTAACTCTATGGAGGCTCTAGTGATATAACATCCCCCAGTGTAACCAGTAATACCATAGTCTAGTGGATGGGGGCGCTATACCTCTATATACCAGTGCATGGAGCGGGTGTCACAGTGTAACTCTATGGAGGCTCTAGTGATATAACATCCCCCAGTGTAACCAGTAATACCATAGTCTAGTGGATGGGGTCGCTGTATCTCTATATACCAGTGCATGGAGCGTGTGTCACAGTGTAACTCTATGGAGGCTCTAGTGATATAACATCCCCCCAGTGTAACCAGTAATACCATAGTCTAGTGGATGGGGGCGCTGTATCTCTATATACCAGTGCATGGAGCAGGTGTCACAGTGTAACTCTATGGAGGCTCTAGTGATATAACATCCCCCAGTGTAACCAGTAATACCATAGTCTAGTGGATGGGGGCGCTGTATCACTATATACCAGTGCATGGAGCCTGTGTCACAGTGTAACTCTATGGAGGCTCTAGTGATATAACATCCCCCCAGTGTAACCAGTAATACCATAGTCTAGTGGATGGGGGTGCTGTATCTCTATACACCAGTGCATGGAGCCTGTGTCACAGTGTAACTCTATGGAGGCTCTAGTGATATAACATCCCCCAGTGTAACCAGTAATACCATAGTCTAGTGGATGGGGGTGCTGTATCTCTATACACCAGTGCATGGAGCCTGTGTCACAGTGTAACTCTATGGAGGCTCTAGTGATATAACATCCCCCCAGTGTAACCAGTAATACCATAGTCTAGTGGATGGGGGCGCTGTATCTCTATATACCAGTGCATGGAGCGGGTGTCACAGTGTAACTCTATGGAGGCTCTAGTGATATAACATCCCCCAGTGTAACCAGTAATACCATAGTCTAGTGGATGGGGGCGCTGTATCTCTATATACCAGTGCATGGAGCAGGTGTCACAGTGTAACTCTATGGAGGCTCCAGTGATATAACATCCCCCAGTGTAACCAGTAATACCATAGTCTAGTGGATGGGGGCGCTGTATCTCTATATACCAGTGCATGGAGCGGGTGTCACAGTGTAACTCTATGGAGGCTCTAGTGATATAACATCCCCCAGTGTAACCAGTAATACCATAGTCTAGTGGATGGGGGCGCTGTATCTCTATGTACCAGTGCATGGAGCAGGTGTCACAGTGTAACTCTATGGAGGCTCTAGTGATATAACATCCCCCAGTGTAACCAGTAATACCATAGTCTAGTGGATGGGGGCGCTGTATCTCTATATACCAGTGCATGGAGCAGGTGTCACAGTGTAACTCTATGGAGGCTCTAGTGATATAACATCCTCCCAGTGTAACCAGTAATACCATAGTCTAGTGGATGGGGGCGCTGTACCTCTATATACCAGTGCATGGAGCAGGTGTCACAGTGTAACTCTATGGGGGCTCTAGTGATATAACAACCCCCAGTGTAACCAGTAATACCATAGTCTAGTGGATGGGGGCGCTGTACCTCTATATACCAGTGCATGGAGCAGGTGTCACAGTGTAACTCTATGGGGGCTCTAGTGATATAACAACCCCCAGTGTAACCAGTAATACCATAGTCTAGAGGATGGGGGCGCTGTATCTCTATATACCAGTGCATGGAGCAGGTGTCACAGTGTAACTGTATGGAGGCTCTAGTGATATAACACCCCCCAGTGTAACCAGTAATACCATAGTCTAGTGGATGGGGGCGCTGTATATCTATATACCAGTGCATGGAGCGTGTGTCACAGTGTAACTCTATGGAGGCTCTAGTGATATAACATCCCCCAGTGTAACCAGTAATACCATAGTCTAGTGGATGGGGGCGCTGTATCTCTATATACCAGTGCATGGAGCAGGTGTCACAGTGTAACTCTATGGAGGCTCTAGTGATATAACATCCTCCCAGTGTAACCTGTAATACCATAGTCTAGTGGATGGGGGCGCTGTATCTCTATATACCAGTGCATGGAGCCTGTGTGACAGTGTAACTCTATGGAGGCTCTAGTGATATAACATCCCCCAGTGTAACCAGTAACACCATAGTCTAGTGGATGGGGGCGCTGTATCTCTATATACCAGTGCATGGAGCGTGTGTCACAGTGTAACTCTATGGAGGCTCTAGTGATATAACATCCCCCAGTGTAACCAGTAATACCATAGTCTAGAGGATGGGGGCGCTGTACCTCTATATATCAGTGCATGGAGCCTGTGTCACAGTGTAACTCTATGGAGGCTCTAGTGATATAACATCCCCCAGTGTAACCAGTAATACCATAGTCTAGTGGATGGGGGCGCTGTACCTCTATATACCAGTGCATGGAGCCGGTGTCACAGTGTAACTCTATGGAGGCTCTAGTGATATAACATCCCCCAGTGTAACCAGTAATACCATAGTCTAGTGGATGGGGGCGCTGTATCTCTATATACCAGTGCATGGAGCCTGTGTCACAGTGTAACTCTATGGAGGCTCTAGTGATATAACATCCTCCCAGTGTAACCAGTAATACCATAGTCTAGAGGATGGGGGCGCTGTACCTCTATACACCAGTGCATGGAGCCTGTGTCACAGTGTAACTCTATGGAGGCTCTAGTGATATAACATCTCCCAGTGTAACCAGTAATACCATAGTCTAGTGGATGGGGGCGCTGTATCTCTATATACCAGTGCATGGAGCCGGTGTCACAGTGTAACTCTATGGAGGCTCTAGTGATATAACATCCCCCAGTGTAACCAGTAATACCATAGTCTAGTGGATGGGGGCGCTGTACCTCTATATACCAGTGCATGGAGCCGGTGTCACAGTGTAACTCTATGGAGGCTCTAGTGATATAACATCCCCCAGTGTAACCAGTAATACCATAGTCTAGAGGATGGGGGCGCTGTACCTCTATACACCAGTGCATGGAGCCTGTGTCACAGTGTAACTCTATGGAGGCTCTAGTGATATAACATCCCCCAGTGTAACCAGTAATACCATAGTCTAGTGGATGGGGGCGCTGTACCCCTATATTCCAGTGCATGGAGCGTGTGTCACAGTGTAACTCTATGGAGGCTCTAGTGATATAACATCTCCCAGTGTAACCAGTAATACCATAGTCTAGTGGATGGGGGCGCTGTACCTCTATATACCAGTGCATGGAGCCGGTGTCACAGTGTAACTCTATGGAGGCTCTAGTGATATAACATCTCCCAGTGTAACCAGTAATACCATAGTCTAGTGGGTGGGGGCGCTGTACCTCTATATACCAGTGCATGGAGCGTGTGTCACAGTGTAACTCTATGGAGGCTCTAGTGATATAACATCCCCCCAGTGTAACCAGTAATACCATAGTCTAGTGGATGGGGGCGCTGTATCTCTATATACCAGTGCATGGAGCCTGTGTCACAGTGTAACTCTATGGAGGCTCTAGTGATATAACATCCCCCCAGTGTAACCAGTAATACCATAGTCTAGTGGATGGGGGCGCTGTACCTCTATACACCAGTGCATGGAGCGGGTGTCACAGTGTAACTCTATGGAGGCTCTAGTGATATAACATCCCCCCAGTGTAACCAGTAATACCATAGTCTAGTGGATGGGGGCGCTGTATCTCTATATACCAGTGCATGGAGCCTGTGTCACAGTGTAACTGTATGGAGGCTCTAGTGATATAACATCCCCCAGTGTAACCAGTAACACCATAGTCTAGTGGATGGGGGCGCTGTATCTCTATATACCAGTGCATGGAGCAGGTGTCACAGTGTAACTCTATGGAGGCTCTAGTGATATAACATCCCCCAGTGTAACCAGTAATACCATAGTCTAGTGGATGGGGGCGCTGTACCTCTATATACCAGTGCATGGAGCAGGTGTCACAGTATAACTCTATGGAGGCTCTAGTGATATAACATCCCCCAGTGTAACCAGTAATACCATAGTCTAGTGGATGGGGGCGCTGTATCTTTATATACCAGTGCATGGAGCCTGTGTCACAGTGTAACTCTATGGAGGCTCTAGTGATATAACATCCCCCCAGTGTAACCAGTAATACCATAGTCCAGTGGATGGGGGCGCTGTATCTCTATATACCAGTGCATGGAGCGTGTGTCACAGTGTAACTCTATGGAGGCTCTAGTGATATAACATCCCCCAGTGTAACCAGTAATACCATAGTCTAGTGGATGGGGACGCTGTATCTCTATATACCAGTGCATGGAGCCTGTGTCACAGTGTAACTCTATGGGGGCTCTAGTGATATAACATCCCCCAGTGTAACCAGTAATACCATAGTCTAGTGGATGGGGGCGCTGTATCTCTATATACCAGTGCATGGAGCAGGTGTCACAGTGTAACTCTATGGAGGCTCTAGTGATATAACATCCCCCAGTGTAACCAGTAATACCATAGTCTAGTGGATGGGGGTGCTGTATCTCTATATACCAGTGCATGGAGCGTGTGTCACAGTGTAACTCTATGGAGGCTCTAGTGATATAACATCTCCCAGTGTAACCAGTAATACCATAGTCTAGTGGATGGGGACGCTGTATCTCTATATACCAGTGCATGGAGGAGGTATCACAGTGTAACTCTATGGAGGCTCTAGTGATATAACATCCCCCAGTGTAACCAGTAATACCATAGTCCAGTGGATGGGGGCGCTGTATCTCTATATACCAGTGCATGGAGCGTGTGTCACAGTGTAACTCTATGGAGGCTCTAGTGATATAACATCCCCCAGTGTAACCAGTAATACCATAGTCTAGTGGATGGGGACGCTGTATCTCTATATACCAGTGCATGGAGCGGGTGTCACAGTGTAACTCTATGGAGGCTCTAGTGATATAACATCCCCCAGTGTAACCAGTAATACCATAGTCTAGTGGATGGGGACGCTGTATCTCTATATACCAGTGCATGGAGCCTGTGTCACAGTGTAACTCTATGGGGGCTCTAGTGATATAACATCCCCCAGTGTAACCAGTAATACCATAGTCTAGTGGATGGGGGCGCTGTATCTCTATATACCAGTGCATGGAGCAGGTGTCACAGTGTAACTCTATGGAGGCTCTAGTGATATAACATCCCCCAGTGTAACCAGTAATACCATAGTCTAGTGGATGGGGGTGCTGTATCTCTATATACCAGTGCATGGAGCGTGTGTCACAGTGTAACTCTATGGAGGCTCTAGTGATATAACATCTCCCAGTGTAACCAGTAATACCATAGTCTAGTGGATGGGGGCGCTGTATCTCTATATACCAGTGCATGGAGCGTGTGTCACAGCGTAACTCTATGGAGGCTCTAGTGATATAACATCCCCCCAGTGTAACCAGTAATACCATAGTCTAGTGGATGGGGGCGCTGTACCTCTATATACCAGTGCATGGAGCCTGTGTCACAGTGTAACTCTATGGAGGCTCTAGTGATATAACATCCCCCAGTGTAACCAGTAATACCATAGTCTAGTGGATGGGGGCGCTGTATCTCTATATACCAGTGCATATAGTGTGTGTCACAGTGTAACTCTATGGAGGCTCTTTTGATATAACATCCCCCCAGTGTAACCAGTAATACCATAGTCTAGTGGATGGGGGCGGTGTATCTCTATATACCAGTGCATGGAGCCTGTGTCACAGTGTAACTCTATGGAGGCTCTAGTGATATAACATCCCCCCCAGTCTAACCAGTAATTCCATAGTCTAGTGGATGGGGGCGCTGTACCTCTATATACCAGTGCATGGAGCAGGTGTCACAGTGTAACTCTATGGAGGCTCTAGTGATATAACATCCCCCAGTGTAACCAGTAATACCATAGTCTAGAGGATGGAGGCGCTGTATCTCTATATACCAGTGCATGGAGCCTGTGTCACAGTGTAACTCTATGGAGGCTCTAGTGATATAACATCCCTCCAGTGTAACCAGTAATACCATAGTCTAGAGGATGGGGGCGCTGTATCGCTATATACCAGTGCATGGAGCCTGTGTAACTCTATGGAGGCTCTAGTGATATAATACCCCCCCAGTGTAACCAGTAATACCATAGTCTAGTGGATGGGGGCGCTGTACCACTATATACCAGTGCATGGAGTCTGTGTCACAGTGTAACTCTATGGAGGCTCTAGTGATATAACATCCCCCAGTGTAACCAGTAATACCATAGTCTAGTGGATGGGGGCGCTATACCTCTATATACCAGTGCATGGAGCGGGTGTCACAGTGTAACTCTATGGAGGCTCTAGTGATATAACATCCCCCAGTGTAACCAGTAATACCATAGTCTAGTGGATGGGGTCGCTGTATCTCTATATACCAGTGCATGGAGCGTGTGTCACAGTGTAACTCTATGGAGGCTCTAGTGATATAACATCCCCCCAGTGTAACCAGTAATACCATAGTCTAGTGGATGGGGGCGCTGTATCTCTATATACCAGTGCATGGAGCAGGTGTCACAGTGTAACTCTATGGAGGCTCTAGTGATATAACATCCCCCAGTGTAACCAGTAATACCATAGTCTAGTGGATGGGGGCGCTGTATCTCTATATACCAGTGCATGGAGCCTGTGTCACAGTGTAACTCTATGGAGGCTCTAGTGATATAACATCCCCCAGTGTAACCAGTAATACCATAGTCTAGTGGATGGGGGCGCTGTACCCCTATATACCAGTGCATGGAGCGTGTGTCACAGTGTAACTCTATGGAGGCTCTAGTGATATAACATTCCCCCAGTGTAACCAGTAATACCATAGTCTAGTGGATGGGGGCGCTGTATCTCTATATACCAGTGCATGGAGCGTGTGTCACAGTGTAACTCTATGGAGGCTCTAGTGATATAACATCCCCCAGTGTAACCAGTAATACCATAGTCTAGTGGATGGGGGCGCTGTATCTCTATATACCAGTGCATGGAGCGTGTGTCACAGTGTAACTCTATGGAGGCTCTAGTGATATAACATCCCCCCAGTGTAACCAGTAATACCATAGTCTAGTGGATGGGGGCCCTGTATCTCTATATACCAGTGCTTGGAGCAGGTGTCACAGTGTAACTCTATGGAGGCTCTAGTGATATAACATCCCCCAGTGTAACCAGTAATACCATAGTCTAGTGGATGGGGGCGCTGTACCTCTATATACCAGTGCATGGAGCCTGTGTCACAGTGTAACTCTATGGAGGCTCTAGTGATATAACATCCCCAGTGTAACCAGTAATACCATAGTCTAGTGGATGGGGGCGCTGTACCTCTATATACCAGTGCATGGAGCAGGTGTCACAGTGTAACTCTATGGAGGCTCTAGTGATATAACATCCCCCAGTGTAACCAGTAATACCATAGTCTAGTGGATGGGGGCGCTATATCTCTATATACCAGTGCATGGAGCCTGTGTCACAGTGTAACTCTATGGAGGCTCTAGTGATATAACATCCCTCCAGTGTAACCAGTAATACCATAGTGTAGAGGATGGGGGCGCTGTATCCCTATATACCAGTGCATGGAGCCTGTGTCACAGTGTAACTCTATGGAGGCTCTAGTGATATAACATCCCCCAGTGTAACCAGTAGTACCATAGTCTAGTGGATGGGGGCGCTATACCTCTATATACCAGTGCATGGAGCCTGTGTCACAGTGTAACTCTATGGAGGCTCTAGTGATATAACATCCCCCAGTGTAACCAGTAATACCATAGTCTAGAGGATGGGGGCGCTGTATCCCTATATACCAGTGCATGGAGCAAGTGTCACAGTGTAACTCTATGGAGGCTCTAGTGATATAATACCCCCCCAGTGTAACCAGTAATACCATAGTCTAGTGGATGGGGGCGCTGTACCACTATATACCAGTGCATGGAGTCTGTGTCACAGTGTAACTCTATGGAGGCTCTAGTGATATAACATCCCCCAGTGTAACCAGTAATACCATAGTCTAGTGGATGGGGGCGCTGTACCTCTATATACCAGTGCATGGAGCAGGTGTCACAGTGTAACTCTATGGAGGCTCTAGTGATATAACATCCCCCAGTGTAACCAGTAATACCATAGTCTAGTGGGTGGGGGCGCTGTTCCTCTATATACCAGTGCATGGAGCCTGTGTCACAGTGTAACTCTATTGAAGCTCTAGTGATATAACATCCAATTCCTAGTGTAACCAGTAATACCATAGTCTAGTGGATGGGGGTGCTGTATCTCTATATACCAGTGCATGGAGCCTGTGTCACAGTGTAACTCTACGGAGGCTCTAGTGATATAACATCCCCCAGTGTAACCAGTAATACCATAGTCTAGTGGATGGGGGCGCTGTATCTCTATATACCAGTGCATGGAGCAGGTGTCACAGTGTAACTCTATGGAGGCTCTAGTGATATAACATCCCCCAGTGTAACCAGTAATACCATAGTCTAGTGGATGGGGGCGCTGTATCTCTATATACCAGTGCATGGAGCAGGTGTCACAGTGTAACTCTATGGAGGCTCTAGTGATATAACATCCCCCCAGTGTAACCAGTAATACTATAGTCTAGTGGATGGGGGCGCTGTATCTCTATATACCAGTGCATGGAGCGGGTGTCACAGTGTAACTCTATGGAGGCTCTAGTGATATAACATCCCCCAGTGTAACCAGTAATACCATAGTCTAGTGGATGGGGGCGCTGTATCTCTATATACCAGTGCATGGAGCGGGTGTCACAGTGTAACTCTATGGAGGCTCTAGTGATATAACATCCCCCAGTGTAACCAGTAATACCATAGTCTAGTGGATGGGGGCGCTGTATCTCTATATACCAGTGCATGGAGCAGGTGTCACAGTGTAACTCTATGGAGGCTCTAGTGATATAACATCCCCCAATGTAACCAGTAATACCATAGCCTAGTGGATGGGGGCGCTGTATCTCTATATACCAGTGCATGGAGCCTGTGTCACAGTGTAACTCTATGGGGGCTCTAGTGATATAACATCCCCCAGTGTAACCAGTAATACCATAGTCTAGTGGATGGGGGCGCTGTACCTCTATATACCAGTGCATGGAGCAGGTGTCACAGTGTAACTCTATGGAGGCTCTAGTGATATAACATCCCCCAGTGTAACCAGTAATACCATAGTCTAGTGGGTGGGGGCGCTGTTCCTCTATATACCAGTGCATGGAGCCTGTGTCACAGTGTAACTCTATGGAAGCTCTAGTGATATAACATCCAATTCCTAGTGTAACCAGTAATACCATAGTCTAGTGGATGGGGGCGCTGTACCTCTATATACCAGTGCATGGAGCCTGTGTCACAGTGTAACTCTACGGAGGCTCTAGTGATATAACATCCCCCAGTGTAACCAGTAATACCATAGTCTAGTGGATGGGGGCGCTGTATCTCTATATACCAGTGCATGGAGCAGGTGTCACAGTGTAACTCTATGGAGGCTCTAGTGATATAACATCCCCCAGTGTAACCAGTAATACCATAGTCTAGTGGATGGGGGCGCTGTATCTCTATATACCAGTGCATGGAGCAGGTGTCACAGTGTAACTCTATGGAGGCTCTAGTGATATAACATCCCCCAGTGTAACCAGTAATACCATAGTCTAGTGCAGGGGTCAGGAACCTTTTTGGCTGAAAGAGCCATGAACGCCACATATTTTAAAATGTTATTCCATAAGAGCCATACCATATGCACATGCCCCCCAGTAGATAGGTAGTCCCAGTGTTATGGGTGCCCCTGGGATCTACGTCTCAGATCGCAAGCACACCTGTGCCCCTCTCTGTGGCGGCGCCCCTTTCCGAGTTCACTCAACTCACCACTTTCCAGCTCCTATCCTGGCTGGCCAGTGCACGCGAGCCCGCACTTGCAGATTTAAGGAGCCAGTGCGCCGCTGATTAGCGCTGCCCACTACCCGGGTTCCTATAAAGACCGGCGGCTCCCAGCATTTCCCGCCGGATCTTAGTGCTTCATGCTTATGAGGAAGCTTTCTACAGTGTTTCCTTCTCAAGTGTTAACCTCCCAATGTGACCCTGGACCTGTTCGTGATCCTGCTCCTCCGCTGCCAGCCCTGATCTCTTGCTCCGTCCCCAAGCATGCATCATTGCCGCCTGCCTTGACCGTCTGCAAGTTCCTGACCACAAGACTGCCTATTGATCCTGTACCTCGACCTTGGCTGCCACCGTGGACAAGTCACGCCTGGGGAACAACCTGGTGGTACCACGCTGCAGTAAGACCATCCTGCTTTGTGGCGGGCTATGGTGAAGACCGGATGCCACTTAGATTCCGGTCCCAGGTGTCTGCTTACATCATAGTCCGCGGTGGTCCAGGGGGTTCACTACTCCAAATCTTGACACACACCACATGCCTCCCATTAGATAGGTAGTCACAGCACATACCCCCAATAGATATGTAGCTACAGCACATAATCCCAGTAAATAGGTAGCCACAGCACATTCCCTCTAGTAAATAGGTAGCCACAGCACATGCCCCACAGTATATAGGTAGCCACAGCACATGCTTCCCAGTATATAGGTTGCCTCAGCACATACCCCCAGTAGATGGGTAGCCACAGCAAATACTCCCAGTAGATAGGTAGCCACAGCAAATACTCCCAGTAGATAGGTAGCCACAGCACATACTCCCAGTAGATAGGTAACCACAGCACATGTCCCCCAGTATATAGTTAGCCACAGCACATGCCCCCAGGATATAGGTAGCCACAGCACATACTCCCAGTATATAGGTAGCCCCAGCACATACTCCCACTAGATAGGTAGCCACAGCACCTGATAGGTGGTCACAGAAAAAATATTCTCTTACCAGCACTCCCTGCAGCCAGCTCCTCATCACTCCCACACTCATACAAAGGACGTAAGCTGCGGTAACATCGCTGCCTGTGTCTAAGAGACACACAGCAGCCATTACTATTTATTAAAGATCTGTCTGAGAGCCAGATGCAGCCAACAAAAGAGCCATATCTGGCTCCCGAGCCATAGGTTCCCTACCCCTGGTCTAGTGGATGGGGGCGCTGTATCTCTATATACCAGTGCATGGAGCAGGTGTCACAGTGTAACTCTATGGAGGCTCTAGTGATATAACATCCCCCAGTGTAACCAGTAATACCATAGTCTAGTGGATGGGGGCGCTGTATCTCTATATACCAGTGCATGGAGCGTGTGTCACAGTGTAACTCTATGGAGGCTCTAGTGATATAACATCCCCCCAGTGTAACCAGTAATACTATAGTCTAGTGGATGGGGGCGCTGTATCTCTATATACCAGTGCATGGAGCGTGTGTCACAGTGTAACTCTATGGAGGCTCTAGTGATATAACATCCCCCAGTGTAACCAGTAATACCATAGTCTAGTGGATGGGGGCGCTGTATCTCTATATACCAGTGCATGGAGCGTGTGTCACAGTGTAACTCTATGGAGGTTCTAGTGATATAACATCCCCCAGTGTAACCTGTAATACCATAGTCTAGTGGATGGGGGCGCTGTACCTCTATATACCAGTGCATGGAGCAGGTGTCACAGTGCAACTCTATGGAGGCTCTAGTGATATAACATCTCCCCAGTGTAACCAGTAATACCATAGTCTAGTGGATGGGGGCGCTGTATCTCTATATACCAGTGCATGGAGCGGGTGTCACAGTGTAACTCTATGGAGGCTCTAGTGATATAACATCCCCCAGTGTAACCAGTAATACCATAGTCTAGTGGATGGGGGCGCTGTACCCCTATATACCAGTGCATGGAGCCTGTGTCACAGTGTAACTCCATGGAGGCTCTAGTGATATAACATCCCCCCAGTGTAACCAGTAATACCATAGTCTAGTGGATGGGGGCGCTGTATCTCTATATACCAGTACATGGAGCAGGTGTCACAGTGTAACTCTATGGAGGCTCTAGTGATATAACACCCCCCAGTGTAACCTGTAATACCATAGTCTAGTGGATGGGGGCGCTGTATCTCTATATACCAGTGCATGGAGCAGGTGTCACAGTGTAACTCTATGGAGGCTCTAGTGATATAACATCCCCCAGTGTAACCAGTAATACCATAGTCTAGTGGATGGGGGCGCTGTATCTCTATATACCAGTGCATGGAGCGTGTGTCACAGTGTAACTCTATGGAGGCTCTAGTGATATAACATCCCCCAGTGTAACCAGTAATACCATAGTCTAGTGGATGGGGGCGCTGTATCTCTATATACCAGTGCATGGAGCAGGTGTCACAGTGTAACTCTATGGAGGCTCTAGTGATATAACATCCCCAATGTAACCAGTAATACCATAGCCTAGTGGATGGGGGCGCTGTATCTCTATATACCAGTGCATGGAGCCTGTGTCACAGTGTAACTCTATGGAGGCTCTAGTGATATAACATCCCCCCAGTGTAACCAGTAATACCATAGTCTAGTGGATGGGGGCGCTGTATCTCTATATACCAGTGCATGGAGCGGGTGTCACAGTGTAACTCTATGGAGGCTCTAGTGATATAACATCCCCCAGTGTAACCAGTAATACCATAGTCTAGTGGATGGGGGCGCTGTATCTCTATATACCAGTGCATGGAGCGGGTGTCACAGTGTAACTCTATGGAGGCTCTAGTGATATAACATCCCCCAGTGTAACCAGTAATACCATAGTCTAGTGGATGGGGGCGCTGTACCCCTATATACCAGTGCATGGAGCCTGTGTCACAGTGTAACTCCATGGAGGCTCTAGTGATATAACATCCCCCCAGTGTAACCAATAATACCATAGTCTAGAGGATGGGGGCGCTGTATCTCTATATACCAGTGCATGGAGCGTGTGTCACAGTGTAACTCTATGGAGGCTCTAGTGATATAACATCCCCCAGTGTAACCAATAATACCATAGTCTAGAGGATGGGGGCGCTGTATCTCTATATACCAGTGCATAGAGCGTGTGTCACAGTGTAACTCTATGGAGGCTCTAGTGATATAACATCCCCCAGTGTAACCAGTAATACCATAGTCTAGTGAATGGGGGCGCTGTACCACTATATACTAGTGCATGGAGCCTGTGTCACAGTGTAACTCTATGGAGGCTCTAGTGATATAACATTCCCCCAGTGTAACCAGTAATACCATAGTCTAGTGGATGGATTCGAGGATTCCCCGTCCCCACACATCTATACGGAGGATTCCCCGTCCCCACACATCTATACGGAGAATTCCTCCAGCTCAAACATCTATACAGAGGAGTCCCCGACTTCACACATCTATACGGAGGATTCCCCGACCCCACACATCTATACAGAGGATTCCCCGACTTCACACATCTATACGGAGGATTCCCCGACCCCACACATCTATACAGAGGATTCCCCGACTTCACACATCTATACAGAGGATTCCCCGACCTCACACATCTATACAGAGGATTCCCGACCTCTAAGATCTACACGGAGGATTCCCCCGACCCCACACATCTATACAGAGGATTCCCTGACCCCGCACATCTATACCGAGGATTCCCTGACCCCACACATCTATACAGAGGATTCCCCGACCCCACACATCTATACAGAGGATTCCCCGACCCCACACATCTATACAGAGGATTCCCCGACCCCACACATCTATACACAGGATTCCCGATCCCACACATCTATACAGAGGATTCCACAACCCCACACATCTATTCAGAGGATTCCCGACCACACACATCTATACAGAGGATTCCCCTACCTCACACATCTATACAGAGGATTCCCCGACTACACACATCTATACAGAGGATTCCCCGACCACACACATCTATACAGAGGATTCCCCTACCTCACACATCTATACAGAGGATTCCCCGACCCCACACATCTATACAGAGGATTCCCCGACCACACACATCTATGCAGAGGATTCCTGACCTCACAGATATACACGGAGGATTCCCCCGACCCCACACATCTATACAGAGGATTCCCCCGACCCCACACATCTATACAGAGGATTCCCGACCTCACACATCTATACAGAGGATTCCCCGACCCCACACATCTATACAGAGGATTCCCGACCTCACACATCTACACGGAGGATTCCCCTGACCCCACACATCTATACAGAGGATTCTCCGACCCCACACATCTATACAGAGGATTCCCGACCTCACACATCTACACGGAGGATTCCCCCGACCTCACACATCTATACAGAGGATTCCCCGACCCCACACATCTATACAGAGGATTCCCGACCCCACACATCTATACAGAGGATTCCCTGACCCCACACATCTATACAGAGGATTCCCCGACCACACACATCTATGCAGAGGATTCCCCGACCCCACACATCTATACAGAGGATTCCCCGACCCCACACATCTATACAGAGGATTCCCCCGACCTCACACATCTATACAGAGGATTCCCTGACCCCACACATCTATGCAGAGGATTTCCCGACCACACACATCTATGCAGAGGATTCCCCAACCCCACACATCTATGCAGAGGATTCCCCGACCCCACACATCTATGCAGAGGATTCCCCGACCCCACACATCTATACAGAGGATTTCCCGACCCCACACATCTATACAGAGGATTCCCTGACCCCACACATCTATACAGAGGATTCCCCGACCCCACACATCTATACAGAGGATTTCCCGACCACACACATCTATACCGAGGATTCCCCGACCTCACACATCTATACCGAGGATTCCCCGACCTCACACATCTATACAGAGGATTCCCCGACCCCACACATCTATACAGAGGATTCCCCGACCCCACACATCTATACAGAGGATTTCCCGACCACACACATCTATACCGAGGATTCCCCGACCTCACACATCTATACCGAGGATTCCCCGACCTCACACATCTATACAGAGGATTCCCCGACCCCACACATCTATACAGAGGATTCCCCGACCCCACACATCTATACAGAGGATTCCCTGACCCCACACATCTATACAGAGGATTCCCCGACCCCACACATCTATACAGAGGATCCCCCGACCCCACACATCTATACAGAGGATTCCCCCGACCCCACACATCTATACAGAGGATTCCCTGACCCCACACATCTATACAGAGGATTCCCCGACCCCACACATCTATACAGAGGATTCCCCGACCCCACACATCTATACAGAGGATTCCCCCGACCTCACACATCTGTACAGAGGATTCCCGACCTCACACATCTAATCAGAGGATTCCCCCGACCTCACACATCTATACAGAGGATTCCCCGACCCCACACATCTATACAGAGGATTCCCTGACCAATGTCTCCTCTGAGGGCTCTCCTGCAGACAGATACTAGGAGTCTGTAGAACAGTAGAAGTCATTCGGTACCGAAAATGACAGAATCCCAGTATTGAGCCGTTCTGAGAATGAAAGTATTGCACAGTATTGCGGTTTTGATGCATCGTACACCCTGTGCCATAAAGGGTGGAATAGTCCCAGGTCCTTGTTCTGAGCTGGAACTTGTGGCTGGTATTCAGGCATAGAAGCTGTGATAAATCCCCCCATTGTACAAGATTTGGGTTATTATGAATATGGACAAATTTCATTATTTAAAGTGAACAAAAATTTGACTATGCACAAGGCAAATGTATCTCCTGTGACTTGTGCCACCGGTTCTTCTCTAGGAACCTCCATATCATTCCGGATTGTCCCAGGTCAGCGTGGTGTAGGGGGCATGTCTGTCACCCTGCCTGGAGAAGTCCTTGGTGAGACGCCTGGTGCAGGCGAGGAGAGGGCGCCAGGTCTGCTCATGCAGAAGGTATTCAGCATCAATAAAACTTATGGCGAAGGTAAGTAACAGGAGTCTGGTGGTTAATAGAGAGAAGGGAAGGCGTCAAGTCCACGACTTGGAGACTTCAATAACATTACCAGATAAACTGAAACACTTCTACACAAAAGTCATAAAATAAAAGCCCCGCCCCCCGCCACTACGCCCTGGGGCGAGTATCTGATGGACTCTAGTAACGCCGCTCCTCGCGGTGTCTCCATGTTAGCATTTATGCCCCACGCCACTACGCCCTGGGGCGAGTATCTGATGGACTCTAGTAACGCCGCTCCTCGCGGTGTCTCCATGTTAGCACTTATACCCCCCGCCACTACGCCCTGGGGCGAGTATCTCATGGACTCTAGTAACGCCGCTCCTCGCGGTGTCTCCATGTTAGCATTTATGCCCCCCGCCACTGCGCCCTGGGGCGAGTATCTGATGGACTCTAGTAACGCCGCTCCTCGCGGTGTCTCCATGTTAGCATTTATGCCCCCCGCCACTACGCCCTGGGGCGAGTATCTGATGGACTCTAGTAACGCCGCTCCTCGCGGTGTCTCCATGTTAGCATTTATACCCCCCGCCACTACGCCCTGGGGCGAGTATCTGATGGACTCTAGTAACGCCGCTCCTCGCGGTGTCTCCATGTTAGCATTTATGCCCCCTGCCACTACGCCCTGGGGCGAGTATCTCATGGACTCTAGTAACGCCGCTCCTCGCGGTGTCTCCATGTTAGCATTTATGCCCCCCGCCACTACGCCCTGGGGCGAGTATCTGATGGACTCTAGTAACGCCGCTCCTCGCGGTGTCTCCATGTTAGCATTTATGCCCCCCGCCACTATGCCCTGGGGCGAGTATCTGATGGACTCTAGTAACGCCGCTCCTCGCGGTGTCTCCATGTTAGCATTTATACCCCCCGCCACTCCGCCCTGGGGCGAGTATCTGATGGACTCTAGTAACGCCGCTCCTCGCGGTGTCTCCATGTTAGCATTTATGCCCCCCGCCACTACGCCCTGGGGCGAGTATCTGATGGACTCTAGTAACGCCGCTTCTCGCGGTGTCTCCATGTTAGCATTTATGCCCAACGCCACTACGCCCTGGGGCGAGGAGCTGATGGACTCTAGTAACGCCGCTCCTCGCGGTGTCTCCATGTTAGCACTTATGCCCCCCGCCACTACGCCCTGGGGCGAGTATCTCATGGACTCTAGTAACGCCGCTCCTCGCGGTGTCTCCATGTTAGCATTTATGCCCCCCGCCACTACGCCCTGGGGCGAGTATCTGATGGACTCTAGTAACGCCGCTCCTCACGGTGTCTCCATGTTAGCACTTATGCCCCCCGCCACTACGCCCTGGGGCGAGTATCTCATGGACTCTAGTAACGCCGCTCCTTGCGGTGTCTCCATGTTAGCACTTATGCTCCCCGCCACTACTCCCTAGGGCGAGTATCTGATGGACTCTAGTAACGCCGCTCCTCGCGGTGTCTCCATGTTAGCATTTATGCCCCCCGCCACTACGCCCTGGGGCGAGTATCTGATGGACTCTAGTAACGCCGCTCCTCGCGGTGTCTCCATGTTAGCATTTATGACCCCCGCCACTACGCCCTGGGGCGAGTATCTGATGGACTCTAGTAACGCCGCTCTTCGCGGTGTCTCCATGTTAGCATTTATGCCACCCGCCACTCCGCCCTGGGGCGAGTATCTCATGGACTCTAGTAACGCCGCTCTTCGCAGTGTCTCCATGTTAGCATTTATGCCACCCGCCACTCCGCCCTGGGGCGAGTATCTGATGGACTCTAGTAACGCCGCTCCTCGCGGTGTCTCCATGTTAGCACTTATGCCCCCCGCCACTACGCCCCTGGGGCGAGTATCTCATGGACTCTAGTAACGCCGCTCTTCGCGGTGTCTCCATGTTAGCATTTATGCCCCCCGCCACTACGCCATGGGGCGAGTATCTGATGGACTCTAGTAACGCCGCTCCTCGCGGTGTCTCCATGTTAGCATTTATGCCCCCCGCCACTACGCCCTGGGGCGAGTATCTGATGGACTCTAGTAACGCCGCTCCTCGCGGTGTCTCCATGTTAGCATTTATGCTCCCCGCCACTACGCCCTGGGGCGAGTATCTGATGGACTCTAGTAACGCCGCTCCTCGCGGTGTCTCCATGTTAGCATTTATGCCCCACGCCACTACGCCCTGGGGCGAGTATCTGATGGACTCTAGTAACGCCGCTCCTCGCGGTGTCTCCATGTTAGCATTTATGCCCCCCGCCACTACGCCCTGGGGCGAGTATCTGATGGACTCTAGTAACGCCGCTCTTCGCGGTGTCTCCATGTTAGCATTTATGCCCCACGCCACTACGCCCTGGGGCGAGTATCTGATGGACTCTAGTAACGCCGCTCCTCGCGGTGTCTCCATGTTAGCACTTATGCCCCCCGCCACTACGCCCTGGGGCGAGTATCTGATGGACTCTAGTAACGCCGCTCCTCGCGGTGTCTCCATGTTAGCATTTATGCCACCCGCCACTCCGCCCTGGGGCGAGTATCTGATGGACTCTAGTAACGCCGCTCCTCGCGGTGTCTCCATGTTAGCACTTATGCCCCCCGCCACTACGCCCTGGGGCGAGTATCTGATGGACTCTAGTAACGCCGCTCCTCGCGGTGTCTCCATGTTAGCATTTATGCCACCCGCCACTCCGCCCTGGGGCGAGTATCTGATGGACTCTAGTAACGCCGCTCTTCGCGGTGTCTCCATGTTAGCATTTATGCCACCCGCCACTCCGCCCTGGGGCGAGGAGCTGATGGACTCTAGTAACGCCACTCCTCGCGGTGTCTCCATGTTAGCATTTATGCCCCCCGCCACTACGCCCTGGGGCGAGTATCTGATGGACTCTAGTAACGCCGCTCTTCGCGGTGTCTCCATGTTAGCATTTATGCCCCACGCCACTACGCCCTGGGGCGAGTATCTGATGGACTCTAGTAACGCCGCTCCTCGCGGTGTCTCCATGTTAGCACTTATGCCCCCCGCCACTACGCCCTGGGGCGAGTATCTGATGGACTCTAGTAACGCCGCTCCTCGCGGTGTCTCCATGTTAGCATTTATGCCACCCGCCACTCCGCCCTGGGGCGAGTATCTGATGGACTCTAGTAACGCCGCTCCTCGCGGTGTCTCCATGTTAGCACTTATGCCCCCCGCCACTACGCCCTGGGGCGAGTATCTGATGGACTCTAGTAACGCCGCTCCTCGCGGTGTCTCCATGTTAGCATTTATGCCACCCGCCACTCCGCCCTGGGGCGAGTATCTGATGGACTCTAGTAACGCCGCTCTTCGCGGTGTCTCCATGTTAGCATTTATGCCACCCGCCACTCCGCCCTGGGGCGAGTATCTGATGGACTCTAGTAATGCCACTCTTCGCGGTGTCTCCATGTTAGCATTTATGCTCCACGCCACTACGCCCTGGGGCGAGTATCTGATGGACTCTAGTAACGCCGCTCCTCGCGGTGTCTCCATGTTAGCACTTATGCCCCCCGCCACTACGCCCTAGGGCGAGTATCTGATGGACTCTAGTAACGCCGCTCCTTGCGGTGTCTCCATGTTAGCACTTATGCCCCCTGCCACTACGCCCTGGGGCGAGGAGCTGATGGATTCTATTAATGCCACTCCTTTTGGTGTCTCCATGTCAGTAATTTGTGTCCCCCCCCCCCGCCACTACGCCCCGGAGCGCGGTCCTGATGCTCTCTAGTAACGCTGCTCCTCGTGGTGTCTCCTTGTTAGTTATTTGTGTGTTGCACATGTTAGAATTGATATTCTGGAATATTCGGAGAGACCCTTCTTCCTTGTGAATGGCCCCGGAGACATTGTCTGTGGCGTCGGCGCTGGTTCCCCTCCTGATAATCGTGAAGTTTCGTGTCTGGACGCTGGTGGAGATATTGTGCTGTCATGAATGGTGCTCAGCCCGGACGCTCGGCCCTCCCGTTGTCTATTCAGACCTAATCGGCTTCTGCATATCCCTGCGCCAAAGCCCCCCGCTCCGTCCTGGGGGTCCATGGGTTTTGTTACTGTTCTTAAGCTCAGCTGCCGCTGGGACTGAAAGGAATCAAATTATGAAAGATTTTGTGGAAAATCCACTGAGAAAAGGCCTTGTGATAATGATGGCATTGTCCTGCGGGGAGACGTCCCAGCCACCACTGGGGGACACCAGCAACTCGCCCTTTGTCTTATTAACCCTTTCTAATAATATTTAGCTTTCCACTAAACAGCTTTTTATGTCCCTAATCCTCCATCTTCTCCCCCATTGAGATTTCTATCTCCTGTTGTAGCATCGTGTCGTCTGGAGACCCCCGCCCCTCCGCCACGATGGAGGAGACTCCGCAATCATCATCATCATCTACACAAAGAAAGTCCAAACACGGCCGAGCCTCACGTCCTTCACAAATAGATCCACAAATAATGCAGCTCCAATAAATCCAACGAAGAGTCGTCCTAATATTCCAAGACGTTACAGAAACGTTTCGCTTCAAACTGAGCGTTATGAGACTTATTGGAGTATCTATCTATCTATCTATCTCCTATCTATCTATCTATCTATCTATCTATCTATCTATCTATCTATCTATCTCCTATCTATCTATCTATCTCCTATCTATCTATCTATCTATCTATCTATCTATCTATCTATCTATCTATCTATCTATCTATCTATCTATCTATCTCCTATCTATATATCAATCTATCTCCTATCTATCTATCTATCTATCTATCTATCTCCTATCTATCTATCTCCTATCTATCTATCTATCTATCTATCTCCTATCTATCTATCTCCTATCTATCTATCTATCTATCTATCTATCTATCTATCTATCTATCTATTTATCTATCTCATATCTATCTATCTATCTATCTATCTATCTATCTCCTATCTATCTATCTCCTATCTATCTATCTATCTATCTATCTATCTATCTATCTATCTATCTATCTATCTATCTCCTATCTATCTCCTATCTATCTATCTATCTCCTATCTATCTATCTATCTATCTATCTATCTATCTCCTATCTATCTCCTATCTATCTATCTATCTCCTATCTATCTATCTATCTATCTATCTATCTATCTATCTATCTATCTATCTATCTATCTATCTCCTATCTATCTCCTATCTATCTATCTATCTCCTATCTATCTATCTATCTATCTATCTATCTATCTATCTATCTATCTATCTATCTATCTCCTATCTATCTATCTATCTATCTATCTATCTATCTATCTCCTATCTATCTATCTATCTCCTATCTATCTATCTATCTATCTATCTATCTATCTATCTATCTATCTCCTATCTATCTATCTATCTATCTATCTATCTATCTACTATCTAGCTATCTATCTATCTTCTATCTATCTATCCATCTCCTATCTATCTATCTATCTATCTATCTATCTATCTATCTATCTATCTATCTATCCATCTCCTATCTATCTCCTATCTATCTATCTATCTATCTATCTATCTATCTATCTATCTCCTATCTATCTATCTATCTATCTATCTATCTATCTATCCATCTCATATATATCTATCTATCTGTCTATCTATCTCCTATCTGTCTATCTATCTCCTATCTATCTATCTATCTCCTATCTATCTATCACATATCTATCTATCTATCTATCTATCTCCTATCTATCTATCTATCTCCTATCTATCTCTCTATCTATCTCTCTATCTATCTATCTGTCTATCTATCCTATCTATCTATCTATCTATCTCCTATCTATCACATATCTATCTATCTATCTATCTCCTATCTATCTATCTCCTATCTATCTATCTCCTATCTATCTCTCTATCTATCTATCTCCTATCTAAAATTTAGACATTTCCAAAAGATAAAAAGAGAAAATCCATCTTTATAAATTGTTGTGCAATTTCTCTTTAGTACGGAGTCCCCGCACATGTGGGTGTTACTTGTTGTAGGGGCACAGAGCAAGACGCTGTCTCTCCCCCTCTCCCTGCTCTTCTATACTGCTACACGGGGACACTTCTCTGTACTGTCTCTCTTCTCTCCCTGCTCTTCTATACTGCTACATGGGGACACTTCTCTGTACTGTCTCCCCCTCTCCCTGCTCTTCTATACTGCTACATGGGGACACTTCTCTGTACTGTCTCTCCCCCTCTCCCTGCTCTCCTATCCAGCTACACTGGGACACTTCTCTATACTGTCTCTCCCCCTCTCCCTACTCTTCTATCCTGCTCCCGGGGTCACTTCTCTGTACTGTCTCTCCCCCTCTCCCTGCACTTCTATTCTGCTACACTGGGACACTTCTCTATACTGTCTCTCCCTGCTCTTCTATCCCACTACACGGGGTCACTTCTCTGAACTGTCTCTCCCCCTCTCCCTGCTCTTCTATCCTGCTTGATGTGGCACTTCTCTGTACTGTCTATCCCCCTCCCCTGCTCTTCTACACTGCTTGGTGTGGAACTTCTCTGTACTGTCTCTCCCCCTCTCCCTGCTCTCCTATCCAGCTACACTGGGACACTTCTCTATACTGTCTCTCCCCCTCTCCCTACTCTTCTATCCTGCTCCCGGGGTCACTTCTCTGTACTGTCTCTCCCCCTCTCCCTGCACTTCTATTCTGCTACACTGGGACACTTCTCTATACTGTCTCTCCCTGCTCTTCTATCCCACTACACGGGGTCACTTCTCTGAACTGTCTCTCCCCCTCTCCCTGCTCTTCTATCCTGCTTGATGTGGCACTTCTCTGTACTGTCTATCCCCCTCCCCTGCTCTTCTACACTGCTTGGTGTGGAACTTCTCTGTACTGTCTCTCCCCCTCTCACTGCTCTTCTATTTTGCTACACGGGGACACTTCTCTTTACTGTCTCCCCCTCTCCCTGCTCTTCTATCCTGCTACATGGGAGACTTCTCTGTGTTGTCTTTCCCCCTCTCCCTGCTCTTGTATCCTGCTACAAGTTACACTTCTGCATACTGTCTCTCCCTTCTTCTTGCTCTTCTGTCCTGCTACACGGTACACTTCTCTGTCCTGTCTCTCCTCCTCTCCCTTCTTTTCTTTCCTGCTACATGGGGAAACCTTTCTGTACTGTCTCGCCCTCTCCCTGCTCATCTATCCTGCTACACGGAACACTTCTATGTACTGTCTCTTCCCTCTCCTTTCTCTTCTATCCTGCTATGTGGGGACACTTCTCTGTACTGTCTCTCCTCCTCTCCCTACTTTTCTATCCTGCTACATGGGGAAACTTTTCTGTACTGTCTCGTCCTCTCCCTACTCTTCTATTCTGCTACACGGAACACTTCTATGTACTGTTGCTCTCATTCTTCCTGCTCTACTATCCCGCTACACGGGGACATTTCTCTGTACTATCTCTCCCCCTCTCCCTTCTTTCCTATACTGCTACACGGGGACACCTCATTGTACTGTCTCACCCCCTCTTCCTGCTATTCTATCCTTCTACACGGGGACACTTCTCTGTACTGTCTCCCCCCTCTCCCTGCTCTTCTATCCTGCTACACGGGGACAATTCTCTGTCCTGTCTCTCCCTCTTTCCCTGCTCTTCTATGCTGCTACATGGGGTCATTTCTCTGTACTGTCTCTCACTGCTCTTTTATCCTGTAACATGGGGACACCTCTGTACTGTCTCTTCCCCTCTACCTACTCTTCTATCCTGCTTCACAGGGACACTGCTCTGTACTGTCTTTCCCCCTCTCCCTGCTCTTCTATCCTGCTACAGGGAACACTTCTCTGTACTGTCTCTCTTCTCTCCCTGCTGTTCTATCCTGCTACAGGGGACACTTCTCTGTACTGTCTCTCCCCCTCTCCCTGCTTTCTTATCGAGCTACACTGGGACACTTCTCTATTCTGTCTCTCCCTGCTCTTCTATCCCACTACATGGGGTCACTTCTATGAACTGTCTCTCCCCATCTCCCTGCTCTTCTATCCTGCTTGATGTGGCACTTCTCTGTACTGTCTCTCCCCCTCCCCTGCTCTTCTACACTGCTTGGTGTGGAACTTCTCTGTACTGTCTCTCCCCCTCTCCCTGCTCTTCTATCCTGCTACACGGGAGACTTCTCTGTGTTGTCTTTCCCCCTCTCCCTGCTCTTGTATCCTGCTACACGGAACACTTCTGCATACTGTCTCTCCCTTCATCTTGCTCTTCTGTCCTGCTACACGGTACACTTCTCTGTCCTGTCTCTCCTCCATTCCCTTCTTTTCTTTCCTGCTACATGGGGAAACCTTTCTGTACTGTCTCGCCCTCTCCCTGCTCATCTATCCTGCTACACGGAACACTTCTATGTACTGTCTCTTCCCTCTCCTTTCTCTTCTATCCTGCTATGTGGGGACACTTCTCTGTACTGTCTCTCCTCCTCTCCCTACTTTTCTATCCTGCTACATGGGGAAACTTTTCTGTACTGTCTCGTCCTCTCCCTGCTCTTCTATTCTGCTACATGGGAACACTTCTATGTACTGTTGCTCTCATTCTTCCTGCTCTACTATCCCGCTACACAGGGACATTTCTCTGTACTATCTCTCCCCCTCTCCCTTCTTTCCTATACTGCTACACGGGGACACCTCATTGTACTGTCTCACCCCCTCTTCCTGCTATTCTATCCTTCTACACGGGGACACTTCTCTGTACTGTCTCCCCCCTCTCCCTGCTCTTCTATCCTGCTACACGGGGACAATTCTCTGTCCTGTCTCTCCCTCTTTCCCTGCTCTTCTATGCTGCTACATGGGGTCATTTCTCTGTACTGTCTCTCACTGCTCTTTTATCCTGTAACATGTGGACACCTCTGTACTGTCTCTTCCCCTCTACCTACTCTTCTATCCTGCTTCACAGGGACACTGCTCTGTACTGTCTTTCCCCCTCTCCCTGCTCTTCTATCCTGCTACAGGGAACACTTCTCTGTACTGTCTCTCTTCTCTCCCTGCTGTTCTATCCTGCTACAGGGGACACTTCTCTGTACTGTCTCTCCCCCTCTCCCTGCTTTCTTATCGAGCTACACTGGGACACTTCTCTATTCTGTCTCTCCCTGCTCTTCTATCCCACTACATGGGGTCACTTCTATGAACTGTCTCTCCCCATCTCCCTGCTCTTCTATCCTGCTTGATGTGGCACTTCTCTGTACTGTCTCTCCCCCTCCCCTGCTCTTCTACACTGCTTGGTGTGGAACTTCTCTGTACTGTCTCTCCCCCTCTCCCTGCTCTTCTATCCTGCTACACGGGAGACTTCTCTGTGTTGTCTTTTCCCCTCTCCCTGCTCTTGTATCCTGCTACACGGAACACTTCTGCATACTGTCTCTCCCTTTTTCTTGCTCTTCTGTCCTGCTACACGGTACACTTCTCTGTCCTGTCTCTCCTCCTCTCCCTTCTTTTCTTTCCTGCTACATGGGGAAACTTTTCTGTACTGTCTCGCCCTCTCCCTGGTCTTCTATCCTGCTACACGGAACACTTCTATGTACTGTCTCTTCCCTCTCCTTTCTCTTCTATCCTGCTACATGGGGACACTTCTCTGTACTGTCTCTCCTCCTCTCCCTGCTTTTCTCTCCTGCTACATGGGGAAACATTTCTGTACTGTCTTGTCCTCTCCCTGCTCTTCTATTCTGCTACACGGAACACTTCTATGTACTGTTGCTCTCATTCTTCCTGCTCTACTATCCCGCTACACGGGGACACTTCTCTGTACTGTCTCTCCCCCTCTCCCTTCTTTCCAATGCTGCTACACGGGGACATCTCATTGTACTGTTTCCCCCCTCTCCCTGCTCTTCTATCCTGCTACACAGGGACAATTCTCTGTCCTGTCTCTCCCTCTTTCCCTGCTCTTCTATGCCTCTACATGGGGTCACTTCTCTGTACTGTCTCTCACTGCTCTTTTATCCTGCAACATGGGGACACTTCTGTACTGTCTCTTCCCCTCTACCTACTCTTCTATCCTGCTTCACAGGGACACTGCTCTGTACTGTCTTTCCCTCTCTCCCTGGTCTTCTATCCTGCTACAGGGAACACTTCTCTGTACTGTCTCTCTTCTCTCCCCGCTGTTCTATCCTGCTACAGGGAACACTTCTCGGTTTTGTCTCTCCCCCTCTTTCTGCTGCTCTATCCTGCTACACGGGGACACCTATCTGTACTGTCTCTTCCCCTCTCGCTTTTCTATCCGGCTACACAGGGACACTTCTCTGTACTGTCTCTCCCTCTCTTTCTGCTCTTCTATATTTCTACACGCGGACACTTCTCTGTACTGTATCTCCCCCTCTCCCTGATTTTCCCACCATCTACACAGGGACACTTCTCTGTACAATCTCTCCCCCTCTCCCTGCTCTTCTTTCCTTCTACGTGGGGCACTTCTCTGTATTGTCTCTCCCCCTCTCCATGCTTTTCTATCCTGCTACATGAGGACACTTCTCTGTACTGTCTCTACTGCTTTCCCTGCTTTTGTATCCTGCTACATGGTAACACTTCTCTGTACTGTCTCCTCTCCTCTTCCTGCTATTATGTCCGGGTAAACGGGGACACTTCTCTGTACTATCTGTTCCCCTCTCCCTGCTCTTCTATGCTGCTGCACCGGGATCTTACTCTGCACTGTCTTTTCCCTTCTCCTTTCTTTTCTATCCTGCTACATGGGACACTTCTCTGTACTGTCTATTCCCCCTCTCCCTGCTCTTCTATCCTGCTACACGGGACACTGTTTCAATACAGGGGATACATTGATCTGCTACTGTACTATACAGGGGATTCGCTGCTCTGCTGCTATACTATACAGGGGATATGCCGCTCTGCTGCTGTACTATACAGGGGATACGCCGCTCTGCTGCTGTACTATACAGGGGATATGCCACTCTGCTGCTGTACTATACAGGGGATACGCCGCTCTGCTGCTGTACTATACAGGGGATACGCCGCTCTGCTGCTGTACTATACAGGGGATACACTGCTCTGCCGCTGTACTGTACAGGGGATACACCGCTCTGCTGCTGTACTATACAGGGGATACACCGCTCTGCTGCTGTACTATACAGGGGATACACCGCTCTGCTGCTGTACTATACAGGGGATACACTGCTCTGCTGCTGTACTATACAGGGGATACACCGCTCTGCTGCTGTACTATACAGGGGATACACCGCTCTGCCGCTGTACTATACAGGGGATACGCCGCTCTGCTGCTGTACTATACAGGGGATACACCGCTCTGCTGCTGTACTATACAGGGGATACACCGCTCTGCTGCTGTACTATACAGGGGATACACCGCTCTGCCGCTGTACTATACAGGGGATACGCCGCTCTGCTGCTGTACTATACAGGGGATACACCGCTCTGCTGCTGTACTATACAGGGGATACACCGCTCTGCCGCTGTACTATACAGGGGATACGCCGCTCTGCCGCTGTACTATACAGGGGATACACCGCTCTGCTGCTGTACTATACAGGGGATACACCGCTCTGCTGCTGTACTATACAGGGGATACACCGCTCTGCCGCTGTACTATACAGGGGATACGCCGCTCTGCTGCTGTACTATACAGGGGATACACCGCTCTGCTGCTGTACTATACAGGGGATACACCGCTCTGCTGCTGTACTATACAGGGGATACACCGCTCTGCTGCTGTACTATACAGGGGATACACTGCTCTGCTGCTGTACTATACAGGGGATACACCGCTCTGCTGCTGTACTATACAGGGGATACACCGCTCTGCCGCTGTACTATACAGGGGATACGCCGCTCTGCTGCTGTACTATACAGGGGATACACTGCTCTGCTGCTGTACTATACAGGGGATACACCGCTCTGCTGCTGTACTATACAGGGGATACACTGCTCTGCTGCTGTACTATACAGGGGATACACTGCTCTGCAGAAGAGCTCAGCGCTTGCTTCTCTGTCTACACCTTTAGGCTGGAGGGATTTTATGCCAAATTGCACCTTAATCAAAAAGTCACTGATGTGAATGATTATGAGGCGCAGGATAAATGAGGGAAACGGTTATTTTTGATGCGTCGCTAGTTTGGTCTTTAGGTGCAAAAAGGGGGCAAAATTACTGCGACAAAATGAAACGTTGCTAAAACAACTAATAAAAGAACAAGTGATGCATCTCGCGCCTTGTCCTTAAAATTTTATTTGTACAAAAGTTTTTTTCTACAATTTACAAATTCTAAAAAAATTACTAAAACTAAGACTCCATACAATTATTTAGGACAATCATTCTGGGTGACTCTGGGAAGTTGTGGGCTGTGACTTTTCTTTCCTAATAAGGGGCCGGGGGTGAAGCGTTTGGATCGGTTTTGTTTTGGCCTCATTTCTGAGCTGCCCCCCAGGTCTCTGCTCTACAGGTATCTGCTGAAAGAGAAAGTAATCCCTTTATGTTACCACAATATTGTCCGCTTACCGATCATCCCAACACTGTTTTCCCATACACTTCTTTTTAATATGTGCAAAGCCCTTTTTAATGAATCGTCCAAATACTGAAAGATTGTAGACTTATCTCTGCGGTGCACCTATAGTGCGCACAATGGAGCGCTCCGAGGTGCGGAACCACCATTCATGGCCATCACAAAAAATCCAAAACAAACACAGAGACATCAAATTTGTTTTCAGGATTTGCTGCCAGAAGAGCGGAGGATCTTCTATAGGTGAGGAATTTCTTCTCTTCATTGCAGACAATACATATCATGGACAGAGGAGGCAAATCCCATTCTACGAGAACGTGACATCCAAATTTCCATCGAGTGCTCCGAATATGCCAAGGGAAGTTGTTGTAGGCACTAGTAGATGCACCAAAGAGTAAATTATATAGAAACACTATGATGAAAATATAAAAAATTACAAAAAAAATTGCAGTAAACTTTCGTTGTTAGAAAGGAAATTCTTGCGAGATGGGTGAACTGTAGGTGCCCCCCCCCCCGATGCTCCTCCTGAGGGATAGGGGACTCTTTTACGGTTGTTATTGAGTGCACTGGTTATTTCATGTCATCCAGTCCGTGCATTGGATCATTTACCTTCCAGAAACCTTCATGCACACTCAACCGAATTTAGCCAACAAGGACTGAAAGGACCTCACCAGGTGGAGAAGTCAGGACCCCTGTTTTTTGGAGATAAATGACACAAAGCGCCATCAGGAGGAGGTTTCTCTCCCGACTTTCTGCACCATAAACAAGTCAATGCTTTAGTTTCTCTCAGTAAATAACGCCACAACATTTAGGACTTATCAACAAGACTGAGGTGACAATACAGCCGGTCCCCTACTTAAGGACACCCGACTTACAGACTGAGGTGACAATGCAGGTGGTCCTCTACTTAAGGACACCCGACTTACAGACGGAGGTGACAATATTGTCATAGAGTTAGTAAGCAGCCAGATTATTATCTGCAGTCAATGACCATCTCTTCCACCACCAGACTCCAAGCGCGCGCACCCACTGTCAGTCCCACCATGTAATTTTCCCCACCGGAGAAGGTACATTTCCATTGAATTTAGGCTTTATCTGGTACTAACATGAACCACAAATACCTCTCTAGTATATGTCAGCATTCTGGAAACTCAAACTCCAACCATCACATCTGCATCCCTCTCCAGTGTACACGAGCCCAGGAACCCCTGCCGCTCCTTAGCAATACCTGATAGTGGACTGGGATCCATGGCATGTCTACGGCAGAAGAAAGGAGATGCTTCAATGAAGAGGTAAAGCCTTGGACTTCTTAGAAGACTGGAGATCCATCTACAATGTTCAAGGGATTCAATAGAAATGGTCTTAAAATGTTGGATTTGACAGAACGAAGAACCACCAGCTGCTACTATGTCCTTGTCCTGAAGTCCACCCAATTGGGATAGAGACACCAGTTCACCAAAATTCAAGCCTCACATAAAACCCTGCAAAAGGCAGAGCTAAATAGAGCAGATTCACATGGGGAGTAACAACAATGGAACCTAACCCTTGACAACAAGGGCATCTACCACCAGGATGAGGGATTGTAAACCAAGCACACTTACATACTGGTGGGTGTCTCACTCTTCTTTTAGCTTTTTAAACCCTTGTGTTTATGAAAAAAAAATCATGCAAATGCGCCAGAGGGGCTCCAGGCTTCATAGGTTTCAAAGGAGCCTGGAGCCCCTCAGGCTCATTTGTATAATTTCCAAAACTTTTTTTATTAAAAAAAGGCATAAGAAGAGTGGATCCTGACGAAGAGGACGCGCACAGCATGTAAGTGTGCTTGGTTACCAATCCTTCATCCTGGTGGTAGATCTCCTTTAAGGCCACATAAGAAATGATAACCTCCAGGCATTCGCAACCCATTCCCCCTGCGGGCCCAATGAGCTATGCTCTAGTTTCCAGTACTGGATTTTCCCATATGTCTTCCTTGGACCCACTTGTGGATCTACAAAACATTCTGATATATTTCGGTTTGGTCAGCGAAAGTTGAGCAGAACAGTAGTGTTACCAGTAATGGCAAAAAGTCCTTTAGTAGAAAATCTTTCCTTGGATTCATCAGAGCCTTGGCCATCGATCAAGCTCAAATCTAATGGAACACTGTAAGATTCTGGAGCAATGTCTGCCCATTCTAGACGCTAAGGAATTGCCACCCCAAATTTGGGTTCACGGTGAACAGTGAGATCCATGGGGCTCAGCTGAGTAAGGTCCTAGCTCAGGGACATCATGAACTTAGAGGGCCTGACTTACTTCTGGACTGGCCTGAAGTTTCTTTTATGGGTAAAAAACGTAACTGTTCTATTTTTGTGGAAGAACTAAAGGCCTAAATCCTCATAAGTGACTAAGAGTGACACAAACCTCTAGATAAGGTCGACCTTCCAGGTGCAGATCAGATTCTGGAGAGCACCGAATCATCAGGGGCTCATGAAGGGGAAAGTACATAGTGCCCGCAGTCCACGACACATTCCCGATGTGGTGGGGTATCAGATTATGTGATGTGACCTTCTCCATGTACAACCCTGCCATTCCTTTTCATTAATATACAATTGTTATTGTAGCAGATGAACATTGAATTCTGCAGGACATTAATATTCATGAGGCAAGTATTACAGGGTTACATTATTGTATATAGTTTAGCATAACTCGTATGTATTATCGTCTCCCTATCGCCTCCCTTTAGGCCAGATGTTCCCATGGACAAGCTGTTAGGGCTGAGAATACCATGTTGAGTAGGTGTCTGAGATTCGGGATGGACCATGAGTGACCTGCGAGGAATGTGTATGATCCGCTAGTCTATTAAGAGCCTCTCAGTTTCCTCCAGTGGCCCCAGTCTCCCACTTGCTATCCAGCTGATGTGCGTAAATAGGTACTAATCCCTTCATGGAAAGGATGAGGTCGGTGCCACGCTGTACGAAACACACATGGCAAATAATGGCCCCACAAAAGACAATGCCATCTCCATTCCCGAGCAGAAACAGTATTAACTAAGCTTCTACAATGTATAGAGAGGATGGGCCGGCAGACAATGATACAAGAATCGGCGGGTTAATGTAAGGCCGAGGTTTTCAGGGGATCTCAGCCCCCTCCATTGTGCTGAATGAAAGAAAAGAGCATCTCACTTCTGTCCAACAAATAATCCTCCACCAATTTCTAGTGGAATAATTAACTGAGCCGCTTAATTCACCACACATTTCCTGATTTGACTCAGAAGGAACCTTACAAGCTGAATAAGCCTCGTCTGTAAAGAAGCCAATTGGCACAGCTTTGGTTTGGTCTCCAAGTCTGGGCAGGAGGAGGGAACTTTTTGTTTTGGAGAAAATAATCAGCAGTAACTCCCCCTGTTGGGCAGAGGGCTTCTGGCAGACACATAAAGAAGGAGGTCCTGCTGGAGACCTGCAGAAGAAAGCCCCTGCCCTAGACGAGAGCTGCACCATTCACCAGAGTCAACCACTGGTTCAATGAACTCCCGGGCATGTGTAAGATTTATTTTCCAAATGATAAAAAATTAATTTTCAAAAATATAAAATTTCTTGTCAAATTCTGTCAAATCAAACATCTTTAATTATAAATGAAATAAAAACATTTAGAAAATAGTTCATATTTGAAAATTGCCAAATTACTCAGTTCTTTAAGGCAGATACAAAAGACATGAACGAGTTTCCCTCAGTCCTTCAAATCGCTTTCGTTCTGGTGTCAATGGCCAAGAAATTCACAAAAACTGATGGTAACAAGGATCGAGGACAATAGGACATAACAAGAGAAGTTCCCAAAGTCATTGGAGAAGAAGACGATGGAGACAATAGACGTCTTGTACAGTCAGGGGGTTCTTCGGTGTCCTTAGGACTGACCCAATGCAGACTCTATTGATTAAATAAAGACGACCTACAAGATGGGGAAAACCTTTCACTTTCCTGTCATAACGTTCCCATCTGGGTATTGACATTAAATTTGATCTGCCATATACATACATTTCTTAAATTCCCTTAATGAAGATAATTTCCCATAAATGTAGTCAACAGGTCCCTTACAAACGGGATTGTTGTCCTTGGCTTACATTATTAATATTCAGTGAATCCCTTCTTCTACTTCTCCATAACTACTTCTGCTCAGTAATCTGGAATCATGACTGAGGAGCTGGCTTCCACTGCTGCTCTGGCCTATGGAGGGTCACTTTTCACACCTCAGGCTTTTCCACCAATCCTCCACAGCAAGGCATCTATCATGTTGGTATCCTTCAAATAAAGTTTAGATTGATCTCCACATCGGTAAATTATTAAATGCTGTGTTGTTCTACGTGCACCCAGATGATTGGTCTCCACACCTGTTCATGGGTCTGACCCGGTGGGATCCCAGACACTTGGTTCCATTGGAGGGAACACCACTGGTTCTTTCATAGAATCTCTTATTAGACTCTTTATCTAATTTTACGTATTCGTCCTTTCAGACCATTACCTTCCCTTTTACTCTCAATAATCCTTCACCTTCTCACAACCCATTGGGGGTAAATTGGAGCCAATTCGTGTCACATGGAAGCAGCGCAGCTGCGCAAAAAAACTATCGCGTACGCCAAAATCCCAACGCAGACATCTGTCAAATACCTGTCCAAGGTGTGCAATCCCCGAAAAAGGCAGTCTGACGAAAGTGAGCTGCGCGACCCTTAGTAAATGAGCCACAGTGTATATACTGGAACCCATTAATGTCCCCCATCTTCTCTTCTCCTGTACAAACCGGGCTGCTAACCATTACAATCGTACTGTTATAAGTGCCCTGGTGACACCACTCTCCATCCACACTTTTCTACTCAGAAGTCAGTAACCTTCCCTACTGTACCTCACCCTGATTGCTCTCTTATAGAAGTGTCCAGTCTCCTCTCCTCAGCTCGCCCCACTACCTGCATCAGTGACCCCATCCCCCTGCCCCACTACCTGCATCAAAAATCCCATCCCCTCACCCCACTACCTGCATCAGTGACCCCATCCCCTCGCCCCACTACCTGCATCAGAGATCCCATCCCCTCGCCCCACTACCTGCATCAGTGATCCCATCCCCTCAAGCCACTACCTGCATCAGTGACCCCATCCCCTTGCCCCACTACCTGCATCAGTGACCCCATCCCCCCGCCCCACTACCTGCATCAAAAATCCCATCTCCTCACCCCACTACCTGCATCAGTGACCCATCCCCTCGCCCCACTACCTGCATCAGTGACCCCATCCCCTCGATCCACTACCTGCATCAGAAATCCCATCTCCTCACCCCACTACCTGCATCAGTGACCCCATCCCCCCGCCCCACTACCTGCATCAAAAATCCCATCCCCTCACCCCACTAACTGCATCAGTGACCCATCCCCTCGCCCCACTACCTGCATCAGTGACCCCATCCCCTCGCCCCACTACCTGCATCAGTGATCCCATCCCTTCGCCCCACTACCTGCATCAGAAATCCCATCCCCTCACCCCACTACCTGCATCAGTGACCCCATCCCCTCGCCCCACTACCTGCATCAGAGATCCCATCCCCTCGCCCCACTACCTGCATCAGTGATCCCATCCCTTCGCCCCACTACCTGCATCAGAAATCCCATCCCCTCACCCCACTACCTGCATCAGTGACCCCATCCCCTCGCCCCACTACCTGCATCAGTGATCCCATCCCCTCACCCCACCACCTGCATCAGTGACCTCATCCCCTTGCCCCACTACCTGCATAGGTGACCCCATCCTCCTTAGGGGCTTCTCTCCATTGGCCTGAAGGATCCTACAGTCTCTTGGTTTTCTTCTAATCTACCTGACCGCATTTACAGTGTCTCCTTCTCAGGATCTTTCTCTTCTCCCCTTCCTCTCACTGTTGGCGTTCCTGAGGTGGCATCACCATAACCTTGGGCAGCAGGCCTGATGTCTTGAGGTTGTGCTGGACCCCATATCTACAATCACTTGCAATCTCCTGCTGAATGCATCTCAAAAACATATAGCACCCGGGACAGAGGTATAGATGGACAACTGGTCATGACGGGGCCCCGCTCCTATTCTTTCATGTGACAATGTTATTACTCTGTTACACCCTATAATATTTCTCTATGTCTCCATGATTTGTAAAGCGCTGCAGAGTCTGACGTCCACACAGAAATAGAGATCTATTGTTATCATCATGACTACGGGTCAAGAAGAGATGAGTGGTGGGACCCAAGGGCGGTGACACTCAGCGTAGGTGACACATGTCCTCACTCGTTACACAGAACTCGAGATCCTTAGCGAGTAATTCAGTGATATTGAATATATTGGTTAGTTCCCATGTCCCTGCCCCTCACATGTATCTCCGGTGCAAAGATAGAAAAATAAAATCTGGCCGTGGCCGATTGGTTGGGCCCTGGCTCCTCCGCATGTTACTTATACATTCTATAGGGGCTGCGTATAGACCTGTGGTGTCAGGACCTCCCAGCTCCTCCGCATGTTACTCATACTTTCTATAGGGGCTGCGTATAGACCTGTGGTGTCAGGACCTCCCTGCTCCTCCGCATGTTACTTATACTTTCTATAGGGGCTGCGTATAGACCTGTGGTGCCACCACGTCCCGGCTCGTCCACATGTTACTTATTCTTTCTATAGGGGCTGCGTATAGATCTGTGGTGTCACCACCTCCTGGCTCCTCCACAAGATACTTATTCTTTCTATAGGAGCTGCGTATAGACCTGTGGTGCCACCACCTCCCGGCTCCTCCACATGTTACTTATTCTTTCTATAGGAGCTGCGTATAGACCTGTGGTGTCACCACCTCCCGGCTCCTCCGCATGTTACTTATTCTTTCTATAGGGGCTGCGTATAGACCTATGGTGTCACCACCTCCTGGCTCCTCCACATGTTACTTATACTTTCTATAGGGGCTGCGTATAGACCTATGGTGTCACCACCTCCTGGCTCCTCTGCATGTTACTTATACTTTCTATAGGGGCTGTGTATAGACCTGCGGTGTCACCACCTTCTGGCTCCTCTGCATGTTATTTATACTTTCTATAGGGGCTGTGTATAGACCTGTGGTGTCAGGACATCCTGGCTCCTCCGCATGTGACTTATACTTTCTATAGGGGCTGCGTATAGACCTGTGGTGTCAGGACCTCCCGGCTACTCCGCATGTTACTTATACTTTCTATAGGGGCTGCGTATAGACCTGTGGTGTCACCACCTCCTGGCTCCTCTGCATGTTATTTATACTTTCTATAGGGGCTGCGTATAGACCTGTGGTGTCAGGACCTCCCGACTCTTCCACATGTTACTTATACTTTCTATAGGGGCTGAGTATAGACCTGTGGTGTCAGGACCTCCCGGCTCCTCTGCATGTTATTTATACTTTCTATAGGGGCTGTGTATAGACCTGTGGTGTCAGGACCTCCTGGCTCCTCTGCATGTTACTTATACTTTCTATAGGGGCTGTGTATAGACCTGTGGTGTCACCACGTCCCGGCTCGTCCACATGTTACTTATTCTTTCTATAGGGGCTGCGTATAGATCTGTGGTGTCACCACCTCCTGGCTCCTCCACAAGATACTTATTCTTTCTATAGGAGCTGCGTATAGACCTGTGGTGCCACCACCTCCCGGCTCCTCCACATGTTACTTATTCTTTCTATAGGAGCTGCGTATAGACCTGTGGTGTCACCACCTCCCGGCTCCTCCGCATGTTACTTATTCTTTCTATAGGGGCTGCGTATAGACCTATGGTGTCACCACCTCCTGGCTCCTCCACATGTTACTTATACTTTCTATAGGGGCTGCGTATAGACCTATGGTGTCACCACCTCCTGGCTCCTCCGCATGTTACTTATTCTTTATATAGGGGCTGCGTATAAACCTATGGTGTCACCACCTCCTGGCTCCTCCGCATGTTACTTATTCTTTCTATAGGGGCTGCGTATAGACCTGTGGTGTCACCAACTCCCGGCTCCTCCGCATGTTACTTATACTTTCTACAAGGGCTGCGTATAGACCTGTGGTGTCACCACCATCTGGCTCCTCCGCATGTTGCTTATTCTTTCTATAGGGGCTGCATATAGACCTGTGGTGTCAGGACCTCCTGGCTCCTCTGCATGTTACTTATACTTTCTATAGGGGCTGCGTATAGACCTATGGTGTCACCACCTCCCGGCTCCTCCGCATGTTACTTATTCTTTCTATAGGGGCTGCGTTTAGACCTATGGTGTCACCACCTCCCGGCTCCTCTGCATGCTATTTATACTTTCTATAGGGGCTGCGTATAGACCTATGGTGTCACCACCTCCCGGCTCCTTTGCATGTTACTTATTCTTTCTATAGGGGCTGTGTATAGACCTGTGGTGTCAGGACCTCCTGGCTCCTCCGCATGTTACTTATACTTTCTATAGGGGCTGCTTATAGACCTATGGTGTCAGGACCTTCCGGCTCCTCCACATGTTACTTATACTTTCTATAGGGGCTGCGTATAGACCTGTGGTGTCAGGACCTCCCGGCTCCTCTGCATGTTACTTATACTTTCTATAGGGGCTCAGTCCATTCAAGATTAACATTCTTTTTTTATGGCCAAAAATTCTGTTGGACAAACACTGTGCCGAGTCTGTTTGGGGGGAGGGGATGAAAGTGGGGGACACTGATGACACCTCTAGATATTTCTGAGGGAACATTATGAAGTCTTTTCTCTACTCGTCTTTCTTGCAACTCCAGGTACGTATAGACTTTCAAGGTTTCCCGTTCATTACAGGGAGGAATTAAAAGAAGGAAGAAGTCATGTACACATTTATTATAGTGTCTGCGCCAGTTTTCTGGTACTATATACTGATAGAAGGTCTTTGTATTTTGTACATGATATAAAGTGTCTGCACCAGTTTTGTGGGGCGGCTGTGCCCGACATGTGCACCTAAAGGGGCTGTTACTGTTAGTGAGAGTTTGCGCCACAATCCTGCAGCAGGAACAAAGCCAGATTCACACTAGTTCTGATAAGTGTGGCCCAAGGTGTTTGCCATGTCCTGTCATAACCCATAAGATGGTTCTAAATCTTTCCATAATTTATGTTGTAGACGGTCGGTTCCATCAGAGACGACGACTTTCAGGATGTGATCCCGCTCGTGGCCTCTGCGCGATTATTACAGAGGAAACATTGTGATAAATATTGGCTCGTTAGATGAATGGTCATCCACGTGATAACGAGAGGTTTGAGTACACAGAACAGAGAGAGCTTCCAAGCAATGGCCACGTCTCATGGTGGCTTCACAACAAGCTGCTGGTGTAGTCTGGAGATCTCCGGTAACATCAGCAATGCCTGGAGCTCCCCTATTATCGCAGCCGAGCCGGCCTGTCATGTGGAGAGAGCTTCCAAGCAATGGCCACGTCTCATGGTGGCTTCACAACAAGCTGCTGGTGTAGTCTGGAGATCTCCGGTAACATCAGCAATGCCTGGAGCTCCTTTATTATCGCAGCCGAGCCGGCCTGTCATGTGGAGGGAGCTTCCAAGCAATGGCCACGTCTCATGGAGGCTTCACAACAAGCTGCTGAGTCTGGAGATCTCCGGTAACATCAGCAATGCCTGGAGCTCCCCTATTATCGCAGCCGAGCCGGCCTGTCATGTGGAGGGAGCTTCCAAGCAATGGCCACGTCTCATGGTGGCTTCACAACAAGCTGGTGGTGTAGTCTGGAGATCTCCGGTAACATCAGCAATGCCTGGAGCTCCCCTATTATCGCAGCCGAGCCGGCCTGTCATGTGGAGGGAGCTTCCAAGCAATGGCCACGTCTCATGGTGGCTTCACAACAAGCTGGTGGTGTAGTCTGGAGATCTCCGGTAACATCAGCAATGCCTGGAGCTCCCCTATTATCGCAGCCGAGCCGGCCTGTCATGTGGAGGGAGCTTCCAAGCAATGGCCACGTCTCATGGTGGCTTCACAACAAGCTGGTGGTGTAGTCTGGAGATCTCCGGTAACATCAGCAATGCCTGGAGCTCCCCTATTATCGCAGCCGAGCCGGCCTGTCATGTGGAGGGAGCTTCCAAGCAATGACCACATCTCATGGAGGCTTCACAACAAGCTGCTGGTGTAGTTTTGAGATCTCGGTAACATCAGCAATGCCTGGAGCTCCCCTATTATCGCAGCTGAGCCGGCCTGTCATGTGGAGGGAGCTTCCAAGCGATGGCCACGTCTCATGGTGGCTTCACAACAAGCTGCTGGTGTAGTCTGGAGATCTCCTGTAACATCAGCAATGTCTGGAGCTCCCCTATTATAGCAGCCGAGCCGGCCTGTCATGTGGAGGGAGCTTCCAAGCAATGACCACGTCTCATGGTGGCTTCACAACAAGCTGCTGGTGTAGTCTGGAGATCTCGGTAACATCAGCAATGTCTTGAGCTCCCCTATTATCGCAGCCGAGCCGGCCTGTCATGTGGAGGGAGCCAGGTGCCGGCCCACATGTTCCACACAGGATAATCTTCCTCTCATCTGAGCCATAAGGAGTTTCCTTGAAGCCGCTCTCCTTCTTCATCTCCAGTGTCTACAGGTAGATCTAACAAATGAAAAGTGAGTGAAGATCTAGGATGTGCACACCTGGACGATGGGCGGGCAGGTGTTTATTCCTGAGGCTTCTCTCATGTGTCTGTGATGTTCTTCAGTTTCCTATCGTTGGGTGGCGTGAGGTCAGCACCACATGTAGTTGTTGTCTCTCGTTCTGTTGTAGACTCCTGGGCCGACCACTCGCTCGAGATTTGGTAGGGGCTAATTGTTTATTGGGGGATTATTTCTTTAACACTTTTATGAGGATTGTATCGGACTGGAGCCATCACATTGAATATCTTATATACATACACTCACCGGCCACTTTATTAGGTACACCTGTCCAACTGCTCGTTAACACTTAATTTCTATTCAGCCAATCACATGGCGGCAGCTCAGTGCATTTAGGAATGTAGACATGGTCAAGACAATCTCCTGCAGTTCTCCCGAGCATCAGTATGGGGAAGAAAGGTGATTTGTGGCCTTTGAACGTGGTATGGTTGTTGGTGCCAGAAGGGCTGGTCTGAGTATTTCAGAAACTGCTGATCTACTGGGATTTTCACGCACAACCATCTCTAGGGTTTACAGAGAATGGTCCGAAAAAGAAAAAACATCCAGTGAGCAGCAGTTCTGTGGGCGGAAATGCCTTGTTGATGTCAGAGGTCAGAGGAGAATGGGCAGACTGGTTCGAGCTGATAGAAAGGCAACAGTGACTCAAATCGCCACCCGTTACAACCAAGGTAGGCAGAAGAGCATCTCTGAACGCACAGTACGTCGAACATTGAGGCAGATGGGCTACAGCAGCAGAAGACCACACCGGGTGCCACTCCTTTCAGCTAAGAACAGGAAACTGAGGCTACAATTTGCACAAGCTCATCGAAATTGGACAGTAGAAGATTGGAAAAACGTTGCCTGGTCTGATGAGTCTCGATTTCTGCTGCGACATTCGGATGGTAGGGTCAGAATTTGGCGTCAACAACATGAAAGCATGGATCCATCCTGCCTTGTATCAACGGTTCAGGCTGGTGGTGGTGGTGTCATGGTGTGGGGAATATTTTCTTGGCACTCTTTGGGCCCCTTGGTACCAACGCCACAGCCTACCTGAGTATTGTTGCTGCCCATGTCCATCCCTTTATGAGCACAATGTCCCCTGTAACATCTGATGGCTACTTTCAGCAGGATAATGCGCCATGTCATAAAGCTGGAATCATCTCAGACTGGTTTCTTGAACATGACAATGAGGTCACTGGACACAAATGGCTCCACAGTCACCAGATCTCAATCCAATACAGCATCTTTGGGATGTGGTGGAACGGGAGATTCGCATCATGGATGTGCAGCCGACAAATCTGCGGCAACTGTGTGATGCCATCATGTCAATATGGAGCAAAATCTCTGAGGAGCTTCCAGCACCTTGTTGTATCTATGCCACGAAGAATTGAGGCAGTTCTGAAGGCAAAAGGGGGTCCAACCCGTTACTAGCATGGTGGACCTAATACAGTGGCCGGTGAGTGTATATTGTTCTGAAGGGATTTTTTGCAGACAGATGTTTTCAACTAATATACAGTCCTGGCCATAAGATATGAGAATGATACAAATGTTAATTGTTACAAAGTCTCCGGCATCAGGTGTTATAATGGTAATTTGCATATTCTCCAGAATGTTATAAAGAGGGATCAGCTTATCAGCAATTCATTGCAAAGTCAATATTTGCCTAGAAAATTAACTTTTTCCCCCAAAACACATTTCCCCTTCATTGCAGGCGCCTTAGGCGGAGCAGCGGCCATGGTGTCAGTGATGTCTCCAGTAACACAGGTGCGGGGGCTGATGAGGACAGGGCTGGGGACAATGTGTCATGTGTAAGTAACAATCACCACTGGGCAGTATAATAGGAGCAGGTAACATGGTGTCAGTGATGTCTCCAGTAACACAGGTGCAGGGGCTGATGGGGACAGGGCTGGGGACAATGTGTCATGTGTAAGTAACAATCACCACTGGGCAGTATAATAGGAGCAGGTAACATGGTGTCAGTGATGTCCCCAGTAACACAGGTGCGGGGGCTGATGGGGACAGGGCTGGGGACAATGTTTCATGTGTAAGTAACAATCACCACTGGGCAGTATAATAGGAGCAGGTAACATGGTGTCAGTGATGTCCCCAGTAACACAGGTGCGGGGGCTGATGGGGACAGGGCTGGGGACAATGTGTCATGTGTAAGTAACAATCACCACTGGGCAGTATAATAGGAGCAGGTAACATGGTGTCAGTGATGTCTCCAGTAACACAGGTGCGGGGGCTGATGGGGACAGGGCTGGGGACAATGTGTCATGTGTAAGTAACAATCACCACTGGGCAGTATAATAGGAGCAGGTAACATGGTGTCAGTGATGTCCCCAGTAACACAGGTGCGGGGGCTGATGGGGACAGGGCTGGGGACAATGTGTCATGTGTAAGTAACAATCACCACTGGGCAGTATAATAGGAGCAGGTAACATGGTGTCAGTGATGTCTCCAGTAACACAGGTGCGGGGGCTGATGGGGACAGGGCTGGGGGCAATGTGTCATGTGTAAGTAACAATCACCACTGGGCAGTATAATAGGAGCAGGTAACATGGTGTCAGTGATGTCTCCAGTAACACAGGTGCGGGGGCTGATGGGGACAGGGCTGGGGACAATGTGTCATGTGTAAGTAACAATCACCACTGGGCAGTATAATAGGAGCAGGTAACATGGTGTCAGTGATGTCCCCAGTAACACAGGTGCGGGGGCTGATGGGGACAGGGCTGGGGACAATGTGTCATGTGTAAGTAACAATCACCACTGGGCAGTATAATAGGAGCAGGTAACATGGTGTCAGTGATGTCTCCAGTAACACAGGTGCGGGGGCTGATGGGGACAGGGCTGGGGGACTATCTGTCAGGATTAAGTAACAATCACACCCCTGGACACTTTACAAGGAGGCTGGTGCTTGGCATCATTGTTTCTCTTCTGTTACCCATGGTTATCTCTAAAGAAACACGTGCAGTCATCATTGCACTGCAGAAAACTGGCCGAACAGGGAAGAGTATCGCAGCCAGAAAGATGTCACCTCAGTCACCAATCTAACGCATCATCAAGGAATCCAAGGAGAGAGGCTCCGTTGTTACCAAAAAGGCTCCAGGAGCCCAAGAAGGACCAGCAAGCGCCAGGAGCGTCTCTTACAAGTGTCTCAGCTTGGGGATGGGGCTCCCAGCATCGCAGAGCTTGCTCAGGAATGGCAGCAGCAGGTGTGAGGCATCTGCACGCACTGTGACACTGCGGAGACTCCTGGAGCAAGGCCTGGTGTCCAGGAGGGCAGCACAGAAGCCGCTTCTCTCCAGAAACCATCAGGGACAGACGGATATTCTGCAGGAGGTGCAGGGAGTGGACGCTGAGGACTGGGGGACAGACGGATATTCTGCAGGAGGTGCAGGGAGTGGACGCTGAGGACTGGGGGACAGACGGATATTCTGCAGGAGGTGCAGGGAGTGGACGCTGAGGACTGGGGGACAGACGGATATCCTGCAGGAGGTGCAGGGAGTGGACGCTGAGGACTGGGGGACAGACGGATATTCTGCAGGAGGTGCAGGGAGTGGACGCTGAGGACTGGGGGACAGACGGATATTCTGCAGGAGGTGCAGGGAGTAGACGCTGAGGACTGGAGGAAAGGCATTGTCTCTGATGAATCCCCTTTCCGATTGTTGGGAGGAGACAAGGTGAGCGATGCCCCCAGTCCTGTCTCCTGCACCTGTAAAGCTCCTGCAGCCATTCATGTGTGGGGGGCGGCTTTCAGAAGGTAATTGAGGTCCTGAAGAAGAAGGGAAAACACTGCAGATACTGACTCGCTGCAGTAACTCCTCCTACCTGACAATAAAAGCTTCAGCTCCCCATAGTATGATTGCACTTGTATCTCTGTATGTGATAAACATCTGACAGACCAGAGGGACACATCATGTGACAATAGAAGATTTGTGTCATTCTCAAAACTTATGGCCAGGACTGTACAGACAATGTCAACCTTATTTCCAAGACTTGACACTAGGTGTGCACTTGGACCATAATCAACTTTGAGACACTGGGAATTATTTATCACTGGTTTTTCCGCGCTTTTTTAGCGTAATAAGTCTTAAGTGGTCAAATTTCTACATTTAAGTGAAGTGAAATCCAACAGAAATGTGTTGCACACCCTGGGGCTTATTTACTAAGGGTCCGCGGATCAGACTTTCGTCTGAATTTGGAAATTTTTGGGTTTTGGGGAAAATTTTGGGATTGTGTCACATGTGATTGGATTTTGGTGCAATCACACCCAATAGTGTCGCAAGACATGCACTTACATGCACCGGGAAGAAGAAGGTGAACCCCGGGGACCTGAGCGGGGAAGCGACACATGCAGAATATCGGGCGCACAAACGCGCCAGGGACTGGTAGGTAAATGTGCCCCCTGTACACTACACTGGACACTGCACATAGTATTCTTAGTAAATTGCCCTTTTTTTGCGAGTTTTCACTGCTAAAATGTCTTAAAAAAAACAAAGAACTACTGCTAGTGCAACACTTTTCTAGGGGTCGTCTGTGAGTCAGGTGTCCTTAAGTAGGGGACCGCCTATTTGGGTATCACAGAGAGCACCCTGAGGACGCGTCCATGATAGTCTCAGACACCCTACGACAGTGCCATGTCATTGCCTCAGTTATCATCCCTCCCAATCTTTTGTATTAAAGGAGACACGTGGCCGACAGCGCGGGAGGTTTGTTATTTTTTCAAATGAATACACATTTAATTATTAATATAGTTAACAGATCTAACAATGTACAGGTAACACAATGGTAATAAAGGTAACGCCACGACTATTGTGCAGGAATAAGACTTTGAGGTCACAACAACAGTAGCAACAGGCGGCAACAACACTGTCCCGACAAAGTCATCTCTGAAAATATATACTCTCACTAATATATACATTTATTCATCAAATAAATAGTCATAAAAAATACAAAAAAAAAGTCATGACCTAATTTGTACACAGCTTTGGATCATACATGACACATGCATCGTGGAGGGCCACAGCTTTACATCGAAAGGTTGGAAGAAGAAGAAGATGATAACAACGAGACTCAAGTTCCGTTCTTAAAGTTCTTGGACCCGAGTGTCGGAATTATAACTATCTCATTGTTTCTCAATCTAATATCAAGAACAACTTTCTGTTGCTGGTCAGGATCTCAGGTGGCCTCATCTCCAAGTCCCTGTCATCCAGACCTCGAAGAGCCAACTACACGCCTCCTGCCCAAGTCTCCTCCCAATGAGTATAACTGCAACAACAAATTACCAGAAGATGAATCGGTACAAAAACTTCACATCTTATTTTTTTTTTCTTAAAAAAATGATCATCTAACAATTTCTTTCATAGAAAGAAAACCCTTATATTTGTATAGTTATAATAAGGTGGATAGCAGCATTGTAAGGGAAGAAGAAACCATCTCGATGAGTGTGGTCCGCATTTTGACCAGAAGTTCCCCTCTCAATCTCTCAGGTTCTGGTAGTATCACCCAGTATTTTATTCCTTGTCCGGATGTTGAAGTGGAAAACCACGGGCCAAAAGCTCAAAAAAAAAATTGAAATCATGAGGCTATGAATTTATGAGCTGAACCAGAGTGACGGCAGAAGAAGCTCCATCCTGGGTGCTGGATGTGGAGCACACGTGTTCAAAAGGAGTAGACAGTCTTCTATAGCCGAGGTTTATAAGTGCAGAGTTTACTATAGTGTGAAAATCCTGGTTATTGGTGGGAATTGATGTCTAGAACTGGCAGTAAGAGGACTCTCCGCGGGTCACTTAGTAATGACTAATGGGTCGCTGGTGCTCGTTGCTACAGTTTGGATGAGATATCACAGAGACTCTTTTCAAGGCTGTTCCTCTGCAATAACCATCCAAGTATTTCAACACCTCATTATGCATTTTGATCATTTCCATTGTGAGTAAATACTGCACGGACGCCCTCCAGGAATGGCTACACTCACGGCACGTGGTGTTACAGGATTAGGTCTTGCTCGATGTACTCAACAATTTGGAAATTCTCTCTGCACTTACCCGACTGTCTGCAACCCATGTCTCCACTCTACAGATCTGTCTGCCCTTGGGAAACTCACCGGTGACTTGTACGTAGCTTAGACAAGACTTGGGGGAATCATCTAACTATACTCTATCTACATCTAGAGGTTGTGACATGAAGTTACATTACAGAGGATGGGCAGTGATTTTTTTGCTACAATTGCATTAGGAATGTTAAATACACGGACTCCATTCTAATCCATCAGAGCTGAACCTTCACTAACTACCGGTCTTCAGTAGATACTGACACAATACAAAATCGAGGTTCTGCTTCATGGTAACGGGTTAGAATCTTTGTTTTGATTGATACTATAAGTTTCAAGGTAATTTCCACATAAGTGAGAAGCTACTCTCCTGGGCATCTTGATACGTCCAAGAAGATGTAGGACACTAGTTAAACACTTAATGGTCCCTGCCATATTGGATGGTCTCACTGAGCCATGCCTGGACACCACAGTCTGTAGTTTATGGTTTGGAAGAGTCTGATCAAGGAATTCTTGCTTATTTGCATGTGTGGACATCATAGACCCTTATACATTCCTGACAGCTGACGTAACAACACCAGTGGAAGATGCAATGACACTTCTCTTTCCTTTTCTCAGTCCTTGTGTTGTGTCCTCGTCCACAGCATAAGAGATCGCACCCATCGATCCCATGAGAGGTGACATTACATATCCGGTCTCTAGTTCCAAATGATCCAGTTTCAGGGTTGGGCTCACAAAAATTTGGAGAGCTCTCATAATAAATGAGATCCCTCTCTGTCGGTGGCTTGAAGAAAGTATATTTTGGTCGGAGGGTCTCAACCCAACCACGGGATTCACGATGCTTCTCCACCACCATCTCCGAAGCGCTGTCGTACTTGTCCTTGAGATAATCTCCAATCATTCTGAAGTCTGGCTGTGACCACCAACAAGTCTTCACCTCACAGCTCCCGGACAGTCCATGACACTTACATTTAAGGTGTCTGTGGTCCATGATGGACTGTAGGAAAAAGAAAGATCATTATTCAGTGACTCTAGGACTGGTAAATGATTGTTAGCTCATATCATTTTGGATAGAATGGATTGGGATATCATTGGTGGTTTGTAGCAAACCGTGTACATAATACCTGCTATTTCTCAATGCGCCTGTAGGCCATCAGGAACTAGGCGAGGATTAAGTGCATGTAACTTCAGGGATACATATATTGTATTTAGGTATCAAGGAAACTACAAGCATGGATGATACTACATAATTATCTGAATGGATGTGGAGCCACCGTGTATCTGTGAGACTGTTAATGAAACATTTTGGAGTTTTCTTACCGTTCTTCCTGCCTCATTGTTATGTCTGTTCATCGCTGAACGCGCATCTAGCCGGCCCTCTCGACCATCTGCAAATTCTCGGGATACCATGTTTCCGAAGTCCATGTCCTCACTGCAGCCGCCCCATTTCCAGCCTTCACCCGGAGGACCCTTGTGATGGTTGTCACATCCGCAGATTGTTGCCGTTCCCTCGGCACAGGCTCTGGTTACAGCGAACGCTACACCAGCTGAGGCGATGGCATGGACAAAGGCAGACTCTCTGGTCGCTAGAAAAGAAACAGGGGAATTAAGATTCTCAATCTGTTCATAAAGAAATCATCGTATACATGACAAAAGTACATGATAGGCAGAAGCTCAGGGGGATCCAGGGGAAATGTACAAGGCAATAAATACAGTTTGTGAAACAGAAAGCAAGTTTGTCATTGAGTGTCTAAATATCAGAATATCTGCGTGTCCGAGTATTTGCGAGCCCGAGTATCTGCGAGCCCGAGTATCTGCGAACATATATGTTCTGAGTATCTATAGGTCTGTGAGTATCTCTAGGTCTGTGAGTATCTATGTTCTGAGTATCTATAGGTCTGTAAGTGCCTCTCTTCTCGCCTTGGCACAGGATCCTTCCTCCCCAGAGCTTGGAGCCTACATATACTCAGTACATGTTATAGTTACACTATGTCCGTAGTTACTATGACACTTATAGTCCTATTTACTAACAATAGAGCGAGTGCTGGAAATACCGTTACCCTGAGCTCAACCCCGGAAGTTCCCGAATCATTTCTGTGAGTAGTGAATGTGCCAGGTTTTTCTCTATAGTAAAGTTATCAGGCCAAGTGTTATCTGCTGCCAGGTCTTCACTAGAGCAGAAATGTCTCCTGAGAACAGGCCTCAGCGCGCTGGGGACAGGGGGGCCGCACATCTCTCTGCTCCCCGTTATTACAGAGTGTGAGGAACTTTATGGCTGACACCCATGATAACGTGTCCCTGCCGAGAGGTACACAGAGGCCGCTCCTTTCTACACATTGCTGGGGGGGGGGGCCTTAGACACATCTGGTGGCCACTGTCCAGCTGAAGCCTGGCCTTGGTGTAACGTAGCGAGTGTAACCAACCCAAGTGTCCTCAGGCCTTATATATGTATAAAAAGTGCATTCATCCATTACAAGACAAGTCTCCTGGTGAGCCATGAGGTCCAACTATCCTTCCCCAAGTGTCCAAGGACCCTCCACCCAGTTATTTCTCCCAAACACACAGGAAAGCCCTGCAAGACCCTTCCATGCAAGGGTCCACTGCAGAACCTAGGTCCTGACAGGTGAACAAGTTCTGAAGAACTGTAGGTCAATCCTCATGAAGAAGAGACCCCACATCAAAGACTCCATGATATCAAGAGTCCTCCCATAAGTCTGGTGAGACAAAGGCAAAATAAGTGATTGTTCATGAGAAGGAGCTCCATTCAGAAGCTTTCTATGGAGTCTGGGATTATTTACTTGACACCAAGTCTCAAGCAGGGAACACCGTATCATGGGCTGCATCACATACAGATCTTCCATAGTTGCTGAGCTATAACATCCCGCTGATGGATCAACTATGGAACAAGAAGTAGATTCACAGGAACAGAAGGATCTCACTCATGGACATTCACCCTGTATGGACCGACACATTAGATCTCCTCGAGATTTCTACAAATCCCAAAATGTACAATGGAAGAAAAGAGTGGCGGAGGCAGAAGACGAGGGTGAAAAGGTCTCACATTCCACTCAGTGATCAATAGGAGATCTGCCCGTGACAAGTATTGGAAGAGAAGTGTCAGGACAATGGGATTGCACCAGGCCCACCTGAGGGCTGAATGGGAGGTTGTGTTTGAGAGGTCTGATCACATGTGACAATTCTCCTTAACCCTGGCCGGCCGGTATGGCACATGGTCCTTATTACCTGCTGGGAGCATGAATCCCCCTTTGTGTTGGCACTTGTCACGCTGCATTAAGTGGACAATGGCCCCAGATATTTTATATGAAATTCACCCTCAGCAGTGATTAGCAAGGACCAACTAAGTCATAGCAACCTACAACTATGCATTGGAAGGGCCTTGCTGTCGGCCAAAAGGGAAATCCCTATTGAAATGCTTTAATAAAACAATCTAAAGGGCGTGTGAATTGTGGGCAAGCGTTCTCAGTTTCTTCTCTTTGGCTTAATCTCATGGTCTCGGAGATATTGTGCTCGCAGCATATCCCAGCGGGGAGTGGACCAGGGTCTCCCGTCAATGTCTTCTACTCAATCTTTTTTCATAAAATGCTGGTGCCATCACCTCCCGCAAGAGAAAAGAAACAAGTATTTATCAAAGGAAGAGCCCCCCGAACACATCCTAAACCGGAGCCATTCCTCTGTGGCAGGTCATAACCTGGATCCTGGGGTCATCTTCTCAGATCCTGGTGAACCTCACAATCGGTCACCTTCAGGCAATGAACTCCGGAAAGAAAAGCCAAAGCTTGGAGCTTCTCAATGACTGGTTAAGTAACAGCACAAGGTCCTTGTCACCGCGGTGGATTCATTGGCCGTGTCATGTACTCATCACTTCCATTATTTCCTTATACACAGATAACTATATTGGATTATGTAGTTTTACCACACACTATGGAATAATTAAATAATTTCATTAAAGGACAACTCCATCTGCAAGCCATCAGTACTGTGTCACCTCATGGCAATCAGGCTCTTTAACAAGGGGGCAACACTACTAACATCATTGCTCAGCAACATTTAACACAGCTGAAAGGTAGCGGTAGTCACAGCCCCACCCCCTGCCTGTATATCCTGTGTGAGAGGTAGTCACAGCCCCGCATCCCTGCCTGTATATCCTGTGTGAGAGGTAGTCACAGCCCCGCCCCCTGCCTGTATATCCCGTGTGAGAGGTAGTCACAGCCCCGCCCCCTGCCTGTATATCCCGTGTGAGAGGGAGTCACAGCCCCGCCCCCTGCCTGTATATCCCGTGTGAGAGGGAGTCACAGCCCCGCCCCCTGCCTGTATATCCTGTGTGAGAGGTAGTCACAGCCTGTGTATCATATGAGAGATAGTAACATTGTTCATGTATAAGTATTTCTGGAACCTAAGTGGAGAATCTGGATAATTTTTCTCTAAATCGGTTCAGTGAGGGTCACACAGCAATGGACATAATTCTTCTACTTCTTCATGAATCATAGATGTAAAGACCTTGAGAAAACTTTTATAGTGAGAACATTTAAATATCTCTAAAAGTGCAGGAGGTTTTATTAATGTAGGAGGTTGAAGGCTGGGATGTGACCTTGTAGGTGACCCCGCCGGTAGGACATGTCCAGTGCCTGCAGGTTCTCCAGGATCCTTCCTATTGTCCGCACACGGATTATTTCCACCCATGATGAATGAATCCAACAACTGTACATCTAATAAATATAGATACTAAGCCAAAACCCCCAGACAATGCCTCATGGTGGCAATCCTGGAGAGCACCTCCACCCACCGAGATACCTCAGTGACTACTCACAAGATCAGTGAGATGATATCCATTCTCCCCGGGACAACTAATCATACAAGCACCAAAACGACTCAAAATTGAGGTAAATATGGAGGTAGCAGGTGGCTCACCCACCACCCGCGCCCGACCCTCGATCTGCCGGCACTAACAGTGAGCGGAGGCAGCTGTGCTCTGCCACCTCCCTTACCATCACACCGACATTGACTACGCGAACAAAGACGACACTAGAGTAATGGGTATGAGGCAGCACCTGCATCAGGTGGGTCGCCCATGGCATCACACATGGAGACACTTTCACTTTACCTTTACCTTTATCTAAAACCGGCCCAAATATCGCCAAGTTGCCGTTGACCGTTGTACAATTCCATCTCCTGCCCCGGAACTGGTGCTGACACTCCTGGATGCCAATCTTAACTCCTTCCGCCACGTTGGGCATTATCTCTATATAATTCCGGCAGAAGCGCATCTGTTTGGGCAGCAGGCCAGGAATGGAGCCACACGGGATGGGCTGCGTCCCAAGAGAAGAGTATTGCTGACTGATCGCCAAGGACCTGAAACATAGAAACACATGCGTTAGTGATGGGCCGTGTCCCGTGACTTATTTCTGTTACTTCACCTTCACCTGCTGTTTGCCTTTGACTTTGTATAATTGTTGCCTGACCTATGACCTGATTATTGACTTTCCTTGGTTTACACCTGACCCCCTCTGCACCTGAGTCCATCACATACATAAGGACTAATTCAAGAAGTAGCGACCTGGTGGTCACCCTGAAGTAAACCCACCTTCCTGTACAGGGCTGAAGGGTTAAAACCAGAAGATGATGCCCTACTAGGTGGAAACAACATCTACCATGCCTCGTAACACATAAATAATGGAATGTAACCATCATATATAACAAGCCTCATGTACATTCTGCCTATTGTACTCTCGGAACATTGCTGCCACATCTATGACTGGTGAACCATGACGCGGTCATGTCTGAAGACCACTAATAACTTGCACCATCTCAGGATATTATAGTAGACAGTGTGAAGAACCCCAAAGTTACATGGGCACAAGTAATATGGAGGGGCCATTGTTCTTAGGATAGATGTGGTGACAATAGGGAATCACTATGTCCAGAGACCCCAGAAGGTTAGCAGGCTTGCGACATGGTAGTGGTCCCCAATTTTAACTCTTCATCACCTTGATTCCAGATTACCCAAAGTGTGTTGGGGTTTTAGTCTCCGACAGACCCCCTTGTGAGCCTCTTCAGTAGTAGAGGGCTTTGTATGTCTGTGGGAAGCTGAGGAGCCTTGACCTCTGTCTGCATTGTTACGTAAGTAGGCCATGATGGCAGGAGGCTGGTGATGTAGTGTGGGTGGTGGAGTACACACACCCCGATGACACAACGTGCAGTCTCCACATACTGTACATTATTTATGTGATAGGACGTGACCCAGAGCTTCTAAGGCCACCACTAATGACCACCCCTACAATATCCTCTACACCCCTATAATATCCTACAAAGATCAAGAACCCCCCACAATTGCATGAGAGCCTGGCAGAAAGGGGGAATCACACATTACATGCCCTCCATAATAGTGTCCATGAGATGCTCCTCAGAGAAATGTGCCCTCCATAAGAGTGTCCTTAAGATGCTTCTCAGAGAAGCATGCCCTCCATAATAGTGTCCATGAGATGCTCCTCAGAGAAGCATGCCCTCCATAATAGTGTACATGAGATGCTCCTCGGAGAAGCATGCCCTCCATAATAGTGTCCATGAGATGCTCCTCAGAGAAGCATGCCCTCCATAATAGTGTCCATGAGATGCTCCTCAGAGAAGCATGCCCTCCATAAAAGTGTCCATGAGATGCTCCTTAGAGAAGCATGCCCTCCATAATAGTGTCCATGAGATGCTCCTCAGAGAAGCATGCCCTCCATAATAGTGTCCATGAGATGCTCCACAGAGAAGCATGCCCTCCATAATAGTGTCAATGAGATGCTCCTCAGAGAAGCATGCCCTCCATAATAGTGTCCATGAGATGCTCCTCAGAGAAGCATGCCCTCCACAATAGTGTCCATGAGATGCTCCTCAGAGAAGCATGCCCTCCATAATAGTGTCCATGAGATGCTCCTCAGAGAAGCATGCCCTCCATAATAGTGTCCATGAGATGCTCCTCAGAGAAGCGTGCCCTCCATAAGAGTGTCCATAAGATGCTCCTCGGAGAAGCATGCCCTCCAAAATAGTGTCCATGAGATGCTCCTCAGAGAAGCATGCCCTCCATAATAATGTCCATGAGATGCTCCTCGGAGAAGCATGCCCCCCATAATAGTGTCCATGAAATGCTCCTCGGAGAAGCATGCCCTCCATAATAGTGTCCATGAGATGCTCCTCAGAGAAGCATGCCCTCCATAATAGTGTACATGAGATGCTCCTCGGAGAAGCATGCCCTCCATAATAGTGTCCATGAGATGCTCCTCAGAGAAGCATGCCCTCCATAATAGTGTCCATGAGATGCTCCTCAGAGAAGCATGCCCTCCATAATAGTGTCCATGAGATGATCCACAGAGAAGCATGCCCTCCATAATAGTGTCCATGAGATGCTCCTCAGAGAAGCGTGCCCTCCATAAGAGTGTCCATAAGATGCTCCTCGGAGAAGCATGCCCTCCAAAATAGTGTCCATGAGATGCTCCTCAGAGAAGGATGCCCTCCATAATAGTGTCCATGAGATGCTCCTCAGAGAAGCATACCCTCCATAATAGTGTCCATGAGATGCTCCTCAGAGAAGCATGCCCTCCATAATAGTGTCCATGAGATACTCCTCAGAGAAGCATGCCCTCCATAATAGTGTCCATGAGATGCTCCTCAGAGAAGCATGCCCTCCATAAGAGTGTCCATGAGATGCTCCTCAGAGAAGCATGCTCTCCATAATAGTGTCCATGAGATGCTCCTCAGAGAAGCGTGCCCTCCATAATAGTGTCCATGAGATGCTCCTCAAAGAAGCATGCCCCCCATAATAGTGTCCATGAGATGCTCCTCGGAGAAGCATGCCCTCCATAATAGTGTCCATGAGATGCTCCTCAGAGATGCATGCCCTCCATAATAGTGTCCATGAGATGCTCCTCAGAGAAGCGTGCCCCTCATAATAGTGTCCATGAGATGCTCCTCAGAGAAGCATGCCCTCCATAATAGTGTCCATGAGATGCTCCTCAGAGAAGCATGCCCTCCATAAGAGTGTCCATGAGATGCTCCTCAGAGAAGCATGCCCTCCATAATAGTGTCCATGAGATGCTCCTCAGAGAAGCATGCCCTCCATAATAGTGTCCATGAGATGCTCCTCAGAGAAGCATGCCCTCCATAATAGTGTCCATGAGATGCTCCTCAGAGAAGCATGTCCTCTATAATAGTGTCCATGAGATGCTCCTCAGAGAAGCATGCCCTCCATAAGAGTGTCCATGAGATGCTCCTCAGAGAAGCATGCCCTCCATAATAGTGTCCATGAGATGCTCCTCAGAGAAGCATGTCCTCCATAAGAGTGTCCATGAGATGCTCCTCAGAGAAGCATGCCCTCCATAATAGTGTCCATGAGATGCTCCTCAGAGAAGCATGTCCTCCATAATAGTGTCCATGAGATGCTCCTCAGAGAAGCATGTCCTCCATAATAGTGTCCATGAGATGCTTCTCAGAGAAGCATGCCCTCCATAAGAGTGTCCATGAGATGCTCCTCAGAGAAGCATGCCCTGCTCCGGCTATTATGGAAGGTCTCAAATGTAAATTCCCTCTAAATACCCTTAAAAGGCTCTGAAAAATCCAGCATCCCCCTCGTATCCTCATTATTACGTTACATCCGTCCAGGAAGATAGACACATCTACACGTTGAGAAGATGACAGTCACTAGTAGCAATGCTGTATATGTGGCCGGGGCCTACAGGGGGATCTGGTGGTTTGTCATCTCTACATGGAGGAGATACGTGAAGTATCTTGTGAATTCATTTTGCATGATCACTCGCCTCATCCTCGGAGCTGACTCACCCTCATTATACAACACGGTGATCTCACACCGCAGAGTCTCAGGAAGAGAACAAATTGATTTAATTTTACAGGCCGCGGCTTGCTGCAATAATTGGAGAAATTTCCACTTCTCCAGACCGGTCTGACACGACCTGAGCTCTTGCTTCCAGCTGTTTGCAGCCTGGTCCCTCCCTCTACAGTATCTCTCCAGACTTATTACACAGTGAGAAGATCCAAGGCTTACAGAAACTTTGCAGGACCCTCAGGTCTGGTGACCCCCTAGATGGGAGGATATCCATCATACTGAGCTGGGCCATCACATACTGGGATGTCATTGCACAGTTCTGCATTGTCTGAGCCTGAGGAGCTGACAAATGTCCCGCCCACAAAGCACGCTTGGGCTAATTTGCATATGTATGAAAATATAATTAACTTGTCAATGTCTGCTCCCATTACTGCCCCCACAGATCACAAAGTTTTATCACTTATTGTTACAGTTGCCATAATGAGCTAAATTGTTCTGAAATGATGATGTCTGGACCCTGGAAGAGGATCCCACAGATGTTACAGATGACGTATGTGGATTATTAGTCCCCCGATGCAGAACCTGATGGAAGCTGCTGGAGCGACACTTCTCCAAATGATTCTCCGAGTCCTGGATTGTGTTTTATTTGTTTTAATAAAGTCAGGACAGAACATTTGCCGTCTGAATTGAAAAAGATTACAGGACATGTCCGAAACGCATCGTCTGTGGGGTTTTTGATGGATTTTATTTGTATATCACAAGCATTTTGTAACTTCACACGGCAGAACGTTGAGAATCATGCGGAGAAGCGCCTGTCCAGCTGTTCCATTGTTTGCCGTAGAGTCCATACATTTTGTAGGTGCAGAAATGACCAGAAACCTAGAGGTTGACACAGTAGATGGTTTCCAGCCTACAACCCTGGGTCCGCTCTGTAGGGGAGACCTTGTATGTATATGGTGCAAGTGCTGATCCAGTCCTAATCACTACTGGTACAATGTTTGGACACCCACACATGATCCATTACCTCCTGGCTGCTCACAATTCTGCCTCCTCCGACATCTCCAAGATCCTAATTGGAGTCTTAGACCTTACAGCTCTGTAATGTCTTCACCAAGTTCTCACCTTAAAGAATGGAGCTAGCAACTCATCACTTCTACCCTGGAGACCCTCATAGACCCCAGGGATAGCACTGCTGCTGCTGCTGATGATTACTATAGACCATGGAGCCCTGAGCTGGCTTCTCCTCTCCTGTAGACTGACTGTCTTCTAACGCAACGACAACAAGAGATCCACCAGATCATGGATGGAGCAGATGATCTACACGATGGTCACATACTGGCCCTCAGCACCTTGTTTCCACTTGTTAGATGTTTTATGCTTGACAGAAAAGTGGTTAGACAAGTTCTGCCCTTCCTCCGTCTACTGTATAGTCAGGGTCATCTGCTGCCCGGTACATCCCACACACATAAACACCCAACACAATGTGACCTTCCTGGAGGTCGTATCTTCCCACACGTAGGCCGGAGTGGTTGATAATCAGTGTCCATCACCCAGCACATATCCCAGGTATCACCCTCAGAAGTCTGAACAATACCCCGACCTCTCCATTGTAACATTTACCCTCTCCGTAGCTTCCCTTACAGGGGTCACCCAGGACTCCTGCCTCGCTCTGTGTTGTGTAACTTTGACCTGATCAGTTTACCTTTCTTTAAGTGCCCACAACCACTAATGAGCCCCGACACGAGCAGAGGACAATGCTGCTCAGTAAGGAGAACCGCATCCCCCCTGCTCATTGCCGAGTCAGATTTCTCAGTGAGAATTCATTCATCAGATGGATGGGATCAGATAGACGGCGGTGGGTCACACCTGTAATCACAGGTCACTGGTCTCATCATCTTCACCATTCTGACCCCTATGAGTAGTGACCTACGAGAATAGTTGTATGATTTCATAAAAATCTACAGTACCAGAGGCGTAAATAGAAATATCGAGGCCACACAGCAAACTCTTACCTGCACCCATTGTTAATTTATATAAATATATGAATGGTCCATACAAAAAAAATATGGTGGAAAGTTGTTTCAGATTAAATCAAATGATAAGACGAGGGGGCACTGTCTCAGTCTGGAGAAAACAAGGTTTAATCACCAGAGGCGACACAGGCTTTTTTACTATGAGAACTGTCAATCTGTGGAATAGCCGAGCTCACGCGCAGGTCACAGCAGGGACAGCAGAGAGCTCAGGCGCTGATCACAGCAGGGACAGCAGAGAGCTCAGGCGCTGGTCACAGTAGAGACAGGAGAGAGCTCAGGTGCGGGTCACAGCAGGGAGAGAAGAGAGCTCACGCGCAGGTCACAGCAGTGACAGCAGAGAGCTTCAAGAAGGGTCTTTTTACACCTAAATAACATTGATGGTTGTTATGTAGAATTGTTTCCCATAAATCCCTTCCTCATCCAATCCCTGCCCTTCCTTGGTTGAACTTGATGGTTTTTTCAACCGCATAAACTATGATACTATGCGTCAGGCGTCTTCTAGCCTCTTCTCAGTTGTTCTGCGTCTCACCAATGTTCTGTGTGATCCAAATGCCTCAAACTTATAATTGTCCGCCCATAACACTTTTTTCCAATCGTCTTCTGTCCAATGTCAGTTCTTTTGCCCATATTAATCTTTTCCTTTTATTAGCCAGTCTCAGTGATGCCCTCTCCCTGAAGGCCGCATCCTGGAGTCACCTACTCACTGTAGAGGGTGCCACTAGTGGTTGGTGGGCGCTATGTGATGAAGGACCTGTGAGGTGTCGGATTCTCCCCCTAGAGACTAATGTACTTGTCTTGTTGCTTAGTTGTACAGCGGGGCCTCCCACTTCTCTTTCTACTCTGGTTAGAGGCTGTTTGTGCTCTCCTCTGAAGGGAGTAGTACACACTGTTGTAGGAAATCTTTAGTTTCTTGGCGATTTGTTGCATGGAATGGCCTTCATTTCTAAGAACAAGAATAGACTGTCGAGTTTCACATGAAAGTTTTTTCTTCTGGCCATTGTTAGAGTTTCATAGAATATACAAATGTGATGATCAAGATTCTCAACCTTCTCAGGAAGGTGAGTTTTATAGCTTCTCTAATCAGCCAAACTGTTTTCAGCTGTGCTAGAAAACTGGAACAAGGGTTTTCTAAACATCCATTTGTCTTCTTACACAGTTGGCAAACACAATGTACCATTAAACCCCTGGGGTGGTGGTTGTTGGGGCATATAGACACATATATGTAGATAGTTCATTAAAAAACAGACGTTTGCAGCTAGAATAGTCATTTACTACATTAACAATGTATAGAGGGGATTTATCATTCATTTAATATTAACTTCACTGAAAGAAAATTAGCTTTTTTTTCAAAAATAAGGAGAGGCGTCAACATTACTGGGGGGAGGCAGAGGGCACATTACTGGGGGGAGCAGAGGGCACATTACTGGGGGGGGCAGATGGCACATTACTGGGGGGGCAGAGGGCACATTACTGGGGGGAGCATAGTGCACATTACTGGGGGGCAGAGTGCACACTACTGGGGGGCAGAGTGCACACTACTGGGGGGCAGAGTGCACATTACTGGGGGGAGGCAGAGGGCACATTACTGGGGGGAGCAGAGGGCACATTACTGGGGGGGGGGCAGATGGCACATTACTGGGGGGGCAGAGGGCACATTAATGGTGGGGGGGTAGAGGGCATATTACTTGGGGGGGCAGAGTGCACATTACTGGGGGAGCAGAGGGCACATTACTGGGGGGAGCATAGTGCACATTACTGGGGGGCAGAGTGCACACTACTGGGGGGCAGAGTGCACATTACTGGGGGAGCAGAGGGCACATTATTGGGGGGCAGAGGGCAAATTAATGAGTAAAAGAGAACTTTTTTGGCTTACCTCTTGGCTGAAATGAGTTAAAGAGTGAAAAAGATATCTGTATATTCAGTTACTTTATATTTTTCTACATTGAAACTGCAATTATTCATCAAAACTGACTTTTTCTTCCTCTATATCTAGAATTTTTTGGTAGTTCCACCACTGGATACCAGAGTCATTTAAGATTTTTAAAATGAAAATATTTTAATGCTTTAATATTAAGTTAATTCATATTGGAGTTTATGAGATGAACAGAGCAGATAAACCTCACTGTGGCCCCAGCACGGTGCACCCTGTGCCACACCTGCGTCGCCCCCAACGTCACCCCCTATGCCACCCCCTACGTCACCCACTACGGCACCCCTATGTCACCCACTACGGCACCCCCTACGCCACCCCCTACGCCACCCCCTATGTCACGCGAAACTCATTCCAAATTGGTCTGGGGCTAAATGATGTAGTGGCTCCTGTCATGGGCAGTTACATCCTCCATGACCCTATAGAACGTGGACGCTTCTGTATATGGAGGTTATGTCATGTATTATGTGTTCTGTTCAGGAAACTGAGATCTTTTTTGTACATTTTTTAATAACAACTTTACAGTTTCCATAAATCAAGTTAATGAGGAATTCTGTACATTTTTCATATATTTATCAGTGAGAGGACACATTGGGAGGGGACGGTGCAATGGCTGACGACCAGGACGACTGTAAATTATGAGAAATGTCTGAAGAGAGAAGATTCATTAGATGCAGTAATCAGACGCATTCCTACTGCTCACTATATCCCTGTGTCCCCGGGCGACGCTCCTACATTGTACCTACGGGGAGTCGGATCCTCCACCACACTGAGACTTCATTTACCTTCCATTCCCCCGAAAGGGCTACAGCAGAAATACAAGATGCAAGGGGAGACACTGTATGAAAAATGCTTAATCTAGAGGAGGCTGGAACCAAAAACACCGGCCACAAGAAGATGAGGGAATCAAAAACACCGGCCACAAAAAGATGAGGGAACCAAAAACCCCGGCCACAAGAAGATGAGGGAACCAAAAACACCGGCCACAAGAAGATGAGGGAACCAAAAACACCGGCCACAAGAAGATGAGGGAACCAAAAACACCGGCCACAAGAAGATGGGGGAATCAAAAACACCGGCAACAAGAAGATGAAAGAACCAAAAACACCGTCCTCAAGAAGATGAGGGAACCAAAAAACACGACTACAAGAAGATGAGGGAACCAAAAAACACCGACTACAAGAAGATGAGGGAACCAAAAACACTGGCCACAAGAAGATGAGGGAACCTAAAACACAGGCCACAAGAAGATGAGGGAACCAAAAAACACCGGCCACAAGAAGATGAGGGAACCAAAAAACACCGGCCACAAGAAGATGAGGGAACCAAAAACACCGGCCACAAGAAGATGAGGGAATCAAAAACACCGGCCACAAGAAGATGAGGGAACCAAAAAACACCGGCCACAAGAAGATGAGGGAACCAAAAAACACCGGCCACAAGAAGATGAGGGAACCAAAAAACACCGGCCACAAGAAGATGAGGGAACCAAAAACACAGGCCACAAGAAGATGAGGGAACCTAAAACACAGGCCACAAGAAGATGAGGGAACCAAAAAACACCGGCCACAAGAAGATGAGGGAACCTAAAACACAGGCCACAAGAAGATGAGGGAACCAAAAAACACCGGCCACAAGAAGATGAGGGAACCAAAAAACACCGGCCACAAGAAGATGAGGGAACCAAAAACACCGGCCACAAGAAGATGAGGGAACCAAAAAACACCGGCCACAAGAAGATGAGGGAACCAAAAAACACCGGCCACAAGAAGATGAGGGAACCAAAAAACACCGGCCACAAGAAGATGAGGGAACCAAAAACACCGGCCACAAGAAGATGAGGGAACCAAAAACACCGGCCACAAGAAGATGAGGGAACCAAAAAACACTGGCCACAAGAAGATGAGGGAACCAAAAAACACCGGCCACAAGAAGATGAGGGAACCAAAAACACTGGCCACAAGAAGATGAGGGAACCAAAAACACCGGCCACAAGAAGATGAGGGAATCAAAAACACCGGCCACAAGAAGATGAGGGAACCAAAAAACACTGACTACAAGAAGATGAGGGAACCAAAAAACACTGGCCACAAGAAGATAAGGGAACCAAAAAACACCGGCCACAAGAAGATGAGGGAACCAAAAAACACCGGCCACAAGAAGATGAGGGAACCAAAAAACACCAGCCACAAGAAGATGAGGGAACCAAAAAACACCGGCCACAAGAAGATGAGGGAACCAAAAACACCGACTGCAAGAAGATGAGGGAATCAAAAACACCGACTACAAGAAGATAAGGGAACCTAAAACACCAGCCACAAGAAGAAGACGAGGGAACCAAAAACACCGGCCACAAGAAGATGAGGGAACCAAAAAACACCGGCCACAAGAAGATGAGGGAACCAAAAAACACCGGCCACAAGAAGATGAGGGAACCAAAAACACCGGCCACAAGAAGATGAGGGAATCAAAAACACCGGCCACAAGAAGATGAGGGAACCAAAAACACCGGCCACAAGAAGATGAGGGAACCAAAAAACACCGGCCACAAGAAGATGAGGGAACCAAAAAACACCGGCCACAAGAAGATGAGGGAACCAAAAAACACCAGCCACAAGAAGATGAGGGAACCAAAAACACAGGCCACAAGAAGATGAGGGAACCTAAAACACAGGCCACAAGAAGATGAGGGAACCAAAAAACACCGGCCACAAGAAGATGAGGGAACCAAAAACACCGGCCACAAGAAGATGAGGGAACCAAAAACACCGGCCACAAGAAGATGAGGGAACCAAAAAACACCGGCCACAAGAAGATGAGGGAACCAAAAACACCGGCCACAAGAAGATGAGGGAACCAAAAAACACCGGCCACAAGAAGATGAGGGAACCAAAAAACACCGGCCACAAGAAGATGAGGGAACCAAAAAACACCGGCCACAAGAAGATGAGGGAACCAAAAAACACCGGCCACAAGAAGATGAAGGAACCAAAAACACCGGCCACAAGAAGATGAGGGAACCAAAAAACACTGGCCACAAGAAGATGAGGGAACCAAAAAACACCGGCCACAAGAAGATGAGGGAACCAAAAACACTGGCCACAAGAAGATGAGGGAACCAAAAACACCGGCCACAAGAAGATGAGGGAACCAAAAAACACTGACTACAAGAAGATGAGGGAACCAAAAAACACTGGCCACAAGAAGATGAGGGAACCAAAAAACACCGGCCACAAGAAGATGAGGGAACCAAAAAACACCGGCCACAAGAAGATGAGGGAACCAAAAAACACCAGCCACAAGAAGATGAGGGAACCAAAAAACACCGGCCACAAGAAGATGAGGGAACCAAAAACACCGACTACAAGAAGATGAGGGAATCAAAAACACCGACTACAAGAAGATAAGGGAACCTAAAACACCAGCCACAAGAAGAAGACGAGGGAACCAAAAACACCGGCCACAAGAAGATGAGGGAACCAAAAAACACCGGCCACAAGAAGATGAGGGAATCAAAAACACCAACTACAAGAAGATGAGGGAATCAAAAACTCTGACTACAAGAAGATGAGGGAACCAAAAAACACCGACCACAAGAAGATGAGGGAACCAAAAACACCGACCACAAGAAGATGAGGGAACCAAAAACATCGTTCATGAGAGGAGGAGGGAATTAAAATACAGTAGTTCCGCATTACGTAATATAGTCACCATGACATTAATTTGATATTCCGATTCAACCAATGAATTTTTTTTAATAAACAGTTTTTATGGCAATATTTCAAAAAAAAAATGCACTTCAGAACCCCCTACCCCTGGCCTTTACCTCAGCATTATCAGTGCTGGCATTAAAGAGGGTCCGAGAAGAGGAGCACCAGGGCCGCGCACCTCCAGAAGCTTGTCCTGGCAGACCCTATGTTTGTACATTTCTATAGGGAAGAGTCAGTAACTTTTTCCATCGGGATATCGGGGGAGGGCGATCAACCGTCCATCCAATAGAGAGCCTTACTGCCAGCTAAAAAACGCCCCAAGAAAACGTCCTATATACCTTTGCTTCTATCCCCTGGTTCCCTGGTGTAACAATCCATTGTTGTATGACTGGTCTATTCTCAGAGTTCCACTTTTTTAAATCGTTAAGTCTCGTCTTAAAGGGGTTTTCCCTTAAAGACAAGTTTCTTATATGTCCTCAGGATAACAAAATAACACATTATTATATCCAGCAGTCCACCTGTCTATCAGTCCTGCTGTATACACTTCGGTTGTCCATGGTTTCCGACCCTGGTTCCTTTGACTTTAGGGTCGGCAGCCACGTTACCTGACGCTGTGTATTGGAGCTCTTTCTGTTCTCTGCTCCCTGCTGCGGACTCTCCCCCCTGGGAGCTCACACTGATACCCAGACACTTCCTGCCAGCAAACAGCAGCAGCGAGAGCAGATCTACAAGCTACAGGGAGATGAGGGTGGGAGGCAGAGCAGAAATGTAGCAGAGCTGGAGAGTGTCATTGTGTGTTATATCCAGTTCATGGATCTCATCATCTCTGCTCTGTCTCATCTCTTCCTATGTGTCAGATACTAGTGAATTTTCATAAGAATATATAACCCTGTACCCTGATAATCTAAGCACATTGTCAGCACCCAGCAGCTCACAGAACAAAGGAATCATGAAGTGTCTGCTCAGAAACTGCCCACTCACACTCTGGAATCTTAATCCGACCATCACTGAGTGATAGGAGCTAAAACAGCAATAACACTGAGTAACATTGTAACTAAGGGGTTAAATGATCTTTATTGTGTAACATTCCTCGGGGACTCAGAGACCCACTCTAAGCAATGGGGACAACTGGTCGATGTTTCCATCCTAAGCAAAACAAGGAGATGAAAACAAGACAATGCAAACAGAAAAAATAGTCACCAGAACTGTGTCAGAACCAAAAGAAAAATGTTGCACAAGATCATAAGGCATAAGGATAGTCTGAACTGGAGCAAAGGCGCTAAATAGCAGAATAACAGGATAACCAGGGCCGAATTAGAACTAAGTCTATAGCAGGAAAAGAACCTGGGGCAGGCAGACCTCTTATTTATTGTCAGTCCCAAGAAATGAATGGACCAGAACTGTAAAATCCAGACAAGCGAGAATGGGCTGGGAACAATGTGAGTGGAGGGAGAATCTGCCAATAAGAGCAGGATTACGATTGATGGATGGACTGACGGGTGTGGTGCAAAAATCAAGTCATGTCAGAGAAAGGAATACACCAGCGTTCACACAAACAAAACTGTATGAACAGTCATATCAGCACATCCTCCACCAGGACAGAGGAGGAGATAGGCCTAGATGTTACAGTACTACCCCTTTTATGAGGGTCCACTGGACCTTCAGTAGTTCCACCAGGTTTGGAAGGAGGCGTGAAGCATGAAGGTCCTTGCCAGAGACCCATGTCCGCTCCACTGGGCCAAACGACTTCTATCGAGCCAGTGACTGGATCCAGAATCTTTTCCACCTCAAACTCAATTCACCCTTTACCATAAGTGGAGGGGCAGAAAAAGAATTTCAAAAAAAGTTGTGAATACAGAGTGTACGGGGCAACTGTAATCTTGATAGACAACCCCACCTGCTGCCCAAAACATACCCAGGAGCAGGAGAAGGGTTTCATTTGCCTTACGCCATTGTCTGTCTTGGGCTTCAGCCGGATTTGAAAGAGCCCGGGCCCAGACTGTGCACAGTCATTGATAAGTCGTTTCGGCAGAGGGAGTAAGAGACTCGAGGTCCCTGCTGGATGAGAATTATGATGAAGAATGTTGAGACCTTCGTTGAGGAGTTTACTCCTCCTTACTCTTATTCAAAGCAAATTTGGGAGTGGGAGAAAAAGTTTCCATTTCTCTTGACAAAACACCTTAGAATCATTTTGTGGATGCCATGAAAGTAAAGGATGTGATTGGCAGTTTAGCACTAGGGGCTCTTAGAAAATCTATTAGGCATCACCCACACAAACACTGGACCCTGAGACAAAACCATTCCCAGCCGTAACTCCGAAGGGTCAACCTCCACTAAATACGGACGATTCTGAGCAGAATACATCAGTACTGGAGCAGGGCTTTAAGACTGTTATGGTGTTCCCGGTTCACAATAGCCCTGACTTTGAGTAGATCCATACAAAAATATTCAGGGTGATAATGTAAACTAGGACATAATTTTTGGAAAATCAAACACTTGAAAAGTTTAGCAGACACTACATTTTGGCCTAATCTTAAAAGTACATTTCTGACATGTTCTATATGAACCGAATCTAGAGAAAATATAAGGATATCATCCACGTAAACTGCGACGTACAGACCCAGAAGATCACAAAAATGACATTGACCAACTGCTGGAAGACTACAGGTTCAATACACAATGTACAGGGTACCACCAGGTATTGAAGTCTCCGTCTGAAGTATTAAATGCAGATCGTAGGCCCAGTTGATATCAAGCTTAGAGAACCAATGGTCACTCACTACCAGTGTTCAGTGGATTAACTCTAAATTATTGAATGAGGGAACACAAGGCATTATGGGATTTATGGGCAGATTATATTAGACTCAGCTTTAGGGAAAGTACAGGAAGAGCTTAGTCTCCACCCGCTTCACCTTTGGTGAGAAAGATTTTTGTCAAACACATCCAGAACTGAAAATGCCAGAACTTGCCAGGCAAGCAGCACATTGTGGGCATCAATCTGTTTGTTTTTAAAGGTCTAACCACATATGAGAATTTGGTAAAATCATAACTTTACGGTAACAACACCATGAACAAAAAAATAATTTGTAAGAGGAAAAATCCAATGTAAAAAAATATGCAAAGTAATATTAAAAGAAACACAGTCAACTTTATTTATTACAAATTTAAAAATACAATAATTTGTATTTCCAAAAATGAATTCCTGATAGGAAGAAAATAACTAACCAGACGGAGTGCCTTTTAAGCAGTCACAAGTAAGACACCAGTTATCTCGATACACAAATGCCCCTTAGGTTACACAATCGCCCAGTTTGGAGAAACTTCCTCTTAAATAGGAACACATAAAAGTAAAATGGCTACTTACACAATAGTTAGGCCCCCTGCCTGGCGTCCACCCCGACACACGTTTCAATGCACGGATCTTTTTCAAGAGGTCAAGAGACTGACCGGTGTGGTGCAAATTCAATCAAGACTGTCAGAGAAAGGAATACACTAGTGTTCACACAAACCAATAAACAGCATGAACAGACTGACGGCAGCGCATCCCCTGCTCCAGCTTACGGGTAGCGGATGACATGGGCAACGATGTAACAGTAAGTAAAGATAGACTGGAATCAAAAATACTGGCCACAAGATAAGGTGGGACAAGTATTGTGACTATTGGCTACTCTGAGAGCAGGTGCTGTGACTACTGGCTACAGGGGACGAGGGATGTGACTAGTGCAAACTTGGGGTAGACACTGTGACTGTTGGTCATTTGGGGCAGGCATTGTAACTGTTGGCTACTATGGGCTGGTACTGTGACTGTTGACTATTTTGGGGCAGGTGCTGTGTCTGATGGCTACTGTGGGGGCAACCACTATGGCGATTGGCTACCGGTGATATGACTATTGGATGCTTTGTGGCAGGCTCTGCGACTATTTGCTATTGCGGGGCTGGCTCTGTGACTATTTGCTATTGTGGGGCTACTTGGCTACTGTGTGGGGGCACTATGACTATATGACTACTTTGGGTGCAAAATTACTATATTGACTACTGTGGGGACATTGCTAAAATACTGGCTACAGAATGTGTACACTGTAATTATATTGGCTACTGTTTATACTATATTGGCTACTGTTAGGTCATAATAGTGATCTCTAGGGGAACAATATAACCATAGTTTGTGATAAGAAGGTGGAGGACTGATGTTGAAGTAAGAAACCTAAGATTTTTGTGTTGCTAAATTTTTAGAGAAGACATGTGGTTGAAAAGAAGCTGACATGGTGGTCGGGTAGAAGAAGAAAATAAAAGAGAACTCCTTTGATCAAAAATATCACCTGTGAGTTGCAGGATTTACAGTATATTCTGGTATTAACCATGATCTTTCAATTATAAATTCAATACTCAATATAAACACCCTGAGCTTGGTTCTGTTTTAATGTACTTTGCTGGGTTCTGGTGCTGTATTCATGTACTGAGCTGGGATTCTGGTGTTGTATTTTTTACAGTAATGTCAGTTCTATTGCTTTATGTACTGAGCTTGGTTCTGGTGCTGTAGATAACTAACTTGTTGTTGCTGCTATTTTACTGTATGTACAGGGCTTGGTTCTGGTACTATATTTATGTATAGAACTTTCTTCTGTGGCTGTATTTATGTTTTGATTCAGGCTCTGGTGCTGTATTTATGTACTGAGCTTGGATCAGGTGCTATAAATATGTACAAACTTGGTTTTGGTGCTTTACTGTTTGTACGGGGCTTGGTTCTAGTGCCAATGGTTCTAGTCTCCATGACAGCCTCAGGTCTTTGTAAGATATACTGCAGTAGGATCAATCAAACAACCTAAGCACCCTAAGGGGTCTGACAACGAGTAAAAACTAACTAAATAAAAATGTTTAAAAAATTAAAATATTCAAATAACCCCCATTCCCTAGAACTGATCTAAAAATAAATTATAAACCCTGTCAGTCACTTTTCTGCCTTCTGCAATGTATAAAAAATGCAATAAAAAGCCCGGACCGTCCTCAAAATGGTAGCAGTGAAAACGTCATCCCATCTTACAAAAATGGCACCACCCACAGCTCCGTGCACCCAAGTATGAAAAAGTTATTAGTGCCAGAAAACTGCAAAATGGATTTTGTTTTGTACAGGAGGCTTTAATTTTAGTAAATGTATGAAAACATTTTAAAACCTGCATAAATTCTGTGTCCCCATGATCGCACCGACCCATAGAATAAAAGAGACCTGTCATTTGTGGTGCACAGTGAAAGCCATAAACACCAAGCCCACAAGAATACGGCGCAAATGTGTTGCAATGAAGTGCAGTGTGTTCTGCAGAAAACAAGCCCCCGCACAGCTCTTTAAGGTGGGGAGTCAAAAATGGAAATGCAAACTAGAAGTTTGTACATCTCCATGGCTTAAACTCCAAGACAATTACTACTGGCAGGATCTCCCCGAGGCCATCTGACGCGGATTTGGGACAGGCTCGATTAAAAAAAACGGAACCCACTCCCCCCAAACCCCTGGTTTGAAATTCTTAGTTTACCACTGGTTTCTGTTGCTCCAACTAAGTTGATCCCAAAACGCCTTGAGGTGTACAGAACACACCACAACAGTGACAGACAGAACTTGTTATCTGTTTCCCCGAGCTCCAGAGGACTAGACAAGGATTCAGTAGATTTGTAGTGGAACCAGAATCGGGAATGTTCTGACCCACAATAGACCTGTCCTCAAAAGACACCAATGCAAAATCCGTGTTCACCTACATAGCCCTTCCCGGAGCAGCAGTGACAGCCCTTCTCTCAGTACTTCACACTGCAGTCTGGTAGTAGTAGTCACAGCATTACAGTATAGATGTGATCCGGAGAGCCGATACTACAACCCACCACTGGTTATACCTGCTTGCCTCTCATATTTTAGACAGTACGGGACAACTAGAAGGCAGTTACTCCCTAAGTGCCCAAAGTGCAAAACATGGACACAAGTATGAAACCATACAAACAGATAAGAGGACAGATCCACAAAAGAGCAGCGCAGTACAAAATCACTAGACAGGAGAGAGGTAAGAAAAACAAGCTGAAGTCAAGAATACATGGAGCTAATAAGAAACTTCTTTAACAGCAGTAAATGTAGGTGAGGCAGGACATTTATGTGATCTCAAATCTCTCTGGTCCCAATAGTGATTGGACTCAGAGATTCAGCAGCACAGAGAGCAATGTGAGAAGTGTGAAGATGTGACCACCCCCGATGATCGGGCTAGGCTTCAGGAGAGAAACCCATGTTCACACTACAGAATATATGCAAGACACAGAGATAAAATCAGCGCCTCCTCAGTCACACACCGCAGACCACCGATGCCACTGATGACAATGACACTGACAGAGATGTACCCCACCCTCTGGACTCTCATTAGATCCACCAATAGGAGGAGACCCACTTTAGCTCCATTTTCTTGAACGTTGCAAGAATTTTCTCCACTCAAAATTCCAAGTCACCCTGAATACGCGCTGGCGGTTTAGAAATAGGCGACACGGGAAGAACTTATTTCTTTAACATTGCGAATAAGACTTTAGGCTTATTATTATGGGCTTTACCATATACAAGATTCGGGGCCAAGGCTGTGCACAGTCATTGATAAGTCACTTAGACAGAAAGATTTGTACATTCAAGTTCCCTACGGGATGAAAATTTTAGATTACAACCATAATTACAGAAGAGACATAACACCTTAAAAACTGCCTGTCCATTGGTCCATAAAGCGATACTCATACCATGAAACAAATCAGCCCCCACCCTGACCCCTGAGGTGTCAACCTCCATAATTAAGAGGTTGAGTCAATTCAGGTTGATTCATAAAGCTTTTCTTTATGTATACGTAGGTTAGTTCAGCTTCTGGGGTCCACTCGGTGAAATCAGCACCTTCCTAGTCAGATCTGTCAACGACTTGGCCAGAACAGATATTTAATACACATGACATACAAACCCAAGGTGGTATGGGACAACTGGAAGGCTGTCCCTCAGTACAAAACACAAACAGAAGGAGCAAACAATACAAACAAATAAGAGCAGCACAGTACAAAATCACTAGACAGGAGAGAGGTAAGAAAAGCAAGCCCAAGTCAAGAAGTCAGATACAGATGACAAGGAAGTGTAGACTTCTTTACCTAACAATGAATGAATGTTAGGCGGGACACGTGTGATCTCAAAGCCTCGGGCTAAGTAGAGATTGGGTCACAGCTCAGAGATTCAGACAACACAGAGAGCAGGTGAGGAGGATGGAGCTGTCAATCATCACGGTAAAATAATCCTGGACCAAGGCTCCGCAGCAGAAAATCAATCCAAAGAGAAAGCAAAGTCCCTGTTCACACTACAGAATACAAGCAAGTACAGTCAGTGCCCGGACCAAGATGACTGGGACACACATGTTAAAGGGGAATTGCACTTTTTGTAGTGCAAAGATACAATGATAGATCTGGGCCATTATTAGTTGTTTTCTTATTTTGGAGAATTGGCTAAATGGGACGTCATTCAGACATTTTCGGGAATGTGCATCATTATACTGTAGATATTCATTGCTATCTACTGATATTATGATATCCCCTGCTTTCCATGTGTTATTCCGAGATCTAGGAAGACCATCTGATCTTAGCCGCGAGCTGTCGGCAGCAAGTGTTTACATTGAGTGAATAGACGACGAAGTGGCTCCATCAACAAATTGGTGTAACTTGGGGTCATTAGAGACCCCATGGCGGTGCCAGGTATCTGGTGATATATATTATATCTGGAAATATCCTGTAGTGATAGACCCCCCCATAGTATTATACATCATCCTGTAGTGATAGACCCCCCCCATAGTATTATACATCATCCTGTAGTGATAGACCCCCCCATAGTATTATACATCATCCTGTAGTGATAGACCCCCCCCATAGTATTATACATCATCCTGTAGTGATAGACCCCCCCCAATAATATTATACATCATCCTGTAGTGATAGACCCCCCCCCATAGTATTATACATCATCCTGTAGTGATAGACCCCCATAGTATTATACATCATCCTGTAGTGATAGCCCCCCCCCATAGTATTATACATCATCCTGTAGTGATAGACCCCCCCCATAGTATTATACATCATCTTGTAGTGATAGACCCTCCCATTGTATTACACATCATCCTGTAGTGATAGACCCCCCCATAGTATTATACATCATCCTGTAGTGATAGAACCCCCCCATTGTATTATACATCATCCTGTAGTGATAGACCCCCCCATAGTATTATACATCATCCTGTAGTGATAGACCCCCCCATAGTATTATACATCATCCTATAGTGATAGACCCCCCATAGTATTATACATCATCCTGTAGTGATAGACCCCCCCCCATAGTATTATAAATCATCCTGTAGTGATAGACCCCCCCCCCCATAGTATTATACATCATCCTGTAGTGATAGACCCCCCCATAGTATTATACATCATCCTGTAGTGATAGACCCCCCATAGTATTATACATCATCCTGTAGTAGTAGACCCCCCACCATAGTATTATACAACATCCTGTAGTGATAGACCCCCCCCCCCCAGTAATATTCCTCTTTCTTGTCCTAATTTTGCCTCTTTTCAGCTGCTCTTATCTCTCTTGTACATTGCAGACGTGTCTGAGCAGAGACGCTGAGAAATTTCACTTGCCGCCTGGGGCAACGTATTCGCTTCTACGAACCATCAGGAGGTCTCTATGCAAGAATCCAGAGTCTCCGACCTCCAGATATTTATATGAGGGAGAACACGATGTGCAAAATATTTACTATTATTGGTGTGTACTAATACTATACCGATATACTGCAGAGCTGCACTCACTATTCTGCTGGTGGTGCCGTCACTGTACATACATGACATTACTTATCCTGTACTGATCCTGAGTTACATCCTCTAGATCTTTTATTTTATATAAAAATGAAAAACATGCAGCAGTCCCGGCCACCCAGGCCTCTGAATGCTCCATAGGCCCACTCCGCATAGGAGAGACCGGCCAACCCGAGCCAATGGATGGAAGCGCCCACCCGGTTGTACACCTCTGTGTTATAGGGGCACTGAAGCAGGAAGTGGTCCATGCTCTCCAACAGACCACCGCACTCCTCCCGGGGACAACCCCTTTCCTCAGAGCTCCTACACTTCAGATTGTCCCTCACACACAGCTTTCCATGGAAGCAGCGCCAAGCCAAGTCCCAAAACTTCAAGGGGATCCTGATAGAATTCAAAAGACCTAAACCCACCCCAAGATCCCGATTTGGGAAATCCCCGAGGGCGAGAGGCTTCTGGAAACGGGTAAACAGAACCCTCTTGTCAAGGATTTGCCTCGACATGGTCCCGATCTCCTACATTCCCAGACCCCACCGGCGAATCACCTTCAGAACCGGGGTAGCGTAAGCTGGAAGATGCCCATGCGGTGTGCGAAGATCCTTCACTTGCCCTCCTGTCTCCCATTCCTGGAAGAAAGGCCGAAACCATCCCCTACAGGAGTATACCCACGGAGGAGCCCATCCCCTGCAGGAGTATACCCACAGAGGAGCCCTCTCTTTCCAGAGGTTTGCTACATTGATCTTGAGAAAGGTATTCACTAGGAACACCACAGGGTTGACCATACACAACCCTCCTTGTCTCCTCGTGCGGTAAGTAACCTCCCTCTTGATAAGGTTCAGCCTATTCCCCCATAACAGCTGGAAGAACAGACTGTAGACCCGAATCCAGAGGGGTTCTGGTAACATGCACACACTGCCCATATATATCAGCAGTGGGAGCAGGTAAGTTTTAAATCAGGTTCACCCTTTCCCTGAGGGTCAAAGACCAACCCTTCCACTGGTCTTCCACTGGCGATCTTAAGCCTGCCGTCCCAGTTTTGCATGGGGTAATCCCCCTGGCCAAATTCGATGCTGGGAGTCTTGGGGCCCTTGAAGAGTGTCCGGGAGATCAAAGCCTGGATCCCCCTCTCCCAACAGAGACTCTCACACTTATCCCGATTGATCTTGGACCCAGAAGCCTCTGAGTAGCGGTCCACCTCTGACATCACCCATTGTGCCTCCCCTCACGAGGACACAAAAACAGTGACATTATCAGCGTATGCTACCACCCTTAGAGTGGCTTCTGGTGCTGCCCGATCCATCCCGACTCCCACCAACTGCCCACGATCAACCCTCCTAAGGAATGGGTCAATCGCGAACACGTATAAAAGTGAGCTCAGAGGACAACCCGGGCGCACACCAGACCCGACCTCAAAAGAGCGGCCAATCCAACCGTTCACAAGCGGGAAACTCTCTGCCCCTGCATACAAAACTTTTAGCGAATTGACAAACCCACCCGGCAGGCCATACTGCAGAAGGACAGACCAGAGGTACTCGTGGTTAACCCGATGAAACGCTTTTGCCTGATCCAAGGACAGCAAGTACCCCTTCCAGTTACCAGCCCTGCCCTGCTCCACTGCCTCCCGGACACAAAGCACAGCACTAAATGTACTGTGGCCTGGAACAGAGCAGTGCTGGGTCCCCGAAAGGAGCCGGGGTGCAAACTGCACCAGCCGATTAAACAGCACCTTTGCCAAAACCTTTCTGTCCGCATTGAGAAGTGCTATGGGATGCCAGTTCTCAATACGAGATCGGTCCTTACCCTTTGACAGAATGATCAGGGCAGACCTCCTCATTGACTTCGGCAGAGCACCCGAGGAAAGACACTCATTGAATATCTCAGTCAAGAGGGGAACCAAGGCGTCCTTAAAGGTCTTATAAAACTTAGATGTTAAGCCATCCGGACCTGGCAATTTCTTGAGGGCGAGCCCTTAAATCGCCAGGCTGACTTCCTCTTCCCTGATCACTTCGGTCAAACCATCAAGAGAGGGGTCTACTCCTGGCTTAGGGACAGTTTCAGCCAGGAAAGCCGACATCACATCCCGATCTAGATCCTTCCTGCCCAAGAGGTGTGAGTAGAGGGATCTGACGACCTCTAAAATCCCTGATCTGGACCTTTTCTGGGATCCCGTACGATCAACCAGTCCTGTGACAACTTTACCACTCACTGACATCTTGCAGCTTCTGTAAGGGTCGGGCGAGCGGTATTTCCCGTAATCCCTCTCAAAAATCAAAGATGCGTGTCTATCGTACTGGCACCTCTTCAGCAAGGATTTCACTCTGGAGATGTCCTCACGACTACCTCCAGTCGAGACAAGATGCTCGAGTTTCCTCCTCAGGCCCTGATACAGGCGGTACCTGTCCAGGCTCCTGAGGCCCGAGAGCTGGCGGAAGAATCTCGACACCCTTTTCTTGAGCATCTCCCACCACTCTGACTTACTGCTACAAAGGCCCAGCAATGGTACCTGGCTCTGAAGAAAGTCCTCAAAGGGTTGTCTTATCTCTGCTTCTTCTAGGAAAGACAAATTGAGCTTCCAGTAGCCTCCTCCCATCCGGGGGGTCTCTGCAACATTTAGAGAAAACAAAATTAGACAGTGGTCGGAGAACTCCACCTCAACAACAGAAACTGGTGAAGAAATGGCTTCCTCCTTTAAATAAAACCTGTCTATTCTAGACCTACAGCTACCCCTATAATAGGTGAACCCCGCGTGGCCTGGGGTGTGTCGGATGTGGACATCCACCAGGCGAGCCTCACTAGTTATGCTATTAAGAGCAACACTATCATAAGAAAGCTTGTCTCTGGAACCTCTCCTATCTTGGGGCCTCAGCAAACAAACTGAAGGTTTTCCTTGTTTTAGCAATCCTCCCGGAGTAGAGTGTAAGCCTTCCACGAAGCAACGAATTGAACATCAAAAACAAATCCAGCACTTCTCACGGTTGATGCAGGTAAAATCAGTACTTCTTTATTTTAAAGCTTTAAATCCACGTCACAGCAATATAGGAACAGAATTGAAGTCCCCTCCAAAGACCACCTGCCGGCTTGTAAAAAGGTAGGGCTTGATCCCCATAAAGAGACACTTCCTGTCTCACTTGGACTGGGGACCATAGATGTTAATAAGACGAAGTTCTTGTCCCTTCATGAGGACATCCAGGATCAGGCACCTCCCCATTTCTAACTAAATAACGCATCGGCATTCTAACGGTGCGGTAAAAAGGACCGCCACTCTGCTATACGCCTCTGCCGCAAGAGACCAATAGGAAGGCCCGTGTCTCCATTCCCTCTTAGCTTTAAACACGGCCGCCAAATCTGGCAGCCTGGTCTCCTGCAAAAATAAAATGTCGGCTTCAACATGGCCGAGAAAATCAAAGGCCGCAAATCTAGCCGCATCAGACTTAATGCTGGCGACATTAATGGACGCCAGCGTCAACGGAGTGGGTGCCGCCATGAGTGATTGAGTTAGACGGCTTTTTTCTTAATACTTCCCTTCCCCGACTGTCCTCTGAAGATGATCCGCTTTCTTTTTTCCCCCATCAGATTTAGGGAAACTTCTCTTCAAAGAAACTGAGGTGTCCAGATTATTATTGGCCCCCAAGGACCCATCCGGACCACCCTCTCTTTCAACCTTGTCTCCCACTCTGAGGACCCAGCATCCCCAGAGGATAGAGACACCCCCTGCAGGCTGCTCCGCCACCTCCAGAACCCCACCCTCAGCCTCTCTTCCCGAGGAGGCGATCTCATCGAGGGTGAGGAACTGGTTGGAAAGCTCAACCAGAGGGGAGGAAGTTTTCCCTTCCTTAGGTACCTTAGATAGGCCACGTTCTTTCTCTGCTTGCGCTTATTTTCTAGCCAAATCCTGTTATCCTCATCCATACTCTCATAATGGGAGGACGTGGAGGACATGGCACCTTTCTCGCGCTCCATCCTCCTGACCTCCTCATCCAACTCATCATCCCTCAGGGCCTCAGTAGCAAGACCAGCCTCTGAGGAAGGACCAAGGGTCACACCAGCAACCTGAGGCTTCCCCAGTTCTCTCCCTTTTTGTCTGGCTTAAAGCTGTCTCAACTGAGAAGGTGACTTATTCTTGCTTTTCTTCACAGGCCCCTCAGCTCCTCCACCTCTGCTAGTACCTTCCCCAGCAGAAGCAACCTCATAGCTCTCCTCCACCTGGGTCACAACCGCATTGGCAAAGGAGCGAGGACAACGGCTGAAAGGGTGACCGAGCTCACCACACAGGTTACACCTAATGTCCTTACAGGATGCAGCGAGATGACCTAGCCCACCACACAAAGCGCACTTCTGCACTTGGCAGCTGGAGCTAAAGTGTGTTGGGTCACCGAACCGGTGACAGACCTTAGGCTTAGGCTGGTAGGCTCTGCGCCATGATGGAACGTGGCTTTGCAATCTTCCCGCACCCTGGCACCGAGTCCACTGCAGGATTCGGGCTGGGTAACGGGGCTTACACGAGAGGCTGACACTGCTTCCCGCCCAGAGGGGGCAGGGAGGGGGACATACACCAAGCTTACATCCTGAGACACCTTGATCTTCTTGGCTCTCCTCTTCTTCTTCCTCTTTTGGTCATCATCAGGCAACTCATCGCCATAGGAAAAGTTCTGGAGGTGAACTGGGGACTCGAGTTGTCGGATCTGAGCCATTAGCGCCCCTCCCTGGCCGCTGCCATCACTTTCCTCCAGGTTGGCAGAGCCGCAGCCTGATGGTAATGGCGCTTGCTCTGCAGGCAGCCTGTCGTGCGAGGCCTGCTGGTGTTGGTGCAGGCCACCAGACGGACACGGCTGGTCTTCCTCATCCTCCTCATCATCGCCATCATCCACCTGGATCTGAAGCCCCTTCACCTTTCTCAGCTTCTCCTGGCGCATTTCCTCAAATCTTGCGTCGTTCTCCAGCTTTTCTCGGAACGGACCGCTGTTTTCACGTATAAGCTGTCGTTTTTCCTGCAGAGCGGTGACCTCGGCTTTAAGTCTGTTGATGGTGGTCAGAAGATCCGACTTCTTCTTTGTAGCCACCCCTGCTAAGTCTCCCGTATCTCCTCCTGGAGCCTCCTCATCGCCTTGCCAGCTTCCTCGTACTCGCGGAGGTGCTCTTTAGATCTCCCCATGTTTTTTCCACACCTGAGCACCCAGCTTTCCCGCACAGACACTCAGCTTTCCAGGAGGAGCACTCAGGATGATGTCACTTGCCTTGATCTTCTGTGAACTGGAGACCTTGCGGCTTCCCTGGGTCTTGGGGGTGGCAGCCGAGGTCACATTGATGCATCCTTCTTCTCCGGGCAGATCTTCTCATGCCTTCAGTTTTGGCTGTTATCTGGCTTTTCCTGCCCCCCGCTGGCCTGGTCCGGGAGACAGGAGCCTGGGACTTTCCTGCCTCAGACATCCCTGGGGAGGAGAGAGCAGGCCTGGGTGGATTGGTCTTCCTCCAGGTGGTGCAGGAGCTCAGCCACAGACAACCACACCCTCAGCAGTTCACAGCAGAAAAAGATGCAGTCACTATTTTGCTGCTGGTGCAGTCACTTTGTACATACATAACATTACTTAGGGTGCATTCACACTCGGTATGCCACCCGTGCGGGCATAATAATAATATTAAATGAAAGGACCTCTCCTGGCCCAGTCACAGACTCAGTATGAGAACAAAGAAAACCTGCACCCTGTCCCACCACCGATAAAAAAAAAAAATAACTAACTAAACAATACACAGAAGAAATAGACATAACAGAAATAACATGAACTATAACTAAATCCCCATCACCCCCCACCCAGACACTGGTCTAACGCTCATAGTTCACATTAAGTATCGCAGACCAGTGCCCAGGATCATAGTGTCCAAATCCTGTCCACCCCGCTCCCAACCGAACACATCTATATACACATGAACTATAACTACATATAACTTATACACACTGTACACAAGATACAAACATATATTAAAACTGTAAAGTACAAAAACCTTTTCCTAACTGCAAAAATAAGCAATTCTCTCGTTGACTATAATCAGCCATCTGCAGGGGTTTAGCAGAGGATTTGCCTTGCTCTCTGGTAACCAAGGAAATCCGTATAGAACAACTAGAGATGACAGGAGGCTTGTTGAGAGGAGCTCTAGGACCTGTAGTGATGTCACAAGCATAAGTGATGGGTCGTTTCCAAAGGAACTGGCTCTAAGAGCCGGCTCTTTCACATGAACGATGGGAGTTGGCTCCCCTTACTTCACCCGCCCGAATCAGTTCACCATGCTCCCTTTACTCTAATAAAATTGGGTTAACCCCTTAGGCCACCGCAACATTGGGGAACATCATGGTGTGCTTCTGTTTAGGCCACCGTTCCCGAGGGTCATGTGTATCGCACAGGCTCTGTTTGTGACCGCCGAGCCTCCGCACGATCCCAGTTGTTTAACACTTTAGGTGCCAAAGTTAAACATGAACACAGCACCTAAAGCGCCTCTCCGCCCGGCGATCAGACATGCCGAGTATGGGGGTGCCAATCATCCCCGTGCTAACCCTGGAGTCCGATGAAGGAACCCAGGGCTGTCTTTTCAATACATATCCTTAGAATTTACATATCCCAGGATTAAAGTTTTCTAAAAGATAGCCGGGACGTGAGGATTAGCCCATAAAAGGGCTATCCCCACGTCCCATTCATCCACCTACCACCTGATCTACCTTTATAGGTAGATTAATGGTGGTGGTAGGTGCCCTTTAACTTGTCGTCTTGTCCATTAGAGCCACATCCCTCAATATCTCAGATATTTCTGCAATTAATTGCTAAAGGCTCCAAAAACACAGCAAAAAGAATTGGAGACAGAGGTTAAAACCTTGTCTAGAGCCTCTTAAGGTCTCACAGCTCTCTGTCCGTTCCTGCCCAATTCTAATTCTTACATATGGGTCTGAATACAATAACTGAAGGCTTCTAATAAATCTCTCCCTACATCCCACCTTCCGAAATACTTCCCAGAGGAGGACCCCCACCCCTGTCCGAGGCCTTGGCGGCTTCTATGGACAGGATGGAGCGGCTCTCCCCCAGCTGCACGATCGCACATCCCCTTCTCAGATTGTTCCATGCAGGACTACCCGGTATATACCCGGCCTGGTCTGGGGGAAGCAGTTCCCTAATCTGATGGCCAAGACCTTCGTATACAGATTTCTATCAGTACCCGAAAGCGATATTGGAGGGTTTTTGCTTCTACCTCTCGTCTATCTTTACTTTTTTACAATATGAGAGTGATGATGGCTTCTCTCCTAGAACTCGGCAGCATTGCTTCTTTAAGGGAAATATTCAATACTTCTAGAAAGACTGGGAGTAGCACCTCCCCCCATCTTCTGTATATGTGAAAAGGGAACCCGTCAGCCCCCGGTGCTGTGTCCCCTGAAATAGAGGCCACGGCGTCTTGTGATTCCTCCACTGAAATAGGTTTATCTAAATTATCTCTTAGTTCCCCCTTTAAATCCACCGCTTCAGATATTCCCTAATCTTCATCTAATTCATGGATCTATTCACGGAAAATAAGTTTGAAAAGAATTTGACAAATTCCTTTTTAGTATCAGATCCATTCCCTGTTCTTATGGAGTTTATACCGATATTTGGATCTTGACTTTTTATCATTATCTTAAGGGTTTTCCCGGATTTTCCTCCTTCATGAAATCTGTTCCACCCTGAGAAGAAGGCAACGTGTTATATAAAAAGAGATGAGACTTTATATCTGCTTTATTCTCACTATTGTCTTTATAGAAATGTGACCTCCACTTATTTCTATTGTTTTAAGCTCTTCCTCTTCTTTACGTCTCGGTTTCCTCCACCATTGGATCTTATTGTATCAGTGACCACGTATAGATGCTTTCTTCGTCGTCTCTTCTGTAATTTTCTTATCATCATCCAATAACCAGTGTGCAATCATCTGAAGGGGATAGTAATGGCCTCCCGATCTCGTGTGTAATGGTGTCAGATAGTATTTGGTTCATGTTCCATACTACTGATTCTCTCGAGGCCGGTTACATAACGCAAGACTTTCCTTTTGGTGTATCAGTAAAGCACGAGACGGCCAAACGTCTACTAAGCCAATGTCATGACAGATTATTTTAGCGGTGTCTCCCCTCTTACCTTCCCCTATATGGCCCATATTCATCCACCTGTCATTCTAAGACTTTCAGATGTATTTTCTGATGGACCAGTAAGCCTCCTCCTCTGGATAACGAGGAATGGGAGGAGAGATATTGCAGCCTCCCCAATTCTTCCCCAATCGTCCAACTGAATCCTGCGTCACATCTGCTTCTGTCAGCGCGATAACGGCCGGGAGATGCATCTGTGTACAGTCATTGGGTCTCCTGAACCCCTAATATTCCTTATCACAAATTTTGTACTCATAATTTAAGGGAAAAAACAAAAATAAACAAAAAAAAACCCCTAATCCCCGTCTGACCGAGTCCTTATCCCCCCCAACCATCCAAGTGACCCCCAAGACATTTTGTGTAGGTCTCTAGGCTCAGACCCCCTTGCTCCATTTCCCAGCCTCCAGCCCCTTGCAGGCTCCATCTAATCATTCCATAACCACTTCCCAGCTATTATATATATATTATGTATCCGGACAACCAAGTCCGCTTCCCTCAGTGCTTTGGATTCCATGTTGGAGCCATTTTTCAATAAATTCTGTCGGATTTTTCCCTTCTGCACCTTCAGGGAGACGGATTATACGAGATCTATCCTCCGAATCACTGGTTTTGTTTTGTAGGATCTTTTCTAGTGACCTCCGTGTCTCACCATCTTTCCTCTTATCCTGGATCTTCCTGAGATCACCTGTAATCAGCGGGATCTCTGCGCCGGCTCCATCACTGCTGTATGACACATAGCGGAGGTACGTCTCCTCCGCCTCCAGACTCCACCATCACTGATGTATTACACTGTATAATAGCGGAGGTCTCACTATCCGGTCACCGTACGTCTCCTCCGCCTCCAGACTCCTCCATCACTGATGTATGACACATAGCGGAGGTCTCACTATCCGGTCACCGTACGTCTCCTCCGCCTCCAGACTCCTCCATCACTGATGTATTACACTGTATAATAGCGGAGGTCTCACTATCCGGTCACCGTACGTCTCCTCCGCCTCCAGACTCCACCATCACTGATGTATTACACTGTATAATAGCGGAGGTCTCACTATCCGGTCACCGTACGTCTCCTCCGCCTCCGGACTCCTCCATCACTCATATATGACACATAGCGGAGGTCTCACTATCCGGTCACCGTACGTCTCCTCCGCCTCCAGACTCCACCATCACTGATATATGACACATAGCGGAGGTCTTTCTATCCGGTCACCGTATGTCTCCTCCGCCTCCGGACTCCTCCATCACTGATATATGACACATAGCAGAGGTCTCACTATCCGGTCACCGTACGTCTCCTCCGCCTCCGGACTCCTCCATCACTGATGTATGACACATAGAGGAGGTCTCACTATCCGGTCACCGTACGTCTCCTCCTCCTCCGGACTCCTCCATCACTGATGTATGACACATAGCGGAGGTCTCACTATCCGGTCACCGTACATCTCCTCCGCCTCCGGAATCCTCCATCACTGATGTATGACACATAGCAGAGGTCTCACTATCCGGTCACCGTACGTCTCCTCTGCCTCCGGACTCCTCCATCACTGATGTATGGCACATAGCGGAGGTCTCACTATCCGGTCACCGTACGTCTCCTCCGCCTCCAGACTCCTCCATCACTGATGTATGACACATAGCAGAGGTCTCACTATCCGGTCACCGTACGTCTCCTCTGCCTCCGGACTCCTCCATCACTGATGTATGACACATAGCGGAGGTCTCACTATCCGGTCACCGTACGTCTCCTCCGCCTCCAGACTCCTCCATCGCTGATGTATGGCACATAGCGGAGGCCTCACTATCCGGTCACCGTACGTCTCCTCCTCCTCCAGACTCCACCATCGCTGATGTATGACACATAGCGGAGGTCTCACTATCCGGTCACCGTACGTCTCCTCCACCTCCGGACTCCTCCATCACTGATGTATGACACATAGCGGAGGTCTCACTATCCGGTCACCGTACGTCTCCTCCGCCTCCAGACTCCACCATCACTGATGTATGACACATAACGGAGGTCTCACTACCCGGTCACCGTACGTCTCCTCCACCTCCGGACTCCTCCATCACTGATGTATGACACATAGCGGAGGTCTCACTACACGGTCACCGCACGTCTACTCCGCCTCCGGACTCCTCCATCACTGATGTATGACACATAGCGGAGGTTTCACTATCCGGTCACCGTACGTCTCCTCCACCTCTGGACTCCTCCATCACTGATGTCTGACACATAGCGGAGGTCTCACTATCCGGTCACCGTACGTCTCCTCCGCCTCCAGACTCCTCCATCACTGATGTATGACACATAGCGGAGGTCTCACTATCCGGTCACCGTACGTCTCCTCCGCCTCCAGACTCCACCATCGCTGATGTATGACACATAGCGGAGGTCTCACTATCCGGTCACCGTACGTCTCCTCCGCCTCCAGACTCCTCCATCACTGATGTATGACACATAGCGGAGGTCTCACTATCCGGTCACCGTACGTCTCCTCCGCCTCCAGACTCCACCATCGCTGATGTATGACACATAGCGAAGGTCTCACTATCCGGTCACCGTACGTCTCCTCCACCTCCGGACTCCTCCATCGCTGATGTATGGCACATAGCGGAGGCCTCACTATCCGGTCACCGTACGTCTCCTCCTCCAGACTCCACCATCGCTGATGTATGACACATAGCGGAGGTCTCACTATCCAGTCACCGTACGTCTCCTCCGCCTCCGGACTCCTCCATCACTGATGTATGACACATAGCGGAGGTCTCACTATCCGGTCACCGTACGTCTCCTCCGCCTCCGGACTCCTCCATCACTGATGTATGACACATAGCGGAGGTCTTACTATCCGGTCACCGTACGTCACCTCCGCCTCCGGACTCCTCCATCACTGATGTATGACACATAACGGAGGTCTCACTATCCGGTCACCGCACGTCTCCTCCGCCTCCGGACTCCTCCATCACTGATGTATGACACATAGCGGAGGTCTCACTATCCGGTCACCGTACGTCTCCTCCGCCTCCGGACTCCTCCATCACTGATGTATGACACATAGCGGAGGTCTCACTATCCGGTCACCGTACGTCTCCTCCGCTTCCAGACTCCTCCATCACTGATGTATGACACATAGCGGAGGTCTCACTATCCGGTCACCGTACGTCTCCTCCCCCTCCGGACTCCTCCATCACTGATGTATGACACATAGCGGAGGTCTCACTATCCGGTCACCGTACGTCTACTCCGCCTCCGGACTCCTCCATCACTGATGTATGACACTTAGCGGAGGTCTCACTATCCGGTCACCGTACGTCTCCTCCCCCTCCGGACTCCTCCATCACTGATGTATGACACATAGCGGAGGTCTCACTATCCGGTCACCGTACGTCTCCTCCGCCTCGGGACTCCTCCATCACTGATGTATGACACATAGCGGAGGTCTCACTATCCGGTCACCGTACGTCTCCTCCTCCTCCAGACTCCACCATCACTGATGTATGACACATAGAGGAGGTCTCACTATCCGGTCACCGTACGTCTCCTCTGCCTCCGGACTCCTCCATCACTGATGTATGACACATAGCGGAGGTCTCACTATCCGGTCACCGTACGTCTCCTCCGCCTCCGGACTCCTCCATCACTGATGTATGACACATAGAGGAGGTCTCACTATCCGGTCACCGTACGTCTCCTCCTCCTCCGGACTCCTCCATCACTGATGTATGACACATAGCGGAGGTCTCACTATCCGGTCACCGTACATCTCCTTCGCCTCCGGAATCCTCCATCACTGATGTATGACACATAGCAGAGGTCTCACTATCCGGTCACCGTACGTCTCCTCTGCCTCCGGACTCCTCCATCACTGATGTATGACACATAGCGGAGGTCTCACTATCCGGTCACCGTACGTCTCCTCCTCCTCCAGACTCCACCATCGCTGATGTATGACACATAGCGGAGGTTTCACTATCCGGTCACCGTACGTCTCCTCCTCCTCCAGACTCCACCATCGCTGATGTATGACACATAGCGGAGGTCTCACTATCCGGTCACCGTATGTCTCCTCCGCCTCCGGACTCCTCCATCACTGATGTATGACACATAGCGGAGGTCTCACTATCCGGTCACCGTACGTCTCCTCTGCCTCCGGACTCCTCCATTACTGATGTATGACACATAGCGGAGGTCTCACTATCCGGTCACCGTACGTCTCCTCCACCTCCGGACTCCTCCATCACTGATGTATGGCACATAGCGGAGGTCTCACTATCCGGTCACCGTACGTCTCCTCCCCCTCCGGACTCCTCCATCACTGATGTATGACACATAGCGGAGGTCTCACTATCCGGTCACCGTACGTCTCCTCCCCCTCCGGACTCCTCCATCACTGATGTTTGACACATAGCGGAGGTCTCACTATCCAGTCACCGTACGTCTCCTTTGCCTCCGGACTCCTCCATCACTGATGTATGACACATAGCGGAGGTCTCACTGTCCGGTCACCGTACGTCTCCTCCGCCTCCGAACTCCTCCATCACTGATGTATGACACATAGCGGAGGTCTCACTATCCGGTCACCGTACGTCTCCCCCACCTCCGGACTCCTCCATCACTGATGTATGACACATAGCGGAGGTCTCACTATCCGGTCACCGTACGTCTCCTCCGCCTCCGGACTCCTCCATCGCTGATCCTGCAGTGTTACATGTAACATTTCCTTTTCCTTTACTTTCTACTTTTTGAGTGACTTTAGTTCTTGTTTGCCAGATTTTATATTTTCTTATTCATTACTTTCTCTATAGGTGATGACGCGCCGTGTGATCTGCGTTTATCACTTTTGGCGCCGTTATCAATGTTACACTAAACCTCAGAGAGAGACCGATTATCACAATTATCACAATTATCACAGGACTGCTCCTCTCACTGGTCGTGATAACACACTGCCACACATCAGTAATACATGCATCAGTACATCATACATCAGTGCATCATACATTAGTGCATCACACATCAGTATATCACACATCAGTACATCACACATCATACATCATACATCAGTACATCATACATCAGTACATTATACATCATACATCAGTACATCATACATCAGTAATACATGCATCATACATCAGTGCATCATACATCAGTACATAAAACATCAGTACATCACACATCATACATCAGTAATACATGCATCATACATCAGTGCATCATACATCAGTGCATCATACATCAGTACATCATACATCAGTACATCATACATCAGTGCATCATACATCAGTGCATCATACATCAGTATATCATACATCATACATCAGTACATCATACATAAGTACATCATACATCAGTAGATCATACAGCAGTTTACCATACATCAGTGCATCATACATCACTGCATCACACATCAGTGCATCCTACATCATACATCATAAATCAGTACATCATACATAAGTACATCATACATCAGTAGATCATACAGCAGTGCATCATACATCATACACAATACATCAGTACATCATACATCAGTACATCATACATCAGTGCATCATACATCAGCACATCATATATCAGTGCATGATACATCACTACATCATACATCATACACAATACATCAGTACATCATACATCAGTGCATCATGCATCAGACATCAGTGCATCATACATCAGCACATCCTATATCAGTGCATCATACATCACTACATCATACATCATACACAATACATCAGTACATCATACATCAGTGCATCATACATCAGTACATCATACAACATGCATTATACATCAGTACATCATACATCAGTGCATCATACATCATACATCAGTGCATCTTACATCAGTGCATCCTACATCAGTACATCATACATCAGTACATCATACAGAAGTACATCATACATCAGTAGATCACACAGCAGTAAATCATACATCATACATCAGTACATCAGTGCATCACACATCAGTACATCATACATCAGCACATCATACATCAGTACATCATACATCAGTACATCATACATCAGCACATCATACATCAGCACATCATACATCATACATCAGTGCATCATACATCAGTACATCATACATCAGCACATCATATATCATACATCAGTGCATCATACATCAGTGCATCCTACATCAGTACATCATATATCAGTGCATCATACATCAGTACATCATACATCAGCACATCATACATCAGTACATCATACATCATACATCAGTGCATCATACATCAGTACATCATACATCAGCACATCATATATCATACATCAGTGCATCATACATCAGTGCATCCTACATCAGTACATCATATATCAGTGCATCATACATCAGTATATCATACATCAGTACATCATACATCAGTAGATCATACAGCAGTATATCATACATCATACATCAGTACATCATACATCAGTACATCATACATCAGTACATCATACATCAGTAGATCATACAGCAGTACATCATACATCATACATCAGTACATCATACATCAGCATATCATACATCAGCACATCATACATCAGTACATCATACATCAGCACATCATACATCAGTACATCATACATCAGCACATCATATATCATACATCATACATCAGTGTATCATATATCACTACATCAGTGCATCATACATCAGTGCATCATACATCAGTGCATCATACATCATACATCAGTACATCATACATCAGTACATCAGTGCATCATACATCATACATCAGTACATCATACATCAGTGCATCCTACATCAGTACATCATACATCATACATCAGTACATCATACATAAGTACATCATACATCAGTGCATCCTACATCAGTACATCATACATCAGTACATCATACATAAGTACATCATACATCAGTTGATCATACAGCAGTATATCATACATCATACATCAGTACATCATACATCAGTACATCATACATCAATACATCATACATCAGTACATCATACATCAGCACATCATACATCAGTACATCATACATCATACATCAGTGCATCATACATCAGCACATCATACATCATACATCAGTACATCATACATCAGTGCATTATATATCAGCACATCATATATCATACATCATACATCAGTGCATCATACATCACTACATCATACATCAGTGCATCATACATCAGTAGATCATACAGCAGTATATCATACATCATACATCAGCACATCATACATCAGTACATCATACATCAGTACCTCATACATCAGCACATCATACATCAGTACATCATACATAAGTACATCATACATCAGTAGATCATACAGCAGTATATCATACAGCAGTATATCATACATCAGTACATCATACATCAGCACATCAGTACATCATACATCAGCACATCATACATCAGCACATCAGTACATCATACATCAGTGCATCATACATCAGTGCATCATACATCATACATCAGTACATCATAGATCAGAACATCATACATCACTACATCATACATCACTACATCATACATCAGTGCATCATACATCAGCACATCATACATCAATACATCATACATCAGTGCATCATACATCAGTACATCATACATCACTACATTATACATCAGTGCATCATACATCAGCACATCATACATCATACATCAGTACATCAGCACATCATACATCAGTGCATCATACATCAGTGCATCATATATCAGTGCATCATACATCAGTACATCATACATCAGTACATCATACATCAGTGCATCATACATCAGCACATCATATATCAGTACATCATACATCATACATCAGTGCATCATACATCACTACATTATACATCAGTGCATCATACATCAGCACATCATACATCATACATCAGTACATCATACATCAGTGCATCATACATCAGTGCATCCTACATCAGTACATCATACATCATACATCAGTACATCAGTACATCATACATCAGTACATCATACATCAGTACATCAAACATCGTACATCATACATCAGTACATAATACATCAGTACATCATACATCAGTACATCTTACATCAGTACATCATACATCAGTACATCACTACATCATACATCAGTACATCATACATCAGTACATCATACATCAGTACATCATACATCAGCACATCATACATCAGTACATCATACATCAGTACATCAGTACATCATACATCAGTGCATCATACATTACTAGATCATACATCAGTGCATCATACATCAGTGCATCATACATCAGTTCATCATACATCAGTACATTATACATCAGTACATCTTACATCAGTACATCATACATCATACATCATACATCAGTACATCAGTACATCATACATCAGTACATCATACATCAGTACATCAAACATCGTACATCATACATCAGTACATCATACATCAGTACATCATACATCAGTACATCTTACATCAGTACATCATACATCAGTACATCACTACATCATACATCAGTACATCAGTACATCATACATCAGTACATCATACATCAGCACATCATACATCAGTACATCATACATCAGTACATCAGTACATCATACATCAGTGCATCATACATCTTTAGATCTTATATCAGTGCATCATACATCAGTGCATCATACATCAGTGCATCATACATCAGTACATCATACATCAGTACATCATACATCAGTACATCTTACATCAGTACATCATACATCAGTACATCACTACATTATACATCAGTACATCAAACATCAGTGCATCATACATCAGTGCATCATACATCAGTGCATCACACATCAGTACATCACACATCAGTACATCACACATCATACATCAGTACATCAGTGCATCATACATCAGTACATCAGTGCATCATACATCAGTGCATCATACATCAGTACATCATACATCAGTATATCATACATCATACATCAGCTTATCATACATCAGCTTATCATACATCAGTACATCATACATCAGTACATCATACATCAGCACATTATATATCATACATCAGTACATCATACATCAGTACATCATAAATCGTACATCATAAATCGTACATCATACATCAGTACATCATACACAATACATCAGTACATCAGTACATCATACATCAGTACATCATACATCAGTACATCGTACATCAGTTCATCGTACATCATACATCAGTACATCATACATCAGTACATCATACATCAGTGCATCATACACAATACATCAGTACATCATACATCAGTACATCATACATCAGTACATCATACATCAGTGCATCATACACAATACATAAGTACATCATACATCAGTAAATCATACATCAGTACATCATACATCAGTGCATCATACACAATACATCAGTACATCATACATCAGTAAATCATACATCAGTACATCATACATCAAGCATTATACATCAGTACATCATACATCATACATCAGTGCATCATACATCAGTACATCATACATCAGTGCATCATACATCAGTATATCATACATCAGTGCATCATACATCATATATCAGTACATCATACATCAGTACATCATACATCAGTGCATCATACATCAGTATATCATACATCAGTGCATCATACATCAGTGCATCATACATCATATATCAGTATATCATACATCAGTACATCACACATCAGTACATCATACATCAGTACATCATACATCAGTAATACATGCATCATACATCAGTTCATCATACATCAGTACATCACACATCAGTACATCATACATCAGTACATCATACATCATACATCGTACATCATACATCAGTACATCATACATCGTACATCAGTACATCATACATCAGTACATCATACATCAGTACATCAGTGCATCATACATCGTACATCATACATCGTACATCATACATCAGTACATCATACATCGTACATCATACATCAGTACATCATATATCACTACATCATACATCATGCATTATACATCAGTACATCAGTGCATCATACATCATACATCAGTACATCATACATCAGTACATCATACATCATACATCATGCATTATACATCAGTACATCAGTACATCATACATCAGTGCATCATACATCATACATCAGTGCATCATACATCAGTACATCACACATCATATATCAGTACATCATACATCAGTAATACATGCATCATACATCAGTACATCATACATCAGTAATACATGCATCATACATCAGTTCATCATACATCAGTACATCACACATCATACATCAGTACATCATACATCAGTGCATCATACATCGTACATCATACATCGTACATAATACATCAGTACATCGTACATCAGTACATCATACATCAGTACATCATCCATCAGTACATCAGTGCATCATACATCAGTACATCATACATCATACATCAGTGCATCATAAATCAGTACATCATACATCACTACATCATACATCAGTACATCATACATCAGTGCATCATACATCAGTGCATCATACATCGTACATCATACATCGTACATCATACATCGTACATAATACATCAGTACATCATACATCGTACATCAGTACATCATACATCAGTACATCATCCATCAGTACATCAGTGCATCAGACATCAGTACATCATACATCAGTACATCATACATCACTACATCATACATCAAGCATTATACATCAGTACATCAGTGCATCATACATCATACATCAGTACATCATACATCAGTACATCATACATCAGTACATCATACATCACTACATCATACATCAGTACATCATACATCAGTACATCATACATCAGTACATCATACATCACTACATCATACATCATGCATTATACATCAGTACATCATACATCAGTACATCATACATCAGTGCATCATACATCATACATCAGTGCATCATACTACAGTGCATCATACATCAGTACATCACACATCATATATCAGTACATCATACATCAGTACATCATACATCAGTAATACATGCATCATACATCTGTACATCATACATCAGTAATACATGCATCATACATCAGTTCATCATACATCAGTACATCACACATCATACATCAGTACATCATACATCAGTGCATCATACATCATACATCAGTACATCATACATCAGCACATCATACATCATACATCATGCATTATACATCAGTACATCATACATCAGTACATCATACATCAGTGCATCATACATCATACATCAGTGCATCATACTACAGTGCATCATACATCAATACATCATACATCAGTAATACATGCATCATACATCAGTACATCATACATCAGTAATACATGCATCATACATCAGTTCATCATACATCAGTACATCATACATCAGTACATCATACATCAGTGCATCATACATCGTACATCATACATCGTACATAATACATCAGTACATCATACGTCGTACATCAGTACATCATACATCAGTACATCATCCATCAGTACATCAGTGCATCATACATCAGTACATCATACATCATACATCAGTGCATCATAAATCAGTACATCATACATCACTACATCATACATCAGTACATCATACATCAGTGCATCATACATCAGTGCATCATACATCGTACATCATACATCGTACATAATACATCAGTACATCATACATCGTACATCAGTACATCATACATCAGTACATCATACATCAGTACATCATACATCAGTACATCATACATCGTACATAATACATCAGTACATCATACATCGTACATCAGTACATCATACATCGTACATCATCCATCAGTACATCAGTGCATCATACATCAGTACATCATACATCAGTACATCATACATCAGTACATCATATATCACTACATCATACATCATGCATTATACATCAGTACATCAGTGCATCATACATCAGTACATCATACATCAGTGCATCATAAATCAGTACATCATACATCACTACATCATACATCAGTACATCATACATCAGTACATCATACATCACTACATCATACATCACTACATCATACATCATGCATTATACATCAGTACATCATACATCAGTGCATCATACTACAATGCATCATACATCAGTACATCACACATCATATATCAGTACATCATACATCAGTACATCATACATCAGTAATACATGCATCATACATCTGTACATCATACATCAGTAATACATGCATCATACATCAGTTCATCATACATCAGTACATCACACATCATACATCAGTACATCATACATCAGTGCATCATACATCGTACATCATACATCGTACATAATACATCAGTACATCATACATCGTACATCATACATCGTACATCATACATCAGTACATCATACATCAGTGCATCAGTACATCAGTACATCATACATCAGTACATCAGTACATCATACATCAGTACATCGTACATCATACATCAGTACATCAGTACATCATACATCAGTACATCAGTGCATCATACACCAGTACATCATACATCAGTGCATCATAAATCAGTACATCATACATCACTACATCATACATCAGTGCATCATACATCGTACATCATACATCGTACATCATACATCAGTACATCATACATCAGTGCATCATACATCAGCACATCATATATCATACATAAGTACATCATACATCAGTACATCATACATCAGTACATCATACATCAGTACATCATACATCAGTGCATCATACATCAGTACATCATACATCATACATCAGCACATCATATATCATACATAAGTACATCATACATCAGTACATCATACATCAGTACATCATACATCAGTACATCATACATCAGTGCATCATACATCAGTACATCATACATCACTACATCATACATCAGTACATCATACATCACTACATCATACATCACTACATCATACATCATACATTAGTACATCATACATCAGTGCATCATAAATCAGTACATCATACATCACTACATCATACATCAGTGCATCATACATCGTACATCATACATCAGTACATCATACATCAGTACATCATATATTATACATCAGTACATCATGCATCGGTGCATCATACATCAGTGCATCATACATCAGTGCATCATACATCATACATCACACATCAGTATATCATATATCAGTACATCATACATCAGTGCATCATACATCACTACATCAGCACATCATACATCAGTACATCAGTGCATCATACATCATACATCAGTACATCATACATCAGTGCATCATACATCAGTACATCATACATCAGCACATTATATATCATACATCAGTACATCATACATCATACATCAGTACATCATACATCAGTACATCATACATCGTACATCATAAATCGTACATCATACATCAGTACATCATACATCAGTATATCATATATCAGTACATCATACATCAGTGCATCATACACAATACATAAGTACATCATACATCACTACATCATACATCAGTACATCATACATCGTACATCATAAATCGTACATCATACATCAGTACATCATACATCAGTATATCATATATCAGTACATCATACATCAGTGCATCATACACAATACATCAGTACATCATACATCAGTACATCATACATCACTACATCATACATCATGCATTATACATCAGTACATCATACATCAGTACATCATACATCAGTGCATCATACATCATACATCAGTGCATCATACTACAGTGCATCATACATCAGTACATCACACATCATATATCAGTACATCATACATCAGTACATCATACATCAGTAATACATGCATCATACATCTGTACATCATACATCAGTAATACATGCATCATACATCCGTTCATCATACATCAGTACATCACACATCATACATCAGTACATCATACATCAGTGCATCATACATCATACATCAGTACATCATACATCAGCACATCATACATCATACATCATGCATTATACATCAGTACATCATACATCAGTACATCATACATCAGTGCATCATACATCATACATCAGTGCATCATACTACAGTGCATCATACATCAATACATCATACATCAGTAATACATGCATCATACATCAGTACATCATACATCAGTAATACATGCATCATACATCAGTTCATCATACATCAGTACATCATACATCAGTACATCATACATCAGTGCATCATACATCGTACATCATACATCGTACATAATACATCAGTACATCATACGTCGTACATCAGTACATCATACATCAGTACATCATCCATCAGTACATCAGTGCATCATACATCAGTACATCATACATCATACATCAGTGCATCATAAATCAGTACATCATACATCACTACATCATACATCAGTACATCATACATCAGTGCATCATACATCAGTGCATCATACATCGTACATCATACATCGTACATAATACATCAGTACATCATACATCGTACATCAGTACATCATACATCAGTACATCATACATCAGTACATCATACATCAGTACATCATACATCGTACATAATACATCAGTACATCATACATCGTACATCAGTACATCATACATCAGTACATCATCCATCAGTACATCAGTGCATCATACATCAGTACATCATACATCAGTACATCATACATCAGTACATCATATATCACTACATCATACATCATGCATTATACATCAGTACATCAGTGCATCATACATCAGTACATCATACATCAGTGCATCATAAATCAGTACATCATACATCACTACATCATACATCAGTACATCATACATCACTACATCATACATCACTACATCATACATCATGCATTATACATCAGTACATCATACATCAGTGCATCATACTACAATGCATCATACATCAGTACATCACACATCATATATCAGTACATCATACATCAGTACATCATACATCAGTAATACATGCATCATACATCTGTACATCATACATCAGTAATACATGCATCATACATCAGTTCATCATACATCAGTACATCACACATCATACATCAGTACATCATACATCAGTGCATCATACATCGTACATCATACATCGTACATAATACATCAGTACATCATACATCGTACATCATACATCGTACATCATACATCAGTACATCATACATCAGTGCATCAGTACATCAGTACATCATACATCAGTACATCAGTACATCATACATCAGTACATCGTACATCATACATCAGTACATCAGTACATCATACATCAGTACATCAGTGCATCATACACCAGTACATCATACATCAGTGCATCATAAATCAGTACATCATACATCACTACATCATACATCAGTGCATCATACATCGTACATCATACATCGTACATCATACATCAGTGCATCATACATCAGTACATCATACATCATACATCAGCACATCATATATCATACATAAGTACATCATACATCAGTACATCATACATCAGTACATCATACATCAGTGCATCATACATCAGTGCATCATACATCATACATCAGCACATCATATATCATACATAAGTACATCATACATCAGTACATCATACATCAGTACATCATACATCAGTACATCATACATCAGTACATCATACATCATACATCAGCACATCATATATCATACATAAGTGCATCATACATCAGTACATCATACATCAGTATATCATACATCAGTACATCATACATCAGTACATCATACATCAGTGCATCATAAATCAGTACATCATACATCACTACATCATACATCAGTACATCATACATCACTACATCATACATCACTACATCATACATCATACATTAGTACATCATACATCAGTGCATCATAAATCAGTACATCATACATCACTACATCATACATCAGTGCATCATACATCGTACATCATACATCAGTACATCATACATCAGTACATCATATATTATACATCAGTACATCATGCATCGGTGCATCATACATCAGTGCATCATACATCAGTGCATCATACATCATACATCACACATCAGTATATCATATATCAGTACATCATACATCAGTGCATCATACATCACTACATCAGCACATCATACATCAGTACATCAGTGCATCATACATCAGTACATCATACATCAGCACATTATATATCATACATCAGTACATCATACATCATACATCAGCACATCATACATCATATATAAGTACATTATACATAAGTACATCATACATCAGTACATCATACATCGTACATCATAAATCGTACATCATACATCAGTACATCATACATCAGCACATCATACATCAGTACATCACACATCAGTGCATCATACATCAGTACATCAGACATCAGTGCATCCTACATCAGTACATCATACATCAGTACATCATACATCAGTACATCATACATCATACATCAGTACATCATACATCAGTACATCATACATCAGTACATCAGTACATCATACATCAGTACATCAGTGCATCATACATCAGTACATCATACATCAGTGCATCCTACATCAGTACATCATACATCAGTACATCATACATCAGTGCATCATACATCAGTGCATCATACATCATACATCATACATCAGTGCATCATACATCAGTACATCATACATCAGTGCATCATACATCTGTGCATCATACATCAGTACATCATACATCATACATCAGTGCATCATACATCAGTACATCATACATCAGTACATCATACATCAGTGCATCCTACATCAGTACATCATACATCAGTACATCATACATCAGTGCATCATACATCAGTGCATCATACATCAGTACATCAGACATCAGTACGGCAGTGCATTAATATGAGGGCCAAAACATTTTTTAATGAAAATTTTTTAAATAAAATTGATATGTAATTAATGTCCTGTAAATGGCCCCAAATGGTGTAAAACTCTCAAACACAATAAAACGGGAGATTAATCACACAAACAGCACATATCGGGTATCACAAAAAAACAAAATCATTACTGAACTCGTATGGTGAACGCCTTAAAAAATATTTAAAAATAGCAAAAACAGAAAAAACATAGCGAAAATTAGGATTTTTGCGCATCCAACCAAACGAAAAACACCATTAAATGTCATCAAAAAGTCCCATTTTCCCTGCAGTATAATAATAAAAAGTGCAAAGTGCAGTAAAAAATAAGCCCTAAAACAGCTCAATCCACAAAATCACAAAATCAAGGGTTTTCTCTTTCCAAATGAGTTTTTATTTTGTAGAACAAGTCAAACATAAAAAAACTCTTTAAATGGGATCTCACCGGAACCGCACCGACCCATAGAACATAAGTTACAAGTTATCTCCGCTATTTGGTGTATAAAACACAAAATAATAATAATAATCAGGTCAATAATCAGCCTGACAAGGTACAGGCAGCACATGCACAGTACAAGCAGCTGGAGGCTACAGGCAGCACATGCACAGTACAAGCAGCTGGAGGCTACAGGCAGCACATGCACAGTACAAGCAGCTGGAGGCTACAGGCAGCACATGCACAGTACAAGCAGCTGGAGGCTACAGGCAGCACATGCACAGTACAAGCAGCTGGACGCTACAGGCATCACATGCACAGTACAAGCAGCTGGAGGCTACAGACAGCACATGCACAGTACAAGCAGCTGGAGGCTACAGGCAGCACATGCACAGTACAAGCAGCTGGAGGCTACAGGCAGCACGTGCACAGTACAAGCAGCTGGAGGCTACAGGCAGCACATGCACAGTACAAGCAGCTGGAAGCTACAGGCAGCACATGCACAGTACAAGCAGCTGGACGCTACAGGCAGCACGTGCACAGTACAAGCAGCTGGAGGCTACAGGCAGCACATGCACAGTACAAGCAGCTGGAGGCTACAGACAGCACATGCACAGTACAAGCAGCTGGACGCTACAGGCATCACATGCACAGTACAAGCAGCTGGAGGCTACAGGCAGCACATGCACAGTACAAGCAGCTGGAGGCTACAGGCAGCACATGCACAGTACAAGCAGCTGGAAGCTACAGGCAGCACATGCACAGTACAAGCAGCTGGACGCTACAGACAGCACGTGCACAGTACAAGCAGCTGGAGGCTACAGGCAGCACATGCACAGTAGAAGCAGCTGGAGGCTACAGGCAGCACATGCACAGTACAAGCAGCTGGAGGCTACAGACAGCACATGCACAGTACAAGCAGCTGGAGGCTACAGGCAGCCCATGCACAGCACAAGCAGCTGGAGGCTACAGGCAGCACATGCACAGTACAAGCAGCTGGAGGCTACAGACAGCACATGCACAGTACAAGCAGCTGGAGGCTACAGGCAGCACATGCAAAGTACAAGCACCTGGAGGCTACAGGCAGCACATGCACAGTACAAGCAGCTGGAGGCTACAGGCAGCACATGCACAGTACAAGCAGCTGGAGGCTACAGGCAGCACATGCACAGTACAAGCAGCTGGAGGCTACAGGCAGCACGTGCACAGTACAAGCAGCTGGAGGCTACAGGCAGCACATGCACAGGACAAGCAGCTGGAGGCTACAGGCAGCACATGCACAGTACAAGGAGCTGGACGCTACAGGCAGCACATGCACAGTGCAAGCAGCTGGACGCTACAGGCAGCACGTGCACAGTACAAGCAGCTGGAGGCTACAGGCAGCACATGCACAGTACAAGCAGCTGGAGGCTACAGGCAGCACATGCACAGTACAAGCAGCTGGAAGCTACAGGCAGCACATGCACAGTACAAGCAGCTGGACGCTACAGGCAGCACGTGCACAGTACAAGCAGCTGGAGGCTACAGGCAGCACGTGCACAGTACAAGCAGCTGGAAGCTACAGGCAGCACATGCACAGTACAAGCAGCTGGAGGCTACAGGCAGCACATGCACAGTACAAGCAGCTGGAGGCTACAGGCAGCGCATGCACAGTACAAGCAGCTGGACGCTACAGGCAGCACATGCACAGTAAAAGCAGCTGGAGGCTACAGGTAGCACGTGCACAGTACAAGTAGCTGGAGGCTACAGGCAGCACGTGCACAGTACAAGCAGCTGGAGGCTATAGGCAGCACGTGCACAGTACAAGCAGCTGGAGGCTACAGGCAGCACATGCACAGTACAAGCAGCTGGAAGCTACAGGCAGCACAGTATAAGCAGCTGGAGGCTACAGACAGCACATGCACAGTACAAGCAGCTGGACGCTACAGGCAGCACATGCACAGTACAAGCAGCTGGAGGCTACAGGCAGCACATGCACAGTACATGCAGCTGGAGGCTACAGACAGCACATGCACAGCACAAGCAGCTGGAGGCTACAGGCAGCACATGCACAGCACAAGCAGCTGGACGCTACAGGCAGCACATGCACAGTACAAGCAGCTGGACGCTACAGGCAGCACATGCACAGTACAAGCAGCTGGAGGCTACAGGCAGCACGTGCACAGTACAAGCAGCTGGAGGCTACAGACAGCACGTGCACAGTACAAGCAGCTGGACGCTACAGGCAGCACATGCACAGTACAAGCAGCTGGAGGCTACAGGCAGCACATGCACAGTACAAGCAGCTGGAGGCTACAGGCAGCACATGCACAGTACAAGCAGCTGGAGGCTACAGGCAGCACATGCACAGCACAAGCAGCTTGACGCTACAGGCAGCACATGCACAGTACAAGCAGCTGGACGCTACAGGCAGCACATGCACAGTACAAGCAGCTGGAGGCTACAGGCAGCACGTGCACAGTACAAGCAGCTGGAGGCTACAGGCAGCACATGCACAGGACAAGCAGCTGGAGGCTACAGGCAGCACATGCACAGTACAAGGAGCTGGAGGCTACAGGCAGCCCATGCACAGCACAAGCAGCTGGAGGCTACAGGCAGCACATGCACAGTACAAGCAGCTGGAGGCTACAGACAGCACATGCACAGTACAAGCAGCTGGAGGCTACAGGCAGCACATGCAAAGTACAAGCACCTGGAGGCTACAGGCAGCACATGCACAGTACAAGCAGCTGGAGGCTACAGGCAGCACATGCACAGTACAAGCAGCTGGAGGCTACAGGCAGCACATGCACAGTACAAGCAGCTGGAGGCTACAGGCAGCACGTGCACAGTACAAGCAGCTGGAGGCTACAGGCAGCACATGCACAGGACAAGCAGCTGGAGGCTACAGGCAGCACATGCACAGTACAAGGAGCTGGACGCTACAGGCAGCACATGCACAGTGCAAGCAGCTGGACGCTACAGGCAGCACGTGCACAGTACAAGCAGCTGGAGGCTACAGGCAGCACATGCACAGTACAAGCAGCTGGAGGCTACAGGCAGCACATGCACAGTACAAGCAGCTGGAAGCTACAGGCAGCACATGCACAGTACAAGCAGCTGGACGCTACAGGCAGCACGTGCACAGTACAAGCAGCTGGAGGCTACAGGCAGCACGTGCACAGTACAAGCAGCTGGAAGCTACAGGCAGCACATGCACAGTACAAGCAGCTGGAGGCTACAGGCAGCACATGCACAGTACAAGCAGCTGGAGGCTACAGGCAGCGCATGCACAGTACAAGCAGCTGGACGCTACAGGCAGCACATGCACAGTAAAAGCAGCTGGAGGCTACAGGTAGCACGTGCACAGTACAAGTAGCTGGAGGCTACAGGCAGCACGTGCACAGTACAAGCAGCTGGAGGCTATAGGCAGCACGTGCACAGTACAAGCAGCTGGAGGCTACAGGCAGCACATGCACAGTACAAGCAGCTGGAAGCTACAGGCAGCACAGTATAAGCAGCTGGAGGCTACAGACAGCACATGCACAGTACAAGCAGCTGGACGCTACAGGCAGCACATGCACAGTACAAGCAGCTGGAGGCTACAGGCAGCACATGCACAGTACATGCAGCTGGAGGCTACAGACAGCACATGCACAGCACAAGCAGCTGGAGGCTACAGGCAGCACATGCACAGCACAAGCAGCTGGACGCTACAGGCAGCACATGCACAGTACAAGCAGCTGGACGCTACAGGCAGCACATGCACAGTACAAGCAGCTGGAGGCTACAGGCAGCACGTGCACAGTACAAGCAGCTGGAGGCTACAGACAGCACGTGCACAGTACAAGCAGCTGGACGCTACAGGCAGCACATGCACAGTACAAGCAGCTGGAGGCTACAGGCAGCACATGCACAGTACAAGCAGCTGGAGGCTACAGGCAGCACATGCACAGTACAAGCAGCTGGAGGCTACAGGCAGCACATGCACAGCACAAGCAGCTTGACGCTACAGGCAGCACATGCACAGTACAAGCAGCTGGACGCTACAGGCAGCACATGCACAGTACAAGCAGCTGGAGGCTACAGGCAGCACGTGCACAGTACAAGCAGCTGGAGGCTACAGGCAGCACATGCACAGGACAAGCAGCTGGAGGCTACAGGCAGCACATGCACAGTACAAGGAGCTGGACGTTACAGGCAGCACATGCACAGTACAAGCAGCTGGACGCTACAGGCAGCACATGCACAGTACAGGCAGCTGGACGCTACAGGCAGCACGTGCACAGTACAAGCAGCTGGAGGCTACAGGCAGCACATGCACAGTACAAGCAGCTGGAGGCAACAGGCAGGACCAACAGTGTGAAATGACTGGATTAAAAATGGCCCTATGTTTTATAGTGTGTGTGACATCACATAAGCTGCCGGTCGCTGATTGGCTTACAGGTCTGCAGATGTCATTGGGGGTGTTCCTTTCTCTTTCCCAGAGATCTCTGCCCCATGTAACACATTGTTCTCTCGCCCATTTAGCCAAAAAAAGGGGGAAAAAACCTTTATTCCCACAAATCACTGTAAACTTCGGATTTGTGACGAATCAAATTTTCCCTGAAATTAGGACCAAATTCCACTTCGTTCGAATCGATTCGCTCATCTGTAATAGTCATGCATTAAGCATATCAGTAACAAATCCAAACCACATAAAGCCCAACACCAGGAGGGGAGAGCAAAGACTAAGGGACACTAAAGAGAATCCCCTCCAGATGCCCAGCCTCTCATACTCCAGAGAGCGCACCTTCACCAGGGGGGAGAGGACAGACTAAGGGACTCTAAGGAGAGAGGTCCTCCCCGTGCCCAGCCTCTCATACTCAAGAGAGCACACCTTCACCAGGAGGGAGAGGATAGACTAAGGGACACTAAGGGGCACTAAGGAGAGAGGCCCTCCCCGTGCCCAGCCTCTCATACTCCAGAGAGCGCACCTTCACCAGAAGGGAGAGGATAGACTAAGGGGCACTAAGGAGAGAGGCCCTCCCCGTGCCCAGCCTCTCATACTCCAGAGAGCGCAAATTCACCAGGGGGAGAGGACAGACTATGGGACACTAAGGAGAGAGGCCCTCCCCGTGCCCAGCCTCTCATACTCCAGAGAGCGCACCTTCACCAGGAGGGAGAGGATAGACTAAGGGACACTAAGGGGCACTAAGGAGAGAGGCCCTCCCCGTGCCCAGCCTCTCATACTCCAGAGAGCGCACCTTCACCAGGGGGAGAGGACAGACTAAGGGACACTAAGGAGAGAGGCCCTCCCCGTGCCCAGCCTCTCATACTCAAGAGAGCTCACCTTCACCAGGGGGAGAGGACAGACTAAGCGACACTAAGGAGAGAGGCCCTCCCCGTGCCCAGCCTCCCATACCCAAGAGAGCGCACCTTCACCAGGGGGAGAGGACAGACTAAGGGACACTAAGGAGAGAGGCCCTCCCCGTGCCCAGTCTCTCATACTCCAGAGAGCGCACCTTCACCAGGGGGGAGAGGACAGACTAAGGGACACTAAGGAGAGAGGTCCTCCCCGTGCCCAGCCCTTCATACTCCAGAGAGCGCACCTTCACCAGGAGGGAGAGGACAGACTAAGGGACACTAAGGAGAGAGGTCCTCCCCATGCCCAGCCTTTCATACTCAAGACAGCGCACCTTCACCAGGGGGAGAGGACAGACTAAGGGACACTAAGGAGAGAGGCCCTCCCCGTGCCCAGCCTCTCATACTCCAGAGAGCGCACCTTCAACAGGAGGGAGAGGAAAGACTAAGGGGCACTAAGGAGAGATCCTCCCCGTGCCCAGCCTCTCATACTCCAGAGAGCGCACCTTCACCAGGAGGGGAGAGGACAGACTAAGGGACACTAAGGAGAGAGGTCCTCCCCGTGCCCAGCCTCTCATACTCCTGAGAGCGCACCTTCACCAGGAGGGGAGAGGACAGACTAAGGGGCACTAAGGAGAGAGGTCCTCCCCGTGCCCAGCCTCTCATACTCCAGAGAGCACACCTTCACCAGGAGGGAGAGGACAGACTAAGGGACACTAAGGAGAGAGGCCCTCCCCGTGCCCAGCCTCTCATACTCCAGAGAGCGCACCTTCACCAGGAGGGGACAGGACAGACTAAGGGACACTAAGGAGAGAGGTTCTCCCCGTGCCCAGACTCTCATACTCCAGAGAGCGCACCTTCACCAGGAGGGGAGAGGACAGACTAAGGGACACTAAGGAGAGAGGTCCTCCCCGCGCCCAGCCTCTCATACTCCAGAGAGCGCACCTTCACCAGGAGGGGACAGGACAGACTAAGGGACACTAAGGAGAGAGGTCCTCCCCGAGCCCAGACTCTCATACTCCAGAGAGCGCACCTTCACCAGGAGGGGACAGAACAGACTAAGGGACACTAAGGAGAGAGGTCCTCCCCATGCCCAGCCTCTCATACTCCAGAGAGTGCACCTTCAAAAGGAGGGGACAGGACAGACTAAGAAACACTAAGGAGAGAGGTCATCCCCGTGCCCAGCCTCTCATACTGCAGAGAGCGCACCTTCACCAGGAGGGGACAGGACAGACTAAGGGACACTAAGGAGAGAGGCCCTCCTCGTGCCCAGCCCCTCATACTCCAGAGAGCGCTCCTTTACCAGGGTGGAGAGGACAGACTAAGGCACACTAATGAGAGAGGTCCTCCCCGTGCCCAGACTCTCATACTCCAGAGAGCGCACCTTCCCCAGGAGGGGAGAGGACAGACTAAGGGACACTAAGGAGAGAGGTCCTCCCTGTTCCCAGCCTCTCATACTCCAGAGAGTGCACCTTCACCAGGAGGGGAGAGGACAGACTAAGGGGACACTAAGGAGAGAGGTCCTCCCTGTGCCAAGCCTCTCATACTCCAGAGAGCGTTCCTTCACCAGGAGGGGAGAGGACAGACTGAGGGACACTAAGGAGAGAGGTCCTCCCCGGGCCCAGCCTCTCATACTCCAGAGAGCGCACCTTCACCAGGGGGGGAGAGGACAGACTAAGGGACACTAAGGAGAGAGGTCCTTCTCGTGCCCAGCTTCTCATACTCCAGAGAGCGCACCTTCACCAGGGGGGGAGAGGACAGACTAAGGGACACTAAGGAGAGAGGTCCTCCCCATGCCCAGCCTCTCATACTCCAGAGAGTGCACCTTCAAAAGGAGGGGACAGGACAGACTAAGAAACACTAAGGAGAGAGGTCATCCCCGTGCCCAGCCTCTCATACTGCAGAGAGCGCACCTTCACCAGGAGGGGACAGGACAGACTAAGGGACACTAAGGAGAGAGGCCCTCCTCGTGCCCAGCCCCTCATACTCCAGAGAGCGCTCCTTTACCAGGGTGGAGAGGACAGACTAAGGCACACTAATGAGAGAGGTCCTCCCCGTGCCCAGACTCTCATACTCCAGAGAGCGCACCTTCCCCAGGAAGGAGAGGACAGACTAAGGGACACTAAGGAGAGAGGTCCTCCCTGTTCCCAGCCTCTCATACTCCAGAGAGTGCACCTTCACCAGGAGGGGAGAGGACAGACTAAGGGGACACTAAGGAGAGAGGTCCTCCCTGTGCCAAGCCTCTCATACTCCAGAGAGCGTTCCTTCACCAGGAGGGGAGAGGACAGACTGAGGGACACTAAGGAGAGAGGTCCTCCCCGGGCCCAGCCTCTCATACTCCAGAGAGCGCACCTTCACCAGGGGGGGAGAGGACAGACTAAGGGACACTAAGGAGAGAGGTCCTTCTCGTGCCCAGCTTCTCATACTCCAGAGAGCGCACCTTCACCAGGGGGGGAGAGGACAGACTAAGGGACACTAAGGAGAGAGGTCCTTCTCGTGCCCAGCTTCTCATACTCCAGAGAGCGCACCTTCACCAGGAGGGGAGAGGACAGACTAAGGGACACTAAGGAGAGAGGCCCTCCCCGTGCCCAGCCTCTCATATTCCAGAGAGTGCACCTTCACCAGGGGGAGAGGACAGACTAAGGGACACTAAGCAGAGAGGTCCTCCCCGTGCCCAGCCTCTCATACTCCAGAGAGTGCACCTTCACCAGGGGGAGAGGACATACTAAGGGGCACTAAGGAGAGAGGCCCTCCCCGTGCCTAGCCTCTCATACTCCAGAGAGCGCACCTTCAGCAGGAGGGAGAGGACAGACTAAGGGACACTAAGGAGAGAGGTCCTCCCCGTGCCCAGCCTCTCATACTCCAGAGAGTGCACCTTCACCAGGGGGGAGAGGACAAACTAAGGGGCACTAAGGAGAGAGGTCCTCCCCGTGCCCAGCCTCTCATACTCCAGAGAGCGCACCTTCACCAGGAGGGAGAGGACAGACCAAGGGACACTAAGGAGAGAGCTCCTCCCCGTGCCCAGCCTCTCATACTCCAGAGAGCGCACCTTCACCAGGGGGGAGAGGACAGACTAAGGGACACTAAGGAGAGAGGTCCTCCCCGTGCCCAGCCTCTCATACTCCAGAGAGCGCACCTTCACCAGGGGGGAGAGGACAAACTAAGGGGCACTAAAGAGAGAGGTCCTCCCCGTGCCCACCCTCTCAGGTAAGTTTTAATCAGGTTTCCCTGAGGACCATGGTGGATCTTCATACAGGCAGTATGGACTGGTGCCCGGGCCTTTTTCTTCCTTGGGGCACTGTACATATATGAATATCTACCATTAGTCTTAAAAAATCTATACTCACCTTCTGGTTGACACAGAAGGTGACGTCATAGTGTGTGGATATTTTATTAAAGATGGTCATCTGCAGTGGAAATTGTATTAAATGATCATCTGCTGTGCACATTTCATGAAAAGGGGCATCTGCTGTGGACATTTTATTAAAGGGGCATCTGCTGTGGACATTTCAGTAAAGTGGGGCTCTGCTGAGGACATAACATTTAAGGTGGGCTCTGCTGTGGACATTTTATTAAAGGGCCCAACAGCGTTAGACATTTCATTAAAGAAGGGGAGGTCATCTGCCGTAGACATTTTATTAAAGGGGGCATCTTCTGTGCACATTTTATTAAAGAGGGGCATCATCTGTGAACATTTCATTAAAGTGGAGCTCTGCTGAGAACATAACATTAAAGGGGGGACTCAGCGGTGACATTTCTGTAAAGGGGAGCTCTGCTGTGGACATTTCATTAGAGGGGAGCTCTGCAGTGGACATTTCATTAGAGGGGAGCTCTGCTGTGGACATTTCATTAGAGGGCGGCTCTGCTGTGGACATTTCATTAGAGGGGAGCTCTGCTGTGGACATTTCATTAGAGGGCGGCTCTGCTGTGGACATTTCATTAGAGGGGAGCTCTGCAGTGGACATTTCATTAGAGGGGGGCTCTGCTGTGGATATTTCATTAGAGGGGAGCTCTGCAGTGGACATTTCATTAGAGGGGAGCTCTGCAGTGGACATTTCATTAGAGGGGAGCTCTGCAGTGGACATTTCATTAGAGGGGAGCTCTGCTGTGGATATTTCATTAGAGGGGAGCTCTGCTGTGGACATTTCATTAGAGGGGAGCTCTGCTGTGGACATTTCATTAGAGGGCGGCTCTGCTGTGGACATTTCATTAGAGGGGAGCTCTGCTGTGAACATTTCATTAGAGGGGAGCTCTGCTGTGGACATTTCATTAGAGGGGAGCTCTGCTGTGGACATTTCATTAGAGGGGGGCTCTGCTGTGGACATTTCATTAGAGGGGAGCTCTGCTGTGGACATTTCATTAGAGGGGAGCTCTGCTGTGGACATTTCATTAGAGGGGAGCTCTGCTGTGGACATTTCATTAGAGGGGGGCTCTGCTGTGGACATTTCATTAGAGGGGAGCTCTGCTGTGGACATTTCATTAGAGGGGAGCTCTGCTGTGGACATTTCATTAGAGGGAGGGCTCTGCTGTGGACATTTCATTAGAGGGGGGCTCTGCTGTGGACATTTCATTAAAAGGGGCTCTGCTTTGGACACTAAATTTAAAGGGGGCTCTGCTGTGGACATAACATTAAAGGGGAGCTCTGCTGTGGACATTTCATTAGAGGGGAGCTCTGCTGTGGACATTTCATGGAAGGGAGCTCTGCTATGGACATTAAATTTAAAGGGGGCTCTGTTGTGGGCATTTCATTAATAAGGTGCGGCTGCTGCTGGACATTTTATTAGAGTAGCGGCTGCATTCCTACCCCTCCCCCCCCTTGGGCTTATATTGAAGTCAATAACTTTTGCCATTTTATTTGTGGTCAGATTAGGAGGTATATGTGAGTATTTACAGTATGAGTACAGTACGGATGGTAGTGGGGGGGGGGGGGGAGGGTTTCCTGCAGTTAGGGAATGTGATCGGCTTTCCTAGATACATGGGATATAGAGTAGTACAAGGCAAGCGGATGAAGCAGCACAACAAAAAAGGTAAAGTGAAAAATGTTTTTATTCCACCAAGGATGCGACGTTTCGTCTTTTATATAAAGACATTCTCAAGCATGGGATATAGAGTATACATAGGATATAGTGGATATAGAGTATACATAGGATATAGTGGATATAGAGTATACATAGGATATAGTGGATATAGAGTATACATAGGATATAGTGGATATAGAGTATACATAGGATATAGTGGATATAGAGTATACATAGGATATAGTGGATATAGAGTATACATAGGATATAGTGGATATCGAGTATACATAGGATATAGTGGATATAGAGTATACATAGGATATAGTGGATATAGAGTATACATAGGATATAGTGGATATAGAGTATACATAGGATATAGTGGATATAGAGTATACATAGGATATAGTGGATATAGAGGATATAGAGTAGTATTTCCGGGAACATGTTGGTTTGAATCCTGGGGGGCCCTACTCGTGTGAACAGCCCAGGGCCCATGGGACACTTAATCCACCACTGCCTGATTCTCAATGACCAACCCTTCCACTGGTCCACTTTCTGAGCGGCGATCTTAAGCCGCCGTCCCAGTTTTGCATGGGGTAATCCCCCTGGCCAAATTCGATGCTGAGAGTCTTGGGGCCCTTGAAGAGTGTCCGGGAGATCAAAGCCCGGACCTCCCTCTCCCAGCCAGAGACTCTCACACTTATCCCGGTTGATCTTGGACCCAGAAGCCTCCGAGTAGCGGTCAACCTCTGACATCACCCATTGCGCTTCCCCTCCTGAGGACACGAAAACAGTGACATCATCGGCGTACGCTACCACTCTAAGAGTGGCTTCCGGTGCTGCCCGATCCATCCCGACTCCCACCAACGGCCCACGATCAACCCTCCTAAAGAATGGGTCAATCGCGAACACGTACAGTAGTGGGCTCAGAGGACAACCCTGGCGAACACCAGACCCGACCTCAAAAGAGCGGCCAATCCAACCGTTCACAAGCGGGAAACTCTCTGCCCCTGCATACAAAACTTTCAGCCAATTGACAAACTCCCCAGGCAGGCCATACCTCAGAAGGACAGACCAGAGGTACTCGTGGTTAACCCGATCAAACGCTTTTGCCTGGTCCAAGGACAGCAAGTACCCCTTCCAGTTACCAGCCCTGCCCTGCTCCACTGCCTCCCGGACACAAAGCACAGCACTAAATGTACTGCGGCCTGGAACAGAGCAGTGCTGGGTCCCCGAAAGGAGCCGGGGTGCAAACTTCTTCCTGCATTATACTCCAGAGCTGCTGATGATTACGGCCATTTGATTACCAGAACCTGGCGACTACTTCCACCCTTTATCACCTATGGGAGTAGTAGTGTTATACTTTTAGTTTCTCACATAGTTGATGGAGAATGTTTGAGCTCTCGGTCCCTACATTAGATGATTCTATGGAGTCTGCTGTAAACACACATCTGGCAATGAAACGGCGCGAGCTCTGAGGAGACACTGAACAAGCAGGATGTTTCATGCTCTGGATCCTCAGTGGTGGATGTTGCCCCAATGTCTAAAGATAAAAAACGCACACGTAATGTAAACGCAATGTTGACAGCCAAGTAATTAGGCAAATCTCCTTTTCTCAGCTGTTGTGATATGTTTGAAAACACATACATTAAGGCACATGAAACTCAACATGTGAACACTGTCTTAGATGTGAGGTAATATGATAACCACCATATACAGGAGCCGTTGTCTTCTGTGGCAATAAGCAACCAATCACAGCTCAGATTGTATTTTGCCACAGGTCATTAATATGAGCTCTGAGCTTTGATTGGTTACTATAGGCGATGTGTATAATACAGCTTATGTGTGAGGTAAGATATATAGGAGGTATAGAGACAGTCAGGGACAGAGAGACACACAGGGAGTGACAGAGAGACAGACAGGGAGAGGGAGTGATAGAGAGGCAGACAGGGAGAGTGAGCGACAGAGAGACAGGCAGGGAGTGACAGAGACAGACAGGGAGAGGGAGTGACAGAGAGACACACAGGGAGAGTGAGTGACAGAGAGACAGACAGGGAGAGTGAGCGACAGAGAGACAGACAGGGAGAGTGCGTGACAGAGAGACAGGCAGGGAGTGACAGAGAGACAGACAGGGAGAGTGCGTGACAGAGAGACAGGCAGGGAGAGTGCGTGACAGAGAGACAGACAGGGAGTGACAGAGAGACAGACAGGGAGAGTGCGTGACAGAGAGACAGGCAGGGAGAGTGCGTGACAGAGAGACAGGCAGGGTGAGTGAGTGACACAGAGACAGGCAGGGAGAGTGAGTGAGTGACAGAGAGACAGGCAGGGAGAGTGAGTGAGTGACAGAGAGACTGACAGGGAGAGTGCATGACAGAGAGACAGGCAGGGAGAGGGAGTGACAGAGAGGCAGATAAGGAGAGTGAGCGACAGTGAGACAGACAGGGAGAGTGAGTGACAGAGAGACAGACAGGGAGAGTGCGTGACAGAGAGACAGGCAGGGAGAGTGCGTGACAGAGATACAGGCAGGGAGAGTGAGTGAGTGACAGAGAGACAGGGAGGGAGAGTGCATGAGTGATAGAGAGACAGGCAGGGAGAGTGCATGAGTGACAGAGAGACTGACAGGGAGAGTGCGTGACAGAGAGACAGGCAGGGAGTGACAGAGAGACAGACAGGGAGAGGGAGTGACAGAGAGGCAGACAGGGAGAGTGAGTGACAGAGAGACAGACAGGGAGAGTGAGCGACAGAGAGACAGATAGGGAGAGTGAGCGACAGAGAGACAGACAGGGAGAGTGCGTGACAGAGAGACAGGCAGGGAGAGTGCGTGACAGAGAGACAGGCAGGGAGAGTGAGTGAGTGACAGAGAGACAGGCAGGGAGAGTGCATGAGCGACAGAGAGACAGGCAGGGAGAGTGCATGAGTGACAGAGAGACTGACAGGGAGAGTGCGTGACAGAGAGACAGGCAGGGAGTGACAGAGAGGCAGACAGGGAGAGTGAGCGACAGAGAGACAGACAGGGAGAGTGAGCGACAGAGAGACAGACAGGGAGAGTGAGCGACAGAGAGACAGATAGGGAGAGTGAGCAACAGAGAGACAGACAGGGAGAGTGAGCGACAGAGAGACTGACAGGGAGAGTGAGTGACAGAGAGACTGACAGGGAGAGTGCATGAGTGACAGATAGGGAGGGACACTGGGGACATCTCTCATTGGGGTGTATTCACACACTGCTCGCTGTTTCACTGACTGATGGTTTATTCCGTTGTACAATCTGCTATAGGGTCGAATCTGCCTAATCTGCACAGGTCACTGTACAGCGGCGGGACAGGACCCCGGGAGTAGTGCCGGTACCTAGAGCATCCGTATACTGAGCCGCATGGCCTGGTGAGATGAGTATTACATCCTGAGGAGATGCAGCAGCACAGAGTATTTCAGCGGAGGAGGGCGATGGTGTCTACGCCCTCTGCCCTCGGTGTCACTTCCTCTCTAGGAACTTCCCTGTCAGTGTTTCCATTTGTTGCTCTTCTACAAGTTTTTACCTGCAGCTACAAAACTGGAAACACAACTACAAGGGTTAAACTAGGGCAAGACCCAGGACTCTCAGCAGCCTCAGCAACAACACAGACAGAGCCAAGGTCAGCAGGACTACAACTCTCAGCATGGTCCCTGTACCTGTATTCTCATAGTAACAGATGGCTTAATTCTTAGGGAGCCTCACTGGAGCAGCTCTGACCCAGCACAGATTCAAAACTCAACTAGGTACTGCCCTTAGCACTGACCCATCACTCGACCAGGTACTGACCCCAAAATTGACCAAACAATATACCAAGTACAGACCTCAGTACTGACCCATTACTCAACCAAGTACTGACCCATTACTCATCCAGGTACTGACCCCAACATTGACCCAACAATATATCAGGTACTAACCGAACAGTAAACCAGGTACTGACCCCAGCACTGACCCAACACTCAACCAGTTTCTGATCCCAGCACTAAACTGGGTTCTGACCCACATTTTACCCCATACTCAAACAGGTACTGACCAAAGCATTGATCCGGGTATTGTCCAGGATACTCAACAAGCAGGTGAACCCAGCACTGACCCGGGTACTGACCTCATCATTGACCAAACACTACACCAGTACTGACCCAAGCAGTAACCCATCACTCAACCAGGTACTGACCCCAGCAGTAATCCAGGTAGTGACCCATCACTGAGCCCACACTCAACCAGGTACTGACCCAGCACTGACCCATCACTCAACCAGGTACTGAACCCAGCATTGACCCAACAATATACCAGGTACTGACCACAGTACTTACCCATCACTCAACCAGGTACTGACCCAACACTAAACCAGGTACTGATCAACACTCAACCAGGTTCTGACCCTAGCATTGAAACAGCACTGATCCAACAATATACAAGGTACTAACCTCAGTGTTTACCCATCACTTAACCAGGTACTGACCCAACAGCACCGATCAATAACACCACTAGGTACTGACCCAAGCACTGACCATCACTCAACCAAGTACTGACCGCAGCACTGACCCATCACACAGCCAGGTACTGACCCATCATTCAATCAGATACTGACCCTACCATTGAACCAACACGCAACCAGGTATTGACCCAGCACTGACCCAATACTCAACCAGGCACTGACCCAACACCGATCCATCACACCACCAGGTACTGACCCCAATACTGAGCAATCCCTCAGCTGACCCTAGCATTGAACCAAAACTCAACCATTTACTGACCCAGCACTAACCCAACACTCAACCAGGTACTGACCCAGCAGTGACCCATCACTCCACCAGGTACTGAGCCCAGCACTAACCCATCAATCAACCAGATACTGACCCAAGTACTGACCCATCACTGACCCAATAATATACAAGGTACTGACCTCAGTATTTACCCATCACTTAACCAGAACGGACCCAACAATAAACCAGATACTAACCTTAGCACTGACCCAACACTGAACCAGGTACTGACCCAGCACCTATCCATCCACCACCAGGTACTGACCCAGCACTTAGCAATCCCTCAACCAGACACTGACCCCATCACTGACCCTTCACTGAACCAGGCACTGACCCATCACTGACCCAATAATATACAAGGTACTGACCTCAGTATTTACCCATCACTTAACCAGAACGGACCCAACAATAAACAAGATACTGACCTTAGCACGGACCCAACACTGAACCCGGTACTGACCCAGCACCTATCCATCCACCACCAGGTACTGACCCAGCACTTAGCAATCCCTCAACCAGACACTGACCCAATCACTGACCCTTCACTGAACCAGGTACTGACCCAGCACTGACCCAACACTCAAGCAGGTACTGACCCAGCACTGACCCATCACTCCATCAGGTACTGACCCAGCACTGACGCAAAACTTCAACTGGAAATGACCTCAGCACTGACCCTTCACTCATCCAGTTACTGGTCCCAGCATTGACTCAACAATATACCAGGTTCTGACCTCAGTACTGACCCATAATTCAACCAGGTACTGACTCAAGCACTGACCCAACACTCAACCAGGTTCCGACTCATCACTGACCCAACAATATGCGAGGTACTGACCTATCGCTTAACAAGATACTGACCCAACACTAAACCAGGTACTGACCCCAGCACTTAACTGGCTACTGACCAAGCATTTAACCCACAATCAACCAGGTACTGACCCCAGCATTGATCCAACAATATACCAGGTACTGATCACAGTACTTACCCATCTCTCAACCAGGTACTGACCCAACACTAAACCGTGTACTGACCCCAGCACTGACCCATCACTCAACCAATTACTGACCCCTGCACTTATCAAACACACAACCAGCTACTGATCCTAGTACTGACCCATCACTCAACCTGGTACTGACCCAACACTAAACCGTGTACTGACCCCAGCACTGACCCATCACTCAACCAATAACTGACCCCAGCACTTATCAAACACACAACCAGCTACTGATCCTAGTACTGACCCATCACTCAACCTGGTACTGACCCAACACTAAACCAAGTACTGACTTCGGCACTGACCCCTCAGTATGTGCAGTCATTTTTTCATCATTGTGTATGACCCCAGCGTAGGTACCTTAGGTTATCTGAGGACATCACCGCAACCCTAGGAGCCACCGGGCCCCCGTACACAATCCGGACCCCCAGCTATCATGTGTCACCCACATGGCCCAGGTGATCATAGGGACAATGGGACAGGATGTAACTGCTGAGTGTCCCCACAATGACCAGGACTGACACCTCAGATACAGATGTAACAAGTAAGTCCCAACTCCAGGACAAGGGGGAAACCACAGAGACCACCGAGACCACAACCCAATGACCGGAAACCAATTACCCAAAACTCATCCGTTGTGCAGGCGGCACCTGCAAAGCCCCCAGGGGTCTCTGGGCAAAACCTTTTTTGTGTCCCTTCATATTTTTGGGAATGTTTTTGTTCTCATAGAAGCAGATGACACTGACACCATATGTACCTAAAGGTCACTAAACAGTAACAACAAACTGAGCCTCCAGAACATATGGAATAGAACCATAGCGGTACCATGATGCTCCAAATAATACCGCCACATTGTGCCCAGGTACATGATAATACTCTACAGTGCCTACACAATGTGCTGTGCTCAGGAACTGATACCATAGAGTGCTGCCATGCTGTGCTCAGGAACTGATACCACACAGTGCTGCCATGCTGTGCTCAGGAACTGATACCATACAGTGCTGCCATGCTGTGCTCAGGAACTGATACCATACAGTGCTGCCATGCTGTGCTCAGGAACTGATACCACACAGTGCTGCCATGCTGTGCTCAGGAACTGATACCATACAGTGCTGCCATGCTGTGCTCAGGAACTGATACCATACAGTGCTGCCATGCTGTGCTCAGGAACTGATACCATAGAGTGCTGCCATGCTGTGCTCAGGAACTGATACCACACAGTGCTGCCATGCTGTGCTCAGGAACTGATACCATACAGTGCTGCCATGCTGTGCTCAGGAACTGATACCATACAGTGCTGCCATGCTGTGCTCAGGAACTGATATCATACAGTGCTGCCATGCTGTGCTCAGGAACTGATACCATACAGTGCTGCCATGCTGTGCTCAGGAACTGATACCATACAGTGCCGCTGTGCTGTGCTCAGGAACTGATACCACACAGTGCTGCCATACTGTCCTCAGGAACTGATACCACACAATGCTGCCATGCTGTGCTCAGGAACTGATACCATACAGTGCCACTATGCTGTGCTCAGGAACTGATACTATACAGTGCTGCCATGCTGTGCTCAGGAACTGATACCATACAGTGCTGCTATGCTGTGCTCAGGAACTGATATCATACAGTGCCGCTATACTGTGCTCAGGAACTGATACCACACAGTGCTGCCATGCTGTGCTCAGGAACTGATACCATACAATGATGCCATGCTGTGCTCAGGAACTGATACCATACAGTGCCACTATGCTGTGCTCAGGAACTGATACCATACAGTGCTGCCATGCTGTGCTCAGGAACTGATACCATACAGTGCTGCCATGCTGTGCTCAGGAACTGATACCATACAGTGCTGCCATGCTGTGCTCAGGAACTGATATCATACAGTGCTGCCATGCTGTCCTCAGGAACTGATACCATACAGTGCCGCTGTGGTGTGCTCAGGAACTGATACCACACAGTGCTGCCATACTGTCCTCAGGAACTGATACCATACAGTGCTGCCATGCTGTGCTCAGGAACTGATACTATACAGTGCTGCTATGCTGTGCTCAGAAACTGATACCACACAATGCTGCCATGCTGTGCTCAGGAACTGATACCATACAGTGCCACTATGCTGTGCTCAGGAACTGATACTATACAGTGCTGCCATGCTGTGCTCAGGAACTGATACCATACAGTGCTGCTATGCTGTGCTCAGGAACTGATATCATACAGTGCCGCTATACTGTGCTCAGGAACTGATACCACACAGTGCTGCCATGCTGTGCTCAGGAACTGATACCATACAATGATGCCATGCTGTGCTCAGGAACTGATACCATACAGTGCTGCCATGCTGTGCTCAGGAACTGATACTATACTGTGCTGCTGTGCTCAGGAACTGATACCATACAGTGATGCCATGCTGTGCTCAGGAACTGATACTATACTGTGCTGCTGTGCTCAGGAACTGATACCATACATTGATGACATGCTGTGCTCAGGAACTGATACCATACATTGATGCCATGCTGTGCTCAGGAACTGATACTATGCAGTGATGCCATGCTGTGCTCAGGAACTGATACTATACCGGGCTGCTGTGCTCAGGAACTGATACCATACATTGATGCCATGCTGTGCTCAGGAAATGATTTCATACATTGATGCCATGCTGTGCTCAGGAACTGATACTATACAGTGATGCCATGCTGTGCTCAGGAGCTGATACTATACCGTGCTGCTGTGCTCAGGAACTGATACCATACATTGATGCCATGCTGTGCTCAGGAACTGATACTATGCAGTGATGCCATGCTGTGCTCAGGAACTGATACTATGCAGTGATGCCATGCTGTGCTCAGGAACTGATACTATGCAGTGATGCCATGCTGTGCTCAGGAACTGATACCATACAGTGCTACTATGCTGTGCTCAGGAACTGATATCATACAGTGCCGCTATACTGTGCTCAGGAAATGATAATATACAGTACTGCTATGCTGTGCTCAGGAACTGATACCATACAGTGATGCCATGCTGTGCTCAGGAACTGATACCATACAGTGCTGCCATGCTGTGCTCAGGAACTGATACCACACATGCTGCTATGCTGTGCTCAGGAACTGATACCATACAGTGCTGCCATGCTGTGCTCAGGAACTGATATCATACAGTGCTGCCATGCTGAGCTCAGGAACTGATATCATACAGTGCTGCCATGCTGTGCTCAGGAACTGATACCATACAGTGCTGCCATGCTGTGCTCAGGAACTGATACCATACAGTGCTGCCATGCTGTGCTCAGGAACTGATACCATACAGTGCTGCCATGCTGTGCTCAGGAACTGATACCATACAGTGCTGCCATGCTGTGCTCAGGAACTGATACCATACAGTGCTGCCATGCTGTGCTCAGGAACTGATACCATACAATGCTGCCGTGCTGTGCTCAGGAACTGATACCATACAGTGCAGCTTTACTGTACTCAGGAACTGATACCATACAGTGCTGCCATGCTGTGCTCAGGAACTGATACCATACAGTGCTGCCATGCTGTGCTCAGGAACTGATACCATACAGTGCAGCTATACTGTACTCAGGAACTGATACCATACAGTGATGCCATGCTGTGCTCAGGAACTGATACCATACAGTGCAGCTTTACTGTACTCAGGAACTGATACCATACAGTGCTGCCATGCTGTGCTCAGGAACTGATACCATACAGTGCTGCCATGCTGTGCTCAGGAACTGATATCATACAGTGCTGCCATGCTGTGCTCAGGAACTGATACCATACAGTGCTGCCATGCTGTGCTCAGGAACTGATACCATACAATGCTGCCGTGCTGTACTCAGGAACTGATACCATACAGTGATGCCATGCTGTGCTCAGGAACTGATACCATACAGTGCAGCTTTACTGTACTCAGGAACTGATACCATACAGTGATGCCATGCTGTGCTCAGGAACTGATACCATACAGTGCTGCCATGCTGTGCTCAGGAACTGATATCATACAGTGCTGCCATGCTGTGCTCAGGAACTGATATCATACAGTGCTGCCATGCTGTGCTCAGGAACTGATACCATACAGTGCTGCCATGCTATGCTCAGGAACTGATACCATACAGTGATGCCATGCTGTGCTCAGGAACTGATACCATACAGTGCCGCTATACTGTACTCAGGAACTGATACCATACAGTAATGCCATGCTGTGCTCAGGAACTGATACCATACAATGCTGCCGTGCTGTGCTCAGGAACTGATACCATACAGTGTCTCTATGCTGTGCTCAGGAACTGATACTATACAGTGCCGCTATGCTGTGCTTAGGAACTGATACCATACAGTGATGCCATGCTGTGCTCAGGAACTGATACCACACAGTGCTGCCATGCTGTGCTCAGGAACTGATACCACACAGTGCTGCCATGCTGTGCTCAGGAACTGATACCACACAATGCTGCCATGCTGTGCTCAGGAACTGATACCATACAGTGCTGCCATGCTGTGCTCAGGAACTGATACCATACAGTGCTGCTATGCTGTGCTCAGGAACTGATACCATACAGTGCTGCCATGCTGTGCTCAGGAACTGATACTATACAGTGCTGCCATGCTGTGCTCAGGAACTGATACCATACAGTGATGCCATGCTATGCTCAGGAACTGATACCATACAATGATGCCATGCTGTGCTCAGGAACTGATACCACACAGTGCTACTATGCTGTGCTCAGGAACTGATACCATACAGTGATGCCATGCTTTGCTCAGGAACTGATACCACACAGTGATGCCATGCTGTGCTCAGGAACTGATACCACACAGTGCTGCCCTACTGTGCTCAGGAACTGATATCATACAATGCTGCTGTGCTGTGCTCAGGAACTGATACCACACAGTGCTGCCATGCTGTGCTCAGGAACTGATACCACACAATGCTGCCATGCTGTGCTCAGGAACTGATACCATACAGTGCTGCCATGCTGTGCTCAGGAAATGATACCATACAGTGCTGCCATGCTGTGCTCAGGAACTGATACCATACAGTGATGCCATGCTGTGCTCAGGAACTGATACCATACAGTGCTGCCATGCTGTGCTCAGGAACTGATATCATACAGTGATGCCATGCTGTGCTCAGGAACTGATACCACACAGTGCTGCCATGCTGTGCTCAGGAACTGATACCATACAGTGATGCCATGCTGTGCTCAGGAACTGATATCATACAGTGATGCCATGCTGTGCTCAGGAACTGATACCACACAGTGCTACTATGCTGTGCTCAGGAACTGATACCATACAGTGCTGCCATGCTATGCTCAGGAACTGATATCACACAGTGCTGCCATGCTATGCTCAGGAACTGATACCATACAGTGATGCCATGCTGTGCTCAGGAACTGATACCACACAGTGCAGCAGTGCTGTGCTCAGGAACTGATACCATACAGTGATGCCATGCTGTGCTCAGGAACTGATACCATACAGTGCTGCCATGCTGTGCTCAGGAACTGATACCATACAGTGCTGCCGTGCTGTGCTCAGGAACTGATACCACACAGTGCTGACATGCTGTGCTCAGGAACTGATACCACACAGTGCTGCCATGCTGTGCTCAGGAACTGATACCATCCAATGCTGCCATGCTGTGCTCAGGAACTGATACCATACAGTGCTGCCATGCTGTGCTCAGGAACTGATACCACACAATGCTGCCATGCTGTGCTCAGGAACTGATACCACACAATGCTGCCATGCTGTGCTCAGGAACTGATACCACACAGTGCTTTTTTTGTGTCCCTTCATATTTTTGGGAATGTTTTTGTTCTCATAGAAGCAGATGACACTGACACCATATGTACCTAAAGGTCACTAAACAGTAACAACAAACTGAGCCTCCAGAACATATGGAATAGAACCATAGCGGTACCATGATGCTCCAAATAATACCGCCACATTGTGCCCAGGTACATGATAATACTCTACAGTGCCTACACAATGTGCTGTGCTCAGGAACTGATACCATACAGTGCCACTATGCTGTGCTCAGGAACTGATACCATACAGTGCCACTATGCTGTGCTCAGGAACTGATACCATACAGTGCCACTATGCTGTGCTCAGGAACTGATACCATACAGTGCTGCCATGCTGTACTCAGGAACTGATACCATACAGTGCTGCCATGCTGTGCTCAGGAACTGATACCATACAGTGCCACTATGCTGTGCTCAGGAACTGATACCATACATACAGTGCATACAGTGCTGCCATGCTGTGCTCAGGAACTGATACCATACAGTGCTGCCATGCTGTGCTCAGGAAATGATATCACATAGAGTTGTTATGCTGTGGAACTGATGCCCCCATTCCCTCTGAATGCTCAGTGGTATTTGCCCCCTTACCCGCTGTTTGAGGCTCAGCTTCGGGGTATTTTCCCCTTTCCCCCTGGATGAGGCTCAGCTCATGGGTATTTGCCCCTCCCCCCCTGTTTGAGGCTCAGCTCCGGGGAATTTGCCCCTTTCCCCCTGTTTGAGGCTCAGCTCAGGGGTATTTGCCCCTTTCCCCCTGTTTGAGGCTCAGCTCAGGGGTATTTGCCCCCTTTCCCCCTGTTTGAGGCTCAGCTCAGGGGTATTTGCCCCTTTCCCCCAGGTTGAGGCTCAGCTCAGGGGTATTTGCCCCCTTTTCCCCTGTTTGAGGCTCAGCTCGGGGGTATTTGCCCCCTTTCCCCCATGGTTGAGGCTCAGCTCAAGGGTATTTGCCCCTTTCCCCCAGGTTGAGGCTCAGCTCAGGGGTATTTGCCCCCTCTCCCCCTGGTTGAGGCTCAGCTCTGGGGTATTTGCCCCTTTCCCCCTTGATGAGGCTCAGCTCAGGGGTATTTGCCCCCTTCCCCCCTGTTTGAGGCTCAGCTCCAGGGTATTTGCCCCTTTCCCCCAGGTTGATGCTCAGCTCAGGGGTATTTGCCCCCTTTTCCCCTGGTTGAGGCTCAGGGGTATTTGCCCACTTTCCCCCTGTTTGAGGCTCAGCTCTGGGGTATTTGCCCCCTTTCCCCCTGTTTGAGGCTAAGCTCTGGGGTATTTGTCCCCTTTCCCCCTGTTTGAGGCTCAGCTCAGGGGTATTTGCCCCCTTTTCCCCTGGTTGAGGCTCAGCTCAGGGGTATTTGCCCCCTTTTTCCCTGGTTGAGGCTCAGCTCAGGGGTATTTGCCCCCTTTTCCCCTGGTTGAGGCTCAGCTCAGGGGTATTTGCCCCCTTTTCCCCTGGTTGAGGCTCAGCTCCAGGGTATTTGCCCCCTTTCCCCCAGGTTGAGGCTCAGCTCAGGGGTATTTGCCCCCTTTCTCCCTGTTTGGGGCTCAGCTCAGGGGTATTTGCCCCCTCTCCCCCTGTTTGAGGCTCATCTCAGGGGTATTTGCCCCCTCTCCCCCTGTTTGAGGCTCAGCTCAGGGGTATTTACCCCCTTTTCCCCTGGTTGAGGCTCAGCTCAGGGATATTTGCCCCCTTTTCCCCTGGTTGAGGCTCATCTCAGGGGTATTTGCCCCCTTTCCCCCAGGTTGAGGCTCAGCTCAGGGGTATTTGCCCCTTTCCCCCTGGTTGAGGCTTAGCTCAGGGGTATTTGCCCCCTTTTCCCCTGGTTGAGGCTCAGCTCAGGGGTATTTGCCCCCTTTCCCCCTGTTTGAGGCTCAGCTCAGGGGTATTTGCCCCCTTTTCCCCAGTTTGAGGCTCAGCTCAGGGGTATTTGCCCCCTTTTCCCCTGGTTGAGGCTCAGCTCAGGGGTATTGCCCCATTTCCCCCAGGTTGAGGCTCAGCTCAGGGGTATTTGCCCCCTTCCCCCCTGTTTGAGGCTCAGCTCAGGGGTATTTGCCCCCTTTTCCCCTGGTTGAGGCTCAGCTCAGGGGTATTTGCCCCCTTTTCCCCTGTTTGAGGCTCAGCTCAGGGGTATTTGCCCCCTTTTCCCTAGTTTGAGGCTCAGCTCAGGGGTATTTGCCCCCTTTTCCCCTGGTTGAGGCTCAGCTCAGGGGTATTTGCCCCCTTTTCCCCTGTTTGAGGCTCAGCTCAGGGGTATTTGCCCCCTTTTCCCCAGTTTGAGGCTCAGCTCAGGGGTATTTGCCCCTTTTCCCCTGGTTGAGGCTCAGCTCAGAGGTAATTCCCCCCCTGAGTGGGGATCATTTCCGAGTTTTCTGCCCTCTCCCCATGTTGCTCCTGTTCTTTGCGTCCCGTTGGATGGACTGGTGGTGTGGGGTCGGGTTGTGTCCTCTTTAGGTCTTCCTGGGGGACGCCATCTGGTTCCTGATCATTAGACTCCACTTTCCCTTTCATTTCTGACCTGCGATAAACTGATGGAATGAGCCGCTTCCATGATCCGATCTCCCGGGGGTCGTCTGAGAATCCGATCCCACTAATTACCGCACACGATGAACCAGGAGGGATAATCGGAGTCCTGGGAGGATTCCAGCCAACGGGAAGTGATCGCCTATAGGAGGGTGTGACCCAAATGCATAATGTGCCCCGGCACCACGTCTGATGCAGCTAAAAATACTGACAGATGCACAACCATGAAACCAACTGTGCCCCAACGCCCCCTGGACAGGGGGGAGGGGGCCAAACCTGTGAAGAATGGACCAATGACATTGTGAGACACAGTGGCCCACATTTATCAGAACCAGTGCAGTGTGTACTATGTGCAGGGTGTACTATGTGCAGTGTATACTATGTGCAGTGTGTGTACTATGTGCAGTGTGTGTACTATGTGCAGGGAGTGTACTATGTGCAGTGTGTACTATGTGCAGTGTATACTATGTGCAGTGTGTGTACTATGTGCAGTGTGTGTACTATGTGCAGGGAGTGTACTATGTGCAGTGTGTACTATGTGCAGGGGGTGTACTATGTGCAGTGTGTACTATGTGCAGGGGGTGTATACTATGTGCAGGGGGTGTGTACTATGTGCAGTGTGTACTATGTGCAGGGGGTGTACTATGTGCAGGGGGTGTGTACTATGTGCAGGGGGTGTACTATGTGCAGGGGGTGTGTACTATGTGCAGGGTGTGTACTATGTGCAGTGTGTACTATGTGCAGTGTGTGTACTATGTGCAGTGTGTACTATGTGCAGGGGGTGTACTATGTGCAGGGGGTGTGTACTATGTGCAGGGGGGGTGTACTATGTGCAGTGTATACTATGTGCAGTGTATACTATGTGCAGTGTGTGTACTATTTGCAGTGTGTACTATGTGCAGGGGGTGTACTATGTGCAGGGGGTGTGTACTATGTGCAGGGGGGGTGTACTATGTGCAGGGTGTGTACTATGTGCAGTGTGTACTATGTGCAGTGTATACTATGTGCAGTGTGTGTACTGTGTGCAGTGTGTACTATGTGCAGGGGGGTGTACTATGTACAGTGTGTACTATGTACAGTGTCCTGTGTACTATGTGCAGTGTGTACTATGTGTACTATGTGCAGTGTCCTGTGTACTTTGTGCAGTGTGTACTATGTGCAGTGTATACTATGTGCAGTGTGTGTACTATGTGCAGTGTGTGTACTATGTGCAGGGAGTGTACTTTGTGCAGTGTGTACTATGTGCAGTGTATACTATGTGCAGTGTGTGTACTATGTGCAGTGTGTGTACTATGTGCAGGGAGTGTACTATGTGCAGTGTGTACTATGTGCAGGGGGTGTACTATGTGCAGTGTGTACTATGTGCAGGGGGTGTATACTATGTGCAGGGGGTGTGTACTATGTGCAGTGTGTACTATGTGCAGGGGGTGTACTATGTGCAGGGGGTGTGTACTATGTGCAGGGGGTGTACTATGTGCAGGGGGTGTGTACTATGTGCAGGGGGTGTGTACTATGTGCAGGGTGTGTACTATGTGCAGTGTGTACTATGTGCAGTGTGTGTACTATGTGCAGTGTGTACTATGTGCAGGGGGTGTACTATGTGCAGGGGGTGTGTACTATGTGCAGGGGGGGTGTACTATGTGCAGTGTATACTATGTGCAGTGTATACTATGTGCAGTGTGTGTACTATTTGCAGTGTGTACTATGTGCAGGGGGTGTACTATGTGCAGGGGGTGTGTACTATGTGCAGGGGGGGTGTACTATGTGCAGGGTGTGTACTATGTGCAGTGTGTACTATGTGCAGTGTATACTATGTGCAGTGTGTGTACTGTGTGCAGTGTGTACTATGTGCAGGGGGGTGTACTATGTACAGTGTGTACTATGTACAGTGTCCTGTGTACTATGTGCAGTGTGTACTATGTGTACTATGTGCAGTGTCCTGTGTACTTTGTGCAGTGTGTACTATGTGCAGTGTATACTATGTGCAGTGTGTGTACTATGTGCAGTGTATACTAAGTGCAGTGTCCTGTGTACTATGTGCAGGGGGTGTACTATGTGCAGGGTGTACTATGTGCAGGGGGTGTACTATGTGCAGTGTGTACTATGTGCAGGGGGTGTATACTATGTGCAGGGGGTGTGTACTATGTGCAGTGTGTACTATGTGCAGGGGGTGTACTATGTGCAGGGGGTGTGTACTATGTGCAGGGGGTGTACTATGTGCAGGGGGTGTGTACTATGTGCAGGGTGTGTACTATGTGCAGTGTGTACTATGTGCAGTGTGTGTACTATGTGCAGTGTGTACTATGTGCAGGGGGTGTACTATGTGCAGGGGGTGTGTACTATGTGCAGGGGGGGTGTACTATGTGCAGTGTATACTATGTGCAGTGTATACTATGTGCAGTGTGTGTACTATTTGCAGTGTGTACTATGTGCAGGGGGTGTACTATGTGCAGGGGGTGTGTACTATGTGCAGGGGGGGGTGTACTATGTGCAGGGTGTGTACTATGTGCAGTGTGTACTATGTGCAGTGTATACTATGTGCAGTGTGTGTACTGTGTGCAGTGTGTACTATGTGCAGGGGGGTGTACTATGTACAGTGTGTACTATGTACAGTGTCCTGTGTACTATGTGCAGTGTGTACTATGTGTACTATGTGCAGTGTCCTGTGTACTTTGTGCAGTGTGTACTATGTGCAGTGTATACTATGTGCAGTGTGTGTACTATGTGCAGTGTATACTAAGTGCAGTGTCCTGTGTACTATGTGCAGGGGGTGTACTATGTGCAGGGTGTACTATGTGCATTGTGTACTATGTACTAAGTGCACTATGTACTATGTGCACTATGTGCAGTGTGTACTATGTGTAATGTGTACTATGTGCAGTGTCCTGTGTACTATGTGCAGGGTCCTGTGTACTATGTGCAGTGTGTACTATGTGCAGGGGGTGTACTATGTGCAGGGGGTGTGTACTATGTGCAGGGGGGGTGTACTATGTGCAGGGTGTGTACTATGTGCAGTGTGTACTATGTGCAGTGTATACTATGTGCAGTGTGTGTACTGTGTGCAGTGTGTACTATGTGCAGGGGGGTGTACTATGTACAGTGTGTACTATGTACAGTGTCCTGTGTACTATGTGCAGTGTGTACTATGTGCAGTGTCCTGTGTACTTTGTGCAGTGTGTACTATGTGCAGTGTATACTATGTGCAGTGTGTGTACTATGTGCAGTGTATACTAAGTGCAGTGTCCTGTGTACTATGTGCAGGGGGTGTACTATGTGCAGGGTGTACTATGTGCATTGTGTACTATGTACTAAGTGCACTATGTACTATGTGCACTATGTGCAGTGTGTACTATGTGTAATGTGTACTATGTGCAGTGTCCTGTGTACTATGTGCAGGGTCCTGTGTACTATGTGCAGTGTGTACTATGTGCAGGGGGTGTGTACTATGTGCAGTGTGTACTATGTGCAGGGTCCTGTGTACTATGTGCAGGGTCGTGTGTATTATATGTAGTGTCCTGTGTACTATGTGCAGGGTCCTGTGTACTATGTATAGTGTCCTTTGTACTATGTGCAGTGTCCTGTGTACTATGTGCAGTGTGTACTATGTGCAGTGTGTACTATGTGCAGTGTCCTGTGTACTAAGTGCAGTGTGTACTATGTGCAGTGTGTATTATGTGCAGTGTACTGTGTACTATGTGCAGTGTCCTGTGTACTATGTGCAGTGTGTACTATGTGCAGTGTGTATTATGTGCAGTGTACTGTGTACTATGTGCAGGGTCCTGTGTACTATGTGCAGTGTCCTGTGTACTATGTGCAGGGTCCTGTGTACTAAGTGCAGTGTGTACTATGTGCAGTGTGTATTATGTGCAGTGTACTGTGTACTATGTGCAGTGTCCTGTGTACTATGTGCAGTGTGTACTATGTGCAGTGTACTGTGTACTATGTGCAGTGTCCTGTGTACTATGTGCAGTGTCCTGTGTACTATGTGCAGTGTGTACTATGTGCAGTGTGTATTATGTGCAGTGTACTGTGTACTATGTGCAGGGTCCTGTGTACTATGTGCAGTGTCCTGTGTACTATGTGCAGGGTCCTGTGTACTAAGTATAGTGTTCTTTGTACCATGTGCAGGGTCGTGTGTTGTATATGCAGTGTCCTGTGTACTATGTGCAGTGTGTACTATGTGCAGGGTCGTGTGTAGTATATGCAGTGTCCTGTGTACTATGTGCAGTGTGTACTATGTGCAGGGGGTGTACTATGTGCAGTGTCCTGTGTACTATGTGCAGTGTCCTGTGTACTATGTGCAGGGTCGTGTGTACTATGTATAGTGTCCTTTGTACTATGTGCAGGGTCGTGTGTAGTATATGCAGTGTCCTGTGTACTATGTGCAGTGTCCTGTGTACTATGTGCAGGGGGTGTACTATGTGAAGTGTCCTGTGTACTATGTGCAGTGTGTACTATGTGCAGTGTCTTGTGTAGTGTGCAGGGTGCACCAGATTCAGGATTTCTGGTGCTGGTTCTTCATGAATCTGCCACCCCCTGCACTGCCCCGACAGAGTGCACCACTATTTTTGGTGCACCTTTACCATGGGGCAGGCGACACGTTTCTGTCAGACTTTGCATGATGAACGTGTTGCATGGTCCATATTACATGTACAAACAGTTTACACTGAAAAGAACCTGCAAAGTCAGACAAAAAACTGGCGCTGCGGCTTTAATAAATGTGTGGACCTACATCAGAACCAAGAGGAAAGGGTCCATCACAAGAGGATGGATGGAAGAGCTAAAAATGATTGGTACTAATAATCCTGCAGAATCTCCTCTGTCACTGCAGACCAGACACAATATGAAAGTGTCAATGCGGCTACAAGACGGGTCCATCCAAAAAGATCCAGCACTCAACGACAAATATAACATAATGCCGCTGCAGAACCTCGGATCAGAACTGTCCACTCTGTGGAACAACCTGCAGATCCTTGACTTAGCAACTGACGACCCAGACCAAAAAGAAAATAACGTGAAGATGCAAGAAGAGGTCTGTATAAGTGACGACACATGTAAGGACCTTCCACCACCTCCACCATCTCAAGCTCTTCACATTCTGTAATGGTCACCACCTCCACCATATCTAGCTCTTCACATCCTGTAATGGTCACCACCTCCACCATCTCTAGCTCTTCACATCCTGTAATGGTCACCATCTCCACCATCTCTAGCTCTTCACATCCGGTAATGGTCACCACCTCCATCATCTCTAGCTCTTCACATCCTGTAATGGTCACCACCTCCACCATCTCTAGCTCTTCACATCCAGTGATGGTCACCACCTCCACCATCTCATGTTCTTCACATCCTATAATGGTCACCACCTCCATCATCTCTAGCTCTTCACATCCTGTAATGGTCACCATCTCCACCATCTCTAGCTCTTCACATCCTGTAATGGTCACCACCTCCACCATCTCTAGCTCTTCACATCTGGTAATGGTCACCACCTCCACCATCTCTAGCTCTTCACGTCCTGTAATGGTCCCCACCTCCACCATCTCTAGCTCTTCACATCCTGTAATGGTCACCAGTTCCACCATCTCATCCTCTTCATATCCTGTATTGGTCACCACCTCCACCATCTCTAGCTCTTCACATCCTGTAATGGTCACCACCTCCACCATCTCATGTTCTTCACATCCTATAATGGTCACCAACTCCACCATCTCATGCTCTTCACATCCTGTAATGGTCCCCACCTCAATCATCTCTAGCTCTTCACATCCTGTAATGGTCCCCACCTCCACCATATCTAGCTCTTCACATCCTGTAATGGTCACCACCTCCACCATCTCTAGCTCTTCACATCCTGTAATGGTCACCATCTCCACCATCTCTAGCTCTTCACATCCTGTAATGGTCCCCACCTCCACCATCTCATGCTCTTCACATTCTGTAATGGTCACCACCTCCACCATCTCATGTTCTTCACATCCTATAATGGTCACCACCTCCATCATCTCTAGCTCTTCACATCCTGTAATGGTCCCCACCTCCACCATATCTAGCTCTTCACATCCTGTAATGGTCACCACCTCCACCATCTCTAGCTCTTCACATCCTGTAATGGTCACCATCTCCACCATCTCTAGCTCTTCACATCCTGTAATGGTCCCCACCTCCACCATCTCATGCTCTTCACATTCTGTAATGGTCACCACCTCCACCATCTCATGTTCTTCACATCCTATAATGGTCACCACCTCCATCATCTCTAGCTCTTCACATCCTGTAATGGTCACCACCTCCACCATCTCTAACTCTTCACATCCTGAAATGGTCAGCACCTCCACCATCTCATGCTCTTCACATCCTGTAATGGTCACCAGTTCCACCATCTCATCCTCTTCACATCCTGTAATGGTCAGCACCTCCAGCATCTCTAGCTCTTCACATCCGGTAATGGTCACCACCTCCACCATCTCTAGCTCTTTACATCCTGTAATGGTCACCACCTCCACCATCTCTAGCTCCTTACATCCTGTAATGGTCACCACCTCCACCATCTCTAGCTCTTTACATCCTGTAATGGTCACCACCTCCACCATCTCTAGCTCCTTACATCCTGTAATGGTCACCACCTCCACCATCTCTAGCTCTTTACATCCTGTAATGGTCACCACCTCCACCATCTCTAGCTCCTTACATCCTGTAATGGTCACCACCTCCACCATATCTAGCTCTTCACATCCTGTAATGGTCCCCACCTCCACCATCTCTAGCTCTTCACATCCGGTAATGGTCACCACCTCCACTCATTCTTGCCCATTTGGTATGTATTGTATAGCAACCTATAGGCTGATTCGGCATTCTACAGTCATATGGGTTGTGCCATGATGTCTCCTGCAGGTTAGGACACAAAGACGTCACAGAGAAGCCTGAAGATATATCTGACGAGCAGAAAACCCAAGTAAAAGTCCCAAAAAACAGACAGAGAAATCCGGACTTATGACATATGTGCCCCATTGTGTGTTATATCGAGTTTGTGGATCTCATCATCTCTGATCTGTCTCATCTCTTTCTATGTGTCAGATACTAGTTGGTGTTCAGAAGGTAAATGAAAGTGTATATAACCCTGGACCCTGATAATCTAAGCACATTGTCAGCTCACAGCATCGCACAGAGGAATCATGAATTTTGCAAAAAATTGCAAAAGTAAGGGGTTAAAGGTGATATTTATTGTGTAAACATCACTAGGGGATTACAATTTGATAACTTTCTTTCATGAAAAAAATTCCTTTAAGGCTGAGTGGACCTGAACTGCTTTGTTCAGGTCTAGGAGGAGCAGACCCAAACCTGGAATTCAGACAGAAGTTGGTGATGCCCCCTAATGTCCGCAGTAAAGACATTCAAAGGACTAAAAGAAGGAGTTAAATAAGGTAAGTTGTTACCCCGTGTGACCGGGTTCTCCCGGCATCTGCGCCTTGACATAGGTCAGAAATTGTGCATTGACTTTTTGCTGGTTCCCCTTAATATTTTGAATTTGTCCCCATGATACAAAATTCAGTCCCTGATGTTGGAGCCACAAAGGTCCCAGTATAGGGAGAAACAAAACCAAACTGTCTACATCTCACGTCTTCTTCACCGTTCTCCCAGAACCTGGGAAAACCCACAATGATGACATTGAGCTGATGGTCACGTCACTGGGAGAACATCCACACGGAGAAGAAACTGGAAGATACACAAAAACCTTGGAGAATGTTTATACAGCGCGCACCTTGGAGACGCGGCAGCGCTTGTCATTCAGCCTCCAGAGATAAAGGCATTAACCAAAATAACAAGCGGATTAAATGTTCTTTATCTGGAGCTTCCCGTGTTTTCACAGATCAGCCCACTTCTAAGGAGCTGAGGAAGCGCCAGCAGGTGATGGACACGTCTGGAGAGCGCGGCTTCTGTTCCCTGAAAAGAGTCAAACAGATTCCTGCAACGTACAAGACGCGTCCACCTCCCGGATTCTGGGAAGGACCATCAGTCCTCACACATAGTAAAAACTTCCATTGACGACCAGTGTTTCCCAATTGAGGGAGGGGCTCAGTTCTCTGAGGCTTTAGTATGGCCAAGGATTGATGGAACGGGTCTCACCGCTCACCTGCAAAAGGTCAAGGCTTGCAGTTTTTTCCTTACTGCTACATGAGGCGCTTGGTCCCTTAGTGACATCGCAAAAAGTTGCTATCAGTCCCAAACTAATTTCTACGCCTGGTCAGGGGCAGCCGTAGATTTGGGCAAACATTTTCAACTTTTTTGTGACTTTTTAGAAAAGTCGCAACTTCCCGTCTGGATTCAGGTGATAACTTAGGAAACACTGCGGACAAATAGACAATGGCAAACTATGGAAGAAGACTGCAACCGAGCACAAGAACCATGAAAAGTCTCAAAAATGAAAGAACAAGGCAAGACAAACGTCTGATGCCCCAATGACAGTCTCAGCTCTGCTATGTCATCAATCAAACACACAGTCAGCTCTGCTATAAAGACCTTGTCTTATCGGTAGCTTGTAGAGTAAGTCTCTGCACACTGCTGCTTGCCAGCAGGAAGTGCCTGTGTCTGAACTGGTCTTATAATGCAGGGGAGGGGCAGGAGGCAGAGAGTGCTGCAACGTGCAGACAAGAGAAGCTATTCATGAGAAGAACCCAAACATAATCGATCGTACGGTCGTATCCAGGGGCAACCAAAATTGTGTACACCAGGACTGATAGAGACAGGTTGGAATTTGTGTCTGTGAAATGCTGGATTTGTGTTAATAACACTGAATTAGAGAATGTGTTATTTCGTTACCCTGAGTTTATTTAAGAATCTTGTCTTCGTGGGAGGAAAACCCCTTTAATTGGCACCTGTTCTGCCTTTATGTTACTCCACATTTGTAGTCCCTGCCTAGTACTGTGCCGGTTCTTTTGCCCCTCTCCAGTCTTAGCCTTGGGGCCATGGCCTGGCATTCCCTGTCCTAGCTATGGGTGGTGTCCTGCAGCGTATCCCAGGATGGGGTGTAATGACGAAAGCCAGGGGATCATTCGGATCAGAGTGTAACAGTTTTGGTGACACGATGGATTCCACACCCACCAGCGGATGAATGAACATTGACCGATTTGCGGTCACCGATGACCCTACACCAATAAACCCACTAATAGTCAGCAGGATCCCTCAGTCAGAAACTAGAAATGGAGAATATCCATTCTCACTCCGCGGTCATCATATGGTCACACAGAGGTCTTCGATGGGACAAGATGTGCCAGTCTACCCAAGTCAGCATGTAATTCCATATTTTCCATGATGGCATTTTTATGTTTCAGTCTTAGACCTTCCATTTTGTAGACATTAGTGATCTAGCAAAGTAAGTCCTGGACATTATGCTGTGGTGGCCACCAGGAATGGAGAAGACGTGACCTTCCAATCATGGACAGGACCCAGACTCTGCATGCTCCTGGATGATGCCTGACATTACTGTCTATGGTTTCTGACATCTTGTGGGAACCTTCAATGCAGCCGCTCTTCAGACATTAACCGCTCGTAGCCTGAGGCCGGGACAAGCCGTGATCTGAATCTCTCTGAACAGAGGGGCTTCTGAAGGTCCGGTGGTGAAATCCAGGCCTTACAGCTGTCAGTGCACACAGATGACAGGGGCTTATTCCCTCAATTGGCGGATTATGTATTTGTGTGAGAACACATTACACAAAGCTGCACTTTAAGGTGAGATTTGGCAAAGCCGCCCGGAAGCCCCCGTGTAGAGCGCAGGTGAAGCCATCGTATGAAATGAATGAATTTCCAGTTATTATTCCAGATTTACTGAAGGGGTTTTCAAAAGTCTCTTTGATCTTGGAACATTTTACTCCAATTTTCTGCACTGGGTTAATCTGCCGAAGATTTATTTTCAGCCTTAAAAATTGTCTGGTGATTGTTTTTAGGCATCAGGTATGTGATGAGATCATGGAGGTGGACACCAGGAGCACCAAGACAATTCCCACTGATCTTCCCACTTCAGAACTTAGTGATCTAAGCCATTGTGTAGAAGAAAACTTTTGCAGCCTCGAAATATGATCCCTCCTCTGCACAGATTGGTCCTCCTGACACCTCTGCCCTGGTCCGTTCTCCTGACACCTGTGCCCTGGTCGGTTCTTCTGACACCTCTGCCCTGGTCGGTTCTTCTGACACCTGTGCCCTGGTCAGTTCTTCTGACACTTTGGCCCTGGTCAGTTCTCCTGACACCTCTGCCCTGGTCAGTTCTGGTTACACCTCTGCCCTGGTCGGTTCTCCTGACACCTGTGCCCTGGTCGGTTCTCCTGACACCTCAGCCCTGGTCCGTTCTCCTGACACCTCTGCCCTGGTCGGTTCTTCTGACACCTGTGCCCTGGTCAGTTTTCCTGACACTTTGGCCCTGGTCAGTTCTCCTGACACCTCTGCCCTGGTCAGTTCTGGTTACACCTCTGCCCTGGTCGGTTCTCCTGACACCTGTGCCCTGGTCGGTTAACCGGACACCTGTGCCCTGGTCGGTTCTCCCGACACCTGTGCCCTGGTCGTTCTCCTGACACCTGTGCCCTGGTCGTTCTCCTGACACCTGTGCCCTGGTCGGTTCTCCTGACACCTGTGCCCTGGGCGTTTCTCCCGACACCTGTGCCCTGGTCGGTTCTCCCGACACCTCTGCCCTGGTCGGTTCTCCTGACAGCTGTGCCCTGGTCGGTTAACCGGACACCTGTGCCCTGGTCGGTTCTCCTGACATCTGTGCCCTGGTCGGTTCTCCTGACACCTCTGCCCTGGTCCGTTCTCCTGACACCTGTGCCCTGGTCGGTTCTCCTGACACTTTGGCCCTGGTCAGTTCTGATTACACCTCTGCCCTGGTCAGTTCTGGTTACACCTCTGCCCTGGTCGGTTCTCCTGACACCTGTGCCCTGGTCGGTTAACCGGACACCTGTGCCCTGGTCGGTTCTCCTGACATCTGTGCCCTGGTCGGTTCTCCTGACACCTGTGCCCTGGTCGGTTCTCCTGACACCCGTGCCCTGGTCGTTCTCCTGACACCTGTGCCCTGGTCGGTTCTCCTGACATCTGTGCCCTGGTCGGTTCTCCTGACACCTGTGCCCTGGTCGGTTCTCCTGACACCTGTGCCCTGGTCGGTTCTCCTGACACCTGTGCCCTGGTCGGTTCTCCTGACACCTGTGCCCTGGTCGGTTCTCCTGACACCTGTGCCCTGGTCGGTTCTACTGACACCTCTGCCCTGGTTGGTTCTCCTGACACCTCTGCCCTGGTCGGTTCTACTGACACCTGTGCCCTGGTCGGTTCTCCTGACACCTGTGCCCTGGTTGGTTCTCCTGACACCTGTGCCCTGGTCGGTTCTGCTGACACCTGTGCCCTGGTCGGTTCTCCTGACAACTCTGCCCTGGTCGGTTATCCGGACACCTCTGCCCTGGGCGTTTCTACTGACACCTGTGCCCTGGTCGGTTCTCCTGACACCTCTGCCCTGGTCGGTTATCCGGACACCTCTGCCCTGGGCGTTTCTCCTGACACCTCTGCTCTGGTCGGTTCTACTGACACCTGTGCCCTGGTCGGTTCTCCTGACACCTGTGCCCTGGTCGGTTCTACTGACACCTCTGCCCTGGTCGGTTCTCCTGACACCTGTGCCCTGGTCGGTTCTCCTGACACCTGTGCCCCGGTCGGTTCTCCTGACACCCCTGCTCTGGTCGGTTCTCCTGACACCTGTGCCCTGGTCGGTTCTCCTGACATCTGTGCCCTGGTCGGTTCTCCTGACACCTGTGCCCTGGTCGGTTCTCCTGACACCTGTGCCCTGGTCGTTCTCCTGTCACCTGTGCCCTGGTCGGTTCTCCTGACACCTGTGCCCTGGGCGTTTCTACTGACACCTCTGCTCTGGTCGGTTCTACTGACACCTGTGCCCTGGTCGGTTCTCCTGACACCTCTGCCCTAGTCGGTTCTCCTGACACCTGTGCCCTGGACAGTTCTCCTGACACCTGTGCTCTGGTCGGTTATCCCGACACCTGTGCCCTCGTCGTTCTCCTGACACCTGTGCCCTGGTCGGTTCTCCTGACATCTGTGCCCTGGTCGGTTTTCCTGAAACCTCTGCCCTGGTCGGTTCTCCTGACACCTCTGCCCTGGTCGGTTCTCCTGACACCTCTGCCCTGGTCGGTTCTCCTGACACCTCTGCCCTGGTCGGTTTTCCTGAAACCTCTGCCCTGGTCGGTTCTCCTGACACCTCTGCCCTGGTCGGTTCTCCTGACACCTGTGCCCTGGTTGGTTTTCCTGACACCTCTGCCCTGGTCGGTTCTCCTGACACCTGTGCCCTGGTTGGTTCTCCTGACACCTCTGCCCTGGTCGGTTCTCCTGACACTTATCTCCTGGTCGGTTCTCCTGACACCTCTGCCCTGGTCGGTTCTCCTGACACCTGTGCCCTGGTCGGTTCTCCTGACACCTGTGCCCTGGTCGGTTCTCCTGACACCTCTGCTCTGGTCGGTTCTCCTGACACCTCTGCTCTGGTGGGTTCTCCTGACACTTCTCTCCTGGTGGGTTCTCCTGACACCTGTGCCCTGGTCGTTCTCCTGACACCTCTGCTCTGGTGGGTTCTCCTGACACCTCTCTCCTGGTCGGTTCTTCTGACACCTCTTCTCTGGTCGGTTCTCCTGCCCCCTCTGCCCTGGTCAATTCTCCTGACACCTCTGCCCTGGTCGGTTCTCCTGACACCTGTGCCCCGGGCGGTTCTCCTGACACTTCTCTCCTGGTGGGTTCTCCTGACACCTCTGCTCTGGTCGTTCTCCTGACACCTCTGCTCTGGTCGGTTCTCCTGACACCTCTCTCCTGGTCGGTTCTTCTGACACCTCTTCTCTGGTCGGTTCTCCTGCCCCCTCTGCCCTGGTCAATTCTCCTGACACCTCTGCCCTGGTCGGTTCTCCTGACACCTCTGCCCTGGTCGGTTCTCCTGACACCTCTGCCCCGGGCGGTTCTCCTGACACTTCTCTCCTGGTGGGTTCTCCTGACACCTCTGCTCTGGTCGCTTTTTCTGACACGTCTCCTCACACATCTATATTAGTTGTTTCCACTGATGTCTCTTTAGTGGTCCGTCCTCTTGGGACGTCCATGTTGGTGAGTTCTCCTGCTCTCTCTGTGGTCCTCCTCCTATCCTATAAATTATTGGTAATTACAGTATATTCAGTCTCCAGGTGAGAATAAGACATTCAGGGCAGCTCCATGTCTCTTGCCCCCATTGATGTCTGGTTATCCCTGTGAATCGTGGGGAGTTATTGTCCTCTGGAAGGACACATTCTGCTGTTTGTTCCTTCTTTTGGAGCTGTATTTGCATATTTGCATGTCTTGATATTTGCATATAAGAAAGTGCAGTTCATTAAACCTACTAATTATGCTTTAAGCCTCAGTGGTGCCCTGCTGAGAGGAGACGGGATGCTGCGGCTCCTCCGCCCGGCCGGGGTATCTGGGGACCGGGGGAAGAGACTCAGAATAATATTCCTCTCCGCCTCGTCTCGTCTTTGTACAAGCTCAAAAGCCGAGCCGCACTTTATAATGTGACAAGGTGTGAGCTCGTCTCTGGAGATGGAGGCGGCCAGAAAGCAGGATGTCACACAGCAAGTGATGCAGTAATCATGTAGCAGTGCCCAACGGGTCTTCGTCTAAGGTTAAAGGATCTCTGGAGATTCTATGACCAGAAATAGTTAATATTTGACTCCACAGGAGAGATGTTAGGAACCCATGTGATGAAGGATTACGTGTGTATGTGTGTATGTATTGTGTGTGTATGTGTATTGTAGGTGTATGGGCGTATGCATTGTGTGTGTGTGGGTGCATGCATTATGTGTTCGTGTATATGTATTGTGTTTGTGTGGGTGCATGAATGTGTGTCTACGGAGCGATACCGGTACTTTTCCTGTTGGAGCCAGTCACAAAAAGTTGGCGACTAAACCTTTCCCATGTGTGTATGGGTGCATGTATTGTTTATGTATGTGTTTTGTGTATGTGTGCATGTACTGTATGTTTATTGGTGTGTATGTGTTCATGTATTGTGTGTATGTTTGTGTATTATGTGTGTATGTATTGTGTGTGCATGTATTGTGTGTATGTATGTGTGTGTATGTGTGTGTATGTGTGCATGTATTGTGTGTATGTATTGTGTGTATGTTTGTGTATTATGTGTGTATGTATTGTGTGTGCATGTATTGTGTGTATGTATTGTGTGTATGTTTGTGTATTATGTGTGTATGTATTGTGTGTGCATGTATTGTGTGTATGTATGTGTGTGTATGTGTGTGTATGTGTGCATGTATTATGTGTATGTATTGTGTGTATGTTTGTGTATTATGTGTGTATGTATTGTGTGTGCATGTATTGTGTGTATGTATGTGTGTGTATGTGTGTGTATGTGTGCATGTATTATGTGTATGTATTGTGTGTATGTTTGTGGATTATGTGTGTATGTATTGTGTGTGCATGTATTGTGTGTATGTATTGTGTGTATGTTTGTGTATTATGTGTGTATGTGTGCATGTATTGTGTGTGCATGTATTGTGTGTGTGTGTTGTGTGTATGTTTGTGTATTATGTGGGGGGCACAGGACTTTTTTCTCTTGCTCGGGTTCCCATCCTTGTTCCATCCTTTGTAGTCAGACTGCTGGACATGACTGGAGATGCTATTTGCCCATGGACAGGGCAGTTCCTGCCTTTGGGACAGTTCTGGAGGGGTCTCTGCACTTTAATGGTCGTCTCATCCTGTCATTTATGGAGCCATGAGAGGATGGTGGGCAGAGCCGCCCATTAGGCTGTAAAGCTCTATATTTCCCATTCTCCTGGATATTGCTGGTCAGTTTCCCACACTCCTTGGAAGCCTCGTCCCCTCTGGTGCTTCCTGAGATCTCCGTTTATTGCTCGAGAACTTCCTCTACGATCTGCGCTCTATAACGGCCGGAAGACACCTGGTTCACTGATTTATTAGCTGGATGGGACACATCCACAGAAATGTTATCAGAAGGTTCCACACAAGCCACAAAACAGTAAGACTAAGCCACCGGTGGCCAAGAATCCCAACATCTCCCATATCTGAGGTTCGTAGAGGAGCTGGTGACGTCTGCGTTACATCTCAAACACGTAGAACGAGAAGCAAAACCATCAGGGACCTAAAAGATTGGACTTGGTGTTAGTATGAAGGAGCTGGAGGATGGAAAGCTGAAGGAGAAGACAAAGGTGTAGAAGATGGAAAGATCTGGACGACGTCCTCACATGTGATCGCGGGACTGTCCAGTCTAAGCCATTGGAGGGGGAGGAAATCGTTTTGAATATTCAGGAGACATCAAAAAATACACAAGGTCTCCTGAAGATAATCTAAAAAGATTGTAGATCATTAGTGAAGTCAAATGTTTTCCAGAAAGAAGAAGGGAACAGAAGAAGGTGACGGCAGCAACGGAGGAGGAGGATGGACCCAACTATGAGAAGACCCAAAACCCGACCAGACCGAAGGAAGAACAACACGAGGGTCAGGAGAGGAGACACAGGAGACACAGGAGACACAGGAGAGGAGACACAGGAGACACAGGAGACACAGGAGAGGAGACACAGGAGACACAGGAGAGGAGACACAGGAGACACAGGAGAGGAGACACAGGAGACACAGGAGAGGAGACACAGGAGAGGAGACACAGGAGACACAGGAGAGGAGACACAGGAGACACAGGAGAGGAGACACAGGAGACACAGGAGAGGAGACACAGGAGAGGAGACACAGGAGACGCAGGAGAGGAGACACAGGAGAGGAGACACAGGAGACGCAGGAGAGGAGACACAGGAGAGGAGACACAGGAGACACAGGAGACACAGGAGAGGAGACACAGGAGAGGAGACACAGGAGAGGAGACACAGGAGAGGAGACACAGGAGACACAGGAGAGGAGACACAGGAGAGGAGACACAGGAGACACAGGAGAGGAGACACAGGAGACACAGGAGAGGAGACACAGGAGACACAGGAGAGGAGACACAGGAGACACAGGAGAGGAGACACATGAGACACAGGAGAGGAGACACAGGAGAGGAGACACAGGAGACACAGGAGAGGAGACACAGGAGAGGAGACACAGGAGACACAGGAGAGGAGACACAGGAGACACAGGAGAGGAGACACAGGAGACACAGGAGAGGAGACACAGGAGAGGAGACACAGGAGAGGAGACACAGGAGAGGAGACACAGGAGAGGAGACACAGGAGACACAGGAGACACAGGAGACACAGGAGAGGAGACACAGGAGAGGAGACACAGGAGACACCACGAAGACCAGAAATGGTCATTGTCTATATGAAGACCGGACAGGAACCTCCATCTCCATGAGAATATCAAGACGTGTGGTGGGCTCATGTTCTTCACACAGATGAGAGAGGACATCATCTCCAGCACACATGAAGAGCGATATATGTCTCCTATGTATCTATCTATCTCCTATCTATCTCCTATCTATCTATCTCCTATCTATCTATCTATCTATCTATCTATCTCCTATCTATCTCCTATCTATCTATCTCCTATCTATCCATCTCCTATCTATGTATCTATCTATCTATCTATCTATCTATCTATCTATCCATCTCCTATCTATCTATCCATCTCCTATCTATGTATCTATCTATCTATCTATCTATCTATCTATCTATCTATCTATCTATCTCCTATCTATCTATCCATCTCCTATCTATCCATCTCCTATCTATCTATCTATCTATCTATCTTCTATCTATCTCTCTATCTATCTCCTATCTATCTATCTATCTATCTATCTCTCTATCTATCTATTTATCTATCTATCTCCAATCTATCTATCTATCTATGTATCTCCTATCTATCTATCTATCTATCTATCTATCTATCTATCTATCTATCTATCTATCTATCTCTCTATCTATCTCCTATCTATGTATCTATCTATCTATCTATCCATCTTCTATCTATCTATCTATCCATCTTCTATCTATCTATCTATCTATCTATCCATCTCCTATCTATCTCCTATCTATCTATCTATCTATCTCTCTATCTCCTATCTATCTATTTATCTATCTATCTCCAATCTATCTATCTATCTATCTATCTATCTCCTATCTATCTATCTATGTATCTCCTATCTATCTATCTATCTATCTATCTATCTATCTATCTATCTATCTATCTCCTATCTATCTATCTCCTATCTATCTATCTCCTATCTATCTATCTATATATCTCCTATCTATCTATCTCCTATCTATCTATCTCCTATCTATCTACCTCTTATCTATCTATCTATCTATCTCCTATCTATCTCCTATCTATCTATCTATCTATCTATCTCCTATCTATCTATCTATCTATCTATCTATCTATCTATCTATCTATTCACATTAACCCCTCCCCTGCCCCTCCCCCCTGTCTGATCACATCTGTCACTCAGCAGGTGGGAGGTCCCCAGTTATTTCAGTCTCCATATAAGGGCAATGACCTCATTGGGAAACCGCCAAATACCATGGCAACAGCCAATCACTATGTTATGCTGAGGTTGACCCCTCCCCCTGTACTCGGAGGGGGGGGGAGGATCAGGCAGCGTATCGCCCTCTATCCGCACACAGTGAAGCCCCACAAGTTCTCCCTATAATGTGATAGAGGAGCCGCACCAGGGACAGGACGTCTCCATATACAAAGCTGGAACATTATTATCATTATAACATTGTATCCGTTATTGGATTTTTATATAAAATCCCCCCAAAGATCTATCCGTCTGTAGAATGTTCCTAATTGGTAAATGATTGGATGTCGTCGGGTGGAGAAGATTTATAGAATCTTTTCTCACTGAGACTTTTTTTTACAAAAAGTCGTAAACCTATAAAAAAAGTCTCAGAAACAAACGACAGAGAAGGATCTCATCTATATACACAAATATTAGACATTCCATAAATATGGCGCAAAAAAACAACACAAAATAGAACAATGTAAGATAACTCCGCCCCAATGTATCCGGTACTTCCCCCGCACGTCCCTTGTCCTGTGGCCATTCACTTGTGAGTCTCCAGCAGAGAAGGAGCTAAATGATCTGTTTCTAGAAGGATGGACACAACGGATTCGGGTTATGGATCCTCCTCCATAAAAAGTATAATGACCTCAGCAAAATCACAGAGAAACATTGGCTAAACACAAGAAAACCTCCAATAATGAGGGCCACGTCCTGTAACAAGTAGAACAGACTGGGGAAAGATCCGGAACAAACCCCAAGATAAAGTCATTAAAGCCCAGAAAATTCATGGATTAAACTTTTAGATCTAAAAGTTTTAATATCTAGAAACTTGTCTCCCAGAATCCGATCCAGAAAGACGAAACACAAGAAAACGCCCAAACTGTAAATAATTCTCACAAATTATCTCATCTCCCTGCACTACGTGGCTGCACCTCCCTGCACTATGTGGCTGCACCTCCCTGCACTACGTGGCTGCACCTCCCTGCACTACGTGGCTGCATCTCCCTGCACTACGTGGCTGCACCTCCCTGCACTACGTGGCTGCACCTCCCTGCACTACGTGGCTGCACCTCCCTGCACTACGTGGCTGCACCTCCCTGCACTATGTGGCTGCATCTCCCTGCACTATGTGGCTGCACCTTCCTGCACTACGTGGCGGCATATCCCTGCACTATGTGGCTGCATCTCCCTGCACTATGTGGCTGCACCTCCCTGCACTACGTGGCGGCATCTCCCTGCACTATGTGGCTGCATCTCCCTGCACTATGTGGCTGCACCTCCCTGCACTATGTGGCTGCATCTCCCTGCGCTACGTGGCTGCATCTCCCTGCGCTATGTGGCCGCACCTCCCGGCACTATGTGGCGGCATCTCCCTGCGCTATGTGGCTGCATCTCCCTGCACTATGTGGTGGCATCTCCCTGCACTACGTGGCGGCATCTCCCTGCACTATGTGGCTGCATCTCCCTGCACTACGTGGCGGCATCTCCCTGCACTACGTGGCGGCATCTCCATGCACTATGTGGCTGCACCTCCCTGCACTATGTGGTGGCATCTCCCTGCACTACATGGCGGCATCTCCCTGCACTACGTGGCGGCATCTCCCTGCACTCTGTGGCTGCTCCTCCCTGCACTATGTGGCTGCATCTCCCTGCACTACATGGCGGCATCTCCCTGCACTACGTGGCGGCATCTCCCTGCACTACGTGGCTGCATCTCCCTGCACTATGTGGCTGCATCTCCCTGCACTACGTGGCGGCATCTCCCTGCACTACGTGGCGGCATCTCCCTGCACTATGTGGCTGCACCTCCCTGCACTATGTGGTGGCATCTCCCTGCACTACATGGCGGCATCTCCCTGCACTACGTGGCGGCATCTCCCTGCACTACGTGGCTGCATCTCCCTGCACTACATGGCGGCATCTCCCTGCACTACGTGGCGGCATCTCCCTGCACTACGTGGCTGCATCTCCCTGCACTACGTGGCTGCACCTCCCTGCACTATGTGGCTGCATCTCCTGCACTATGTGGCTGCATCTCCCTGCACTACGTAGCTGCACCTCCCTGCACTACGTGGCCGCATCTCCCTGCACTACGTGGCTGCACCTCCCTGCACTACGTGACGGCACCTCCTGCACTATGTGGCTGCACCTCCCTGCACTATGTGGCTGCACCTCCCTGCACTACGTGGTGGCATCTCCCTGCACTACGTGGTGGCATCTCCCTGCACTACGTGGCTGCACCTCCCTGCACTATGTGGCTGCATCTCCTGCACTATGTGGCTGCATCTCCCTGCACTACGTGGCGGCATCTCCCTGCACTACGTGGCTGCACCTCCCTGCACTATGTGGTTGCACCTCCCTGCACTATGTGGCTGCACCTCCCTGCACTACGTGGCTGCACCTCCCTGCACTATGTGGCGGCACCTCTCTGCACTATGTGGCCACATCTCCCTGCACTACGTGGCTGCACCTCCCTGCATTACGTGGCGGCACCTCCCTGCACTACGTGGCTGCACCTCCCTGCATTACGTGGCGGCACCTCCCTGCACTACGTGGCGGCACCTCCCTGCACTATGTGGCGGCATCTCCCTGCATTACACTATATGGTGACATCTCCCTGCACTATATGGCGGCATTTCCTTTTTTTTTAGTGGGGGGGGGTCGTCTATCTGCAAAAAATTTTTTTCAATATTTCAGTTGCAGAAAAGACCGGGGGTAATTTCTCTTTGCACGTGTCTGAATTTGTCCATTTGCTTCTCCGCCAAAGGGGTAACAATAGATTAAAGCACCATTAACCCTTTCAGTGCACAGACGCCGGCGATTCAAAGACAACTATTTAACAGAAATTGCTGCGACCCCCGTCCTGGCCTCAGAGCCCTGCAGCACATTCCTCCGGGATGAAAGGGGTTAATATTTTATGTGTTTGACCGTGGGCAAAGTTATGACGGATTTGGAAAATCCACAGAGAAAAAATAATGTTAACATGAAAAATAAAGGTTCAAATAATATAAAAAAAATAAAATAAAATAATAATAATATAAAATTAATAATATAATAATAGTTATAATAATTATAATAATGTGCGGCCTCTGCGCCCCCCCCCCTCTCCGGCGCAGGGGGCGGAGCCGCTCATTTACATGACACCAATAAAAGACTTTCCCTGTAATTTCTACAGTCAATTATTTGTACAATTCTCCAAACATTTGAGAAGGAATTTTAATGTGAATCTAGAAATATTTCACATGAAATTCTCTCCGAATTTTGTAAGTTTTTAAAAAAATTAATTCTTCCTCCACATCTTCTGAGAACCTCCACAATTCTCTCCCTTTCTCTCCGGATTATTATATAAAGAACCGGAATCGAAACACTCGACAGATTTTCACCGAATTACAAATAATAAAACTTTAACAAGAACTTTTTAGTTTTTTTACTCAGAATCTTTAAAAAATCCCATTTATAATCTACAACGGTTAAAAAACTTATTAAAACTAATTCAAAGAAAATCGAAAAAATTGTAAAACCTTCCGGGAGAAGCTCGTTTTTTGCTTGTAATTGAAGCGATTTGGAGAAAACCATCAGTTGTGAATTTAGTGATAAAACATTTGATCTAATAAATAAAAATGTAGAGTGCAGTTTTTTCTCTCTGCCCTGTGGGTGCGGGGACGGAGGTGACAGGGAATATTTATGGGGAGGAATGTCTCCAGGAATGCGCCGATGCTTTGTAATTATAAGCTGGATAATAATAAGTGGGAATTAAACATTGCTCATTATGGATTACGGGCCAGGTGTTCCTCCTGCCTGTCTTATCAAGAGCACATTTGCATTTTATTACCTTCTAATTGAAATGGATTCTCCCTCGCAGACATACCTGAGATGCCTGAACCTCACCCAATGGTGACACCAGCTCCACCACCACCACCAGGTCCATCTACAGCTCAGAGTTATGTGTATGACATGGGATGCGGCTGAACATCTGGTAGAACCAACCCAAGGACCCGAATGGTCAGTGTCTGTAGTAGGACATGAGCTCGAGCACTGGCTGAGGGGGGTCTGTCCATAACCTCTCATAGAGCCAGGTGGAGGACCCGAATGGTCAGTGTCTGTAGTAGGACATGAGCTCGAGCACTGGCTGAGGGGGGTCTGTCCATAACCTCTCATAGATACGGGTGAAGGACCCGAATGGTCAGTGTCTGTAGTAGGACATGAGCTCGAGCTCTGGATGAGGGGCGTCTGTCCATAACCTCTCATAGAGCCAGGTGGAGGACCCGAATGGTCAGTGTCTGTAGTAGGACATGAGCTCGAGCACTGGATGAGGGGGGTCTGTCCATAACCTCTCATAGAGACAGAAGAAGGACCCGAATGGTCAGTGTCTGTAGTAGGACATGAGCTCGAGCACTGGCTGAGGGGGGTCTGTCCATAACCTCTCATAGAGCCAGGTGGAGGACCCGAATGGTCAGTGTCTGTAGTAGGACATGAGCTCGAGCACTGGCTGAGGGGGGTCTGTCCATAACCTCTCATAGAGACAGAAGAAGGACCCGAATGGTCAGTGCCTGTAGTAGGACATGAGCTCGAGCACTGGCTGAGGAGGGTCTGTCCATAACCTCTCATAGATCCGGTTGGAGGACCCGAATGGTCAGTGTCTGTAGTAGGACATGAGCTCGAGCACTGGCTGAGGAGGGTCTGTCCATAACCTCTCATAGATCCGGTTGGAGGACCCGAATGGTCAGTGTCTGTAGTAGGACATGAGCTCGAGCTCTGGCTGAGGGGGGGGTCTGTCCATAACCTCTCATAGAGCCAGAAGAAGGAACCGAATGGTCAGTGTCTGTAGTAGGACATGAGCTCGAGCACTGGCTGAGGGGGTTCTGTCCATAAACTCTCATAGAACCAACCGAAGGACCCGAATGGTCAATGTCTGTAGTAGGACATGAGCTCAAGATCTGGCTGAGGGGGGGTCTGTCCATAACCTCTCATAGAGCCAGGTGGAGGACCCGAATGGTCAGTGTCTGTAGTAGGAAATGAGCTCGAGCAGTGGATGAGGGGGGTCTGTCCATAACCTCTCATAGAGACAGAAGAAGGACCCGAATGGTCAGTGTCTGTAGTAGGACATGAGCTCAAACTCTGGATGAGGGTGGTCTCTTCATAACCTCTTATAGAGCCAGAAGAAGGACCAGAATGGTCAGTGTCTGTAGTAGGACATGAGCTCGAGCTCTGGCTGAGGGGGGTCTGTCCATAACCTCTCATAGAGACAGAAGAAGGACCCGAATGGTCAGTGTCTGTAGTAGGACATGAGCTCGAGCACAGGATGAGGGGGGTCTGTCCATAACCTCTCATAGAGACAGAAGAAGGACCCGAATGGTCAGTGTCTGTAGTAGGACATGAGCTCGAGCACTGGCTGAGGGGGTCTGTCCATAACCTCTCATAGAGCCAGGTGGAGGACCCGAATGGTCAGTGTCTGTAGTAGGACATGAGCTCGAGCTCTGGCTGAGGGGGGTCTGTCCATAACCTCTCATAGAGACAGAAGAAGGACCCAAATGGTCAGTGTCTGTAGTAGGACATGAGCTCGAGCTCTGGATGAGGGGGGTCTGTTCATAACCTCTTATAGAGCCAGTAGAAGGACCCGAACAGTCAGTGCCTGTAGTAGGACATGAGCTCGAGCACTGGATGAGGGGGGTCTGTCCATAACCTCTCATAGAGACAGAAGAAGGACCCGAATGGTCAGTGTCTGTAGTAGGACATGAGCTCGAGCACTGGCTGAGGGGGGTCTGTCCATAACCTCTCATAGAGCCAGGTGGAGGACCCGAATGGTCAGTGTCTGTAGTAGGACATGAGCTTGAGCTCTGGATGAGGGGGGTCTGTCCATAACCTCTCATAGAGACAGGTGGAGGACCCGAATGGTCAGTGTCTGTAGTAGGACATGAGCTCGAGCACTGGCTGAGGGGGGTCTGTCCATAACCTCTCATAGAGACAGAAGAAGGACCCGAATGGTCATTGTCTGTAGTAGGACATGAGCTCGAGCACTGGATGAGGGGGGTCCGTCCATAACCTCTCATAGAGACAGAAGAAGGACCCAAGTGGTCAGTGTCTGTAGTAGGACATGAGCTCGAGCTCTGGATGAGGGGGGTCTGTTCATAACCTCTTATAGAGCCAGGTGGAGGACCCGAATGGTCAGTGTCTGTAGTAGGACATGAGCTCGAGCTCTGGATGAGGGGGGTCTGTCCATAACCTCTCATAGAGACAGAAGAAGGACCCGAATGGTCAGTGTCTGTAGTAGGACATGAGCTCGGGCACAGGATGAGGGGGGTCTGTCCATAACCTCTCATAGAGACAGAAGAAGGATCCGAATGGTCAGTGCCTTTAGTAGGACATGAGCTCGAGCACTGGCTGAGGGGGGTCTGTCCATAACCTCTCATAGAGCCAGGTGGAGGACCCGAATGGTCAGTGTCTGTAGTAGGACATGAGCTCGAGCACTGGCTTAGGGGGGTCTGTCCATAACCTCTCATAGAGCCAGGTGGAGGACCCGAATGGTCAGTGTCTGTAGTAGGACATGAGCTCGAGCTCTGGCTGAGGGGGGTCTGTCCATAACCTCTCATAGAGACAGAAGAAGGACCCGAATGGTCAGTGTCTGTAGTAGGACATGAGCTCGAGCTCTGGCTGAGGGGGGTCTGTCCATAACCTCTCATAGAGACAGAAGAAGGACCGAATGGTCAGTGTCTGTAGTAGGACATGAGCTCGAGCACTGGCTGAGGGGGGTCTGTCCATAACCTCTCATAGAGCCAGGTGGAGGACCCGAATGGTCAGTGTCTGTAGTAGGACATGAGCTCGAGCACTGGCTGAGGGGGGTCTGTCCATAACCTCTCATAGAGCCAGGTGGAGGACCCGAATGGTCAGTGTCTGTAGTAGGAAATGAGCTCGAGCAGTGGATGAGGGGGGTCTGTCCATAACCTCTCATAGAGACAGAAGAAGGACCCGAATGGTCAGTGTCTGTAGTAGGACATGAGCTCAAACTCTGGATGAGGGTGGTCTCTTCATAACCTCTTATAGAGCCAGAAGAAGGACCAGAATGGTCAGTGTCTGTAGTAGGACATGAGCTCGAGCTCTGGCTGAGGGGGGTCTGTCCATAACCTCTCATAGAGACAGAAGAAGGACCCGAATGGTCAGTGTCTGTAGTAGGACATGAGCTCGAGCACAGGATGAGGGGGGTCTGTCCATAACCTCTCATAGAGACAGAAGAAGGACCCGAATGGTCAGTGTCTGTAGTAGGACATGAGCTCGAGCACTGGCTGAGGGGGTCTGTCCATAACCTCTCATAGAGCCAGGTGGAGGACCCGAATGGTCAGTGTCTGTAGTAGGACATGAGCTCGAGCTCTGGCTGAGGGGGGTCTGTCCATAACCTCTCATAGAGACAGAAGAAGGACCCAAATGGTCAGTGTCTGTAGTAGGACATGAGCTCGAGCTCTGGATGAGGGGGGTCTGTTCATAACCTCTTATAGAGCCAGTAGAAGGACCCGAACAGTCAGTGCCTGTAGTAGGACATGAGCTCGAGCACTGGATGAGGGGGGTCTGTCCATAACCTCTCATAGAGACAGAAGAAGGACCCGAATGGTCAGTGTCTGTAGTAGGACATGAGCTCGAGCACTGGCTGAGGGGGGTCTGTCCATAACCTCTCATAGAGCCAGGTGGAGGACCCGAATGGTCAGTGTCTGTAGTAGGACATGAGCTTGAGCTCTGGATGAGGGGGGTCTGTCCATAACCTCTCATAGAGACAGGTGGAGGACCCGAATGGTCAGTGTCTGTAGTAGGACATGAGCTCGAGCACTGGCTGAGGGGGGTCTGTCCATAACCTCTCATAGAGACAGAAGAAGGACCCGAATGGTCATTGTCTGTAGTAGGACATGAGCTCGAGCACTGGATGAGGGGGGTCCGTCCATAACCTCTCATAGAGACAGAAGAAGGACCCAAGTGGTCAGTGTCTGTAGTAGGACATGAGCTCGAGCTCTGGATGAGGGGGGTCTGTTCATAACCTCTTATAGAGCCAGGTGGAGGACCCGAATGGTCAGTGTCTGTAGTAGGACATGAGCTCGAGCTCTGGATGAGGGGGGTCTGTCCATAACCTCTCATAGAGACAGAAGAAGGACCCGAATGGTCAGTGTCTGTAGTAGGACATGAGCTCGGGCACAGGATGAGGGGGGTCTGTCCATAACCTCTCATAGAGACAGAAGAAGGATCCGAATGGTCAGTGCCTTTAGTAGGACATGAGCTCGAGCACTGGCTGAGGGGGGTCTGTCCATAACCTCTCATAGAGCCAGGTGGAGGACCCGAATGGTCAGTGTCTGTAGTAGGACATGAGCTCGAGCACTGGCTTAGGGGGGTCTGTCCATAACCTCTCATAGAGCCAGGTGGAGGACCCGAATGGTCAGTGTCTGTAGTAGGACATGAGCTCGAGCTCTGGCTGAGGGGGGTCTGTCCATAACCTCTCATAGAGACAGAAGAAGGACCCGAATGGTCAGTGTCTGTAGTAGGACATGAGCTCGAGCTCTGGCTGAGGGGGGTCTGTCCATAACCTCTCATAGAGACAGAAGAAGGACCGAATGGTCAGTGTCTGTAGTAGGACATGAGCTCGAGCACTGGCTGAGGGGGGTCTGTCCATAACCTCTCATAGAGCCAGGTGGAGGACCCGAATGGTCAGTGTCTGTAGTAGGACATGAGCTCGAGCACTGGCTGAGGGGGGTCTGTCCATAACCTCTCATAGAGCCAGGTGGAGGACCCGAATGGTCAGTGTCTGTAGTAGGACATGAGCTCGAGCTCTGGCTGAGGGGGGTCTGTCCATAACCTCTCATAGAGACAGAAGAAGGACCGAATGGTCAGTGTCTGTAGTAGGACATGAGCTCGAGCACTGGCTGAGGGGGGTCTGTCCATAACCTCTCATAGAGCCAGGTGGAGGACCCGAATGGTCAGTGTCTGTAGTAGGACATGAGCTCGAGCACTGGCTTAGGGGGGGTCTGTCCATAACCTCTCATAGAGCCAGGTGGAGGACCCGAATGGTCAGTGTCTGTAGTAGGACATGAGCTCGAGCTCTGGCTGAGGGGGGTCTGTCCATAACCTCTCATAGAGACAGAAGAAGGACCCGAATGGTCAGTGTCTGTAGTAGGACATGAGCTCGAGCTCTGGCTGAGGGGGGTCTGTCCATAACCTCTCATAGAGACAGAAGAAGGACCCGAATGGTCAATGTCTGTAGTAGGACATGAGCTCGAGCTCTGGCTGAGGGGGGTCTGTCCATAACCTCTCATAGAGACAGAAGAAGGACCGAATGGTCAGTGTCTGTAGTAGGACATGAGCTCGAGCACTGGCTTAGGGGGGTCTGTCCATAACCTCTCATAGAGCCAGGTGGAGGACCCGAATGGTCAGTGTCTGTAGTAGGACATGAGCTCGAGCACTAGCTTAGGGGGGGTCTGTCCATAACCTCTCATAGAGCCAGGTGGAGGACCCGAATGGTCAGTGTCTGTAGTAGGACATGAGCTCGAGCTCTGGCTGAGGGGGGTCTGTCCATAACCTCTCATAGAGACAGAAGAAGGACCCGAATGGTCAGTGTCTGTAGTAGGACATGAGCTCGAGCTCTGGCTGAGGGGGGTCTGTCCATAACCTCTCATAGAGACAGAAGAAGGACCGAATGGTCAGTGTCTGTAGTAGGACATGAGCTCGAGCACTGGCTGAGGGGGGTCTGTCCATAAACTCTCATAGAGCCAGGTGGAGGACCCGAATGGTCAGTGTCTGTAGTAGGACATGAGCTCGAGCTCTGGCTGAAGGGGGTCTGTCCATAACCTCTCATAGATCCAGGTGGAGGACCCTACTTATAGTCTAGCTAGGGCTTATCATTATATATTGTTGAGACATATGAAGGGCCCTGTAGCTCGGGGTTAGTCATATGTCATGATGTCTTGTGTGGGGCAGATCTCTCCGTCTTGTAGAGTTGGGTGAAGGACCTTACGGCTCGGGGTTAGTCATATGACATGATGTCTTGTATGGGGCAGATCTCTCCGTCTTGTAGAGTTGGGTTAGGGACCTTACGGCTTGGGGTCATTCATATAACATGATGTCTTGTGTGGGGCAGATCTCTCCGTCTTGTAGAGTCGGGTGAAGGACCTTACAGCTCGGGAATAGCCATATGACATGAGATGGGTTTCTGGCTGATGTGGAGCTGATCTTTCAATCTCTTAGAGTCGGGTGAAGGACCCTGTAGCTCGGGGTTAGTCATATAACTTGAGGTCTTGTGTGGGGCTGATCTTTCCATCTTGTAGAGTTGGGTGAAGGACCTTACAGCTCGGGGATAGTCGTATAACATGATGTCCGCTATGGGGCTGATCTTTCCATCTTGCAGATTCGGGTGAAGGACCCTACAGCTCGGGGTTATTCGTAATGCCTGTGCCGGGGCTGATCATTTCTGGCCATAATTGATAGAACACTCGAGTGCACGTTCTCCAAACATTGACCCCAGTGCAGGGAGCACTGGGTGGTGAGCGCGAGGGGGGTAATTAGTGGAGTATTAGACTTGTTAATTGTAACACAATCTGGATGTTGCTGCTGCGGTGTAAGTCTCCGTCTTGGATCTCCCGCTCTGCAGGCACTTGCCTTGTCAGGCCCCATTAGGTGAATGGTGAGTGTATAATTATAGATGAGGCTTGTGGAGCAGGGAAGATCTTCTGTACAAACATCTCATCACATACCAGTAACCTGCGCCGCTTCCCACAGGTAAATACCTGGTTAGACATATTTCCCTGAAGCTCCTCAGGCAAAGAAAGAGGAGAGGGAGCACCTGCACTTAGTGCTGAGGGGAGGGGTGAGGGGACCCCAAAACACATCACCCTGGGGTTCATGCCTCCAGATGCAGCACGGAGCCCCCCACCTCCCTTGTGGGGACCCTATGTAGCCTCAGCTCTGCCCATTCCTGCAAATAGCAGGGTCACAGCAGGAAACATGGAGAGTGCGCACCCTAAAGGGGTCATTATCTCCATACACAACTATTATACTGCTCCATGCACAAGTGATAACAGATCATCATCAGATAAGAGGTGAACCCCAACACACAACTGTCACAGCTAAAAGTCTCAGAAAACAAAGCAAATACAAATTCACATCCGAGACGTCCAGCAAATCCTGGAGCAGGAGATGAGCCCCACAGCAAATCCAGACACAAACATCAGCAACAGAAAGGATACAAATATATAAAGAAATAACAATCCCATCAATGGCAACAACAATAACAATAATAACAATAATAATAATAACAATAATATTAATAATAATAATAACAATAATAATAATAATAATAATAATAATAATAATAATAATAATAATAATAACAATAATAACAATAACAATAATAACAATAATAATAATAACAATAATAATAATAATAATAATAACAAATCCCATCAATGGCAACAACAACAATCATAACAATAATAATAAAAAAGATACATAATTATTCTAATAACAACAGGAATAATATAAAAAGTAACATATTAATAAATGATTGCAGCCTGTAATGTAATAATGTTATTATAATAATGAGCAGCTCCGTCTATTGGAAACCCGTCCTGTAATTATATAATTATCAGCTGCCTCTACATATACACAGACACTATATATACACTGCCATACATACACAGAGTATATATATATACGGAGTGCTGCTGCCTTCCTTGAATATATTATATATATATATACTGTCCTGCACATACACACGGGGTATATATATACTGTCCTGCACATACACAGAGCATATATATACTGTCCTGCACATACACAGAGTATATATATACTGTCCTGCACATACACACGGGGTATATATATACTGTCCTCCACATACACACGGGGTATATATATACTGTCCTGCACATACACATGGGGTATATATATACTGTTCTGCACATACACACGGGGTATATATATACTGTCCTGCACATACACATGGGGTATATATATACTGTCCTGCACATACACATGGGGTATATATATACTGTCCTGCACATACACATGGGGTATATATATACTGTCCTGCACATACACATGGGGTATATATATACTGTCCTGCACATACACATGGGGTATATATATACTGTTCTGCACATACACATGGGGTATATATATACTGTCCTGCACATACACATGGGGTATATATATACTGTCCTGCACATACACATGGGGTATATATATACTGTCCTGCACATACACATGGGGTATATATATACTGTCCTCCACATACACACGGGGTATATATATACTGTTCTGCACATACACATGGGGTATATATATACTGTTCTGCACATACACATGGGGTATATATATACTGTCCTGCACATACACATGGGGTATATATATACTGTCCTGCACATACACATGGGGTATATATATACTGTCCTGCACATACACATGGGGTATATATATACTGTCCTCCACATACACACGGGGTATATATATACTGTTCTGCACATACACATGGGGTATATATATACTGTTCTGCACATACACATGGGGTATATATATACTGTCCTGCACATACACATGGGGTATATATATACTGTCCTGCACATACACATGGGGTATATATATACTGTCCTGCACATACACACGGGGTATATATATACTGTCCTGCACATACACATGGGGTATATATATACTGTCCTGCACATACACATGGGGTATATATATACTGTCCTGCACATACACATGGGGTATATATATACTGTTCTGCACATACACATGGGGTATATATATACTGTCCTGCACATACACATGGGGTATATATATATACTGTCCTGCACATACACATGGGGTATATATATACTGTCCTCCACATACACATGGGGTATATATATACTGTCCTGCACATACACATGGGGTATATATATACTGTTCTGCACATACACATGGGGTATATATATACTGTCCTGCACATACACATGGGGTATATATATACTGTCCTGCACATACACATGGGGTATATATATATACTGTCCTGCACGTATATAGGCTCAGCTCTAGCTTCAGGCTGTTTAGTCTCGTCTTTCCTGCTTTTATGTTTTTCCCTCACAGCAAAATAGAAAAAAAAAAGTTTTTAAGTTTTTTCCTCTTATTTTCCTGACTGCAAAAGAGCAAATCCCCAGAGCACGTATCATTATCATCCCAGGGAGAGGGGTCTGCACCCCACATACCCCCCGAGGCTGCTGCCCCTCCGCCACCTGTCACACAATCAGGGCCACTTACCACCAGTTTGGGTAGGAGGACAGGACCTCGCGGAGTCCACACAGGAAAAGCAAATATCCAAGTGAGAACATTGTCCAAGAGAAACTCTTCTAAATGGAGAATAAAATAAGATCCAGGGAAGCAGCAGGTAGGTGGGCAGGAGCCGAATCCTCTCCTGTACTGAGAGCTGCAGGTAAGTGGAGCCCGAATCCCCTCCTAAAGTAGTTGCAGGTGATCAGAAGCCCGACTACACTCCTGTAGTATGTGCGGGAACGTGTGTAGGAGCCCGACTACCTTCATGTAGTTGCATGTGGGCGAGAGCTGTGGTGGGTGCTGCAGGTGGGTGGGCAGCAGCTCAGCTTTCCCCCTCTACTGGGTGCTGCAGGTAGGTGGGCAGCCGATCAGATTTCTTCCTGTACTGAGTGCTGCAGGTAGGTGGGCAGCCGATCAGATTTCCTCCTGTACTGGGTGCTGCAGGTAGGTGGGCAGCCGATCAGATTTCCTCCTGTACCGAGTGCTGCAGGTAGGTGGGCAGCCGATCAGATTTCCTCCTGTGCTGGGTGCTGCAGGTAGGTGGGCAGCCGATCAGATTTCCTCCTGTACTGAGTGCTGCAGGTAGGTGGGCAGCCGATCAGATTTCCTCCTGTACTGGGTGCTGCAGGTAGGTGGGCAGCCGATCAGATTTCCTCCTGTACTGGGTGCTGCAGGTAGGTGGGCAGCTGCTCAGATTTTGTCTTGTACTGGAGGTTGGCAGGAACCCGACAATCCTCTGGGTATGAGCCTGTCCTGGGTGCAGGAGGGTAGGTGCTTGTCTCTTCTCTTCTAGTGATAAGGCAGGTCCTCCTCTAGGTGCAGCAGCCGGGCAGGAATCTGGCTCCACCTTGTCCTGGGTGCAGATGCAGTTGGGTGAGAGCCCTTCTCTCCTCCTGTCCTGGGTGCAGATGCAGTTGGGTGAGAGCCCTGCTCTCCTCCTGTCCTGGGTGCAGATGCAGTTGGGTGAGAGCCCTTCTCTCCTCCTGTCCTGGGTGCAGATGCAGTTGGGTGAGAGCCCTGCTCTCCTCCTGTCCTGGGTGCAGATGCAGTTGGGTGAGAGCCCTGCTCTTCTCCTGTCCTGGGTGCAGATGCAGTTGGGTGAGAGCCCTGCTCTTCTCCTGTCCTGGGTGCAGATGCAGTTGGGTGAGGGTCCTGCTCTCCTCCTGTTCTGGGTGCAGATGCAGTTGGGTGAGAGCCCTTCTCTCCTCCTGTCCTGGGTGCAGATGCAGTTGGGTGAGAGCCCTTCTCTCCTCCTGTCCTGGGTGCAGATGCAGTTGGGTGAGAGCCCTTCTCTCCTCCTGTCCTGGGTGCAGATGCAGTTGGGTGAGGGTCCTGCTCTCCTCCTGTCCTGGGTGCAGATGCAGTTGGGTGAGAGCCCTTCTCTCCTCCTGTCCTGGGTGCAGATGCAGTTGGGTGAGAGCCCTGCTCTCCTCCTGTCCTGGGTGCAGATGCAGTTGGGTGAGAGCCCTTCTCTCCTCCTGTCCTGGGTGCAGATGCAGTTGGGTGAGAGCCCTTCTCTCCTCCTGTCCTGGGTGCAGATGCAGTTGGGTGAGAGCCCTTCTCTCCTCCTGTCCTGGGTGCAGATGCAGTTGGGTGAGGGTCCTGCTCTTCTCCTGTCCTGGGTGCAGATGCAGTTGGGTGAGAGCCCTTCTCTCCTCCTGTCCTGGGTGCAGATGCAGTTGGGTGAGAGCCCTGCTCTCCTCCTGTCCTGGGTGCAGATGCAGTTGGGTGAGAGCCCTGCTCTCCTCCTGTCCTGGGTGCAGATGCAGTTGGGTGAGGGTCCTGCTCTCCTCCTGTCCTGGGTGCAGATGCAGTTGGGTGAGGGCCCTGCTCTTCTCCTGTCCTGGGTGCAGATGCAGTTGGGTGAGGGCCCTGCTCTCCTCCTGTCCTGGGTGCAGATGCAGTTGGGTGAGAGCCCTGCTCTCCTCCTGTTCTGGGTGCAGATGCAGTTGGGTGAGAGCCCTGCTCTCCTCCTGTCCTGGGTGCAGATGCAGTTGGGTGAGGGTCCTGCTCTCCTCCTGTCCTGGGTGCAGATGCAGTTGGGTGAGGGCCCTGCTCTCCTCCTGTTCTGGGTGCTACATGTGGTTAGGTTCCTGTACAGGACAGGAGGCTCATGCCTGGTCCTCTCTCTAGTGCTGCAGGAGAGCTGGAGGAAACCCAATCTCTGGTTCTCCTCATGTACTGGGCAAGGGGCAGGATCCAGAGTTCTCCCTTATATCAGGTGCTGAAGTTGGACACAATTCAGGGCTCCCATATACATTAGGTGGCCACAAGTCAGGGGCTTTTCTTCTATTCTGGGCAGATGGGGAGTAACCAGGGCTCCTTCAATTTTAGGAGCTGCAGGTGGGCAGAGATGTTTTTTTCTCCTGTCCTGGGTAGGTGGGCAGTATCTCCTTATCTCAGGTGGCTACAGGTTCCCCTGCTTCAGGCAGCTGGGAAGGATCCAAGGTTCTCTCTAATCTGTGGGACATAGATTCCAGGGGTCTCCCATATCTCAGGGGGCCAAGATCCCGGGTTTTCTCTTATATCAGAAGGTGAGGATCCTGGGTTCTCTCATCTACGGTGGGTAGGTTCCTGGGTTCTCCCTCACCTCGGATCATGGATTCTCCCTTATCTTAGGAGGGCAGGTTCCTGGGTTCTCCCTTATCTTGGATCCAGGGTTCTCCCTTATCTCGGATCCAGGGTTCTCCCTTATCTCGGATCCAGGGCTCTCCCTTATCTCGGATCCAGGGTTCTGCCTTATCTGGGATCCAGGGCTCTCCCTTATCTGGGATCCAGGGTTCTGCCTTATCTGGGATCCAGGGCTCTCCCTTATCTGGGATCGAGGGTTCTCCCTTATCTCGGATCCAGGGCTCTCCCTTATCTGGGATCCAGGGCTCTCCCTTATCTGGGATCGATGGTTCTCCCTTATCTCGGATCCAGGGCTCTCCCTTATCTGGGATCCAGGGTTCTCCCTTATCTCGGATCCAGGGCTCTCCCTTATCTGGGATCCAGGGTTCTCCCTTATCTGGGATCCAGGGCTCTCCCTTATCTGGGATCCAGGGCTCTCCCTTATCTGGGATCCAGGGCTCTCCCTTATCTGGGATCCAGGGCTCTCCCTTATCTGGGATCCAGGGCTCTCCCTTATCTGGGATCCAGGGCTCTCCCTTATCTGGGATCCAGGGCTCTCCCTTATCTGGGATCCAGGGCTCTCCCTTATCTGGGATCCAGGGCTCTCCCTTATCTGGGATCCAGAGTTCTCCCTTATCTGGGATCCAGGGTTCTCCCTTATCTGGGATCCAGGGTTCTCCCTTATCTGGGATCCAGGGCTCTCCCTTATCTGGGATTCAGGGCTCTCCCTTATCTGGGATCCAGAGTTCTCCCTTATCTGGGATTCAGGGCTCTCCCTTATCTGGGATCCAGGGCTCTCCCTTATCTGGGATCCAGGGCTCTCCCTTATCTGGGATCCAGGGCTCTCCCTTATCTGGGATCCAGGGCTCTCCCTTATCTGGGATCCAGGGCTCTCCCTTATCTGGGATCCAGGGCTCTCCCTTATCTGGGATCCAGGGCTCTCCCTTATCTGGGATCCAGGGCTCTCCCTTATCTGGGATCCAGGGCTCTCCCTTATCTGGGATCCAGGGCTCTCCCTTATCTGGGATCCAGGGTTCTCCCTTATCTGGGATCCAGGGCTCTCCCTTATCTGGGATCCAGGGTTCTCCCTTATCTGGGATCCAGGGCTCTCCCTTATCTGGGATCCAGGGTTCTCCCTTATCTGGGATCCAGGGTTCTCCCTTATCTGGGATCCAGGGCTCTCCCTTATCTGGGATTCAGGGCTCTCCCTTATCTGGGATCCAGGGCTCTCCCTTATCTGGGATCCAGGGTTCTCCCTTATCTGGGATCCAGGGCTCTCCCTTATCTGGGATCCAGGGCTCTCCCTTATCTGGGATCCAGGGCTCTCCCTTATCTGGGATCCAGGGCTCTCCCTTATCTGGGATCCAGGGCTATCCCTTATCTGGGATCCAGGGCTCTCCCTTATCTGGGATCCAGGGTTCTCCCTTATCTGGGATCCAGGGCTCTCCCTTATCTGGGATCCAGGGCTCTCCCTTATCTGGGATCCAGGGCTCTCCCTTATCTGGGATCCAGGGCTCTCCCTTATCTGGGATCCAGGGCTCTCCCTTATCTGGGATCCAGGGCTCTCCCTTATCTGGGATCCAGGGTTCTCCCTTATCTGGGATCCAGGGCTCTCCCTTATCTGGGATCCAGGGCTCTCCCTTATCTGGGATCCAGGGCTCTCCCTTATCTGGGATCCAGGGCTCTCCCTTATCTGGGATCCAGGGTTCTCCCTTATCTGGGATCCAGGGCTCTCCCTTATCTGGGATCCAGGGCTCTCCCTTATCTGGGATCCAGGGCTCTCCCTTATCTGGGATCCAGGGCTCTCCCTTATCTGGGATCCAGGGCTCTCCCTTATCTGGGATCCAGGGCTCTCCCTTATCTGGGATCCAGGGCTCTCCCTTATCTGGGATCCAGGGCTCTCCCTTATCTGGGATCCAGGGCTCTCCCTTATCTGGGATCCAGGGCTCTCCCTTATCTGGGATCCAGGGCTCTCCCTTATCTGGGATCCAGGGCTCTCCCTTATCTGGGATCCAGGGCTCTCCCTTATCTGGGATCCAGGGCTCTCCCTTATCTGGGATCCAGGGCTCTCCCTTATCTGGGATCCAGGGCTCTCCCTTATCTGGGATCCAGGGCTCTCCCTTATCTCGGATCCAGGGCTCTCCCTTATCTGGGATCCAGGGTTCTGCCTTATCTCGGATCACGGGCTCTCCCTTATCTCGGATCCAGGGCTCTCCCTTATCTGGGATCCAGGGCTCTCCCTTATCTCGGATCCAGGGTTCTCCCTTATCTCGGATCCAGGGCTCTCCCTTATCTCGGATCCCGGGCTCTCCCTTATCTCAGATCCAGGGCTCTCCCTTATCTCGGATCCCGGGCTCTCCCTTATCTCGGATCCCAGGCTCTCCCTTATCTCGGATCCAGGGCTCTCCCTTATCTCGGATCCAGGGCTCTCCCTTATCTCAGGTGGGCAGCAGCCTGGCTCTCCTCCTAGCTGCTTGAGGCTGCGAGGAGCTGACACTCTAGAGAACTCACCACAAGCAAATATTAACTAGAGAAGCCTTTGGAGCGCAGTGTTCGTGTGAGGGAGCCAATCAGCAGCTCTTGCCCGGGGGATAGTGATGACACGGCGGCTGCTCTGTCACTCAGGAGGAATGAGCTAATTGCCAGGAGATGCGGCTTTAATAGTCATTAGAGGTTGTTGTCCCACAAGCCCCGGCACTGCTGCCCCATACAAGGGCAAGGGGTAGACAAGGGGACCCCTGGGGTTCATGTAGCTATAACAACCTCAGGGAGGGTGGGAAAGAAAGAACCCGACGCCGCACTCACTCCCAGGACCTGCTGCTGCTCACACTCATTGTTCTGTTCAATTGTTAATCCTGCAGAAGGATCAAGTAGGAAATAGAATCATACACTCACCATGACATATAACCCCTATATAGTGCAGTATGTACAGTATCATACACTCACCATGACATATAACCCCTATATAGTGCAGTATGTACAGTATCATACACTCACCGTGACATATAACCCCTATATAGTGCAGTATGTACAGTATCATACACTCACCATGACATATAACCCCTATATAGTGCAGTATGTACAGTATCATACACTCACCGTGACATATAACCCCTATATAGTGCAGTATGTACAGTATCATACACTCACCATGACATATAACCCCTATATAGTACAGTATGTACAGTATCATACACTCACCATGACATATAACCCCTATATAGTGCAGTATGTACAGTATTATACACTCACCGTGACATATAACTCCTATATAGTGCAGTATGTACAGTATCATACAATCACCGTGACATATAACCCCTATATAGTGCAGTATGTACAGTATCATACACTCACCGTGACATATAACCCCTATATAGTGCCGTATGTACAGTATCATACACTCACCGTGACATGTAACCCCTATATAGTGCAGTATATACAGTATCATACACTCGTGACATATAACCCCTATATAGTACACTATGTACAGTATCATACACTCACTGTGACATATAACCCCTATATAGTGCAGTATATACAGTATCATACACTCACCGTGACATATAACCCCTATATAGTACACTATGTACAGTATCATACACTCACCGTGACATATAACCCCTATATAGTGCAGTATGTACAGTATAATACACTCACCGTGACATCTAACTCCTATATAGTACAGTATGTACTGTATCATACACTCACCGTGACATATAACCCCTATATAGTGCAGTATGTACAGTATCATACACTCACTGTGACATATAACCCCTATATAGTGCAGTATGTACAGTATAATACACTCACCGTGACATATAACCCCTATATAGTGCAGTATATACAGTATCATACACTCACCGTGACATATAACCCGTATATAGTGCAGTATGTACAGTATCATACACTCACCGTGACAAATAACCCCTATATAGTGCAGTATGTACAGTATCATACACTCACCGTGACATCTAAATCCTATATAGTGCAGTATGTACAGTATCATACACTCACCGTGACATATAACCCCTATATAGTGCAGTTTATACAGTATCATACACTCACCGTGACATATAAACCCTATATAGTGCAGTATGTACAGTATCATACACTCACCGTGACATATAACCCCTATATAGTGCAGTATGTACAGTATCATACACTCACCGTGACATCTAAATCCTATATAGTGCAGTATGTACAGTATCATACACTCACCGTGACATATAACCCCTATATAGTGCAGTTTATACAGTATCATACACTCACCGTGACATATAACCCCTATATAGTGCAGTATGTACAGTATCATACACTCACCGTGACATATAACCCCTATATAGTGCAGTATGTACAGTATCATACACTCACCGTGACATATAACCCCTATATAGTGCAGTATGTACAGTATCATACACTCACCGTGACATCTAAATCCTATATAGTGCAGTATGTACAGTATCATACACTCACCGTGACATATAACCCCTATATAGTGCAGTTTATACAGTATCATACACTCACCGTGACATATAACCCCTATATAGTGCAGTTTATACAGTATCATACAATCACCGTGACATATAACCCCTATATAGTGCAGTTTATACAGTATCATACAATCACCGTGACATATAACTCCTATATAGTGCAGTATGTACAGTATCATACACTCACTGTGACATATAACTCCTATATAGTGCAGTATGTATAGTATTATACACTCACCGTGACATATAACCCCTATATAGTGCAGTTTATACAGTATCATACAATCACCGTGACATATAACTCCTATATAGTGCAGTAAATACAGTATCATACACTCACCGTGACATATAACCCCTATATAGTGCAGTATGTACAGTATCATACACTCACCGTGACATATAACCCCTATATAGTGCAGTATGTACAGTATCATACACTCACCATGACATCTAAATCCTATATAGTGCAGTATGTACAGTATCATACACTCACCGTGACATATAACCCCTATATAGTGCAGTTTATACAGTATCATACACTCACCGTGACATATAACCCCTATATAGTGCAGTATGTACAGTATCATACACTCACTGTGACATATAACTCCTATATAGTGCAGTATGTACAGTATCGTACATTCACCATGACATCTAACTCCTATATAGTGCAGTATGTACAGTATCATACACTCACCGTGACATTAACTCCTATATAGTGCAGTATGTACAGTATCATACACTCACTGTGACATATAACTCCTATATAGTGCCATATGTACAGTATCATACACTCACCGATACATCTAACTCATGTATAGTGCATTATGTACAGTATCATACACTCACTGTGACATATAACTCCTATATAGTGCAGTATGTACAGTATCATACACTCACCGAGACATATAACCCCTATATAGTGCAGTATGTACAGTATCATACACTCACCGATACATCTAACCCATGTATAGTGCATTATGTACAGTATCATACACTCACCGTGACATATAACTCCTATACAGTGCAGTATATACAGTATCATACATTCACTGTGATATCTAACTCTTATATAGTGCCGTATGTACAGTATCATACACTCACCGTGACATATAACCCCTATATAGTGCAGTATGTACAGTATCATACACTCACTGTGACATATAACTCCTATATAGTGCAGTATGTACAGTATCATACACTCACTGTGACATATAACCCCTATATAGTGCAGTATGTACAGTATCTTACACTCACCGTGACATATAACCCCTATATAGTGCAGTATATACAGTATCATACATTCACCGATACATCTAACTCATATATAGTGCAGTATGTACAGTATCATACATTCACCGTGACAAATAACCCCTATGTAGTGCAGTATGTACAGCATCATACACTCACCGTGACATATAACCCCTATATAGTGCAGTATGTACAGTATCATACACTCAATGTGACATCTAACTCCTATATAGTACAGTATGTACAGTATCATACACTCATCGTGACATCTAACTCCTATATAGTGCAGTAAATACAGTATCATACACTCACCGTGACATATAACTCCTATATAGTGCAGTATGTACAGTATCATACACTCACTGTGACATATAACTCCTACATAGTGCAGTATATACAGTATCATACACTCACCGTGACATATAACTCCTATATAGTGCAGTATGTACAGGATCATACATTCACCGTGACATGTAACTCCAATATAGTGCAGTATGTACAGTATTGTACATTCACCATGACATCTAACTCCTATATAGTGCAGTATGTACAGTATCATACACTCACCGTGACATATAACCCCTATATAGTGCAGTATGTACAGGATCATACACTCACTGTGACATATAACCCCTATATAGTGCAGTATTTACAGTATCATACACTCAATGTGACATATAACTCCTATATAGTACAGTATGTACAGTATCATACACTCACCGTGACATATAACTCCTATATAGTGCAGTAAATACAGTATCATACACTCACTGTGACACATAACCCCTATATAGTGCAGTATATACAGTATCATACACTCACTGTGACATATAACTCCTACATAGTGCAGTATATACAGTATCATACACTCACCGTGACATATAACTCCTATATAGTGCAGTATGTACAGGATCATACATTCACCGTGACATGTAACTCCTATATAGTACAGTATGTACAGTATGATACACTCACCGTGACATCTAACCCCTATATAGTGCAGTATGTACAGTATCATACACTCACTGTGACATATAACTCATATATAGTGCAGTATGTACAGTATCATACACTCACCGTGACACGTAACCCCTATATAGTGCAGTATGTACAGTATCATACACTCACTGTGACATATAACCCCTATATAGTGCAGGAAATACAGTATCATACACTCACTGTGACATATAACTCTTATATAGTGCCGTATGTACAGTATCATTCACTCACCGTGACATATAACCCCTATATAGTGCAGTATGTACAGTATCATACACTCACTGTGACATATAACTCATATATAGTGCAGTATGTACAGTATCATACACTCACTGTGACATATAACTCTTATATAGTGCAGTTTATACAGTATCATACACTCACCATGACATATAACCCCTATATAGTGCAGTATGTACAGTATCATACACTCACTGTGACATATAACTCATATATAGTGCAGTATGTACAGTATCATACATTCACCGTGACATATAACCCCTATATAGTGCAGTATGTACAGGATCATACACTCACCGTGACATCTAACTCCTATATAGTGCAGTATGTACAGTATTATACACTCACCGTGACATCTAACTCCTACTTAGTGCAGTATGTACAGCATCATACACTCACCGTGACATATAACCCCTATATAGTGCAGTATGTACAGTATCATACACTCAATGTGACATCTAACTCCTATATAGTACAGTATGTACAGTATCATACACTCATCGTGACATCTAACTCCTATATAGTACAGTATGTACAGTATCATACACTCATCGTGACATCTAACTCCTATATAGTGCAGTAAATACAGTATCATACACTCACCGTGACATCTAACTCCTATATAGTGCAGTATGTACAGTATTATACACTCACCGTGACATCTAACTCCTACGTAGTGCAGTATGTACAGCATCATACACTCACCGTGACATATAACCCCTATATAGTGCAGTATGTACAGTATCATACACTCAATGTGACATCTAACTCCTATATAGTACAGTATGTACAGTATCATACACTCATCGTGACATCTAACTCCTATATAGTACAGTATGTACAGTATCATACACTCACCGTGACATATAACCCCTATATAGTGCAGTATGTACAGGATCATACACTCACTGTGACATATAACCCCTATATAGTGCAGTATTTACAGTATCATACACTCAATGTGACATATAACTCCTATATAGTACAGTATGTACAGTATCATACACTCACCGTGACATATAACTCCTATATAGTGCAGTAAATACAGTATCATACACTCACTGTGACACATAACCCCTATATAGTGCAGTATATACAGTATCATACACTCACTGTGACATATAACTCCTACATAGTGCAGTATATACAGTATCATACACTCACCGTGACATATAACTCCTATATAGTGCAGTATGTACAGGATCATACATTCACCGTGACATGTAACTCCTATATAGTACAGTATGTACAGTATGATACACTCACCGTGACATCTAACCCCTATATAGTGCAGTATGTACAGTATCATACACTCACTGTGACATATAACTCATATATAGTGCAGTATGTACAGTATCATACACTCACCGTGACACGTAACCCCTATATAGTGCAGTATGTACAGTATCATACACTCACTGTGACATATAACCCCTATATAGTGCAGGAAATACAGTATCATACACTCACTGTGACATATAACTCTTATATAGTGCCGTATGTACAGTATCATTCACTCACCGTGACATATAACCCCTATATAGTGCAGTATGTACAGTATCATACACTCACTGTGACATATAACTCATATATAGTGCAGTATGTACAGTATCATACACTCACTGTGACATATAACTCTTATATAGTGCAGTTTATACAGTATCATACACTCACCATGACATATAACCCCTATATAGTGCAGTATGTACAGTATCATACACTCACTGTGACATATAACTCATATATAGTGCAGTATGTACAGTATCATACATTCACCGTGACATATAACCCCTATATAGTGCAGTATGTACAGGATCATACACTCACCGTGACATCTAACTCCTATATAGTGCAGTATGTACAGTATTATACACTCACCGTGACATCTAACTCCTACGTAGTGCAGTATGTACAGCATCATACACTCACCGTGACATATAACCCCTATATAGTGCAGTATGTACAGTATCATACACTCAATGTGACATCTAACTCCTATATAGTACAGTATGTACAGTATCATACACTTATCGTGACATCTAACTCCTATATAGTACAGTATGTACAGTATCATACACTCATCGTGACATCTAACTCCTATATAGTACAGTATGTACAGTATCATACACTCATCGTGACATCTAACTCCTATATAGTGCAGTAAATACAGTATCATACACACACCGTGACATATAACCCCTATATAGTGCAGTATGTACAGTATCATACACTCACCGTGACATCTAACTCCTACGTAGTGCAGTATGTACAGCATCATACACTCACCGTGACATATAACCCCTATATAGTGCAGTATGTACAGTATCATACACTCAATGTGACATCTAACTCCTATATAGTACAGTATGTACAGTATCATACACTCATCGTGACATCTAACTCCTATATAGTACAGTATGTACAGTATCATACACTCATCGTGACATCTAACTCCTATATAGTGCAGTAAATACAGTATCATACACTCACCGTGACATATAACCCCTATATAGTGCAGTATGTACAGTATCATACACTCACCGTGACATATAACCCCTATATAGTGCAGTATGTACAGTATCATACACTCACTGTGACATATAACCCCTATATAGTGCAGTATGTACAGTATCATACACTCACCGTGACATATAACCCCTATATAGTGCAGTATGTACAGTATCATACACTCACCGTGACATATAACCCCTATATAGTGCAGTATGTACAGTATCATACACTCACTGTGACATCTAACCCTTATACAGTGCAGTATGTACAGTATCATACATTCACCGTGACATGTAACTCCTATATAGTGCAGTATGTACAGTATTGTACATTCACCATGACATCTAACTCCTATATAGTACAGTATGTACAGTATCATACACTCACCGTGACATATAACCCCTATATAGTGCAGTATGTACAGTATCATACACTCACCGTGACATATAACCCCTATATAGTGCAGGAAATACAGTATCATACACTCACTGTGACATATAACTCTTATATAGTGCCGTATGTACAGTATCATTCACTCACCGTGACATATAACCCCTATATAGTGCAGTATGTACAGTATCATACACTCACCGTGACATATAACTCCTATATAGTACAGTATGTACAGTATCATACACTCACCGTGACATATAACCCCTATATAGTGCAGTATGTACAGTATCATACACTCACCGTGACATATAACCCCTATATAGTGCAGGAAATACAGTATCATACACTCACTGTGACATATAACTCTTATATAGTGCCGTATGTACAGTATCATTCACTCACCGTGACATATAACCCCTATATAGTGCAGTATGCACAGTATCATACACTCACCGTGACATATAACTCCTATATAGTACAGTATGTACAGTATCATACACTCACCGTGACATATAACCCCTATATAGTGCAGTATGTACAGTATCATACACTCACCGTGACATATAACCCCTATATAGTGCAGGAAATACAGTATCATACACTCACTGTGACATATAACTCTTATATAGTGCCGTATGTACAGTATCATACACTCACCGTGACATATAACTCCTATATAGTGCAGTATGTACAGTATCATACACTCACCGATACATCTAAACCCTATTTAGTGCAGTATGTACAGTATCATACATTCACCGTGACATATAACCCCTATATAGTGCAATATACACAGTATCATACACTCAATGTGACATATAACTCCTATATAGTACAGTAAATACAGTATCACACACTCACCGTGACATATAACTCCTATGTAGTGCCGTAAATACAGTATCATACACTCACCGTGACATCTAACCCCTATATAGTGCAGTATGTACAGTATCATTAACTCACCGTGACATATAACTTCTATATACTGCAGTATGTACAGTATCAATAACTCACCGTGACATCTAACCCTTATACAGTGCAGTATGTACAGTATCATGCACTCACCTTGACATATAACTCCTATATAGTACAGTATGTACAGTATCATACACTCACCGTGACATCTAACCCCTATACAGTGCAGTAAATACAGTATCATACACTCACCGTGACATATAACTCCTATATAGTGCAGTAAATACAGTATCATACACTCACCGTGACATATAACTCCTATATAGTGCAGTAAATACAGTATCATACACTCACCGTGACATATAACCCCTATATAGTGCAGTATGTACAGTATCATACACTCACCGTGACATATAACCCCTATATAGTGCAGGAAATACAGTATCATACACTCACTGTGACATATAACTCTTATATAGTGCCGTATGTACAGTATCATACACTCACCGTGACATATAACTCCTATATAGTGCAGTATGTACAGTATCATACACTCACCGATACATCTAAACCCTATTTAGTGCAGTATGTACAGTATCATACATTCACCGTGACATATAACCCCTATATAGTGCAATATACACAGTATCATACACTCAATGTGACATATAACTCCTATATAGTACAGTAAATACAGTATCACACACTCACCGTGACATATAACTCCTATGTAGTGCCGTAAATACAGTATCATACACTCACCGTGACATCTAACCCCTATATAGTGCAGTATGTACAGTATCATTAACTCACCGTGACATATAACTTCTATATACTGCAGTATGTACAGTATCAATAACTCACCGTGACATCTAACCCTTATACAGTGCAGTATGTACAGTATCATGCACTCACCTTGACATATAACTCCTATATAGTACAGTATGTACAGTATCATACACTCACCGTGACATCTAACCCCTATACAGTGCAGTAAATACAGTATCATACACTCACCGTGACATATAACTCCTATATAGTGCAGTAAATACAGTATCATACACTCACCGTGACATATAACTCCTATATAGTGCAGTAAATACAGTATCATACACTCACCGTGACATATAACTTCTATATACTGCAGTAGGTACAGTATCATACACTCACCGTGACATCTAACCCCTATATAGTGCAGTATGTACAGTATCATGCACTCACAGTGACATATAACTCCTACATAGTACAGTATGTACAGTATCATACACTCATCGTGACATCTAACCCCTATACAGTGCAGTATGTACAGTATCATACACTCACCGTGACATATAACCCCTATATAGTGCAGTATGTACAGTATCATACACTCACCGTGACATCTAACTCCTATATAGTGCAGTATGTACAGTATCATACACTCACTGTGACATATTACTCCAATATAGTGCAAAATATATACAGTATCATACACTCACCGTGACATATAACCCCTATATAGGGCAGTATGTACAGTATCATACATTCACCGTGACAGATAACCCCTATATAGTGCAATATATACAGTATCATACACTCACCGTGACATATAACCCCTATATAGTGCAGTATGTACAGTATCATACATTCACCGTGACAGATAACCCCTATATAGTGCAATATTTACAGTATCATACACTCACCGTGACATCTAACTCATATATAGTGCAGTATGTACAGTATCATACATTCACCGTGACAAATAACCCCTATATAGTGCAGTATGTACAGCATCATACACTCACCGTGACATATAACCCCTATATAGTGCAGTATGTACAGTATCACACACTCAATGTGACATCTAACTCCTATATAGTACAGTATGTACAGTATCATACACTCATCGTGACATCTAACTCCTATATAGTGCAGTAAATACAGTATCATACACTCACCGTGACATATAATCCCTATATAGTGCAGTATGTACAGTATCATACACTCACCGTGACATATAACTCCTATATAGTGCAGTATGTACAGTATCATACAATCACTGTGACATATAATTCCTACATAGTGCAGTATATACAGTAGCATACACTCACCGTGACATATAACTCCTATATAGTGCAGTATGTACAGTATTGTACATTCACCATGACATCTAACTCCTATATAGTACAGTATGTACAGTATCATACATTCACCGTGACAGATAACCCCTATATAGTGCAATATATACAGTATCATACACTCACCGTGACATCTAACTCATATATAGTGCAGTATGTACAGTATCATACATTCACCGTGACAAATAACCCCTATATAGTGCAGTATGTACAGCATCATACACTCACCGTGACATATAACCCCTATATAGTGCAGTATGTACAGTATCATACACTCAATGTGACATCTAACTCCTATATAGTACAGTATGTACAGTATCATACACTCATCGTGACATCTAACTCCTATATAGTGCAGTAAATACAGTATCATACACTCACTGTGACATATAACTCCTATATAGTGCAGTATGTACAGTATCATACACTCACTGTGACATATAACTCCTACATAGTGCAGTATATACAGTATCATACACTCACCGTGACATATAACTCCTATATAGTGCAGTATATACAGTATCATACAATCACCGTGACATGTAACTCCTATATAGTGCAGTATGTACAGTATCATACACTCACCGTGACATCTAACCCCTATATAGTGCAGTATGTACAGTATCATACACTCACCGTGACATATAACTTCTATATACTGCAGTATGTACAGTATCATACACTCACCGTTACATCTAACCCCTATATAGTGCAGTATGTACAGTATCATACATTCACTGTGACATATAACTCCTATATAGTGCAGTATGTACAGTATCATACACTCACCGTGACATATAACCCCTATATAGTGCAGTATGTACAGTATCATACATTCACTGTGACATATAACTTCTATATACTGCAGTATGTACAGTATCATACACTCACCGTGACATATAACCCCTATATAGTGCAGTATGTACAGTATTATACACTCACCGTGACATCTAACTCCTATATAGTGCAGTATGTACAGTATCATACACTCACTGTGACATATTACTCCAATATAGTGCAATATATACAGTATCATACACTCACCGTGACATATAACCCCTATATAGTGCAGTATGTACAGTATCATACATTCACCGTGACAGATAACCCCTATATAGTGCAATATATACAGTATCATACACTCACCGTGACATATAACCCCTATATAGTGCAGTATGTACAGTATCATACATTCACCGTGACAGATAACCCCTATATAGTGCAATATATACAGTATCATACACTCACCGTGACATATAACCCCTATATAGTGCAGTATGTACAGTATCATACATTCACCGTGACATATAACCCCTATATAGTGCAGTATGTACAGTATCATACATTCACCGTGACATATAACCCCTATATAGTGCAGTATGTACAGGATCATACACTCACCGTGACATCTAACTCCTATATAGTGCAGTATGTACAGTATTATACACTCACCGTGACATATAACTCCTACGTAGTGCAGTATGTACAGTATCATACATTCACCGTGACATATAACCCCTATATAGTGCAGTATGTACAGGATCATACACTCACCGTGACATCTAACTCCTATATAGTGCAGTATGTACAGTATCATACACTCACCGTGACAGATAACCCCTATATAGTGCAATATATACAGTATCATACACTCACCGTGACATATAACCCCTATATAGTGCAGTATGTACAGTATCATACATTCACCGTGACATATAACCCCTATATAGTGCAGTATGTACAGTATCATACATTCACCGTGACATATAACCCCTATATAGTGCAGTATGTACAGGATCATACACTCACCGTGACATCTAACTCCTATATAGTGCAGTATGTACAGTATTATACACTCACCGTGACATATAACTCCTACGTAGTGCAGTATGTACAGTATCATACATTCACCGTGACATATAACCCCTATATAGTGCAGTATGTACAGGATCATACACTCACCGTGACATCTAACTCCTATATAGTGCAGTATGTACAGTATCATACACTCACTGTGACATATAACTCCTATATATTGCAGTATGTACAGTATCCTACACTCTCTGTGACATATAACCCCTATATATTGCAGTATGTACAGTATCATACACTCACTGTGACATATAACCCCTATATATTGCAGTATGTACAGTATCATACACTCACTGTGACATATAGCTCCTATATAGTGCAGTATGTACAGTATCATACATTCACCGTGACAGATAACCCCTATATAGTGCAATATATACAGTATCATACACTCACCGTGACATATAACCCCTATATGGTGCAGTATGTACAGTATCTTACACTCACCGTGACATATAACTCCTATATATTGCAGTATGTACAGTATCATACACTCACTGTGACATATAACTCCTATATAGTGCAGTATGTACAGTATCATACACTCACTGTGACATATAACTCCTATATAGTGCAGTATGTACAGTATCATACACTCACCGTGACATCTAACTCCTATATAGTGCAGTATGTACAGTATCATACACTCACCGTGACATATGTACAGAGAGGAGGTTCTACCATCACCATAGACAGGAGACATCCTCTACACCTAGAGGAGAGGAGGTTCTACCATCCCCATAGACAGGGGGCATCCTCTACACCTAGAGGAGAGGAGGTTCTTCCATCACCATAGACAGGGGTCATCCTCTACACCTAGAGGAGAGGAGGTTCTACCATCACCATAGACAGGGGACATCATCTTCACCTAGAGGAGAGGAGGTTCTACCATCACCATAGACAGGAGACATCCTCTACACCTAGAGGAGAGGAGGTTCTACCATCACCATAGACAGGGGACATCCTCTACACCTAGGGGAGAAGAGGTTCTACCATCACCATAGACAGGGGGCATCCTCTACACCTAGAGGAGAGGAGGTTCTACCATCACCATAGATAGGGAGCATCATCTATGCCGAGAGGAGAGGAGGATCTACCATCACCATAGACAGGGGACAGCCTCTACATCTAGAGGAGAGGAGGTTCTACCATCACCATAGAAAGGGTGCATCCTCCACACCTAGAGGAGAGGAGGTTCTATCATCACCATAGACAGGGGGCATCCTCTACACCTAGAGGAGAGGAGGTTCTACCATCACCATAAACAGGGGACATCCTCTACACCTAGAGGAGAGGAGGTTCTACCATCTCCATAGACAGGAGGCATCCTATACACCTAGAGGAGAGGAGGTTCTACCATCACCATAGACGGGGGGCATCCCCTACACCTAGAGGAGAGGAGGTTCTACCATCACCATAGACAGGGGGCATCCTCTACACCATGAGGAGAGGAGGTTCTACCATCACCTTAGACAGGGGGCATCCTCTACACCTAGAGGAGAGGAGGTTCTACCATCACCATAGACAGGGGACATCCTCTACACCTAGAGGAGAGGAGGTTCTACCATCACCATAGACAGAGGCATCCTCTACACCTAGAGGAGAGGAGGTTCTACCATCACCATACACAGGGGTCATCCTCTACACCTAGAGGAGAGGAGGTTCTACCATCACCATAGACAGGGGGCATCCTCTACACCTAGAGGAGAGGAGGTTCTACCATCACCATAGACAGGGGGCATCATCTATGCCGAGAGGAGAGGAGGATCTACCATCACCATAGACAGGGGACAGCCTCTACATCTAGAGGAGAGGAGGTTCTACCATCACCATAGAAAGGGTGCATCCTCCACACCTAGAGGAGAGGAGGTTCTATCATCACCATAGACAGGGGGCATCCTCTACACCTAGAGGAGAGGAGGTTCTACCATCACCATAGACAGGGGGCATCCTCTACACCTAGAGTAGAGGAGATTCTACCATCACCATAGACAGGAGGCATCCCCTACATCTAGAGGAGAGGAGGTTCTACCATCACCATAGTCAGGGGGCATCCTCTACACCTAGAGGAGAGGAGGTTCTACCATCACCATAGACAGGAGGCAACCTCTACACCGAGAGGAGAGGAGGTTCTACCATCACCATAGACAGGGGACATCCTCTACACCTAGAGGAGAGGAGGTTCTACCATCACCAAAGACAGGGGGCATCCTCTACACCTAGAGGAGAGGAGGTTCTACCATCACCATAGACAGGAGGCATCCTCTACACCTAGAGGAGAGGAGGTTCTATAATCACAATTAGACAGGGGGCATCCTCTACACCTAGAGGAGAGAAGGTTCTAATATCACCATAGACAGGGAGCATCCTCTACACCTAGAGGAGAGGAGGTTCTACCATCACCATAGACAAGGGGCATCCTCTACACCTAGAGGAGAGGAGGTTCTACCATCACCATAGACAGGGGGCATCCTCTACACCTAGAGGAGAGGAGGTTCTACCATCACCATAGACAGGGGGCATCCTCTACACCTAGAGGAGAGGAGGTTCTACCATCACCATAGACAGGGGGCATCCTCTACACCTGGAGGAGAGGAGGTTCTACCATCACCATAGACAGGGGGCATCCTCTACACCTAGAGGAGAGGAGGTTCTACCATCACCATAGACAGGGGGCATCCTCTACACCTAGAGGAATAGGAGGTTCTACCATCACCATAGACAGGAGGCATCCTCTACACCTAGAGAAGAGGAGGTTCTACCATCACCTTAGACAGGGGGCATCCTCTACACCTAGAGGAGAGGAGGTTCTACCATCACCATAGACAGGGGACATCCTCTACACCTAGAGGAGAGGAGGTTCTACCATCACCATAGACAGAGGCATCCTCTACACCTAGAGGAGAGGAGGTTCTACCATCACCATACACAGGGGTCATCCTCTACACCTAGAGGAGAGGAGGTTCTACCATCACCATAGACAGGGGACATCCTCTACACCTAGGGGAGAAGAGGTTCTATAATCACCATAGACAGGGGGCATCCTCTACACCTAGAGGAGAGGAGGTTCTACCATCACCAAAGACAGGGGGCATCCTCTACACCTAGAGGAGAGGAGGTTCTACCATCACCATAGACAGGAGGCATCCTCTACACCTAGAGGAGAGGAGGTTCTACCATCACCATAGACAGGGGGCATCCTCTACACCTAGAGAAGAGGAGGTTCTACCATCACCTTAGACAGGGGGCATCCTCTACACCTAGAGGAGAGGAGGTTCTACCATCACCATAGACAGGGGACATCCTCTACACCTAGAGGAGAGGAGGTTCTACCATCACCATAGACAGAGGCATCCTCTACACCTAGAGGAGAGGAGGTTCTACCATCACCATACACAGGGGTCATCCTCTACACCTAGAGGAGAGGAGGTTCTACCATCACCATAGACAGGGGACATCCTCTACACCGAGAGGAGAGGAGGTTCTATAATCACCATAGACAGGGGGCATCCTCTACACCTAGAGGAGAGGAGGTTCTACCATCACCAAAGACAGGGGGCATCCTCTACACCTAGAGGAGAGGAGGTTCTACCATCACCATAGACAGGAGGCATCCTCTACACCTAGAGGAGAGGAGGTTCTATAATCACAATTAGACAGGGGGCATCCTCTACACCTAGAGGAGAGAAGGTTCTAATATCACCATAGACAGGGAGCATCCTCTACACCTAGAGGAGAGGAGGTTCTACCATCACCATAGACAAGGGGCATCCTCTACACCTAGAGGAGAGGAGGTTCTACCATCACCATAGACAGGGGGCATCCTCTACACCTAGAGGAGAGGAGGTTCTACCATCACCATAGACAGGGGGCATCCTCTACACCTAGAGGAGAGGAGGTTCTACCATCACCATAGACAGGGGGCATCCTCTACACCTGGAGGAGAGGAGGTTCTACCATCACCATAGACAGGGGGCATCCTCTACACCTAGAGGAGAGGAGGTTCTACCATCACCATAGACAGGGGGCATCCTCTACACCTAGAGGAATAGGAGGTTCTACCATCACCATAGACAGGAGGCATCCTCTACACCTAGAGAAGAGGAGGTTCTACCATCACCTTAGACAGGGGGCATCCTCTACACCTAGAGGAGAGGAGGTTCTACCATCACCATAGACAGGGGACATCCTCTACACCTAGAGGAGAGGAGGTTCTACCATCACCATAGACAGAGGCATCCTCTACACCTAGAGGAGAGGAGGTTCTACCATCACCATACACAGGGGTCATCCTCTACACCTAGAGGAGAGGAGGTTCTACCATCACCATAGACAGGGGACATCCTCTACACCTAGGGGAGAAGAGGTTCTACCATCACCATAGACAGGGGGCATCCTCTACACCTAGAGGAGAGGAGGTTCTACCTTCACCATAGATAGGGGGCATCATCTATGCCGAGAGGAGAGGAGGATCTACCATCACCATAGACAGGGGACAGCCTCTACATCTAGAGGAGAGGAGGTTCTACCATCACCATAGAAAGGGTGCATCCTCCACACCTAGAGGAGAGGAGGTTCTATCATCACCATAGACAGGGGGCATCCTCTACACCTAGAGGAGAGGAGGTTCTACCATCACCATAGACAGGGGGCATCCTCTACACCTAGAGTAGAGGAGATTCTACCATCACCATAGACAGGAGGCATCCCCTACATCTAGAGGAGAGGAGGTTCTACCATCACCATAGTCAGAGGGCATCCTCTACACCTAGAGGAGAGGAGGTTCTACCATCACCATAGACAGGAGGCAACCTCTACACCGAGAGGAGAGGAGGTTCTACCATCACCATAGACAGGGGACATCCTCTACACCGAGAGGAGAGGAGGTTCTATAATCACCATAGACAGGGGGCATCCTCTACACCTAGAGGAGAGGAGGTTCTACCATCACCAAAGACAGGGGGCATCCTCTACACCTAGAGGAGAGGAGGTTCTACCATCACCATAGACAGGAGGCATCCTCTACACCTAGAGGAGAGGAGGTTCTATAATCACAATTAGACAGGGGGCATCCTCTACACCTAGAGGAGAGAAGGTTCTACTATCACCATAGACAGGGAGCATCCTCTACACCTAGAGGAGAGGAGGTTCTACCATCACCATAGACAAGGGGCATCCTCTACACCATGAGGAGAGGAGGTTCTACCATCACCTTAGACAGGGGGCATCCTCTACACCTAGAGGAGAGGAGGTTCTACCATCACCATAGACAGGGGACATCCTCTACACCTAGAGGAGAGGAGGTTCTACCATCACCATAGACAGAGGCATCCTCTACACCTAGAGGAGAGGAGGTTCTACCATCACCATAGACAGGGGGCATCCTCTACACCTAGAGGAGAGGAGGTTCTACCATCACCATAGACAGGGGGCATCCTCTACACCTGGAGGAGAGGAGGTTCTACCATCACCATAGACAGGGGGCATCCTCTACACCTAGAGGAGAGGAGGTTCTACCATCACCATAGACAGGGGGCATCCTCTACACCTAGAGGAATAGGAGGTTCTACCATCACCATAGACAAGGGGCATCCTCTACACCTAGAGGAGAGGAGGTTCTACCATCACCTTAGACAGGGGGCATCCTCTACACCTAGAGGAGAGGAGGTTCTACCATCACCATAGAGAGGGGACATCCTCTACACCTAGAGGAGAGGAGGTTCTACCATCACCATAGACAGGGGGCATCCTCTAAACCTAGAGGAGAGGAGGTTCTACCATCACCATAGACAGGGGACATCCTCTACACCTAGAGGAGAAGAGGTTCTACCATCACCATAGACAGGGGACATCATCTTCACCTAGAGGAGAGGAGGATTTACCATCACCATAGACAGGGGACATCATCTACAGCTAGAGAAGAGGAGGATTTACCATCACCATAGACAGGGGACATCCTCTACACCTACAGGAGAGGAGGTTCTACCATCACCATAGACAGGGGACATCATCTTCACCTAGAGGAGAGGAGGATTTACCATCACCATAGACAGGGCACATCCTCTACACCTAGAGGAGAGGAGGTTCTACCATCACCATAGACAGGGGACATCCTATACACCTAGAGGAGAGGAGGTTCTACCATCACCATAGACAGGGGGCATCACCTACAGCTAGAGGAGAGGAGGTTCTACCATCACCATAGACAGGGGACATCCTCTACACCTAGAGGAGAGGAGGATTTACCATCACAATAGACAGGGGGCATCCTCTACACCTAGAGGAGAGGAGGTTCTACCATCACCATAGAGAGGGGACATCCTCTACACCTAGAGGAGAGGAGGTTCTACCATCACCATAGACAGGGGGCATCCTCTAAACCTAGAGGAGAGGAGGTTCTACCATCACCATAGACAGGGGACATCCTCTACACCTAGAGGAGAAGAGGTTCTACCATCACCATAGACAGGGGACATCATCTTCACCTAGAGGAGAGGAGGATTTACCATCACCATAGACAGGGGACATCATCTACAGCTAGAGAAGAGGAGGATTTACCATCACCATAGACAGGGGACATCCTCTACACCTACAGGAGAGGAGGTTCTACCATCACCATAGACAGGGGACATCATCTTCACCTAGAGGAGAGGAGGTTCTACCATCTCCATAGACAGGAGGCATCCTATACACCTAGAGGAGAGGAGGTTCTACCATCACCATAGACGGGGGGCATCCCCTACACCTAGAGGAGAGGAGGTTCTACCATCACCATAGACAGGGGACATCCTCTACATCTAGAGGAGAGGAGGATTTACCATCACCATAGACAGGGGACATCCTCTACACCTAGAGGAGAGAAGGTTCTACCATCACCATAGACAGGGGGCATCCTCTACACCTAGAGGAGAGAAGGTTCTACCATCACCATAGACAGGGGGCATCCTCTACACCTAGAGGAGAGGAGGTTCTACCATCACCATAGACAGGGGGCATCCTCTACACCTAGAGGAGAGGATGTTCTACCATCACCATAGACAGGGGGCATCCTCTACACCTAGAGGAGAGGAGGTTCTACCATCACCATAGACAGGGGCAGCCTCTACACCTAGAGGAGAGGCAGTTCTACCATCACCATAGACAGGGCACATCCTCTACACCTAGAGGAGAGAAGGTTCTACCATCACCATAGACAGGAGGCATCCTGTACACCTAAATGGAGAGGAGGTTCTACCATCACCATAGACAGGGGACATCCTCTACACCTAGAGGAGAGGAGTTTCTACCATCATCATAAATAGTGGGCATCCTCTACACCTAGAGGAGAGAAGGTTCTACCATCACCCTAGACAGGGGGCATCCTCTACAGCTAGAGAAGAGGAGGTTCTACCATCGGCATAAACAGGGAGCATCCTCTACACCTAGAGGATAGGAGGTTCTATCATCACCATAGACAGGAGGCATCCTCTACACCTAAAGGAGAGGAGGATCTACCATCACCATAGACAGGGGCATCCTCTACGCCTAGAGGAAAGGAGGTGCTACCATCACCATAGACAGGAGGCATCCTCTACACCTAGAGGAGAGAAGGTTGTACCATCACCATAGACAGGGGGCATCCTCTACACCTAGAGGAGAGGAGGTGCTACGATCACCATAGACAGGGACATCCTCTACACCTCGGGGAGAAGACGTTCTACCATCACTATAGAAAGGGGTCATCCTCTACACATAGAGGAGAGGAGGTTCTACCATCACCATAGACAGGGGAATCCTCTACACCTAGAGGAGAGGAGGTTCCACCATCACCATAGACAGGGGGCATCCTCTAAACCTAGAGGAGATGAGTTTCTACCATCACCATAGACAGGGGGCATCCTCTACACCTAGAGGTAAGGAGGTTCTACCATCACCATAGAAAGGGAGCATCCTCTACACCTAGAGGAGAGGAGGTTCTACAATCACCATAGACAGAGGGCATCCTCTACACCTAGAGGAGAGGAGGTTCTATCATCACCAAAGACAGGGAGCATCCTCTACACCTAGAGGAGAGGAGGTTCTACCATCACCATAGACAGGGGGCATCCTCTACATCAAGAGGAGAGGCGGTTCTACCCTCCCCAGCGACTGGCGGCATTCTCTGCACCAACAGTTGAGTTTTTTCCATAACCATAGACAGGGGGCATCCTCTACACCTAGAGAAGAGGAGGTTGTACCATCACCATAGACAGGGGGCATCCTCTGTGCCTAGAGGACAGGAGGTTCTACCATCACCATAGACAGGGAGCATCCTCTACAGCAAGAGGAGAGGAGGTGCTACCTTCACCGTAGATACAGGGCATCCTCTACACCTAGAGGAGAGGAGGTTCTACTATCACCATAGACAGGAGGCATCCTCTACACCTAGAGGAGAGGAGGTTGTACCATCACCATAGACAGAAGACATCCTCTGCGCTTAGAGGAGAGGAGGTTCTACCGTCACCATAGACAGGGGGCATCCGCTACTCCTAGAGGAGAGGAGGTTCTACCATCACCATAGACAGGGGACATCCTCTACACCTTGAGGAGAGGAGGTTCTACCATCACCATAAACACGGGGCATCATCTACACCTAGTGGAGAGGAGGTTCTACCATCACCATAGACAGGGGGCATCCTCTACACCTAGAGGAGAGGAGGATCTACCATTAACATAGACACGGGGCATCCTCTACACCTACAGGAGAGGAGGTTCTACCATCACCATAGACAAGGGACATTCTCTACACCGAGAGGAGAGGAGGTTCTACCATCACCATACACAGGGTGCATCTTCTACACCTCGAGGAGAGGAGGTTCTACCATCGGCATAAACAAGGGGCATCCTCTACACCTAGAGGAGAGGAGGTTCGACCATCGCCATAGACAGGGGACATCCTCTACACCTAGAGGAGAGGAGGTTCTACCATCATCATAGACAAGTGGCACCCTCTACACCAAGAGGAGAGGAGTTTCTGCCATCACCATACACAGGGGGCATCCTCTACACCTAGAGGAGAGGAGGCTCTACCATCACCATAGACAGAGGGCATCCTCTACACCTAGAGGAGAGGAGGTTCTATCATTACCATAGACAGGGGGCATTCTCTACACCTAGAGGAGAGAAGGTACTACCATCACCAAAGACAGGAGGCATCTTCTACATCTAGAGGAAAGGAGGCTCTACCATCACCATAGGCAGGGGGCATCCTCTACACCAAGAGGAGAGGAGGTACTACCATCAAAATTAACAGGAGCATCCTCTACACCAAGAGGAGGTACTACCATCACCATAGACAGGGACACCCTCTACACCTAGAGGAGAGGAGGTTCTACCATCACCATAGACAGGGGGCAACCTCTACACCTAGAGGAAAGGAGTTTCTACCATCACCATACACAGGGGGCACCCTCTACACCTAGAGGAGAGGAGGTTCAACCATCACCATAGACAAAGGGCATCCTCTACACCTAGAGGAGAGGCGGTTCTACCCTCCCCAGCGACCGGGGGGATCCTCTACACCAAGAGTTGAGTTTTTTACATAACCATAGACAGGGGGCATCCTCTACACCCAGAGTAGATGAGGTTCTACCATCACCATAGACAGTGACATCCTCTAGACCTAGAGGAGAGAAGGTTCTACCATCATCATAGGCAGAAGGCATCCTCTACACCTAGAGGAGAGGAGGTTCTACTATCACCATAGACAGGAGGCATCCTCTACACCTAGAGGAGAGGAGGTGCTACCATCACCATAGACAGGGGTCATCCTCTACACCTAGAGGAGAGAAGGTTATACCATTAACATAGACACGGGGCATCCTCTACACCTACAGGAGAGGAGGTTCTACCATCACCATAGACAAGGGACATTCTCTACACCGAGAGGAGAGGAGGTTCTACCATCACCATACACAGGGTGCATCTTCTACACCTCGAGGAGAGGAGGTTCTACCATCACCATAGATATGGGGCATCCTCTACACCTAGAGGAGAGGAGGTTCCACTGTCACCATAGACAGGGGGCATCCTCTACACCTAGAGGAAAGGAGGTTCTGCCATCACCATAGACAGGGGCATCCTCTACACCTAGAGGAGAGGAGGTTCTACCATCGGCATAAACAAGGGGCATCCTCTACACCTAGAGGAGAGGAGGTTCGACCATCGCCATAGACAGGGGACATCCTCTACACCTAGAGGAGAGGAGGTTCTACCATCACCATACACAGGGGCATCCTCTACACCTAGAGGAGAGGAGGCTCTACCATCACCATAGACAGAGGGCATCCTCTACACCTAGAGGAGAGGAGGTTCTATCATTACCATAGACAGGGGACATTCTCTACACCTAGAGGAGAGAAGGTACTACCATCACCAAAGACAGGAGGCATCTTCTACATCTAGAGGAAAGGAGGTTCTACCATCACCATAGGCAGGGGCATCCTCTACACCAAGAGGAGAGGAGGTACTACCATCAAAATAAACAGGAGCATCCTCTACACCAAGAGGAGGTACTACCATCACCATAGACAGGGACACCCTCTACACCTAGAGGAGAGGAGGTTCTACCATCACCATAGACAGGGGGCAACCTCTACACCTAGAGGAAAGGAGTTTCTACCATCACCATACACAGGGGGCATCCTCTACACCTAGAGGAGAGGAGGTTCAACCATCACCATAGACAAAGGGCATCCTCTACACCTAGAGGAGAGGCGGTTCTACCCTCCCCAGTGACCGGGGGGATCCTCTACACCAAGAGTTGAGTTTTTTACATAACCATAGACAGGGGGCATTCTCTACACCCAGAGTAGATGAGGTTCTACCATCACCATAGACAGGGACATCCTCTAGACCTAGAGGAGAGAAGGTTCTACCATCACCAAAGACAGGGGACATCCTCTACACCTAGAGGAGAGGAGGTTCTACCATCACCATAGACAAGGGGCACCCTCTACACCCAGAGGAGAGGAGTTTCTACCATCACCATACACAGGGGGCATCCTCTACACCTAGAGGAGAGGAGGCTCTACCATCACCATAGACAGAGGGCATCTTCTACATCTAGAGGAAAGGAGGTTCTACCATCACCATAGGCAGGGGGCATCCTCTACACCGAGAGGAGAGGAGGTACTACCATCAACATAAACAGGAGCATCCTCTACACCTAGAGGAATAGGAGGTTCTACCATCACCATAGACAGGGACATCCTCTACACCTAGAGGAGAGGAGAGGAGGTTCTACCATCACCATAGACAGAAGGCAACCTCTACACCTAGAGGAGAGGAGGTTCTACCATCACCATACACAGGCGGCATCTTCTACACCTAGAGGAGAGGAGGTTCAACCATCACCATAGACAAAGGGCATCCTCTACACCTAGAGGAGAGGCGGTTCTACCCTCCCCAGCGACCGGTGGGATCCTCTACACCAAGAGTTGAGTTTTTTACATAACCATAGACAGGGGGCATCCTCTACACCCAGAGTAGATGAGGTTTTACCATCACCATAGTCAGGGACATCCTCTAGACCTAGAGGAGAGAAGGTTCTACCATCACCAAAGACAGGAGGCATCCTCTACACCTAGAGGAGAGGAGGTTCTACCATCACCATAGACAGGAGACATCATCTACAACTAGAGGAGAGGAGTTTCTACCATCACCATAGACAGGAGGCATCCTCTACACCTAGAGAAGAGGAGGTTCTACCATCACCATAGACAGGGGGCATCCTCTACACCTAGAGGAGAGGAGGTTCTACCATCACCATAGACAGTGGGCATCCTCTACACCTAGGAGAAATGAGGTTCTGCCATCACCATAGACAGGGGGCATCCTCTACACCTAGAGGAGAGGGGGTTCTACCATCACCATAGCCAGGGACATCATCTACAGCCAGAAGAGAGGAGTTTCTAACATCACCATAGACAGGGGGCATCCTCTACACCTAGGGGAAATGAGGTTGTGCCATCACTATAGACAGAGGGCATCCTTAACACCGAGCTTAGGGGAGGTTCTGCCATCACCGTAGACAAGGGCCATCCTCTACACCTAGAGGAGAGGAGGTTCTACCATCACCATACAGAGGGGGCATCCTCTACACCTATAGGAGAGGAGGAACTACCATCACCATAGATAGGGGCATCCTCTACATAGAGGAAAGGAGTTTCTACCATCACCATAGGCAGGGGGCATCCTCTACACCAAGAGGAGAGGAGGTACTACCATCACCATAAACAGGAGCATCCTCTACATCTAGAGGAGGTTTTACCATCACCATAGACAGGGGGCATCCTCTACAGCTAGAGGAGAGGAGGTTCTACCATCACCATAGACAGGGACATCCTCTACACCTAAAGGAGAGGAGGTTCTACCATCACCATAGACAGGGGGCAACCTCTACCCCTAGAGGAGAGCAGTTTCTACCATCACCATACACAGGGAGCATCCTCTACACCTAGAGGAGAGGAGGTTCTACCATCACCATAGTCAGGGGACATCCTCTACACCTAGAGGAGAGGAGGTTCTACCATCACCATTGTCAGGGGGCATCCTCTCCACATAGAGTAGAGGAGGTTCTACCATTGCCATAGTCAGGGGGCATGCTATACACCTAGCGTAGGGGAGTTTCTTCCCCCACCATAGACAAGTGACACCCTCTATGCCTATAGAAGAGGGGGTTCTACCATCGCCATAGACTTGGGGCATCCTCTACTCCTAGAAGAGAGGAGGTTCTACCATCACCATAGACAGGGGACATCCTCTACACCTAGACGAGAGGAGGTTCAACCATCACCATAGACAGGAGGCATGCTCTACACCTAGAGGAGAGGAGGTTCTACCATCACCATAGACAGGAGGCATCCTCTACACCTAGAGGAGAGGAGATTCTACCATCACCATAGACAGGAGGCATCCTCTACACCTAGAGGAGAGGAGGTTCTACCATCACCATAGACAGGGAACATCCTCTACACCTAGAGTAGAGGAGGTTCAACCATCACCATAGACAGGAGACATCATCTACACCTAGAGGAGAGGAGTTTCTACCATCACCATAGACAGGAGGCATGCTCTACACCTAGAGAAGAGGAGGTTCCACCATCACCATAGACAGGAGGCATCCTCTACACCTAGAGGAGAGGAGGTTCAACCATCACCATAGACAGGAGACATCATCTACACCTAGAGGAGAGGAGTTTCTACCATCACCATAGACAGGAGGCATCCTCTACACCTAGAAAAGAGGAGGTTCTACCATCACCATAGACAGGGGGCATCCTCTACACCTAGAGGAGAGGAGGTTCTACCATCACCATAGACAGGGGGCATCCTCTACACCTAGGAGAAAGGAGATTCTGCCATCACCATAGACAGGGGGCATCCTCTACACCTAGAGGAGAGGGGGTTCTACCATCACCATAGACAGGGACATCATCTACAGCCAGAAGAGAGGAGTTTCTACCATCACCATAGACAGGGGGCATCCTCTATACCTAGGGGAAAGGAGGTTGTGCCATCACTATAGACAGAGGACATCCTCACCACCTCTCTTCGGGGAGGTTCTGCCATCACCGTAGACAGGAGCCATCCTCTACACCTAGAGGAGAGGAGGTTCTACCATCGCCATAGACAGGGGGCATCCTCTACACCTAGAGGAGAGGAGGTTCAACCATCACCATAGACAGGGGACATCCTCTACACCTAGAGGAGAGGAGGTTCTACCATCACCATAGACAGGGGGCGTCCTCTACACCTAGAGGAGAGGAGGTTCTACCATCACCATAGACAGGGGCATCCTCTACACCTAGAGGAGAGGAGGTTCTACCATCACCATAGACAGGAGGCATCCTCTACACCTAGATGAGAGGCGGTTTTACCATCACCATAGACAGGTGGCATCCTCTACAGCTAGCGGAGAGGAGGTTCTACCATCACCATAGACAGGGGACATCCTCTACACCTAGAGGAGAGGTAGTTCTACCATCACCATAGACAGGAGGTATCCTCTACACCTAGAGGAGAGGAGGTTCTACCATTACCATAGACAGGGGGCATCCTCTACACCTAGAGGAGAGGAGGTTCTACCATCACCATAGACAGGGGACATCCTCTACACCTAGAGGAGAGGAGGTTCTACCATCACCATAGTCAGGGGACATCCTCTACACCTAGAGAAGAGTAGGTTCTACCACCACCATAGACAGGGGACATCCTCTACACCTAGAGGAGAGAGGATTATGGAACTCTTCCACAGTACATTGTTTTGGAGGACTATTTGAACATGTTCAGGAGGAGCCTGGATGTCTATCTGGAGAGCAATAATATCACATTGTATGGCAATAGACCTTGTTTGATCCAATGAGTTATTTTGATGCTGTATTAGGAAGGAAGGAATTGATCCGTGCTTTGGGCCAACTGGCATCAGCCTTGCAGGATTTTTGCCTTCTTCGGTATCAACTCAATCTAATGTACAGGTTGGACTTGATGGACCATTGTCTTTTTCTATATACTATGAGATATAGTGCAGTAGCAGTGGAGAGTATCATGCACTGTTACATACAATTCATATATAGTGCAGTAAGTTCAGTATCATACACAAACTGAAATATAACCAGTGATGAACTGACATAAACTGCATAGTTTGGGTGTGTACCAAATTTTAGGTATTTAGCATTATTCTTTATCCAGAGAGGAAACAGCGCAAAGCTGAAAAAGCAGTCAGTCAATCTAGAAGCTTTCAGACCCTCAGCAACCACAGGCATGTCCTCTGTTAGTATGCCTGTGATTGGCTATGCTGGACATGTGAGGGTCACATGTCCAGATGCCATTACAAACAGGAGACAGAGCTAAGTAGAGACTTGTGAAACAGCAGCAATTGCCCTTATCAGGGCACTGAGGTGTATAGAAGAGACTCCTATTATTAGTGACAGGTGGAAGTCAAAACTAATTGCCCTTATAAGGGCATTGTGAAGGATTGCATCAGTACAGGAATATGTATTAAGATAAACAATGCCTGGTTCACACGGAACCTGGTTTTACCAGTGTCAGAATAAATTCTGCATTCCTGGAACATCAAATTCAAGACATTCAACTCTGCATTCGAATAACTGGGTCAGAACAACCAGAGTGTCTTACAGGTGGTTATCAACTGTAATATACAGCCGACACCTGCAGTTTCTGGCACCGGGTCCATTTGGGAGCAAGTTCCTAAAAGCTGGACCTAATAGTACTGCCTTGGGTGGATAAGACTGCCCGGGGCCTGGGCTGTATGAATATTATTGCCTCTACGAGTCTGGAATCACTTGGAGGACATTCAGGTCCTGGAATGGCTCTTGTGTACCGAGAGCAGGGAGCGATGTAGAGGATTTCCTGGGTGAATATCCTTCTGAGTATAAAATTTGGTGGGGGTTTTGGGAGTCCATGGGCCACCCCGTATTATAATCCACCACTGCTGGCCACACTATACTATTGTTGCGGAGGGGTTAACCGCTGTGACATTATATTTTAAATTATATTTTCATTTTTCTTTTTTTTAATGTTTTGTTATTATTTGAAGTACTTACTAGAGATGAGCGAGCACTAAAATGCTCGGGTACTCGTTATTCGAGACGAACTTTTCCCGATGCTCGAGTGCTCGTCTCGAATAACGAGCCCCATTGAAGTCAATGGGAGACTCGAGCATTTTTCAAGGGGACCAAGGCTCTGCACAGGGAAGCTTGGCCAAACACCTGGGAACCTCAGAAAAGGATGGAAACACCACGGAAATGGACAGGAAACAGCAGGGGCAGCATGCATGGATGCCTCTGAGGCTGCTTAATCGCACCATTATGCCAAAATTATGGGCAACAGCATGGCCATGACAGAGTGACCGAATGAGGCTAGATAGCATCTAAAACATCCAATAATTGACCCTGACACTATAGGGGACGGCATGCAGAGGCAGCGGCAGCAGCGGAAGGCTAGAGAGTGGCATGGCGACATACCCTAAATGGACTCAGGCTTCAAACCAATGGGTGGCAGAGAGGAACCAAAGGAGGTGAGCAAGAAGCGCTCAAATAATATCGGTACATGATAAAAGTTTGCCAGTATATTTTGTGGATTACACAGCAGGGTGGTGACAAAGTTAACAAGTTTGATGTGGAAGCCATGAAAACAACCCAAAATTCTGCCTGACACAGCTTGTTTGATAGGGGGACCATGTATGGAGGCAGTGAACTAGTAGTAGATTAAAGGTGCTGCAGTTAAAACTATGTTAGTTGGTTCTTGGCATGGAGCTGGCGCTCCGCTGCCAGGCGAGCTTTCGCCAATCCAACCCCCTGTCTCTAGGCTACTCCCCAAACAGCACTTCTAAGAACCTTTTGTATAAGATCAAGTGTAGTAGCGTTCTTATAAGTTTGGGATATGGCGGGTGAGGGGAATGTAAACAGATGCGCAAGAAGCGCTGAAATAATATTGGTAAATGATAAAAGTTTGCCAGTATATTTTGTGGATTACACAGCAGGGTGGCGACAAAGTTAACAAGTTTGATGTGGAATGCCCTGTAATAGTTCTTGGGCGGTGTGCCTTTTATCGCCTAGGCTCAGCAGTTGGAGCACCGCCTGCTGTCGCTTAGCGACGGCACTGCTGCTGTGCCTAGAGCTACCGACTGATGGCGCCATGCCCATGGATGGTAATTCGGAGGAGGAGGAAGTGGAGGAGGGGTGGGAGGAGGAGGAGGTATAGTAGGCCTTTGAGACCTGGACCGAGGTAGGCCCCGCAATTCTCTGCGTCGGCAGTATATGACCAGCCCCAGGGTCAGACTCGGTCCCAGCCTGCACCAAGTTAAGTGTAGTAGCGTTCTTATAAGTTTAGGATATGGCGGGTGAGGGGAATGTAAACAGATGCGCAAGAAGCGCTGAAATAATATCCGTAAATGATAAAAGTTTGCCAGTATATTTTGTGGATAACACAGCAGGGTGGCGACAAAGTTAACAACTTTGATGTGGAATCCATGAAAACAACCCAAATTTCTGCCTGACACACCTCATTTGATAAGGGGACGATGTATGGAGGCAGCTATATGGACGACTTTTGGAGGTAGCAATGGAGACAACGTGTGGAGGCTGCTATGGAGACAATTTAATTTGGATAGTGCCTGTATGTGGCAGTCCAAAAAAGTTTTCAAACCAGAGGAGCAGGTAGGTGGCCCTCCAGAAAAATGGAATAGATTGAGTGCCTGTATGTGGCAGTCCAAAAAAGTTTTCAAACCAGAGGAGCAGGTAGGTGGCCCTCCAGAAAAATGGAATAGATTGAGTGCCTGTATGTGGCAGTCCAAAAAAGTTTTCAAACCAGAGGAGCAGGTAGGTGGCCCTCCAGAAAAATGAAATAGATTGAGTGCCTGTATGTGGCAGTCCAAAAAAGTTTTCAAACCAGAGGAGCAGGTAGGTGGCCCTGCAGAAAAATGGAATAGATTGAGTGCCTATATGTGGCAGTCCAAAAAAGTTTTCAAACCAGAGGAGCAGGTAGGTGGCCCTCCAGAAAAATGGAATAGATTGAGTGCCTGTATGTGGCAGTCCAAAAAAGTTTTCAAACCAGAGGAGCAGGTAGGTGGCCCTCCAGAAAAATGAAATAGATTGAGTGCCTGTATGTGGCAGTCCAAAAAAGTTTTCAAACCAGAGGAGCAGGTAGGTGGCCCTCCAGAAAAATTTAATAGATTGAGTGCCTGTATGTGGCACTCCCAAAAATTGTTTAAAACAGAGGACCGGGTAGGTGGCCCTCCAGAAAAATTAAATGCATAAAGTACTATAGCTAGAGCCAGTGGGCCCTGTCAAAAAATAGCCAGTTTCCTCTGCTTTAGTGTACAAAGAGGAGGAGAAGGAGGAAAATGAGGAGGAGGAGGAGTGGATAAATTATTCAGGTTGAGCTTCCTTCACCTGGTGGAGATTGGAAATTATGAGAAATCCATGCTTTATTCATCTTAATAAGCGTCAGCCTGTCAGCGCTGTCAGTCGACAGGCGTGTACGCTTATCGGTGATGATGCCACCAGCTGCACTGAAAACCCGCTCGGACAAGACGCTAGCGGCAGGGCAGGCAAGAACCTCCAAGGCGTACAGCGCCAGTTCGTGCCACATGTCCAGGTTTGAAACCCAGTAGTTGTAGGGAGCTGTGTGATCATTTAGGACGATGGTATGGTCAGCTACGTACTCCCTCACCATCTTTCTGTAAAGATCAGCCCTACTCTGCCGAGACTGGGGACAGGTGACAGTGTCTTGCTGGGGTGACATAAAGCTGGCAAAAGCCTTGTAAAGCGTACCCCTGCCAGTGCTGGACAAGCTGCCTGCTCGCCTACTCTCCCTCGCTACTTGTCCCGCAGAACTACGCACTCTGCAGCTAGCGCTGTCAGAAGGGAAATACTGTTTCAGCTTGTGCACCAGGGCCTGCTGGTATTCATGCATTCTCACACTCCTTTCCTCTCCAGGGATGAGAGTGGGAAGATTTTGCTTGTACCGTGGGTCCAAGAGAGTGAACACCCAGTAATCGGTGCTGGAATAAATTCTTTGAATGCGAGGGTCACGGGATAGGCAGCCTAGCATGAAATCTGCCATATGCGCCAGAGTACCAACGCGTAAGAATTCCCTCCCCTCACTGGCCTGACTGTCCATTTCCTCCTCCTCCAACTCCTCTTCTTCTGCCCATACACGCTGAACAGTGAAGGACTCAACAATGGTCCCCTCTTGTGTCTCGCCAACATTCTCCTCCTCTTCCTCCTCATCCTCCTCCACCTCCTCCGATATGCGCTGAGAAACAGACCTAAGGGTGCTTTGGCTATCAACAAGGGAATCTTCTTCCCCCGTCTCTTGTGACGAGCGCAAAGCTTCCGACTTCATGCTGATCAGAGAGTTTTTCAACAGGCCAAGCAGCGGGATGGTGAGGCTGATGATGGCGGCATCGCCACTGACCATCTGTGTTGACTCCTCAAAGTTGCTCAGCACCTGACAGATATCAGACATCCACGTCCACTCCTCATTGTAGACTTGAGGAAGCTGACTGACCTGACTACCAGTTCTGGTGGAAGTTGACATCTGGCAGTCTACAATCGCTCTGCGCTGCTGGTAAACTCTGGATAACATGGTTAATGTTGAATTCCACCTCGTGGGCACGTCGCACAACAGTCGGTGAGTGGGCAGTTGGAGGCGGCGCTGCGCTGCCCTGAGAGTGGCAGCATCTGTGCTGGACTTCCTGAAATGCGCACAGATGCGGCGCACCTTCGTGAGCAAATCAGACAGATTGGGGTATGTCTTGAGGAAACGCTGAACTATCAGATTTAACACATGGGCCAGGCATGGCACATGTGTCAGTCTGCCGAGTTGCAGAGCCGCCACCAGGTTACGGCCGTTGTCACACACAACCATGCCTGGCTTCAGGTTCAGCGGTGCCAGCCACAGATCAGTCTGCGCCGTGATGCCCTGTAATAGTTCTTGGGCGGTGTGCCTTTTATCGCCTAGGCTCAGCAGTTTGAGCACCGCCTGCTGTCGCTTAGCGACGGCACTGCTGCTGTGCCTAGAGCTACCGACTGATGGTGCCATGCCCACGGATGGTAGTTCGGAGGAGGAGGTGGAGGAGGGGTGGGAGGAGGAGGAGGCATAGTAGGCCTGAAAGACCTGGACCGAGGTAGGCCCCGCAATCCTCGGCGTCGGCAGTATATGACCAGCCGCAGGGTCAGACTCGGTCCCAGCCTCCACCAAGTTAACCCAATGTGCCGTCAGCGATATATAGTGGCCCTGCCTGGCAGCACTCGTCCACGTGTCCGTGGTCAGGTGGACCTTGTCAGAAACGGCGTTGGTCAGGGCACGGATGATGTTGTCTGACACGTGCTGGTGCAGGGCTGGGACGGCACATCGGGAAAAGTAGTGGCGGCTGGGGACCGAATACCGAGGGGCGGCCGCCGCCATGAGGTTGCGAAAGGCCTCGGTCTCTACTAGCCTATAGGGCAGCATCTCCAGGCTAAGCAATCTGGAGATGTGGACATTAAGGGCTTGGGCGTGCGGGTGGGTTGCACTATATTTCCGTTTCCGCTCCAGCGTCTGGGGGATGGAGAGCTGAACGCTGGTGGATGCTGTGGAGGATCGTGGAGGCGACGATGGGGTTTTTGTGCCAGGGTCCTGGGCAGGGGGCTGACTATCAGCTGACACAGGGAAAGGAGCAGTGGTGTGCACGGCCGGAGGTGAACGGGCTTGGTGCCACTGAGTGGGGTGTTTAGCATTCATATGCCTGCGCATATTGGTGGTAGTTAAGCTAGTAGTGGTGGAACCCCTGCTGATCCTGGTTTGGCAAAGGTTGCACACCACAGTCCGTCGGTCATCCGGTGTTTCCTTAAAGAACCTCCAGACTTCTGAAAATCTAGCCCTCGCCGCGGGAGCCCTCGCCGCGGGAGCCCTCGCCACGGGAGCTTCCCTACGTGACACATTTGGCGCTGATGCACCTGCTCTGGCCCTGCCTCTCCGTCTGGCCCCACCCCTGCCTCTTCCAACCTGTTCTGGTCGAGGACTCTCCTCCGTCTCAGAAGCACTGTGTTCACCCGGCCTCTCAACCCAGCTTGGGTCTGTCACCTCATCATCCTCCGATCCCTCAGTCTGCTCCCCCCTCGGAATTCCTGCCCTGACAACAACTTCACCACTGTCTGACAACCGTGTCTCCTCATCGTCGGACACCTCTTTACACACTTCTTCCACTACGTCAAGAAGGTCATCATCACCCACAGACTGCGACTGGTGGAAAACCTGGGCATCGGAAAATTGCTCAGCAGCAACCGGACAAGTGGTTTGTGACTGTGGGAAGGGTCCAGAAAACAGTTCCTCAGAGTATGCCGGTTCAAATGCCAAATTTTCCTGGGTGGGGGCAGACTGGGGGGGAGGAGGCTGAGGTGCAGGAGCTGGAGGAGTGCCGATTTCGGTGACATGGGTGGACTGCGTGGAAGACTGACTGGTGGACAAATTGCTCGAAGCATTGTCGGCAATCCACGACATCACCTGTTCGCACTGTTCTGGCCTCAACAGTGCTCTACCACGAGTCCCAGTAACTTCAGACATTAACCTAGGGAGTGTAGCTCTGCGGCGTTCCCCTGCTCCCTCATCAGCAGGTGGTGTCTCACCCCGCCCAGGACCACGGCCTCTGACCCCTGCAGTAGTTGGACGCCCACGTCCCCGCCCTCGTCCTCTACCCCTCGGGTTAAACATTTTGAAAATGAAAGTTATAACTTTAATTTTTTTTTAACTTTTTTTTGTGTTTTTTTGTGTTTTTTTTTTTTGTGTGTTTTTTAGTTTTTAAAACCAAACGATGCTATCCTATTGCTATGGCTATTTTCTAGCCAAGTATGAAAGCACACTGCTATGCCAGATGAGATGACGCTGAGTTATGAAAAAAATAAACGTAAAATAAAAAGGAAATGGCAGACTGTGCCTAATTGAAATCCAACCCCTAATAAATTTTCCCACTTCGGTCTTTGCGATGGATATGTGCGTCACTAAGCGCTAAACACAACGGTCGCAAGTCTCACTACAAATTCCTCACAATATGGTAGTAGATGCACTGCAGCAACTACAGCCACCAGCAGATCAACCAGAAATCAAATATATATAACGCTATTGTAGGCGTAAGTAAGACGTTTGGATTCTCCTATGGCTATTTTCTAGCCAAGTATTACAGCACACTGCTATGCCAGATGAGATGACGCTGAGTTATGAAAAAATAAACGTAAAATAAAAAGTAAATGGCAGACTGTGCCTAATTGAAATCAAACCCCTAATAAATTTTCCCACTTTGGTGTTTGAGGTGGATATGTGCGTCACTAAGAGCTAAACACAACGGTAGCAAGTCCCCCTGCTAATTCCTCACAATATGGTACTAGCTGCACTACTAGTGCCAGCAAGCCCAGCCACAAGCAAACAAAAAAAAAAAAGTATAACGTTATTGTAGCCCTAAGAAGGGCTGTTGGGTTCTTGTAGAATCACTCCTGCCTAACACTATTCTAATAGAACACCCTAACGCTTTCCTGACCAGCAGCAGCTCTCTCCCTAGCGGCATCCAGACACAGAATGATCCGAGCAGCGCGGGCAGGGGCTAGTCTATCCCAGGGTCACCTGATCTGGCCAGCCAACCACTGCTATCGACGTGTAAGGGTACCACGTCATGCTGGGTGGAGTGCAGAGTCTCCTGGCTTGTGATTGGCTCTGTTTCTGGCCGCCAAAAAGCAAAACGGCGGGAGCTGCCATTTTCTCGAGCGGGCGAAGTATTCGTCCGAGCAACGAGCAGTTTCGAGTACGCTAATGCTCCAACGAGTATGTTCGATCATCTCTAGTACTTACCTACCCTGTTATTCCCACCAATTTTCAGCCCTGCAGCATATACCGCAAACCTTCCAACTTATGGAGCAGAGAAAGAGGGACAAAAGATCAAGATGGAAAATGTTTTCCTTACTCCACCCCATTAGTGCTTCCTCTCATTCTCCTCTCCGTCTTCTCCTCTCTCATTCTCCTCTGCGTCTTCTCCTCTCATTCTCCTCTCCGTCTTCTCCTCTCTCATTCTCCTCTGCGTCTTCTCCTCTCTTTCTCCTCTGGGTCTTCTCCTCTCTTTCTCCTCTCTGTCTTCTCTCTCTTTCTCCTCTCTGTCTTCTCTCTCTTTCTCCTCTCCGTCTTCTCTCTCTTTCTCCTCTCCGTCTCCTCTCTCTTTCTCCTCTCCGTCTCCTCTCTCTTTCTCCTCTCTGTCTTCTCTCTCTTTCTCCTCTCTCTTTCTCCTATCTGTCTTCTCTCTCTTTCTCCTATCTGTCTTCTCTCTCTTTCTCCTCTCTCTTTCTCCTGTCTTCTCTCTCTTTCTCCTGTCTTCTCTCTCTTTCTCCTCTCTGTCTTCTCTCTCTTTCTCCTCTCTGTCTTCTCTCTCTTTCTCCTCTCTCTTTCTCCTATCTGTCTTCTCTCTCTTTCTCCTATCTGTCTTCTCTCTCTTTCTCCTCTCTCTTTCTCCTGTCTTCTCTCTCTTTCTCCTGTCTTCTCTCTCTTTCTCCTCTCTGTCTTCTCTCTCTTTCTCCTCTCTGTCTTCTCTCTCTTTCTCCTCTCTGTCTTCTCTCTCTTTCTCCTCTCTGTCTTCTCTCTCTTTCTCCTCTCTGTCTTCTCTCTCTTTCTCCTCTCCGTCTTCTCTCTCTTTCTCCTCTCCGTCTTCTCTCTCTTTCTCCTCTGCGTCTCCTCTCTCTTTCTCCTCTCTCTTTCTCCTCTCTGTCTTCTCTCTCTTTCTCCTCTCTCTTTCTCATATCTGTCTTCTCTCTCTTTCTCCTCTGTCTTCTCTCTCTTTCTCCTCTCTGTCTTCTCTCTCTTTCTCCTCTCTGTCTTCTCTCTCTTTCTCCTCTGCGTCTCCTCTCTCTTTCTCCTCTCTGTCTTCTCTCTCTTTCTCCTATCTGTCTTCTCTCTCTTTCTCCTATCTGTCTTCTCTCTCTTTCTCCTCTGTCTTCTCTCTCTTTCTCCTCTCTGTCTTCTCTCTCTTTCTCCTCTCTGTCTTCTCTCTCTTTCTCCTCTCTGTCTTCTCTCTCTTTCTCCTCTCTGTCTTCTCTCTCTTTCTCCTCTCTGTCTTCTCTCTCTTTCTCCTCTCTGTCTTCTCTCTCTTTCTCCTCTCTGTCTTCTCTCTCTTTCTCCTCTCTGTCTTCTCTCTCTTTCTCCTCACTGTCTTCTCCTCTCTTTCTCCTCACTGTCTTCTCTCTCTTTCTCCTCACTGTCTTCTCTCTCTTTCTCCTCACTGTCTTCTCTCTCTTTCTCCTCTGCGTCTTCTCTCTCTTTCTCCTCTCTGTCTTCTCTCTCTTTCTCCTCTGTGACCTTTTTTCGTGCAGGTCCGCGGAGCAGCACATATACCATAAGGCACCGTATATCAATGTGAATGCGTCAACAGCCCAAAACACACAGGATGTGATCCTTGTAGCTCGCTAAATGTGCAAAATGGGGGTCATTTATCATTAGTCAGGACATTTGCATTTTTTTGCTTTTTCTGGGTTTGTACTTGTTTCTTTCATTATCTTTCAGGTGTTTTTTTTTTAAGTTACAAATTCTTCTACCACCCCTTTCTAAATTTTTGCCTAAACCTTGTCCGGAGTTTATTTGCACCATTTAACAACAGATTCACTTTTGGATTTCACAAATTTAGGCGAATACAAGAGAAAAAAGAAATGAAAAGACAAATGACCCCCAATGGTTGGGAGTCCTAATTTTGAGATCTATTTCACTTATTTTAAGTCAAATTTCCCTTTACTTTTTATTTTACTAACCCTGAGGCCCCCGAGATATCTACAGTTTGATAACCTGCCATGACCTGACTCGACTTATGGACGGTATTCCTGCATTTTTCCTGCTTTCTTCAGGCAGGGTCCATCCTTCCCCCTGATATGTGTGAGTATTAATATTATTATGTACTTAGAGAGCAGCGTTAATTCCAGGGTTCTGTACATGCGATTAGGGGGTCACATAAATTACATGTAAGACAACAAAACTAAACTAAGAGGGGCCTCCCGTGAGGGTAGATGGAAACACTGCGCATGCTATGTCTATGGACCCGTGTGTGGTACCACAGTGTGTGGGGGGTAGCTATGGGGTAATTCATCACTCCTCGGGGGGTAGAGGTGGACTTTGTGCTTCCTATTCATGAGTCCAGTTTTCCATAAATCTCAGCCACCGTCAGCTATTGGAGACTTACAAGGGTCTGACTGCAGTTTATAGAATATCTCATGTATATGACATCCATAGGAAGGGCCCTGAGCCCTGTTTTCCAGCTGTTCTCCTACAATCATTTCTGCTTTTTACGGTCTACAACCCTCAATAAACGACTTGGAGTGTTAATTTGAATTGTTCTGCCAAGCAGCAGGGCTGTAAAATCCCCAATTAAGGTTGTACACCCAATCCTTGTAGTCAGGACTCCACATTTACATCAGGAGGTGACCTCAGAGCAACTCTGCTACAGCATTGTCATTGCCTTCATTCATAGACCGTCACTAACCGAGACCCTATTACTCACTGGAATAATCTGTAGATCCATCGTCACTTTTACGGGACACTTCAGCCATAACATCCTGCAGGCTTGGACCTTGGACAAGTTCAGCATTAGAGTCCAAGGATCCTCCTGTGGGCCCAGGCTCTACAATATAAATGGACACCAAACGTCCAGCAGAAGACAACCCAAGGATGCTTGGGCCTATATATCCAAGAGTTTGACGGAGGGTGGACTTTTATATGGTGGCATCATTTATATGGTGGTCCAAGAAACCCAACTCTGATATTACAGGCCTTTCTTATTCTTAGGTGGCTCGATAGATAAGTGTAGTCTTTGTTTCCTCTGAACGTGGTAACACTTATATTTTCCATTCAATAATGTTTTTTATGCAAGAAAAATATTTTTCCTTCACTCCATTTGCCCTTGTCCTAGAGATAACTTTGGGGGTGAATTAGGACGGTCTTGGGTATCTGGATTGGGTTTGGTTACATCAGCTTAAGACATTCAACCAAAGTGACCATTCAGGGACCATCACTGGAAGAGACCGTCTACTCGTCACTGGAAGAGACCGTCTACTAGTCACTGGAAGAGACCGTCTACTCGTCACTGGAAGAGACCGTCTACTCGTCACTGGAAGAGACCGTCTACTCGTCACTGGAAGAGACCGTCTACTCGTCACTGGAAGAGACCGTCTACTCGTAATGGGTTCTGGGCACAGATATAACAATGAGGACTTTATTGACTGCTAATTGGAGGAATTATATAGTGTTTAGTTTATACTTATTTCTGGTTTTGATTATGTTCAGTGTTGTCCTGCATTTTTATAGCTACGGTTTACCACTTCATGTTTATCTTAAAATTGTATTAGGTTCCTATTACAATATTATTGTATCGGAGTTGATTTTTCATCTATTTATTCCCCACGTTTCCTCATAATCTCCTTGGTCAGAAGTTCATCGATACGTGGTTAAAAGTCAACAGATGCAGGTCCCTCCTCGAGTTGTCCCTCCTCACTGTCAGACAAGGCTTCCTAGTCCCCTTGAAGTCAATGAGACCGGATCACTTGATACAACTGAGAACAGTGAATGAAGGAGATGTTTGAAGTTGTCCCTCATGTTGATATAATGACTGGGGGCTCGCTCTTGTCTTTCCTTTTTTCATTATCAAGTAGCTGTTGATTGTTTGGGAGTTCAATGAATAATGTGGAGAGCGGCCTGAAGGAGGAGGAGGAGGAGAAGGCAATCTGCTGGCCAAAGGGTAATCACATTCATAGTGTCAGGCTCATGGTGCCTCACACCTCACGCCATGATATACAATCATTGTTTCTGCCCTGAACCAATCAGCAGAACCCAAGTCTTTATCTATAAAGTATGAAAACCTCATATGAGTCATTAGAGGAAACTGCCAGAAATCAGAAAATGCTGCAATTGTGTTGGAGAAACATTTTCAAAATTTCTCCTTTCTAGGAAAATTTGAAATTTGGCCTCCAAAGGAAATGTTATTGAGACTAGATTTATGATGTAGAATACATGACAAAGAATTGAAGACACAAAACGCACCGATGTTACGGGCTCTTTCCATGTTGCCCCATGTTCTCGTAACTTTATCACTTGTCTCGGTGAGGATGAGGTCATCAGAAGGATAACCTGGCACCAGGTTCTTGATTAAGGAAGGAAAGAAAAGATGGAGAATAAGTGCAACAGAAAAGCAAGTGGTGAATCTTCTTTTTTAACTTTCGGTTTAAGACATTGGGGGAAATGGGGGATCCAAGACTAAACATGAACAAATATCCCAAACATGTGATTTGCATGATTTGCCAAGGTTTGCTCAGGTTCCCTTTCAAGGTTCAAGTTTCGATTGCTGAGACCCGGAGGTCATCAGAGCCATTAACAACTTCCTGGAGCCCCGGCGGGCATGGCCTGGTCCATTTTGATTTGCTCATCTCTATCCAAGACCAGATCTTTCTGATGGAAGCAAAGACTTATTCATAGACTGGATTTTTTCTACTGTATGACCATCAGCAGAAGAAATAAACCATGAGCCACCATGAAGAACTCAACACAAGGGATAATACTGGAGAAATGCTCGTCTTATGGGAGCTGGATAGTTGAGGGAACTCTTAGGATATTAGGTAGGGAACACACTTAGGACATTGGGTTGGCTCTGAAGATACTTGGGTCACCAGGTAGACTGTAAAAACTTGGGTCACAGAGTGGGCTTTGAGATACTTACAGTTACCAAGAAGATACTAAACATACTTGGAACACTAGATAGACCCTAAAGATATTTAGGCCCCTAAGTGGACCCTATTGGGACACTGGGGAGACACATGATTTATTTTCTACAAGTGCTAGATACTTGGGGCAGAGGAAGGGGATGTAGATATAATTCAATGTGGTTATGCCTGGAGTAAGGTTCATATTGGTAAAAAAGTCTAGTATTATTACACACCACAGAGTACAGTATCACGATTTTGTCTTCCCAGTTGGGGTTTGCAGTCCTTTCAGGTCTTTTCCATTTCTAGAAGGTTTTCTTTAGCATGTAAGGAAATGAATATTGATCCAAAATGTGTAAATATAGGAGGGGGGCATCTCCTCGTTCTACGGTGGCCATATCTCCTGAGAGGCTCTGGCCTTACACCAGGTCGGATCTTGCAGAGATTATAGTAAATGTGGTGGGGTGTTCACCTGGCCAACCCCCGTCCACTCCGAACTGGCAGAGATGAGACTATTTATGTACCTTTCCTCCAGAAAATTGCCAGAGAAGGCATAATAGACTGGCCCCAGGGACTCTGGATGCCCCAAATGTGGGAAGGGAATTGTTTATCTGGTTCATGTGCTGTGGGCCTACCAGGACATTCAGGAGATATGGGTATTGGATGTATAATGGGTTAGTTAAGGGTGGAGGTCAGCAAGGAAACTGATATATTGGGAAATAAAGACCGTTATGTAAAAATGGATGGAAGCCACCCACAAGGAGAGACTGGGAGGAATTGGGAAGGAAAAAGAAGTTGAGGAGATCTTATGAAATTAGGAGTTGGAGAAGGAGGAGTAATGAGTGGTCCTTGATATCTGGGGGGTTTAGCCGCCCTGGGGGAATGGGATACTAGGAAAGGAGAGGGGATGCCACATGGAAGCTGCCATGTCTACGGGATTTGTATTGTATCTATTTAATAACTAATGAAAATCAATAAGGTTAATCCTATCGGCGTGATGGATGGACTCCCAATCGTTACACTTTCTCTTTGATACGACAAATGTCTCTACAGCCCAACAATCGCTGCCGATGACCATCTGTTACCGGACACAAAAACTCAACAAGTTTTTGAAAGACCTGAGAAGCATTTGATTCCGTATTTACAAGAGCGAGATAAAGGGAATGGAGTCAATACACAAACATTCAGGGCGACACAAAGGACTGACAAAGGCCGAGGGAGGAAAATGAATAACAATGGCCCCTGCACTGTTTTCCTTCTCTCCATTATAACCTGAAAAGGCTGAGTTTTTACAAGGCTGCGGACGCTTTCTCTTTTTCAGGCAGGTCGTGTCCCCGGGCTTTTAAGAGACTTCATAGTGATGGCTTAGGACGGCCCATCACATGGAGGGGAAATTAGTCAAGGTTCTGATGTCTTCATGCAGAGCTGAGGTGGCCACCTGTCCATGGTGTTTGTAACTAATGTCAGATTATTTTGGCCTTCAAAGTCCAGACCCAAAAAGAGCAGATTCAGGAACACAATTGGGCGGATTTATCGGGGCTTGTAGGCCAGTTTTCTGGTGTACAAGTCCTGAAATAGATCACGGCCAAGAATTAGTGCCTAAGGGAGAAAAGGCACCAAGCGCCAGTGTATGATAAATCCCCCACAATGCCCTCCAGTGACTGACGCTGTCCATAAACCCTTGTCTAGATGGAGGACATGCATGGAAATTCAGCTATTTGGTTACAGTGGAAAAAGAAGTAGAATTAGTCCTTTGGGCCAAGACTAATCCAAGGAACAGTTGATGTGCTCCAGGGTCACCTGCTTCTGTAATGACAGAAATCTGCGTCTTATAAATTAGAGGACTAGTTGTATGATGACTTCTACTGGCTGCATCTGAGACACTCGCCAAGTGGGAGCTGAGATATTCACTAATTTGTAGACAAATACCCAAAGATAGGGATGAGAGGACCCAATCAGGTTTGGGTTCAGCCAAACCCAAACTTGTAAGTTCTGTTCAGCTTCAAGTACCAAAGCCAAACACTCACCTCCCCAATAACAAGATAGCGTGATAGACCCAAACCCGGTCGAGGACCCAAACCTACTTGTCACTACTCACAGATCTATAGCCAAGATACTCAATGATGTGTAATTGTACTAAAAAATGTGTATGTTATCGCTGTTCTGTGTTTATTACTCCTGTATTTAAGAGTCATGTACCAGGAACAAAAGCAACGGAGAGGAACCTGGACCAAACCAAACCAAAAAATGTGACCCTGAAGATATACAAACCTGAGAGATACCTAAACCTGAGAAGCCTCTGGACCTAAGAGGAACCTAGACCTTACAATCATCTAGACCTGAGGGAAACCTAAACTTGAGAAACATCTGGACCTGGGAGATACCCAGCCATGAGAAACATCTGGACCTGGGAGATACCTAAACCTGAGAAGCCTCTGGACCTGGGAGATACCTAAACCTGAGAAGCCTCTGGACCTGGGAGATACCTAAACCTGAGAAGCCTCTGGACCTGGGAGATACCTAAACCTGAGAAGCCTCTGGACCTGGGAGATACCTAAACCTGAGAAGCCTCTGGACCTGGGAGATACCTAAACCTGAGAAGCCTCTGGACCTGGGAGATACCTAATAGTGAGAAGCCTCTGGACCTGGGAGATACCCAGCCATGAGAAATATCTGGACCTGGGAGATACCTAAACCTGAGAAGCCTCTGGACCTGGGAGATACCTAATAGTGAGAAGCCTCTGGACCTGGGAGATACCTAAACCTTAGAAGCCTCTGGACCTGGGAGATACCCAGCCATGAGAAATATCTGGACCTCGGAGATACCTAAACCTGAGAAGCCTCTGGACCTGGGAGATACCTAATAGTGAGAAGCCTCTGGACCTGGGAGATACCCAGCCATGAGAAGCCTCTGGACCTGGGAGATACCTAAACCTTAGAAGCCTCTGGACCTGAGAGATACCCAACCATGAGAAACATCTGGACCTGGGAGATACCTAAAAGTGAGAAGCCTCTGGACCTGGGAGATACCCAGCCATGAGAAATATCTGGACCTGGGAGATACCTAAACCTGAGAAGCCTCTGGACCTGGGAGATACCCAGCCATGAGGAACATCTGGACCTGGGAGATACCTAAACCTGAGAAGCCTCTAGACCTGGGAGATACCTAAACCTGAGAAGCCTCTGGACCTGGGAGATACCTAATAGTGAGAAGCCTCTGGACCTGGGAGATACCTAATAGTGAGAAGCCTCTGGACCTGGGAGATACCTAAACCTTAGAAGCCTCTGGACCTGGGAGATACCCAGCCATGAGAAATATCTGGACCTCGGAGATACCTAAACCTGAGAAGCCTCTGGACCTGGGAGATACCTAATAGTGAGAAGCCTCTGGACCTGGGAGATACCCAGCCATGAGAAGCCTCTGGACCTGGGAGATACCTAAACCTTAGAAGCCTCTGGACCTGAGAGATACCCAACCATGAGAAACATCTGGACCTGGGAGATACCTAAAAGTGAGAAGCCTCTGGACCTGGGAGATACCCAGCCATGAGAAATATCTGGACCTGGGAGATACCTAAACCTGAGAAGCCTCTGGACCTGGGAGATACCCAGCCATGAGGAACATCTGGACCTGGGAGATACCTAAACCTGAGAAGCCTCTAGACCTGGGAGATACCTAAACCTGAGAAGCCTCTGGACCTGGGAGATACCTAATAGTGAGAAGCCTCTGGACCTGGGAGATACCTAATAGTGAGAAGCCTCTGGACCTGGGAGATACCCAGCCATGAGAAATATCTGGACCTGGGAGATACCTAAACCTGAGAAGCCTCTGGACCTGGGAGATACCTAAAAGTAAGAAGCCTCTGGACCTGGGAGATACCTAATAGTGAGAAGCCTCTGGACCTGGGAGATACCTAATAGTGAGAAGCTTCTGGACCTGGGAGATACCTAATAGTGAGAAGCCTCTGGACCTGGGAGATACCTAAAAGTAAGAAGCCTCTGGACCTGGGAGATACCTAATAGTGAGAAGCCTCTGGACCTGGGAGATACCTAATAGTGAGAAGCCTCTGGACCTGGGAGATACCTAATAGTGAGAAGCCTCTGGACCTGGGAGATACCTAAAAGTAAGAAGCCTCTGGACCTGGGAGATACCTAATAGTGAGAAGCCTCTGGACCTGGGAGATACCTAAACCTTAGAAGCCTCTGGACCTGAGAGATACCCAACCATGAGAAACATCTGGACCTGGGAGATACCCAGCCATGAGAAGCCTCTGGACCTGGGAGATACCTAAACCTGAGAAGCCTCTGGACCTGGGAGATACCTAAACCTGAGAAGCCTCTGGACCTGAGAGATACCTAAACCTGAGAAGCCTCTGGACCTGGGAGATACCTAAACCTGAGAAACACCTAGACCTAAAAATCTAGACTTTGGCCATAAAAGTATCTAGAACTATTCTCCAGTTGGATATCAGGGGACACCTGATATTTGATTGGACCAGAGAAGTATGTAAACCAGAGAGACACCTGGATATCTGGTTTTAAGTGACACCAGGTCCGAGGAGAGATCTGGACCTGAAGGATAAATGGGCTACAGAAGTATTTAGAAGTAAGGGGCACCAGGTCCTGTGAGATATTTGGATCTTAGAGACACCAGGTCCTGTGAGTTATTTGGATCTTAGAGACACCTGGTCCTGTGAGATATTTGGATCTTCGAGACACCAGGTCCTGTGAGATATTTGGATCTTCGAGACACCAGGTCCTGTGAGATATTTGGATCTTAGAGACACCAGGTCCTGTGAGTTATTTGGATCTTAGAGACACCTGGTCCTGTGAGATATTTGGATCTTCGAGACACCAGGTCCTGTGAGATATTTGGATCTTAGAGACACCAGGTCCTGTGAGATATTTGGAACTTCGAGACACCAGGTCCTGTGAGACATTTGGATCTTTCGGACACCAGGTCCTGTGAGATATTTGGATCTTAGAGACACCTGGTCCTGTGAGATATTTGGATCTTCGAGACACCTGGTCCGCAGAGATCCCTGGATCTGAGAGGATTTAGACCTCATCTCATTCATGTTGGTGGCCGAGATGAGAAGGTCAATTAGAGCAGTAGAAAGGATAATGTGCATGTTTATAGGGACCCATCAATCTCCTCTGCCCAGAGAAGTAACTTGAAGCTCCTGAACCCTAAGGCCAATGCCCCCCACTCCATTAATCTTCTTCTAGTGCCGAGGACCCGCAGTCATTGTGACCCAACATTTTTTCCAATTGTCGCCTCTGAATAACCACAACTTGTGTTTCTTTTGGTTCTGAACGAAAACGTATTTTGTGCATCTAAGGTCAAATCTTTATTGGAAAATGGATAGAAAAAACTTGATTTTTAATAAAAAAAACCCCCCTTTGAAATAAAAGGAAACAAAAACATCAGATATTTTTTATCTTGTTACAAAAATTCTTTTCTCTCTAATGACTCAGAGAACAAAGTTAATTGGTTGATTGCTATGTTAATGAGATGAATGGCAAAACACCGGCCCCGGGGCACGTCCCCTCCCCCTCTGTTATAGCCGATGGGAGGAGATCACTGAGGAATTTCATAAAATGCCAATTTTGTTGCACATGAAGCAAAAGGACAACCAAGATTCCTGAGTATTTAGGGTCCAGTCAGATGAAATGACAACTGCATCCAGCGAGATCTGACCTACAGCCACAACAACCCTGGGGTAATGCAGGAATTACCCTTATAGAGGTGTCACACCCTGTATTATACCCCAGAGCTGCACTCACTATTCTGCTGCTGGTGCAGTCACTGTGTACATACATGACATTACTTATCCTGTACTGATCCTGGGTTACATCCTGTATTATACCCCAGAGCTGCACTCACTATTCTGCTGCTGGTGCAGTCACTGTACATACATGACATTACTTATCCTGTACTGATCCTGAGTTACATCCTGTATTATACTCCAGAGCTGCACTCACTATTCTGCTGCTGGTGCAGTCACTGTGTACATACATGACATTACTTATCCTGTACTGATCCTGAGTTACATCCTGTATTATACTCCAGAGCTGCACTCACTATTCTGCTGCTGGTGCAGTCACTGTGTACATACATGACATTACTTATCCTGTACTGATCCTGAGTTACATCCTGTATTATACCCCAGAGCTGCACTCACTATTCTGCTGCTGGTGCAGTCACTGTGTACATACATGACATTACTTATCCTGTACTGATCCTGAGTTACATTGTGTATTATACCCCAGAGCTGCACTCACTATTCTGCTGCTGGTGCAGTCACTGTGTACATACATGACATTACTTATCCTGTACAGATCCAGAGTTACATCCTGTATTATACCCCAGAGCTGCACTCACTATTCTGCTGCTGGTGCAGTTACTGTGTACATACATGACATTACTTATTTCTGTGAGCACTATGGTGGGGTGTCCTGGGTGTTAGGATGGGGGGGGTCACAAGCATTACCTCTTCTGCTGCAGAGGGGGCGCCCTCTGGGGGTGGTATCTTCCACCATCAGATTTGGGGACAGAACACACACATTTGTATAATTTTTGGGGTGAGATTTGTAGTTCCCTGTTGTGGGATTCGCCAGGAGAAGGTTCCAGATCTGGTCCCGTGGAGACGTCTCTGCACAATAAGATTCTCAGCAGAAAAGGATTAGAGGATAAATCCGTGGAATTAGGGGGAGCTCTGCCCCCCCCCCCTCTGTCCCCAGCAGGACCACGTCCACAAATCCTACTACCTACCTGTCATCGTACTACCCACCTGTCATTTTTATTGAGCAGATTTACTTCCTCGCTTGTGCCGACATCTTCTTATAGATGCACAAAAAAAACTGATGTGACAAGGAGGCGGGGTCTGTTTGACTTGGTAAGAAAGGAGGTGTGGCTTAAAGTGACCATCAGCCAGGAATATTCCCACCTCTGGGTGTGGATCGCGTCGTGTCAGGCGGAGGAGAACGTCTCAGGTTTTGTCTGGAATGGGTTATAAAAATTTAGTAATTGATGGTAATAGCTGCACAAATAATGGGCCGGGACCTCATCCTGACCAAGCTACACGTTCATAGCGGACATCATTGTCAGCCTCAGGCTCCTCCTAGAAATTCGAGGACCAGTAAAACGTCTGATTTGTTACAATGTATCAAGATATCTGGGGAAACCCGTAAGAAATAAGGATCCCCTCAGGGGGTCTCAATGCTGCCCACCGGGTCCCGGGTTCGGATGGACAGTAAAGGAGTCATGTGACCAGTGAGAGGTGTGAAGTTGTGTCTCTATGGTGGTGCGAAGGTTTGATATCCAGAAGCTTTTCATGGGATTTCACCCCAAAAATATAAGATGGAACTCGATGGAAACTTCTTGTCACATGTTCACTGATGGCATCTGAGGACATGACAGGGGATCACAGCGCATTCATTACTCACATCTGAGGGTTCGTTACTATGTTTCACTTCGGCATAGATCTTCTGAGAAGCAGCATCAAGCCTGACACACTGTGACAATCCCTCAGCTGTATGAGAGTTTACATGTAGAATCGGTGAATGTGTACAGACAGGAATGAGCCGCAGCAGTGGGCCGCCCCATTGTTCTCCAGGAGAAGCAGAAGCCCCCGGACCTCACTCCTGGTAGTAATGGGCTACACATTCTCTCCTTGGCCTGTGGCTCTCCCGTGTGGCCAAAGAGAAGAATTACACTTCACAATGAAATAAATTACATCAGATTCTTCAGATTTTTCAATTCAGAGAAGAAATGCAGAGATTATTTTAGGATCCAAATCAGCAATATCTAAAATTAGACTGTTTGTGGCCTCAAAAACCTTGTTCTGACCCTAAAGTTCTCCAATCATTTAGAAAAAAACTTGTACGCCCCTCATGAGGTGACTGTACCCCACCAATATGGTGTCCTAGACTGTATCCCACCACCGAGGTGTCCTAGACTGTATCCCACCACCGAGGTGTCCTAGACTGTATCCCACCACCGAGGTGTCCTAGACTGTATCCCACCACCGAGGTGTCCTAGACTGTATCCCACCACCGAGGTGTCCTAGACTGTATCCCACCACCGAGGTGTCCTAGACTGTATCCCACCACCGAGGTGTCCTAGACTGTATCCCACCACCGAGGTGTCCTAGACTGTATCCCACCACCGAGGTGTCCTAGACTGTATCCCACCACCGAGGTGTCCTAGACTGTATCCCACCACCGAGGTGTCCTAGACTGTATCCCACCACCGAGGTGTCCTAGACTGTATCCCACCACCGAGGTGTCCTAGACTGTATCCCACCACCGAGGTGTCCTAGACTGTATCCCACCACCGAGGTGTCCTAGACTGTATCCCACCACCGAGGTGTCCTAGACTGTATCCCACCACCGAGGTGTCCTAGACTGTATCCCACCACCGAGGTGTCCTAGACTGTATCCCACCACCGAGGTGTCCTAGACTGTATCCCACCACCGAGGTGTCCTAGACTGTATCCCACCACCGAGGTGTCCTAGACTGTATCCCACCACCGAGGTGTCCTAGACTGTATCCCACCACCGAGGTGTCCTAGACTGTATCCCACCACCGAGGTGTCCTAGACTGTATCCCACCACCGAGGTGTCCTAGACTGTATCCCACCACCGAGGTGTCCTAGACTGTATCCCACCACCGAGGTGTCCTAGACTGTATCCCACCACCGAGGTGTCCTAGACTGTATCCCACCACCGAGGTGTCCTAGACTGTATCCCACCACCGAGGTGTCCTAGACTGTATCCCACCACCGAGGTGTCCTAGACTGTATCCCACCACCGAGGTGTCCTAGACTGTATCCCACCACCGAGGTGTCCTAGACTGTATCCCACCACCGAGGTGTCCTAGACTGTATCCCACCACCGAGGTGTCCTAGACTGTATCCCACCACCGAGGTGTCCTAGACTGTATCCCACCACCGAGGTGTCCTAGACTGTATCCCACCACCGAGGTGTCCTAGACTGTATCCCACCACCGAGGTGTCCTAGACTGTATCCCACCACCGAGGTGTCCTAGACTGTATCCCACCACCGAGGTGTCCTAGACTGTATCCCACCACCGAGGTGTCCTAGACTGTATCCCACCACCGAGGTGTCCTAGACTGTATCCCACCACCGAGGTGTCCTAGACTGTATCCCACCACCGAGGTGTCCTAGACTGTATCCCACCACCGAGGTGTCCTAGACTGTATCCCACCACCGAGGTGTCCTAGACTGTATCCCACCACCGAGGTGTCCTAGACTGTCTCCCACCACCGAGGTGTCCTAGACTGTCTCCCACCACCGAGGTGTCCTAGACTGTCTCCCACCACCGAGGTGTCCTAGACTGTCTCCCACCACCGAGGTGTCCTAGACTGTCTCCCACCACCGAGGTGTCCTAGACTGTCTCCCACCACCGAGGTGTCCTAGACTGTCTCCCACCACCGAGGTGTCCTAGACTGTATCCCACCACCGAGGTGTCCTAGACTGTATCCCACCACCGAGGTGTCCTAGACTGTATCCCACCACCGAGGTGTCCTAGACTGTCTCCCACCACCGAGGTGTCCTAGACTGTCTCCCACCACCGAGGTGTCCTAGACTGTCTCCCACCACCGAGGTGTCCTAGACTGTCTCCCACCACCGAGGTGTCCTAGACTGTATCCCACCACCGAGGTGTCCTAGACTGTATCCCACCACCGAGGTGTCCTAGACTGTATCCCACCACCGAGGTGTCCTAGACTGTATCCCACCACCGAGGTGTCCTAGACTGTATCCCACCACCGAGGTGTCCTAGACTGTATCCCACCACCGAGGTGTCCTAGACTGTATCCCACCACCGAGGTGTCCTAGAATGTATCCCACCACTGAGGTGTCCTAGACTGTATCCCACCACTGAGGTGTCCTAGACTGTATCCCACCACTGAGTTGTCCTAGACTGTATCCACCACTGAGGTGCCCTAGACTGTGAATATTACACACATAAATATATAACTGTAGACAATATACTGCACATAAATATATACCAGCAGGGAATATACTACACATGAATATATATCTACAGGTAATACTAAACATAAATATATAGTGGCAGGGAATATACTGCACAAAAATATATACCAGCGGGGAAAATTACATACATGCATAAATACCAGCATGGAATAATCTTACTCAAATAAATAATGGCAGGGAATATACCGCATAAAAATATATAATGGTAGGGAACATTACATACAAATAAATATCAACAGTAAGTATATTAAACAAGAAAATATAAAGCAGCAGGTAATATAATGTACATAAATATATACTAGCAAGGAAAATACTGCACACATATATATATACCAGTGGGGAATCTACTGTAGACAAATTTATAACAGCGTGGAATATACTGCAGATATAATTATACAACAACAGGGAATATTAAACACAAATGTATAAAAGGAGGTAAATTTAAACACATAAATATATAATAGCAAGGAATATACTGCACATGAATATATACCAGCAGGCAATTTTACACACATATATATTTACCAGCAGAGAATATTACACACTTAAATATATACTAGTGGGAATGTGATGTAGACATAAATATTTAACATCAGAGAATATTATACACAAATGAATAACAGGATAAAAAATTATGTAAATATATATCAGCAGTGAATATTAAACACAAAAATATAACAGTAGGGAATATACCAAATATAAATATATGGCAGCAGAAAAAATAATGCAGACATAAGTATATGCCAGCAGTGAATATTACACACAAAAATATAAATATATAGCAGCAGCGAAAATAATGCAGACATAAGTATATGCCAGCAGTGAATTTTACACACATATATACCAGCAGGGAATATACCACACATACATTTATACTAACATAGAATATAGTTTATATATAAATATATAATGGCAGGGAATATACTGCACATAAATATTTAACAGCAAGAAATATACTATACATAAATATATACCATCATGGAATATACTGTATATAAATATATACCAGCAGGAAATATACTGTAGACATAAATATATAACAGCAGGGAATATACTGCACATAAAAATATATTAGCTTTGAATATTACATACATAAATATATACCAGCAGATAATATACTGAATATAAATTTATAATAGAAGGGAATAATACTGTAGATGTAAATATATATCAGCAAGAAATATTACAAACAAAAAATATAATGGGGCATATACTGCACATAAATATAAAACAACAGGAAATATTAGACATGAATATATAACAGCAGGGAATATATTGCACACAAATATATACACCAGCGGAGAATATGATGTAGACATTACACACAAATATAAAATATAATGAAAACATAAATATATAACGGCAGGGAATATTACATACAAATACCAGCAGTGAGTATACTACACACATAAATATATACCAGCAGGGAATAAACTGCACATAAATATATAACAGCAGGGAATATTATGTACGTAAATACCAACTGAGAATCTGCCACCTATAAATATATATATATTAAGAGGGTAAATACTGCACATAAATATATAGCAGAAGAGAAAATACTGCAGAGATAAATATATACTAGCCTAAAAATATATAGTGCAGACTTAAATATATACCAGCGGGGAATATATAGTGCACACAAATATATAACAGCAGGGGATATTCCCCACATAAATATATATTAGCAGGGTATATACTGCACATAAATATATACCAGTAGAGAATGCACTGCACATAAATATATAGCAGCAGAAAATATAAAGCACATAAACATATACCAGCAGTGAATTTATATTTATAAAAAAATAATAAATGTATAACAGGAAGGAAAATTATGCATATAAATATATATACATATTATTAACTGCTGTTATAAGGTAATATACCACACATAAATATATACCAGCTAGGAATATACTGTAGACAAATATATAATAGCAGGGAATATACTGCATACAAATATTTACCAGCAGGCAATATACTATAGACATAAATTTATACAAGGAGGGAATATTACACACAAATATATAGCAATAGGAAATATACTGCACATAAATATATAACAGCAGGGAATATACTGTGCACAAATATATACCAGCTGGGAATATACTATACACAAATATATACCAGCTAGGAATATTACACAAATATATACCAGCAGGGAATATACTGTGCACTTAAGTATATAACTGCAGGGAACATGACAAATAAATATCGGCAGTGAATATACTACATACATAAACAGGGAATATACTGCTCACCTACATATATGCTAGCAGGGAATATACATCATATAAATAAATAACAGCAGTGAATATTATACAGAATTATATAGCAGCAGGGATTATATTGCACTTAAATATAAACCATCAGGAAATATCCTATATATATGAAGATATACCAGCAGGAAATATACTGTACATAAATGTATACCGGCAGGAATTATGCTGTAGACATAAATTTATACCAGCAGGCATTATACTGCACATAAATTTATTCCAGCAGGGAATATACCAGTGGGGAATATTATGCACATAAATATATACCAGCAATGAAAATAGACATAAATACAGTAGGGAATTTTAAACACCTGTAACCCAGCAGGGAAAAAACTGTAAATTGAGGGGTAAAACAGCAGAGAATATTACACAAAAATACCAACAATGGGTGTACTCCATACAAATACATAGCAGCAGAAATTATACTGCATATAAATATATAACGGCACAGAATATTACACACATTCATACACCAGTAGGCAATATACTAAATATAAATATATACCGCAAGGTTAAATAATGAAGACATAAATATATAACTGCTGGGAATTTTATACACATATGTGCCAGCAGGGAATATACTGTATAAAAGTAATAATGACAGGGAATATTACACAAATACCAACAGTGAGCATACTACACACAAATATATAGCAGCAAGGAATATTCTGAACATAAATATATACCAGCAGGGAACATACCAGAAATAAATATATAATAACAGGGAATATACTGCCCATAAATATATACTAGCAGGGAATAAACCAACCATAAATATGCACCAGCAGGGAATATACTGCACATAAATATATACCAGCAGAGAATATTACACACAATTATATACCAGCAGAGAGAATACCACACATTAATGTATACTAGCACAAAATATACCACAGATAAATATGTACCAGCATGGAAGATACTGCATATAAAAAAATACTAGCAGGAAATATACTGCAAATAGATATATACAAGCAAGGAATATACTGTACATAAATATATACCAGCGGAGAATAAACTATAGGCATATATATAACGGCAGGGAATATTACACACAAATGTATAACAGGGGGGAATATACCACACAAATATATACTAGTAGAGAATATACTGTACACACACACACACATATATACATACACACACAAGCAGGGAATATACTGTGCATAAATATATTCCAGCAGGAAATATTCTGCACATAGATATATACCAGCAGGGAATATACCACACATAAATATATATCAGCATGGAAAATACTGCACACAAGTATATAACTGCAGGAGAAAGATAGTGCAGACCTCCAGGGTAAAGAAAGGATTTTTATTTGTGTATACTCACAAAGTATCAGTAAAAACACGCGTATCAGTAAAAGCATGTAGCATCAAACACCTTGCCCGACCCAGTTTTCGTCTCTTCAGGCTTCTTCTGATGCCCACGTTTACGGGGGTGATACGAGGACTGGCTCTGGGTCCATAGGAGGGAGACGGAAAGTAAATCAGCGTGCCTTGGCGATCTTCTATTTTTAACCTGTGAATAGGTGGTGAGACCACTCATTCTACTATTCATTGATAAGAGTTGAGCACTGACACTGACTGACTTTTTTTTTGGGGGGGGAGATTACCAAGTCAGTAGCTCCTCACATTTTATTCTCCAGCTTCAGAACAGTGAATTTTCTACATTTGTACATAAATATATACCAGCAGGGAATATACTGCACACAAATTTATAACAGTAGGGAATTTTATACACAAATGTATAACAGGAGGAAAAATTATACACATAAATATATACCAGCATGGAATATTACATATACAAATATATACCAGCAGATAACATACTGCAGATAAATATATACCCACAAGGAATATTCAAATATATACCAGCAGGTAATATACCGATACTGTGCATAAAGATATACCAGCAAGGGATATTACACACAAATATAAGCAAGCAGGAAATACCACACACAATTATATACTAGCAGAGTATATACTGCACATAAATATATGCTATCAGGGAAGATACTGCACACCTAAATATATGCAAACGGGGAATTTTATATTCATAAATATATACTAGCAGGGAATATACTGTACACTTAAGTATATAAAGGCAGGGAACATTACACACAAATAAATACCAGCAGTTAGTATACTGTATACTGCATACAGAAATATATAGCAGTAGGGAATATACTGCATATAAATATATCCCAGCATGGAATATACAGCAAATCCTAAATTTATGCTAATGGGAGATATACTGCAGAAATAAATATATTACAGCAGGGAATATCATACACATAAATATATAACAGCAGGAATGTTATATACATAAATATATAGCAGCATGGAACATACTTCAGATAAATATATACCAGCTGAGAATATACCACACATTAATATATGCCAGCATGAAATATACTGTACACATCTATATACACCAACAAGGAATAAACCACACATAAATATATACCAGCAGGGAATATTACACACATTAATATTTACCAGGAGGAAACATACTGCATATACATATTTAACATCAGGGAATATACTGCATATAAAGATATACCAGTAGGGAATAATACACACAAATATATTCCAGCAGGAAATATACCATAAATAAGTATATACCAGCAGGGAATATACTGTAGACATAAATATATTACAGAAGGTACTATTACATATATATGTAAAATCCCTGACTTTATATATTAATGTCTACAGTTCATTTCCCGTTGGTATATATTTGTTTTCAGTATTCCGTGCTGGTATATATTTATATGCAGTATCAAAAAAATGATATGCAGTATATTCCTTGCTGCTATAACTGTGCTTAGTATACTCACTGCTGGTATTTATGTGTAATGTTTCCTGCCTTTAAATACAGTATATTCCTTGCTTGTATATATTTTAGTATATGATTTTTCCTCCTGTTATGTATTTGTAACTGGAGGAAAAAATAAAACACATAAATATATACCGACAGGGAATATTATACATATAAATATATACTAGCCGGGAATATACTGTGCATAAATATATACCAGCAGGGAAAATACTGCAAAAAAATATAAACTAGTATATGTCTATGTAAGTAGACAAATATTTATCAGCAGGGAATATACTTCACATAAATATATAACAGCAGGAAATATAATGTAGACACAAATATATACCGACAGGGAATATACTGGACAAAAATATATACCAGCAGGGAAGAAACTGCAGACATAAATCTATTACAGCAGGGAATATGGTATACATATAAATGTATAACAGCTGGGAATATACTGCCCACTTAAATATATTACATCGGGGAATATACTGTAGATATATATATATATATATATATATATATATATATATATATTACGGCAAGTGTTTTGCATGTAAATTGTCCCACCTGTGAGCATTATGCATGGTTGTGTCCAAGTACACAGGATACACCCTCTGGTCGCGGGTTAAACATCAAATGAGGAAAAGTCTGTAAAATCCAGCACTTAAAATAAATCTTTTTATTACTTCATCACATTAAAATCCTTCTGCGTACAAAAAGTTACAAACAGCTCCGCGTTTTGAGTTCAAAGACTCTTCATCATGGTGATCATTAGAGATGAGCGAGTATACTCGTCCGAGCTTAATGCTCGTTTGTGTATTAGCGTACTCGAAACGGCTCGTTGCTCGGACGAGTATCTCGCCTGCTCGAGAACGAGCTTTCACTTAAGGATCTTTTAAGTGAAGAACAGTGAACCCAGTGAACACGGTAAACACGGTGAAGAACACATTGCAGATGTTCCGTACATTTGCTAACTTAGCAGAAGACATGAGTAGAGAACAGTGTTCTTCACAATAGTATGTGAAGAACAATGGGGCAGATTTACTTACCCGGCCCATTCGCGATCCAGCAGCGCGTTCTCTGCAGTGAATTCGGGTCTTCCGGCGATTCACTAAGGTAGTTCCTCTGCCGTTCACCAGATGTCGCTGCTGCGCTGAAGTCCGCTGATGCCCGCTGGAATGCCCTGAAATTCACCGGCCTATACCTGGTGAAGGTAAGTGCAAGTTTCGCGACAAATTTTTTTTAAAAATGCGGCGGTTTTTCCGAATCCGTCGGGTTTTCGCTCTGCCACGCCCCCGATTTCCGTCGCGTGCATGCCAGTGCCGATGCGCCAAAATCCGATCGAGTGCGCCAAAATCCCGGGGCAATTCAGGGGAAATAGGCGCAAAGCGGAAATATTCGGGTAACACGTCGGGAAAACGCCAATCGGGCCCTTAGTAAATGACCCCCAATATGTGTGAAGAACACATTGCAGATGTATAACACGGGTCCTTGTCCTTTTTGAAGTTCCACGAATATTCCATTGAATTAAAAAAACGAAGAAACAAAACTGACTTCCTTATTTCTCAATAAAATGACACATTTTATTGGTCCCCTTGAGCATTTTAGTGCTCGCTCATCTCTAGTGATCATGTATTCAGAAAACCCTCCTATAATATCCAATAATATCCTGAACAGATGTAAAAATATTATCTAATCATGACGTAGAGAGAACGTGGAGAAGAGCAGAGGGCGGTCGGCCCAGGGTGGCGGATAACCGGGTTTATATAAAAACACAAACATACAGAAAATTAAATCAGAATTAGAGATGAGCGAGCACTAAAATGCTCGGGTGCTCGTTACTCGAGTCAAACTTTTCCCGATGCTCGAGTGCTCGTATCCAATAACGAGCCCCATTGAAGTCAATGAAAGACTCGAGCATTTTTCAAGGGGACCAATAAAATGTGTCATTTTATTGAGAAATAAGGAAGTCAGTTTTGTTTCTTCTTTTTCTTTATTCAATGGAATATTCATGGAACTTCAAAAAGGAGAATGACCCGTGTTATACATCTGCAATGTGTTTTTCACACATATTGTTCTTCACATACTATTGTGAAGGCCACCGTTCTGCTCTCTGTTATCAGATGTACGGATCTTCAGTGATTTTCAGTGAAGAACACATTGCAGATGTTTCCATACATCTGCTAACTTATCAGAGGACACGAGTGCAGAACTGTGTCACTGTTCTTCACTGTCTTTTCCTCATTAAATGCTCGATCTCGAGCTGGCGAAATATTCGTCCGAGCAATGAGCCATTTCGAGTACTCTCATACACGAACGAGCATCAAGCGTAATCCATGACCGGAATGTAGAACAGCAAAGATAGATACAAGATGGAAGATCTTTAGATTTAGTAAATCCTTACCCTATAACCTCTATCATCCATGGATCACCTGAGCTACACAGGGGAGTATCCCCCCCCTCACCCCCCATTATAACAGGAATTGGCTCTTGGTGACATCCATTGGTCCAGAGGGTAACGGCTGCCGTCCTTCATGTTCTGGATGAATTTGAGTGGAGACACGAGTACAGGGGGGCTACCGGTCATAGGGCGCCCCTGTCCTCGGGAATACCACATGATGTTACCTTAGAGGCTTTACCTGCTTACAGTGAAAACCTAAAATAATTTTTATGATCGGCCTCAGCTAATTTCTTTAATTATCATTTTGTTCTCATTCAGTGACGAGGACCTTCCTACAAATTGAGTTTGGGCACAAAGTTCTCCCCCCCCCCCCCCTGGCAAATCGTGTTATGTCGTGGTGGGAGGAGAACTTCATCTACACTTCTGCAAATCCTTATGTCCATCCTGTTATTTATCACGGCAGATTTATAGAAGACGACGCGTTATTAGTGGGGATCTGAGCTGTGAAACGTTCTTGGGCAACATTCATGGAAATCATCTTAATTTGCATTTTCCTGGGGATTGTTTTTGGATAAGGTGAAGTTTCTTGATTTAACACTGCAAATAAAAAAAAATCTACAGGCGGTCCCCTACTTAAGGACACCCGACTTACAGACTCCTCCTAGTTACAGACAATCCCTCTGCCCCCTGTGACCTCTGGTGACCTCTCTGGATTCTTTCCTATAGTCCCGGATTGCAATAATCAGCTGTAAGGTGTCTGTAATGAAGCTTTATTCATAATCCTTGGTCCTATTACAGCTAAAAATTTAGAAATTTTGCCTGTAACTACAATTATAAAATACACAGTTTCGACTTACATACAAATTCAACTTCAGAACAAACCTATGGTCCATATCTAGTTGGTAACCCGGGGACTGCCTGTACTTGGCGAGTAGAGACGTCCACCTTTGTGGAGCCAATAGCAGGTCACACAATACTAGAGGCAGGAAGTTGTCATCTCACGCCATAAAAGCCTTTCCCATAGGTGAACACGTAAGAAGAAACTGCACAGATAGTAACATATTCATGAAACAATGTGACAGGAAGGGGCTGGAAAGACTGGACGCTTACGCTTTCGTGGCATAGATACAACAAGGTGCTGGAAGCTCCTCAGAGATTTTGCTCCATAGTGACATGATGGCATCACACAGTTGCCGCTGATTTGATCTGCCCATTCTCCTCTGACCTCTGGCATCAACAAGGCATTTCCGCCCACAGAACTGCCGCTCACTGGATGTTTTTTCTTTTTTGGACCATTCTCTGTAAACCCTAGAGATGGTTGTGCGTGAAAATCCCAGTAGATCAGCAGTTTCTGAAATACTCAGACCAGCCCTTCTGGCACCAACAACCATGCCACGTTCAAAGGCCACAAATCCCCTTTCTTCCCCATACTGATGCTCGGGAGAACTGCAGGAGATTGTCTTGACCATGTCTACATGCCTAAATGCACTGCCGCCATGTGATTGGCTGATTAGAAATTAAGTGTTAACGAGCAGTTGGACAGGTGGACCTAATAAAGTGGCCGGTGAGTGTATGTAACATCATAATAACACTAAATAAAGAAAATATTTTTAGAAGTTTTCTGGGTAATAGTTTCCAGTCTGTAGCGAGAAGGGAAGACCTTTAGGATCCAGTTTGTCGCCAACTACTAAAGTGATAAAAACTGCCAAAAATCTGAACCTTGGTTATGGGTAAAGGGATTCCATAGGCGCAACACATGTCCGAACGTTAGAAAAGAAAGTTTTTGAGAATGAAGGCAAAACCTATAACATAAAATGGTTCATGGATTGTGACACTTGTTCTGCGATTTATGATAAAGAGAGTTTATGCTGCAATACAAATATGTAGGCGGCGCCTTTCGTAAAATAAAAACAAGAATAACTGAGCATTTATCGGATTTTTGTATGAGAAGGATGTTAATTTGATGAACTAATAAAAAAGAGATTTATTATATGTGCTGGATTTTATGGACTTTTTCTCGAATATAAAATGGCAAGCAATACTAAATTCAAATGTATAACAAGAGGAAAACATATACATATATATGTGTGTGTGTGTGTCATTATCCCATCCATTATATATTTATGTCTACATTATATTTCCCATTTTTATATATTTTTGTGCAGTATATTCCCTGCTGGTATTTATTTACATACAGTGTAATACCTGCTGCTATATATTTATGTGTGTAGTATACTCACTGCTGGTATTTGTGTGTAATGTTTCCTGCCTTTATATACTTAAGTGTACTTTATATACTTAACAGTATATTCCCTGCCGACATATATTTATGTACTGTATATTCCTAGCTACTATATGTTTATGTGTAGTATATTCCCTGTTGGTATATATTTATGTGTTTAATTTTTGATCCAGTTACAAATATATAACAGGAGGATAAATTATACACATAAATATATAACAGCAGGGAAAATACTGCAAATAAATATAAACCAGCAGGAAATATACCACACATAAGCATATACCAGCAGGGAATATACTTTAGATATAAATATGGAACAACAGAGATTATTACATATATATGTAATTAATTATATATATATATATATGTAATAATCACTGCTGTTCTATATTTATAGTTACAGTATATTCCCTGCGGTTCTATATTCATATGCAGTATATTACCTGCTGCCATATATTCATGTGTGTAGTATACTCAATGCTGGTATTTGTGAGCAATGTTCCCTGCCTTTATATACTTAAGTGTACAGTATATTCCCTGCTGGTATATATTTATGTATATAATTTATCCTCCTGTTATATATTTGCAACTGAACTACTACTGGTTTCGTAGTAGTTTAAGCCAATTCTGGGCCCCAGGCTGGGCTGATTGTGGCCTCTCCAGCAGTCTTGATTTTTTAAATAATCCGATGTTTAGTGCATAAAAATAGTTACAGCAAAACGTGTTGCTCAGAAACTGAAACATAACTAAAATTATAAAATGGGGAGTCTTACATGGATACATTACCAGAACCTAGCTTACACTATTACAGTATAGTAGCCAAAATGGTCATGGTGCCACAGCAGTATCCAATATACTGTAGTGACAGTCCCCCCCCCACAGTAGTCAATATAGTGACAGTCCCCCAACAGTATCCAATATAGTGACAGTCCCCCGACAGTACCCAATATAGTGACAGTCCCCCGCCAGTATCCAATATGGTGACAGTCCCCGCACAGTAGTCAATATAATGACAGTCCCCCGACAGTACCCAATATAGTGACAGTCTCCCGACAGTACCCAATATAGTGACAGTCCCCCGCCAGTATCCAAAATAGTGACAGTCCCCCGACAGTATCCAATATAATGACAGTCCCCCGACAGTACCCAATATAGTGACAGTCTCCCGACAGTACCCAATACAGTGACAGTCCCCCGCCAGTATCCAAAATAGTGACAGTCCCCCGACAGCATCCAATATAATGACAGTCCCCCGACAGTATCCAATATAATGACAGTCTCCCGACAGTACCCAATATAGTGACAGTCCCCCACCAGTATCCAAAATAGTGACAGTCCCCCGACAGTATCCAAAATAGTGACAGTCCCCCGCCAGTATCCAATATAGTGACAGTCCCCCGACAGTACCCAATATAGTGACAGTCTCCCGACAGTACCCAATATGGTGACAGTCCCCCGACAGTATCCAATATGGTGACAGTCCCCGCACAGTAGTCAATATAGTGACAGTCCCCCGACAGTACCCAATATAGTGACAGTCCCCCGACAGTATCCAATATGGTGACAGTCCTCCCACAGTAGTCAATATAGCGACAGTCTCCATGACAGGAGTTACCCTTGATGACGGCCCTGGAAGGAATGCTCAACAACTTAGGTAATATCACAATCTTAATAAGACTTACTCCATCCACCATCTTCATAAGACCTACTCAACAGAACAGAAGAGATGATGAAGGACATCAGTGACGCCTTGATAGATCCAGAGGATGGAGCATTGCTGGCCCTCGCTCTAGGTTTTACATAAAATAATTGAATCCAACAATACATTTTTCCCCCAAACCAAATTTTTTCAATACTTTGCAGAGGAAGTTCCCGTTTCATGTTCTCGTAGGCTTTAGTCAGGAGGCGTCTGCCTCCTGCACCATCTCATCATCAGAGAAGTCCCTGGCGATGTTATGCCAGGCCTCCGGGCAATCCTTGTGCAGGTGCCCAATCTCTCCGCAGAGGTTACATCGGACAGTATCACAGGTGGCTCTGAGATGGCCGACCTCCCCGCACAGGTTACACTTTACCACAGTACATATTTTGGCCATGTGACCGATCCTACCGCACCTAAAGCACTTCCGTGGTTGCCCTGGGTAGAAACAGACACCATAGAAGGAGTTGGGGAGGTGCAGGGTGATATTATTATACTGGCGCAGTTTCACCAGAACCTTCCACCCTCCAATCCAGATGGAATCACTGTCTCTATTCTTAGTGAGGTCAGACACCAGATCACAATGGCGCCTGAGCCACACCAGAATATCCTGAGGGGGAACAGACTCATTCCAAAAGATGATATTTACCACTACGGTACCTGGCCTGGATATGGGGACAAACACGAACTTACACCAGCCGTCAGTGTCCCTGAACTGGGGGAGTTTATCCCAGAACCTATCCAGACTAGACATGAGCTTAAAGTGGTTGTCCGAGAGTTGTGAAAAAAACTAAAGGTGGCTGCTTAAAAAAATAAAGATCTACTTACTTTCCGGCGCCCTCCGGTGTCCCGCGCTGCTGTTGCTCCGGGCTCCATGTAAAAAAAAATGGCTGTCGGTGCAGTGCTGGATTCAGCTTCTGGCCGGCCACGCCTATCCATCCCTATTCACAGCAATGTGTATGGGCGCCGGAAGGTTAGTAGATCTTTATTTTTTTAAGCAGCCACCTCCGGCCACCTTTAGTATTTTTTCACAACTCTCAGACAACCCCTTTAAAGCTGACATCATAGCCCTGTCTGTCTGGAAGGTTGATGACTGCCAGGATATCATCAGGCGTGAACCCCATCTGGCTGCACAGGAGATCCCGCACCACAAACCTCCTATCTAGGAAATCTTCCTTGGTGCCCCTGTTCTTAAAGCGCACCACGTTCCTCCTCTTAAACGCCTGCCCGGAGTAGTGTGCGCCGGAGGTGAAGGAGGGAGCGCCGCGCCTCCAGGCGTTTTTAGGAGGTTCCTGACGTGGCTCACTACAGGTATTGGGGGAAGGGTCTGATCTAGGGGGACCTGACTGTACTAGGGGGCTCGATGTTAAAGGCGGGAAGTCACACACATTATCTTGTACCACCCCCTGCCCACCATCCACCTCTATATTATCCTCCGGTGACTGCACCTCCCAGATAGACTGAGGGTCCCCTCTATCCCCCGACCCCTCAGGTACAGCAGAATGTCCAACAGTGTCCCCAGTCTCAAGCACATTAGAGTTTTCCTGGGTCACCGCATCACCCTGACCCATAGATGCAAGTTCACCATCAACAGACACTGCTGGGACTTGTAGTACTACAGGTCCATGCTCCTGCTCTGGGACTGCTGCAGAGTTCTGCAGCTGATCTTGTGTCTGTCCCTTCTGGAACGAGAAGCTCGCAGGCCTGAGAACCTGTGTAACACGTTGGGGTACATCTGGGGGGACAGGTCCTGCTTGTGCTGTAGTGGCCCGGGGCCCAGAGTCACAGCTCTGCCTCTGCTGGGAGAAGCGCTCCTGGTTCCTGTATGACTCGGCCAGGGGTCCCATCCTCTCCAGGACACAGTCCATATCCCTGACCACCTGTGCCAGCTCTATGCCTAGTCCCTGCAGCTTGGTGTTATACAGGGCGCTGCTCTCAGGGTGCGCAGTTCTAAGAGAGTACATACAGTCAATTTGCATCTGCAGCATTTTCTTATGATTAGTCAGCTCCCCCATCCTCCTTACCAGGGTCGGTATCTCCTCCGCCATCTGCAGCTCCCCCATCCTCCTTACCAGGGTCGGTATCTCCTCCGCCATCTGCAGCTCCCCCATCCTCCTTACCAGGGTCGGTATCTCCTCCGCCATCTGCAGCTCCCCCATCCTCCTTACCAGGGTCGGTATCTCCTCCGCCATCTGCAGCTCCGGTGCCCGTGCGGACTCCTTCCCCTGCTGTGCTGGTCGGGGTGCAGCTCCAGATGGTTTGGGTGCACCCGTCTTTTTCCCAGGCTTGTGGCTTGCACTGGCAGGGGCCTGTTCACACTTAGCAGCACTTGTAGTAACAGTCTGCGGCTTTACTGCTGACCTGGTGCGGCCTGTAGCGGCCATGCTGGACACCACATCCCTCTGCTGCAGGTTCTCTCGCAGGGTCTGTCTCTCCAGGGACGTTCTCCTCTGTCTTGGTGCAGGAGTGGGGGGCTGTGCACCTGCTGCTTGTCTCTCACTCTGCTGCATCACCTGTGCTCCTCCACGCTGGCTGCTCATAGAACTTCCTTCTTTTACTGCAGTAATTCATGTTCAAATCTTTCTCTTCCTTCAATACAGCGACATCACGTCCACAATCTTCACTCTTCATGACTTTGGGATTTGCATCCCTGGTAGAAAGTTTTTGGGAGTTCACTCCCAGTGTAGGCCTGGAAGCCTGGGCCTTGCCTGGGGAATCTCCCCACCCAGGGTGGCCCCGCCCTGGGCTAGCTCCAGACATGAGGAGGGTCAAGAGCTCACACCACACACAACCTCACCTCTAGGAGGCAGGATTATAGTAGTTATATTCCTGTACATAGGGGCAGTATTATAGTAGTTATATTCCTGTACATAGGGGGCAGTATTATAGTAGTTATATTCCTGTACATAGGGGGCAGTATTATAGTAGTTATATTCCTGTACATAGGGGGTAGTATTATAGTAGTTATATTCCTGTACATAGGGGGCAGTATTATAGTAGTTCTATTCTTGTACATAGGGGGCAGTATTATAGTAGTTATATTCCTGTACATAGGGGGCAGTATTATAGTAGTTATATTCCTGTACATAGGGGGCAGTATTATAGTAGTTATATTCCTGTACATGGGGGGCAGTGTTATAGTAGTTATATTCTTGTACATAGGGGGCAGTATTATAGTAGTTATATTCCTGTACATAGGGGGCAGTATTATAGTAGTTATATTCCTGTACATAGGGGGCAGTATTATAGTAGTTATATTCCTGTACATAGGGGGCAGTATTATAGTAGTTCTATTCTTGTACATAGGGGGCAGTATTATAGTAGTTATATTCCTGTACATAGGGGGCAGTATTATAGTAGTTATATTCCTGTACATAGGGGGCAGTATTATAGTAGTTATATTCTTGTACATAGGGGGCAGTATTATAGTAATTATATTCTTGTACATAGGGGGGCAGTATTATAGTAGTTATATTCCTGTACATAGGGGGCAGTATTATAGTAGTTATATTCCTGTACATAGGGGGCAGTATTATAGTAGTTATATTCCTGTACATAGGGGGCAGTATTATAGTAGTTATATTCCTGTACATAGGGGGCAGTATTATAGTAGTTATATTCCTGTACATAGGGGGCAGTATTATAGTAGTTATATTCCTGTACATAGGGGGCAGTATTATAGTAGTTATATTCCTGTACATAGGGGCCAGTATTTTAGTAGTTATATTCTTGTACATAGGGGGCAGTATTATAGTAGTTATATTCTTGTACGTAGGGGGCAGTATTATAGTAGTTATATTCTTGTACATAGGGGGCAGTATTATAGTAGTTATATTCTTGTACATAGGAGGCAGTATTATAGTAGTTATATTCCTGTACATAGGGGGCAGTATTATAGTAGTTATATTCTTGTACATAGAGGGCAGTATTATAGTAGTTATATTCTTGTACATAGGAGGCAGTATTATAGTAGTTATATCCCTGTACATAGAGGGCAGTATTATAGTAGTTATATCCCTGTACATAGGGGGCAGTATTATAGTAGTTATATGCTTGTACATAGGGGGCAGTATTATAGTAGTTATATTGCTGTACATAGGGGCAGTATTATAGTAGTTATATTCCTGTACATAGGGGGCAGTATTATAGTAGTTATATTCCTGTGCATAGGGGGCAGTATTATAGTAGTTATATTCTTGTACATAGGGGGCAATATTATAGTAGTTATATTCTTGTACATAGGGGGCAGTATTATAGTAGTTATATTCCTGTACATAGGGGGCAGTATTATAGTAGTTATATTCCTGTGCATAGGGGGCAGTATTATAGTAGTTATATTCTTGTACATAGGGGGCAATATTATAGTAGTTATATTCTTGTACATAGGGGGCAGTATTATAGTAGTTATATTCCTGTACATAGGGGGCAGTATTATAGTAGTTATATTCCTGTACATAGGGGGCAGTATTATAGTAGTTCTATTCTTGTACATAGGGGCAGTATTATAGTAGTTATATTCCTGTGCATAGGGGGCAGTATTATAGTAGTTATATTCTTGTACATAGGGGGCAATATTATAGTAGTTATATTCTTGTACATAGGGGGCAGTATTATAGTAGTTATATTCCTGTACATAGGGGGCAGTATTATAGTAGTTATATTACTGTGCATAGGGGGCAGTATTATAGTAGTTATATTCTTGTACATAGGGGGCAATATTATAGTAGTTATATTCTTGTACATAGGGGGCAGTATTATAGTAGTTATATTCCTGTACATAGGGGGCAGTATTATAGTAGTTATATTCCTGTACATAGGGGGCAGTATTATAGTAGTTATATTCCTGTACATAGGGGGCAGTATTATAGTAGTTATATTCTTGTACATAGGGGGCAGTATTATAGTAGTTATAGTCTTGTACATAGGGGGCAGTATTATAGTAGTTATATTCCTGTACATAGGGGGCAGTATTATAGTAGTTATATTCTTGTACATAGGGGGCAGTATTATAGTAGTTATATTCCTGTACATAGGGGGCAGTATTATAGTAGTTATATTCCTGTACATAGGGGCAGTATTATAGTAGTTATATTCTTGTACATAGGGGGCAATATTATAGTAGTTATATTCTTGTACATAGGGGGCAGTATTATAGTAGTTATATTCCTGTACATAGGGGGCAGTATTATAGTAGTTCTATTCTTGTACATAGGGGGCAGTATTATAGTAGTTATATTCCTGTACATAGGGGGCAGTATTATAGTAGTTATATTCTTGTACATAGGGGGCAATATTATAGTAGTTATATTCTTGTACATAGGGGGCAGTATTATAGTAGTTATATTCCTGTACATAGGGGGCAGTATTATAGTAGTTATATTCCTGTACATAGGGGGCAGTATTATAGTAGTTCTATTCTTGTACATAGGGGGCAGTATTATAGTAGTTATATTCCTGTACATAGGGGGCAGTATTATAGTAGTTATATTCTTGTACATAGGGGGCAGTATTATAGTAGTTATATTCCTGTACATAGGGGGCAATTTTTATTAGTAGAAACAAACAAAATACATAGTACATTCCAATCAGAATTTAACAGAAATCATACAGTGAAATTAATAAATAAATGTATAATAAGTAACTTAAATGTCCATCATTGGCTAAAGGGAAAAGGATTTAACATAATTACATGATCCATTAGTCCAGACATAAATTCCTCCATAACTTTCTATACTCCTCCTTTTTCCCTATCTCTATGTATCTGATCCATCTGAGCTCAGACATAATGAGTGTGACTGCGGTCATGTGCTGGAAGGACTCGTTGTGGATGGAGACTCGGGTCCTGTTGTGCCAGTGGTAATACTTAATGATGGTGATAATGAGGTACATGGTCCCCCGGTCAATGTCCATTATATGTGGTGTTACCCCATAGATGATCTCTGGGTATCTAAGAGACTGTAGACGTGGTATTTTCAGTCTGTGGGACACCTCCTCCCATATCTGCCTCCCACCCTGGCACTCGGTGGTAAAGTGCTCCATGGTCTCCTCTTGTTGACATCCTAGGGGACACATACGGTCAGAGACGCTCAGGAATTTTAAATTTCCTCTGACAAATAGTCTCCCATGCAGAGACAACCAGGCGATGTCTAAGAATTTGGCTGGAAGCCTCGGTCCATTAAGGAACCTCAGACTCTCCTGCAGGGTGGCCATTGTGCAGTCCCTCAGAGCTGGCTGTACTGTATAGAAGGTCCTACAGATATTAGTGTAAAGGTCCTTCCTGGTCTTACTCTCTAAAAATGTTTTGTCTAGCCTCCACTTTTTCAAACACCTGAGACCATACTCCAGATACTGGGGGAGGAAGCCAGGAGTCCATCGGCCCCTCTTGAGACTGCCGCCTCGCACCCAAGACTCTGCAAAAGGCAATATCCAGTCCCTGACACTACTTACCCACAGGAGACCATTATTTGAGTCCAGGCAACTGAAATTTACTTTCAGAAACATGGAGTCAAAAAATACCCTTGGATTTAACATATCCAGCCCACCCTCTCTCCTCTGCAGGTAGGTGATCCCTCTTTTTACTGGGTTCAGCCTGTTCCCCCACAAAAGCTGGAAGAACAGGCTAAAGAGCCTAGCGGAGAAAGATTCTGGCAAAGGAAATACGACAGAGACGTAGAGGAAGACAGGGACCAGGTAAGTCTTCATCAGAGTAACCCTTTCTCTATAGGTCAGCCTCCAGTTCTTCCATCGCTGAACCTTTGCATTTCCGGTTTCCAACTTCTCTTCCCAATTTAGTTTGGCATTATCTTCCCTCCCGAATTTAACCCCAAGGATCTTAATATGGGTGGAGGCCTTGGCGAACTGTGGCAGATCAAAGCCAGGAGCAGTGTCCAATGTCCAGAAAGCTTGACTCTTCTCAAGGTTGACCAGAGACCCGGAGGCCTCTGAGTAACTTCTGATGGCTGCAGATAACATCTCCACCTCATGAGGCTCAGATATCACCACAGTCACATCATCCGCGTAGGCAACAACATCCAGGGGCAAGCAATGGGGGACCGGCACCCCCTGAAAATCACACCGCTGCAGTGATCTCAGGAACGGGTCGATAGCAAACACATACAGCAGTGGACTCAGGGGGCAGCCTTGTCGCACCCCGGCCTCTACCCTGAAAGTGTCCCCTTGCCAACCATTGATCAGAGGAAAGCTCTTCGCCTCTCTGTACAAAGTTCTCAGCCAATCTATAAATTGTCCCGGAATACCGTACTTTGACAAAGTGGCCCATAGATAATCGTGATCAACCCTGTCAAAGGCTTTAGCCTGGTCCAGACCTACAACATATCTCCCACACCTCAGGGCTTTACATCTCTCAAACATCTCTCTAATCGAGATGACTGCTCCAGAGATGTTCCGCCCTTTTACTGTGCCGTACTGAGAGCCTGCCAACAGTGCCGGGGACAAACAGACTAACCTAGAAAACAGAATTTTTGCCAAAATCTTCCTGTCGACATTCAAGAGGGCGATCGGCCTCCAGTTCTTGATGTCACTAGGCTCTTTCCCTTTGGACAGCAGAATTAGCGATGAGACCCTCATGGATGGAGGCATCAGGTGATTTTCTAGACAATTTGTAAATACATCCACAAGGATCGGGCCTAAGAGGTCTCTGAACTTCTTAAAGAATTCAAATGTTATCCCATCAGGACCTGGTGCCTTCTTCAGATGTAACTTATCAATGGCCTCTTTAACCTCCTCCTCTGTTATTCCTGCTGTCAAAGGAGAGAAGTCCAAATCTTTAGTGTCAGGACCTGGAGTTGCCTCCAAGAATTGAGCCATTTTCTCTTTATCCAAAACTTTCTTCTGAAATAATTCAGCATAGTAGGATCTCACCACTCCCAGGATACCCTCCCGAGATTCCTGTAAAACTCCCTGGGAGTCAGTGAGACCTGTGATTGATTTCTTGGCCACACGTTCCCGGCAATTTTCATATGGATCGGGAACGCCCAGTTTTCCGTAATCTCTCTCGATCACCAGGGACGTGTAGCGACTGTACTGATACTGCTTTATTTCAGACTTCAGTCGGTCAATTTTTTGTTTGTCCCCCCCTCCCGCCGAATACAGTGACTCCAATTCTTTACGCAGCTTGAGATACTGGCTGTACTTACTCTTACCCTTCTTCACTGACAGTCTCCTTAAGAGGGACCCGATCTCCTCCTTGACGTTCTCCCACCAGTCAGATATGTTTTCATAGAAGTCTACTCTCTGGAGCTGGTCCTGAAAAAGGGAGTGGATACAATTCTGGACACAGACATCATCTAGGATGCTGGAGTTAAGCCTCCATAGCCCCCGACCAATATCAGAGCGGTTAGTAGCTCCTATGCAAAACAATAAGGCCAGGTGATCAGAATATGGGACGACTCTCTCACTCATCCCACTTACATTCTCTGAGGGACTCACAAAAGCCATATCAATCCTGCTGTGTCTGTCAGCACAGGAGTACGTGTACTTAGGTGTCCTACCATCCAGGGTGAATACATCACACATATGGGCCTGTGATATAATGCTCTTTAGGACTTTGGAGTCTCTGACCACTGCTCTGCCCGAGGATCTGTCACCCGATGTCATGGTAACATTAAAGTCACCCGCCATTATCACAGGGATTGAGGTGAAAAGATATTGCTGCACCTCATTGAACAGCTGGATTCTCTCTGTCACTGTCTGTGGGCCATAGATGTTAATCAGCCGGAGCCGCCTACCATGGATGGTCACCTCTAGCACCAGGCACCTCCCCATAGCGACCTCCGTCAGCCTGTGCACCGTCACGTCTGTGGTGTTAAACAGTATGGCGACCCCGGCGTACGGCTCCACAGCCAGTGACCAGTAAGAAGGACCAGACCGCCACTCACGCTCAGCCTCACGGAGATGCCCCAAGGTGGTCAGACGGGTCTCCTGCAGGAAGATGACATCGGCGTCCAGATATCTCAGGTGGTCATACACGGCGTGTCTGGTCCTTCTTACTTTAATGCTGTTGACGTTGCTGGAAGCAATTTTTAGAGAAAACCCAGCCATCACAATGATAAAGAGCAGAGCAGTGACCCCCATCATCATGAGTCAGAGTCAATGTCCCCCTGTCTTCCACCTGTCTCCATGTCTGACTCTACATCCGTATCTTCAGGAGGGGGCTTCTTTTTAGTTGGGGGGTCCCCTATGTCCACCTCACACTCATTATCAATACGTTCCAGCTCTCGCTCATAATCCCCATCTGACTCTGACAGAGCATCAAACCGGTTGCCAAGGACCATGACCCCAGTATCACCACTGGCTTTCCTCATTGTTTTCAGGCCTAAATTGCTCTCTTCCTCAGGCCTACGGGAAGATTTATCTTTTTTCTTTCTTTTTTTCTTCTTTACCTCCTCATAATCACCAGGTGCTACAGAGGTGGCTGCCTGAGGCTGCTCCTGGGTGACAACCTCCATACTCCCCTGAGTGCTCCCTGACCGCTGAGGTTCTTGAGCAGTTTTACCTGAGCCCTGTTGTACTTCCCGCCTAGTCAGAATTTGTCCTGACAGCATGGCCTCCTCCTCTAAGGCGTCTGCCTCCTGGACTATCTCATCATCTGATAAGTCCCTGGCGATGTTATGCCAGGCCTCCGGGCAATCCTTGTGCGGGTGTCCCATCTCACCGCACAGATTACACTTGACCTTCTCACAGCTGGCACTGAGATGGCCGACCTCCCCACAATGGTTGCATTTTATTACTGTGCATATTTTAGCCACATGCCCTATCTTACCACATCTGAAGCACTTCCGTGGTTGCCCTGGGTAGAAACAGACGCCTTTCTCTCTACCAATGAAGAAGGAGTTAGGGAGGTGTAGGGTGATGTTGTTAAACTGCCTCAGTTTTACTAGAACCTTCCACCCTCCAGTCCAGATACCGTCGGCGTCTCTATTCTTGGTGAGGTCAGACACCAGATCACAATGGCGCCTGAGCCACACTAGAACATCCTCAGGGGGAACAGACTCGTTCCAGAAGATGACATTCACCACTACAGTACCTGGCCTGGAAATGGGGACAAACGTGAACTTACACCAGCCGTCAACATCCTTGAACCGGGGGAGTTTATCCCAGAACCTATCCAGACTAGACATGAGCTTAAAGCTGACATCATAGCCCTGTCTGTCTGGAAGGTTGATGACCGCCAGGATATCATCAGGCGTGAACCCCATCTGGTGACATAGGAGATCCCGCACCACAAACCTCCTATCTGGGAGATCTTCCTTAGCGCCTCTGTTCTTAAAGCGCACCACGTTCCTCCTCTTAAACGCCTGCCCTGAGTATTGTGCGCCAGAGGTGAAGGAGGGAGCGCCGCGGCTCCAGGCGTTTTTAGGAGGCTCCTGACGGGGCTCACTCTGTGTATTGGGGGGAGGGTCTGAAGTAGAGGGACCTGACTCATCTGGGGGGCTGGATGTTAGAGGGGGGAAATCACACACATTATCCTGCACAACCCCCTGCCCCCCATCCACCGGTAGCTGCACCTCCCAGATAGACTGAGAGTCCCCTCCACCCCCCGACCCCTCAGCCACATCAAGATGTTTAGCAATGTCCCCAGTCTCTGTCACTACGGCACAATTCTGGGTCACCGCATCACCATGACGCATGGATGAAAGTCCACGGTCCTGCTGCACAGTCTCTGCTGGGACCTGTGGTACTACAGCATTTTCCTCTGCTGTGGGGGTCTGCGGCTGTTCTTGTGTCTGTCCCTTCTGGAAAGAGAAACTTGCAGGTTTCAATACTTGGGGTGACACTTTGTGGGGTGCACCTGGGGGGACAAGTCCTGCTTGTGCTGCAGGGGCCCGGGGTCCAGGGTTACAGCTCTGCTTCTGCTGGGCAAAGCGCTCCCTGTTCTTATAGGACTCGGCCAGGGGTCCCATCCTCTCCAGAACACAGTCCATGTCCCTCACCACCACAGCAAGTTCCTTACTTAGCGCCTGCAGCTTACTATTGTACAGGGCGCTGCTCTCTGGGTGCGCGGTCCTCAGGCTGTACATACAGTCTATCTGCATCTGCAGCATCTGCTTGTGGTGACTTAGCTCCCCCATCCTCCTTACCAGTGCCGGGATCTCCTCCGCCATCTGCAGCTCCCCCATCCTCCTTACCAGTGCCGGGATCTCCTCCGCCATCTGCAGCTCCCCCATCCTCCTTACCAGTGCCGGGATCTCCTCCGCCATCTGCAGCTCAGGCGCTCGGGTGGTCTCCTTCAGCTGCCGTGCTGGTTGCTGTAGTCCTCCAGGCTGCCTGGGTGTAACCATCTCCTGCCTTGGCTTCTCAGGTTTGCTGCCTGTAATGGCCGGGCCTGAGACTGAGGCTGGATCACTCTGTGCAGAGACACTCTGCGGCTTTGCTGCTGACCTGGTGCGGCCTGTGCAGGCCATGCTGGACACAACCTCTCTCTGCTGCAGGTTTTCTTGCAGGGTTTGTCTTTCCAGGGATCTTCTCCGCTGTCTGGGTGCAGGAGTGGGGGGCTGTGCACCTGCTGCCTGACCTGTACTCAGCTGCTTCATTATCTGTGCTCCTCCATGCTGTCCGGGCTGGGATCTGGCTTCACTTTCACTCACTTTCTTTTCTTCTTTCTTCATTACACGGAGGTCACTCACAAACTGACTGCTGCTCTGCTGGCGGCTCACTCTGGGATTTACATCCCCATCAGAAGTTGTAAGGGAGTTTTCTCCCGGTGTAGGCCTGGAAGCCTGGGCCTTGCTTGGGGAAGTTCCCCACCCAGGGTGGCCCCGCCCTGGGCTGTCTCCAGGCATCAGGAGACTCAGGAGCTCAGCTCACACACAACCTCCCAGCAAGGGGGCAGTATTGTAGTAGTTATATTCCTGTACATAGGAGGCAGTATTATAGTAGTTATATTCCTGTACATAGGGGGCAGTATTATAGTAGTTATATTCCTGTACATAGGAGGCAGTATTATAGTAGTTATATTCTTGTACATAGGGGGCAGTATTATAGTAGTTATATTCCTGTACATAGGGGGCAGTATTATAGTAGTTATATTCCTGTACATAGGGGGCAGTATTATAGTAGTTATATTCCTGTACATAGGGGGCAGTATTATAGTAGTTATATTCCTGTACATAGGGGACAGTATTATAGTAGTTATATTCCTGTACATAGGGAGCAGTATTATAGTAGTTATATTCCTGTACATAGGGGGCAGTATTATAGTAGTTATATTCTTGTACATAGGGGGCAATATTATAGTAGTTATATTCTTGTACATAGGGGGCAGTATTATAGTAGTTATATTCCTGTACATAGGGGGCAGTATTATAGTAGTTATATTCCTGTACATAGGGGGCAGTATTATAGTAGTTATATTCCTGTACATAGGGGGCAGTATTATAGTAATTATATTCTTGTACATAGGGGGCAGTAATATAGTAGTTATATTCCTGTACATAGGGGGCAGTATTATAGTAGTTATATTCCTGTACATAGGGGGCAGTATTATAGTAGTTATATTCCTGTACATAGGGGGCAGTATTATAGTCGTTATATTCCTGTACATAGGGGCAGTATTATAGTAGTTATATTCTTGTACATAGGGGGCAATATTATAGTAGTTATATTCTTGTACATAGGGGGCAGTATTATAGTAGTTATATTCCTGTACATAGGGGGCAGTATTATAGTAGTTATATTCCTGTATATAGGGGGCAGTATTATAGTAGTTATATTCTTGTACATAGGGGGGCAGTATTATAGTAGTTATATTCCTGTACATAGGGGGCAGTATTATAGTAGTTATATTCTTGTACATAGGGGGCAGTATTATAGTAGTTATATTCCTGTACATAGGGGGCAGTATTATAGTAGTTATATTCTTGTACATAGGGGGCAGTATTATAGTAGTTATATTCCTGTACATAGGGGCCAGTATTTTAGTAGTTATATTCTTGTACATAGGGGGCAGTATTATAGTAGTTATATTCCTATACATAGAGGGCAGTATTATAGTAGTTATATTCCTGTACATAGGGGGCAGTATTATAGTAGTTATATTCCTGTACATAGGGGGCAGTATTATAGTAGTTATATTCCTGTACATAGGGGGCAGTATTATAGTAGTTATATTCTTGTACATAGGGGCAGTATTATAGTAGTTATATTCTTGTACATAGGGGGCAGTATTATAGTAGTTATATTCCTGTACATAGGGGGCAGTATTATAGTAGTTATATTCTTGTACATAGGGAGCAGTATTATAGTAGTTATATTCCTGTACATAGGGGGCAGTATTATAGTAGTTATATTCCTGTACATAGGGGGCAGTATTATAGTAGTTATATTCTTGTACATAGGGGCAGTATTATAGTAGTTATATTCTTGTACATAGGGGGCAGTATTATAGTAGTTATATTCCTGTACATAGGAGGCAGTATTATAGTAGTTATATTCTTGTACATAGGGGGCAGTATTATAGAAGTTATATTCCTGTACATAGGAGGCAGTATTATAGTAGTTATATTCCTGTACATAGGGGGCAGTATTATAGTAGTTATATTCCTGTACATAGGGGGCAGTATTATAGTAGTTATATCCCTGTACATAGGGGGCAGTATTATAGTAGTTATATTCCTATACATAGAGGGCAGTATTATAGTAGTTATATTCCTGTACATAGGGGGCAGTATTATAGTAGTTATATTCCTGTATATAGGGGGCAGTATTATAGTAGTTATATTCTTGTACATAGGGAGCAGTATTATAGTAGTTATATTCCTGTACATAGGGGGCAGTATTATAGTAGTTATATTCTTGTACATAGGGGGCAGTATTATAGTAGTTATATTCCTGTACATAGGGGGCAGTATTATAGTAGTTATATCCCTGTATATAGGGGGCAGTATTATAGTAGTTATATTCCTGTACATAGGGGGCAGTATTATAGTAGTTATATTCTTGTACATAGGGGGCAGTATTATAGTAGTTATATTCTTGTACATAGGGGGCAGTATTATAGTAGTTATATTCCTGTACATAGGGGGCAGTATTATAGTAGTTATATTCCTGTACATAGGGGGCAGTATTATAGTAGTTATATTCCTGTACATAGGGGGCAGTATTATAGTAGTTATATCCCTGTATATAGGGGGCAGTATTATAGTAGTTATATTCCTGTACATAGGGGGCAGTATTATAGTAGTTATATTCTTGTACATAGGGGGCAGTATTATAGTAGTTATATTCTTGTACATAGAGGGCAGTATTATAGTAGTTATATTCCTGTACATAGGGGGCAGTATTATAGTAGTTATATTCTTGTACATAGGGGGCAGTATTATAGTAGTTATATTCCTGTACATAGGGGGCAGTATTATAGTAGTTATATTCCTGTACATAGGGGGCAGTGTTATAGTAGTTATATTCTTGTACATAGGGGGCAGTATTATAGGAGTTCTATTCTTGTACATAGGGGGCAGTATTATAGTAGTTATATTCCTGTACATAGGGGGCAGTATTATAGTAGTTATATTCCTGTACATAGGGAGCAGTATTATAGTAGTTATATTCCTGTACATAGGGGGCAGTATTATAGTAGTTATATTCCTGTACATAGGGGGCAGTATTATAGTAGTTATATTCCTGTACATAGGGGGCAGTATTATAGTAGTTATATTCTTGTACATAGGGGGCAGTATTATAGTAGTTATATTCTTGTACATAGGGGGCAGTATTATAGTAGTTATATTCCTGTACATAGGGGGCAGTATTATAGTAGTTATATTCCTGTACATAGGGGGCAGTATTATAGTAGTTATATTCCTGTACATAGGGGGCAGTATTATAGTAGTTATATTCCTGTACATAGGGGGCAGTGTTATAGTAGTAATAATATATGAATTATGATTGGTAATGGGGATCACATTAAGATTTTCGCTGTATGCAACACAAATATGTGGAGACTCTTTGGTATAGAACGTGTAATGTTCTGTCGTCTGCATCTGAGAAATTAGAAATTGGCCACTAGATGGTGACAGAGAACCAGACTTTGGTGTCTCTGAGCCGTAAAACATTAAAGTTTCTTACAGGAAAGTCTAAAGCTCAGCCGGATCTATAGGAAGATACAAGAAGGAAACATTTCTATCCTTACACTTTTGGGCGGCGTTGTACAGATATATTATTGCATATAATAAAGTGTCTTTGGATCCTGCGCCTGTTTTATGACAAATCTCTGCACCTGATGGGGCGTCCTGGTGTTTGCTTCAAGTTTGCGCCTAATTTATGACTGCAATTTATTACAATTGGGTCACAATATCATAAAAAAAACCAAAACAAATGGTGCAACTGAGTCACATCCTGAGACAGAGCGGATTTACTGAGAGCCGAGACGCAATTTTATAATGTGCTGCATCTTACAGGGCGGCAGAGGCAGCAGCTATCACATATCAGGACGGCAGAGGCAGCAGCTGTCACATATCAGGGCGGCAGAGGCAGCAGCTGTCACATATCAGGACGGCAGAGGCAGCAGGTGTCAGGGCGGCAGAGGCAGCAGCTGTCACATATCAGGGCGGCAGAGGCAGCGGCTATCACATATCAGGACGGCAGAGGCAGCAGCTGTCACATATCAGGACGGCAGAGGCAGCAGCTGTCACATATCAGGGCGGCAGAGGCAGCAGGTGTCAGGGCGGCAGAGGCAGCAGCTGTCACATATCAGGGCGGCAGAGGCAGCAGCTGTCACATATCAGGGCGGCAGAGGCAGCAGCTGTCACATATCAGGGCGGCAGAGGCAGCAGCTGTCACATATCAGGGCGGCAGAGGCAGCAGCTGTAACATATCAGGGCGGCAGAGGCAGCAGCTGTCACGTGTCAGGACGGCAGAGGCAGCAGCTGTCACATATCAGGACAGCAGAGGCAGCAGCTGTCAGGTGTCAGGACGGCAGAGGCAGCAGCTGTCAGGTGTCAGGATGGCAGAGGCAGCAGCTGTCACGTGTCAGGGCGGCAGAGGCAGCAGCTGTCACATATCAGGACGGCAGAGGCAGCAGCTGTCACGTGTCAGGATGGCGGAGGCAGCAGCTGTCACATATCAGGACGGCAGAGGCAGCAGCTGTCACATATCAGGACGGCAGAGGCAGCAGCTGTCACATATCAGGACGGCAGAGGCAGCAGCTGTCACATATCAGGGTGGCAGAGGCAGCAGCTGTCAGGTGTCAGGGCGGCAGAGGCAGCAGCTGTCAGGTGTCAGGACGGCAGAGGCAGCAGCTGTCACATGTCAGGGCGGCAGAGGCAGCAGCTGTCATGTGTCAGGGAGGCAGAGGCAGCGGCTGTCACGTGTCAGGGCGGCAGAGGCAGCAGCTGTCAGGTGTCAGGACGGCAGAGGCAGCAGCTGTCACATATCAGGACGGCAGAGGCAGCAGCTGTCACGTGTTAGGACGGCAGAGGCAGCAGCTGTCAGGTGTCAGGGCGGCAGAGGCAGCAGCTGTCACGTGTGTCAGGGCGGCAGAGGCAGCAGCTGTCAGGTGTCAGGACGACAGAGGCAGCAGCTGTCACGTGTCAGGGTGGCAGAGGCAGCAGCTGTCACGTGTCAGGGCGGCAGAGGCAGCAGCTGTCTGGTGTCAGGACGGCAGAGGCAGCAGCTGTCACGTGTCATGGCGGCAGAGGCAGCAGCTTTCACATATCAGTACGGCAGAGGCAGCAGCTGTCAGGCGTCAGGACGGCAGAAGCAGCAGCTGTCACGTGTCAGGGCAGCAGAGGCAGCAGCTGTCAGGTGTCAGAACGGCAGAGGCAGCAGCTGTCCCATATCAGGATGGCAGAGGCAGCAGCTGTCACGTGTCAGGGCGGCAGAGGCAGCAGCTCTCACATATCAGGACGGGAGAGGCAGCAGCTGTCAAATATCAGGACGGCAGAGGCAGCAGCTGTCAGGTGTCAGGACGGCAGAGGCAGCAGCTGTCACATATCAGGACGGCAGAGGCAGAAGCTTTCACATGTCAGGACGGCAGAGGCAGAAGCTGTCACATATCAGGACGGCAGAGGCAGCAGCTGTCACATATCAAGGCGGCAGAGGCAGCAGCTGTCACGTGTCAGGGCAGCAGAGGCAGCAGCTGTCAGGTGTCAGGACGGCAGAGGCAGCAGCTGTCACATATCAGGACGGCAGAGGCAGCAGCTGTCAGGTGTCAGGACGGCAGAGGCAGCAGCTGTCACATATCAGGACGGCAGAGGCAGCAGCTGTCACATATCAGGACGGCAGAGGCAGCAGCTGTCACGTGTCAGGGCAGCAGAGGCAGAAGCTGTCAGGTGTCAGGACGGCAGAGGCAGCAGCTGTCAGGTGTCAGGACGGCAGAGGCAGCAGCTGTCACATATCAGGACGGCAGAGGCAGCAGCTGTCACATATCAGGACGGCAGAGGCAGCAGCTGTCACATATCAGGACAGCAGAGGCAGCAGTTGTCACGTGTCAGGGCGGCAGAGGCAGCAGCTGTCACATATCAGGATGGCAGAGGCAGCAGCTGTCAGGTGTCAGGACTGCAGAGGCAGAAGCTGTCATGTGTCAGGACGGCAGAGGCAGCAGCTGTCAGGTGTCAGGGCGGCAGAGGCGGCAGAGGCGGCAGAGGCAGCAGCTGTCACATATTGTTCCCCCTAAATCCCTTCCTCATCCAATCCCTACCCCACTCCGGTATTCTGGGCCCCGGCTGTCTCCAGGCCCCCTAGAGAAGGCCCCAGTGGGGGATGTTGCAGAAACAAACAGGGGCCGCATTGGGTCATGTGACCTGCCTATGTAAACAAACAGGGTTGCGGGACAACGTGAGCGCTGATAAAGGTAAGTACAAGTTGTTGTTTTTTTTAAATTTTGCAGCCCCACAGGTCACTCCCTATTGGCTGCACAGAGGCCGCAGCGGGTCATGTGACCTGCTATTAGGACACATATGGGGGTGGGGGGCAGTACATTGTTTTTATGTGGATGTGTTTATCCCTGGATACAGAGCAGATGTTTTCCCAATGTTCTCCGGATCGGGAGCTGCTGGCTGACAGCTGAGGATTTGCTCCTGTGTAATAGTAACATTTCTCTTTATGGTTTTTTTATAATTTTTCCAGTATTTTACATGTTGACATGAGCCAGAGGAGCGAAGAGCAGAGAGGAATTATACAAAGTACATCCCCGGGGAATGTCACCAGGGGGGGCAACGGAGAAGCCCCATAAAATCCCAGGGGAGATACAGACTCCTGATAGTAAATGTGACGCCTGCAGCGTATCAGCCACTACAGAGACACAATATATATATATATAGAAGCTGTAAGATAGGAATCTAGGAACAGCAAAAAGGAGCAACAACAGAAGCAAAGAGACTGGTTCTGAAAATATACATTGTCCAAATAAAATGACGCGTCTCGAGTAGAGACCTTCATCAGACTCAATGAGGACAAATAGTGTTCAGCCTGGAGATACTCAGTATATAAAGACAAAAAACAATGCACCAATCAGAGAGCAGAAGTTACACTCACCGGCCACTGTATTAGGTGCACCATGCTAGTAACGGGTTGGACCCCCTTTTGCCTTCAGAACTGCCTCAATTCTTCGTGGCATAGATACAACAAGGTGCTGGAAGCTCCTCAGAGATTTTGCTCCATATTGACATGATGGCATCACACAGTTGCCGCAGATTTGTCGGCTGCACATCCATGATGTGAATCTCCCGTTCCACCACATCCCAAAGATGCTCTATTGGATTGAGATCTGGTGACTGTGGAGCCATTTGTGTCCAGTGACCTCATTGTCATGTTCAAGAAACCAGTCTGAGATGATTCCAGCTTTATGACATGGCGCATTATCCTGCTGAAAGTAGCCATCAGATGTTACAGGGTACATTGTGCTCATAAAGGGATGGACATGGTCAGCAACAATACTCAGGTAGGCTGTGGCGTTGTACCAAGGGGCCCAAAGACACCATGACACCAGCACCACCAGCCGGAGCCGCTGATACAAGGCAGGATGGATCCATGACACCACCACCACCAGCCTGAGCCGCTGATACAAGGCAGGATGGATCCATGACACCAGCACCACCAGCCTGACCCGCTGATACAAAGCAGGATGGATCCATGACACCACCACCACCAGCCTGAGCCGCTGATACAAGGCAGGATGGATCCATGACACCAGCACCACCAGCCTGAGCCGCTGATACCAGGCAGGATGGATCCATGACACCACCAGCACCAGCCTGAGCCGCTGATACAAGGCAGGATGGATCCATGACACCACCAGCACCAGCCTGAGCCGCTGATACAAGGCAGGATGGATCCATGACACCAGCACCACCAGCCTGAGCCGCTGATACAAGGCAGGATGGATCCATGACACCACCACCACCAGCCTGAGCCGCTGATACAAGGCAGGATGGATCCATGACACCACCACCAGCCTGACCCGCTGATACAAGGCAGGATGGATCCATGACACCACCACCACTAGCCTGACCCGCTGATACAAGGCAGGATGGATCCATGACACCAGCACCACCAGCCTGACCCGCTGATACAAGGCAGGATGGATCCATGACACCACCACCACCAGCCTGAGCCGCTGATACAAGGCAGGATGGATCCATGACACCACCACCACCAGCCTGAGCCGCTGATACAAGGCAGGATGGATCCATGACACCAGCACCACCAGCCTGAGCCGCTGATACAAGGCAGGATGGATCCATGACACCACCACCACCAGCCTGACCCGCTGATACAAGGCAGGATGGATCCATGACACCACCACCAGCCTGACCCGCTGATACAAGGCAGGATGGATCCATGACACCACCACCACCAGCCTGAGCCGCTGATACAAGGCAGGATGGATCCATGACACCACCACCAGCCTGACCCGCTGATACAAGGCAGGATGGATCCATGACACCACCACCACCAGCCTGAGCCGCTGATACAAGGCAGGATGGATCCATGACACCACCACCACTAGCATGAGCCGCTGATACAAGGCAGGATGGATCCATGACACCACCACCACCAGCCTGAGCCGCTGATACAAGGCAGGATGGATCCATGACACCACCACCACCAGCCTGAGCCGCTGATACAAGGCAGGATGGATCCATGACACCACCACCACCAGCCTGAGCCGCTGATACAAGGCAGGATGGATCCATGACACCACCACCACCAGCCTGACCCGCTGATACAAGGCAGGATGGATCCATGACACCACCACCACCAGCCTGAGCCGCTGATACAAGGCAGGATGGATCCATGACACCACCACCACCAGCCTGAGCCGCTGATACAAGGCAGGATGGATCCATGACACCACCACCAGCCTGACCCGCTGATACAAGGCAGGATGGATCCATGCTTTCATGTTGTTGACGCCAAATTCTGACCCTACCATCCGAATGTTGCAGCAGAAATCGAGACTCATCAGACCAGGCAACGTTTTTCCAATCTTCTACTGTCCAATTTCGATGAGCTTGTGCAAATTGTAGCCTCAGTTTCCTGTTCTTAGCTGAAAGGAGTGGCACCCGGTGTGGTCTTCTGCTGCTGTAGCCCATCTGCCTCAAAGTTGGACGTACTGTGCGTTCAGAGATGCTCTTCTGCCTACCTTGGTTGTAACGGGTGGCGATTTGAGTCACTGTTGCCTTTCTATCAGCTCGAACCAGTCTGCCCATTCTCCTCTGACCTCTGGCATCAACAAGGCATTTCCGCCCACAGAACTGCCGCTCACTGGATGTTTTTTCTTTTTCGGACCATTCTCTGTAAACCCTAGAGATGGTTGTGCGGGAAAATCCCAGTAGATCAGCAGTTTCTGAAATACTCAGACCAGCCCTTCTGGCACCAACAACCATGCCACGTTCACAGGCCACAAATCACCTTTCTTCCCCATACTGATGCTCGGTGTGAACTGCAGGAGATTGTCTTGACCATGTCTACATGCCTAAATGCACTGCCGCCATGTGATTGGCTGATTAGAAATTAAGTGTTAACGAGCAGTTGGACAGGTGGACCTAATAAAGTGGCCGGTGAGTGTATATAATACAGAAGCGTTTTCTAGCTCTGTCATTTGTGGCTCCAGTACGTCTCACGCCTTGTAATTGTGGGACGGAAGGGGCGATGTGTTCCATTGGTGTAATATTGACTTCTTTATCATTTTGATGTTGATACATTCTTGCAAGTCTAGAAACACTCGACCAGATGTATCACTCGTTTTTTTCTGGGGTTTTTTGTTTGTTTTTTTTTGCGCCTTTTCATATTGTCGCACTGCTTTTGCGGCAGTTTTGCAACTAAACCCGAAACTAGGTGCAGTAGTGTCCGGCAGTATGAGTAGTCCCTGGCTGTGATAGCAGGTGCTCGGCTCTGCAGGAGGGGACGCGATTATTTCATTGCTGGTCGTGTCATGGATATATATAATGTAATGATGAGGGGGGGGGGGGGTAGTTATACTTTATAGGGAGGGGGGGGGGGCTGCTGTATAGAGACGTGGTTCTCCCCATTATATCCATGGATACAGAGCAGAGATGTTCGGATGATGCTGGCTGACAGCTGAGGATTTGCTCCTGTGTAATAGTAACATTTTACTTTATGGCTTTTTATAATTTTTCCAGTATATTATCAGCCAACATGAGACAGAGGAGCGAAGAGCAGAGAGGAATTACACAGAGTACATCCCCGGGGAATGTCACCAGGAGAAGCCCCATAAAATCCCAGGGGGAGATACAGACTCCTGATAGTAAATGTGACACCTGCAGCGTATCAGCCACTACAGAGACACAATGGAGCACAATCCCTGAGCGTTCCCCGATCCGGACTGTCCAAAGAGGATGAACACAGCCACGATTCACGCAGATCGTGCGCCCGATATCCTGCATGTGTCGCTTCCCTGCTCAGGTCCCTGGAGTTCCCCTTCTTCTTCCTGGTGCATGTAAGTGCATTGTCCGTGTATAATGTGCTGTGCAGGGAGTCACTAAGATCGTGCGCCCGATATCCTGCATGTGTCGCTTCCCCGCTCAGGTCCCCAGAGTTCACCTTCTTCTTCCTGGTGCATGTAAGTGCATTGTCCGTGTATAATGCGATGTGCGGGGAGTCACTAAGGTCCTGCACCCGATATCCTGCATGTGTCGCTTCCCCGCTCAGGTCCCTGGAGTTCCCCTTCTTCTTCCTGGTGCATGTAAGTGCATTGTCCGTGTATAATGTGCTGTGCGGGGAGTCACTAAGATCCTGCCCCCGATATCCTGCATGTGTCGCTTCCCCGCTCAGGTCCCCGGAGTTCACCTTCTTCTTCCTGGTGCATGTAAGTGCATTGTCCGTGTATAATGCGATGTGCGGGGAGTCACTAAGGTCCTGCACCCGATATCCTGCATGTGTCTCTTCCCCGCTCAGGTCCCAGGAGTTCACCTTCTTCTTCCTGGTGCATGTAAGTGCATTGTCCGTGTATAATGCGCTGTGCGGGGGGTCACTAAGATCCTGCACCCGATATCCTGCATGTGTCGCTCCCCGCTCAGGTCCCTGGAGTTCACCTTCTTCTTCCTGGTGCATGTAAGTGCATTGTCCGTGTATAATGCGCTGTGCGAGGAGTCACTAAGATCGTGCGCCTGATATCCTGCATGTGTCGCTTCCCCGCTCAGGTCCCCGGAGTTCACCTTCTTCTTCCTGGTGCATGTAAGTGCATTGCCCGTGTATAATGCGCTGTGCAGGGAGTCACTAAGATCGTGCGCCCGATATCCTGCATGTGTCGCTTCCCCGCTCAGGTCCCCGGAGTTCATCTTCTTCTTCCTGGTGCATGTAAGTGCATTGTCCGTGTATAATGCGATGTGCGGGGAGTCACTAAGGTCCTGCACCCGATATCCTGCATGTGTCTCTTCCCCGCTCAGGTCCCAGGAGTTCACCTTCTTCTTCCTGGTGCATGTAAGTGCATTGTCCGTGTATAATGCGCTGTGCGGGGGGTCACTAAGGTCCTGCACCCGATATCCTGCATGTGTCTCTTCCCCGCTCAGGTCCCAGGAGTTCACCTTCTTCTTCCTGGTGCATGTAAGTGCATTGTCCGTGTATAATGCGCTGTGCGGGGAGTCACTAAGATCCTGCCCCGATATCCTGCATGTGTCACTTCCCTGCTCAGGTCCCTGGAGTTCACCTTCTTTCTGGTGCATGTAAGTGCATTGTCCGTGTATAATGCGCTGTGCAGGGAGCCACTAAGATCCTGCACCCGATATCCTGCATGTGTCGCTTCCCCGCTCAGGTCCCCGGAGTTCACCTACCTCTTCCTGGTGCATGTAAGTGCATTGTCCGTGTATAATGCGCTGTGGGGGGAGTCACTAAGATCCTGCGCCCGATATCCTGCATGTATCACTTCCCCGCTCAGGTCCCTGGAGTTCACCTTCTTTCTGGTGCATGTAAGTGCATTGTCCGTGTATAATGCGCTGTGCAGGGAGTCACTAAGATCCTGCACCCGATATCCTGCATGTGTCACTTCCCCGCTCAGGTCCCCGGAATTCCCCTTCTTCCTGGTGCATGTAAGTGCATTGTCCGTGTATAATGCGCTGTGCGGGGAGTCACTAAGATCCTGCGTCCGATATCCTGCATGTGTCACTTCCCCGCTCAGGTCCCAGGAGTTCACCTTCTTCTTCCTGGGGCATGTAAGTGCATTGTCCGTGTATAATGCGCTGTGCGGGGAGTCACTAAGATCCTGCGTCCGATATCCTGCATGTGTCACTTCCCCGCTCAGGTCCCAGGAGTTCACCTTCTTCTTCCTGGGGCATGTAAGTGCATTGTCCGTGTATAATGCGCTGTGCGGGGAGTCACTAAGATCGTGCGCGCGATATCCTGCATGTGTCGCTTCCCCGCTCAGGTACCTGGAGTTCACCTTCTTCTTCCTGGTGCAGGTAAGTGCATTGTCCGTGTATAATGCGCTGTGCGGGGAGTCACTAAGATCCTGCGTCCGATATCCTGCATGTGTCACTTCCCCGCTCAGGTCCCAGGAGTTCCCCTTCTTCTTCCTGGTGCATGTAAGTGCATTGTCCGTGTATAATGCGCTGTGCGGGGAGTCACTAAGATCCTGCACCCGATATCCTGCATGTGTCGCTTCCCCGCTCAGGTCCCCGGAATTCCCCTTCTTCCTGGTGCATGTAAGTGCATTGTCAGTGTATAATGCGCTGTGCGGGGAGTCACTAAGATCCTGCGTCCGATATCCTGCATGTGTCGCTTCCCCGCTCAGGTCCCTGGAGTTCACCTTCTTCTTCCTGGTGCATGTAAGTGCATTGTCCATGTATAATGCGCTGTGCAGGGAGTCACTAAGATCCTGCGCCCAATATCCTGCATGTGTCGCTTCCCCTATCAGGTCCCGGAGTTCACCTTCTTCTTCCTGGTGCATGTAAGTGCATTGTCCGTGTATAATGCGCTGTGCGGGGAGTCAATAAGATCCTGCGCCCGATATCCTGCATGTGTCGCTTCCCCGCTCAGGTCCCCGGAGTTCACCTTCTTCTTCCTGGTGCATGTAAGTGCATTGTCCGTGTATAATGCTCTGTGCCGGGAGTCACTAAGATCCTGCGCCCGATATCCTGCATGTGTCGCTTCCCCGCTCAGGTCCCTGGAGTTCACCTTCTTCTTCCTGCTGCATGTAAGTGCATTGTCCGTGTATAATGCGCTGTGCGGGGAGTCACTAATATCCTGCACCTGATATCCTGCATGTGTCTCTTCCCCGCTCAGGTCCCAGGAGTTCACCTTCTTCTTCCTGGTGCATGTAAGTGCATTGTCCGTGTATAATGCGCTGTGCGGGGAGTCACTAAGATCCTGCGCCCGATATCCTGCATGTGTCACTTCCCCGCTCAGGTCCCTGGAGTTCACCTTCTTCTTCCTGGTGCATTGTCCGTGTATAATGTGCTGCTGCCACCTCCACACTTTGTGGCCTACCATGTTTTTCCGCCACCTCCATAATTTGTCATTGTGCCACTCTGCGGCTACTCATGCTGCTGCCAACTGACCGCTGTCTCCATGGAACACCCTGTGATTTCGATAATGCTGTTTTCACCCTCCATCGCTCTATGACGTTGCCACTATGTTTGGTTTTCCCCTTCATTTCATCTGTCAGAAGGATGAAAAGCTTCAGGATTGAGCCAAAAGCAGGAGTGGATACAGAACACACAGGACATGCAAGTATCTCATTTACTGCTCATCTCTGTTCTGGATCCGCTCCTGTTTGTTTTTGGCTTTAGCAATACTGATGGATTACTGACCGACTGAAAGTGGACACTGACGGGTGAAAAGAAGGGAAAAATGATCAGTGACGTCAATGCAGAATTACTGGTGACACCCTCTGCACTCTTTTGGGGGGTTTCCTCATGTGTCCGCGTGTAACAGAACAGGTTCTGCCGTAATCTATGGAATCATCTGATGTCAGTGTAAAGAGTGCACTCTGTGATGTTATAGTGGGATCTTGGCCCTCAGCTCGGGCCTTTCGAGCCGGCACAGACGTTACCTTGTCAGGCTGCGTTCCCGCTTTGCTTATTTGGGGAAGTTGGCCTATGTAAGTGCACATGGAAGTGAAGAGTGAAGCGATTCTAAGAGCGGCGGCTGTCATGTGCATGTTATACTAAAACACAGCATTGTCTGAAGACCAAACCGCGCTCCCTATGCATATTTATACATGTCACAATGTTCTACAACACCCTTCAGGCTCTCTGCAGCCAGGAAATACCTGGTTATTAACATGATTCGTCATGATGCGATTCGGACCAAATCAAATTTTTTCGAAAAAATTCTGTGAATCGGGACGAACCAAATTTTAACAAATTCACCCATCTCTACTGGGGGGGGGAGTGCACATTAATGTGGGGGGGGGGGGAGTGCACATTAATGTGGGGGGCAGGGAGCACATCACTGGGGGGGGCAGAGTGCACATTACTGAGGGGAGAGGGCACATTAATGGGGCGGGAGAGCGCATATTACTGGGGGGGTACAGGGGACATTACTGGGGGGACAGAGGGTACATTACTGGGAGGGGAGAGTGCACATTATTGGAGCAGCAGAGGACACATTACTAGGGGGAAAGAGTGCACATTACTGGGGCAGCAGAGGACACATTACTAGGGGGAAAGAGTGCACATTACTGGGGCAGCAGAGGACACATTACTAGGGGGGGGGGCGAATAGGGCACACTACTGGGGCAGAAGAGGACACATTACTGGGGGGGAGAGCGCATATTACTGGGGGACAGAGAGCACATTACTGGGGGGGCAGAGGACATATTAATGGGGGAGCAGAGGGCACATTACTGGGAGGGGAGAGTGCACATTACTGGGGGACAGAGAGCACATTACTGGGGGGGGGCAGACGGCACATTCCTGGGGGGGGCAGAGGGCACATTACTGGGGGGGCAGAGCGCACATTTCTGGGGGGCAGAGGGCACATTACTGGGAGGGGAGAGTGCACATTATTGGAGCAGCATAGGACACATTACTGGGGGGGGGCAGAGGGCACATTTCTGGGGGGGCAGAGGGCACATTACTGGGGGGGCAGAGGGCACATTACTTGGGGGCAGAGGACACATTACTGGGAGGGGAGAGTGCACATTATTGGAGCAGCATAGGACATATTACTGGGGGGGCAGAGGGCACATTACTGGGGGGGCAGAGGGCACATTACTGAGGGGGGAGAGCGCATATTACTGCGTGGGGCAGAGGGCACATTACTGGGGGGGAGAGTGCACATTACTGGGGGCGCAGAGGGCACATTACTGGGAGGCAGAGGGCACATTACTGGGGAAGCAGAGGGCACATTACTGGGGGGCGCAGAGGGCACATTACTGGGGGGCGCAGAGGGCACATTACTAAGGAAGCAGAGGGCACATTACTGGGGGGCGCAGAGGGCACATTACTGGGAGGCAGAGGGCACATTACTGGGGGGGAGAGCGCATATTACTGGGGGGGCAGAGGACACATTACTGGGGGGGAGAGTGCACATTACTGGGGAAGCAGAGGGCACATTACTGGGGGGGGGCAGAGGGCACATTACTGGGAGGCAGAGGGCACATTACTGGGGGGCAGAGGGCACATTTCTGGGGGGGGCAGAGGGCACATTACTGCGGGAGCAGAGGGTACATTACTGGGGGGGAGAGTGCACATTACTGGGGGAGCAGAGGGCACATTATTGGGGGAGCAGAGGGCACATTACTGGGGGAGCAGAGGGCACATTACTGGGGGGCAGAAGGCACATTACTGGGGAGGGTAGAGGGCACATTACTGGGGGGCAGAGTGCACATTACTGGGGGGAGGCAGAGGGCACATTACTGGGGGGGAGGCAGAGGGCACATTACTGGGGGAGCAGAGGGCACATTACTGGGGGAGCAGAGGGCACATTACTCGGGAGCAGAGGGCACATTACTGGGGGAGCATAGGTCACATTACTGGGGGGGCAGAGTGCACATTACTGGGGGGAGGCAGAGGGCACATTACTGGGGGGGGAGGCAGAGGGCACATTACTGGGGGAGCAGAGGGCACATTACTGGTGGAGCAGAGGGCACATTACTGGGGGGGGTAGAGGACACATTACTGGGAGGGCAGAGGGCACATTACTGGGGAGGGCAGAGGGCACATTACTAGGAGGGCAGAGGGCACATTACTGGGGGAGCAGAGGGCACATTACTGGGGGAGCAGAGGGCACATTACTGGGGGGGTAGAGGACACATTACTGCATTACTGGGGGAGCAGAGTGCACATTACTGGGGGAGCAGAGGGCACATTAACTGGGGGAGCAGAGGACACATTACTGGGGGAGCAGAGGGCACATTACTGGGGGAGCAGAGGACACATTACTCGGGAAGCAGAGGGCACATTACTGGGGGAGCAGAGGGCACATTACTGGGGGGGGGGGGCAGAAGGCACATTACTGTGGTGGCAGAGGGCACATTACTGGGGGGGGGGGCAGAGGGCACATTACTGGGGGGGGGCAGAGGGCACATTACTGGGGGGGGGGGCAGAGGGCACATTACTAGGGGGGCAGAGGGCACATTACTAGGGGGGCAGAGGGCACATTACTGGGGGGGCAGAAGGCACCTTACTGGGGGGGGGGAGGACACATTACTGGGGGGGGTAGAGGACACATTACTGGGGGGGCAGAGGACACATTACTGGGGGGCAGAGGACACATTACTGGGGGGACAGAGGGCACATTACTGGGGGGGCAGAGGGCACATTACTGGGGGGGCAGAGGGCACATTACTGGGGAGCAGAGGGCACATTAACTGGGGGAGCAGAGGACACATTACTGGGGGAGCAGAGGGCACATTACTGGGGGAGCAGAGGACACATTACTCGGGAAGCAGAGGGCACATTACTGGGGGAGCAGAGGGCACATTACTGGGGGGGGGGGGCAGAAGGCACATTACTGTGGTGGCAGAGGGCACATTACTGGGGGGGGGGCAGAGGGCACATTACTGGGGGGGGGCAGAGGGCACATTACTGGGGGGGGGGCAGAGGGCACATTACTGGGGGAGCAGAGAGCACATTACTGGGGGAGGGCAGAGGGCACATTACTGGGGGGGCAGAGGGCACATTACTGGGGGAGCAGAGAGCTCATTACTGGGGGAGCAGAGGGCACATTACTGGGGGGGCAGAGGACACATTACTGGGGGAGCAGAGGACGCATTACTAGGGGGGGAGAGGGCACATTACTGGGGGGGGGAGAGGGCACATTACTGATGGAGCAGAGGGCACATTACTGGGGGGGGGGGAGGGCACATTACTGGGGGAGCAGAGGGCACATTACTGGGGGAGCAGAGGGCACATTACTGGGGGAGCAGAGGACGCATTACTAGGGGGGTAGAGCACATATTACTGGGGGGTACTAGTAGCAGTGGCATTAGTAGTAGTAGGGCCGTGTGTCTGTGCAGTAAACTCTCTGCTTGCTGAGCGACTTCTCATTGACAGCAATCAGAATGATCCCTTGTGTGAGGAGCAGAATTAGGACTTTTTCCTCCCGCCATCTCCCCTGTAATTGGTTTCTTATCTGGTTCGGTGTTTTTTGTACAGAAGATGATGGTAAATGTGCAAAATCATTCCTGGTAAAACAAGTGGTAAAACATTAACCAGGGAAACAGCAGGTGCAGATACGGAAGAAATCACAGCCGAGAAGTGGAAGAGCAAACAAGGAGCGTGAGCGCAGCCTGGAAACGCTCCCCGGGCCGGTGCGGGCGCCACAGCGGGCGCCAGGGACACCACCGGGAGAAGCTTCATTAACGACACATGAATCTAGGAAGAAATCGTAACTAATGTGTTTCCTTCTGTGCAGGGAGCAGCTCCGGACAGCTGTAAAACGCAACGTTTCCGCCTCAATTGGTCCCAAAGACCTGAACCCCCAGCGCACGGTCTGCACCTCGACATTGCTCATTTTCTGTAATTTGTGTATTTTTTTCCACCACTTGTCATGGTTACAGGTCTAGGTGTAGAGGACACCCCCTTGTCATTGTTACAGGTCTAGGTGTAGAGGACGCCCCCTTGTCATGGTTACAGGTCTAGGTGTAGAGGACGCCCCCTTGTCATGGTTACAGGTCTAGGTGTAGAGGACGCCCCCTTGTCATGGTTACAGGTCTAGGTGTAGAGGACGCCCCCTTGTCATGGTTACAGGTCTAGGTGTAGAGGACGCCCCCTTGTCATGGTTACAGGTCTAGGTGTAGAGGACGCCCCTTGTTATGGTTACATGTCTAGGTGTAGAGGACGCCCCTTGTCATGGTTACAGGTCTAGGTGTAGAGGACGCCCCTTGTCATGGTTACAGGTCTAGGTGTAGAAGACGCCCCCTTGTCATGGTTACAGGTCTAGGTGTAGAGGACGCCCCCTTGTCATGGTTACAGGACTAGGTGTAGAGGACGTCACCTTGTCATGGTTACAGGTCTAGGTGTAGAGGACGCCCCTTGTCATGGTTACATATATAGGTGTAGAGGACGCCCCTTGTCATGGTTACAGGTCTAGGTGTAGAGGACGCCCCTTGTCATGGTTGCAGGTCTAGGTGTAGAGGACGCCCCTTGACATGGTTACAGGTCTAGGTGTAGAGGACGCCCCCTTGTCATGGTTACAGGTCTAGGTGTAGAGGATGCCCCTTGTCATGGTTACATATATAGGTGTAGAGGACGCCCCCTTGTCATGGTTACATATATAGGTGTAGAGGACGCCCCCTTGTCATGGTTACAGGTCTAGGTGTAGAGGACACCCCTTGTCATGGTTACAGGTCTAGGTGTAGAGGACACCCCTTGTCATGGTTACAGGCCTAGGTGTCGAGGACGTCCCCTTGTCATGGTTACAGGTCTAGGTGTAGAAGACACCCCTTGTCATGGTTACAGGTCTAGGTGTAGAGGACACCCCTTGTCATGGTTACAGGTCTAGGTGTAGAGGACATCCCCTTGTCATGGTTACAGGTCTAGGTGTAGAGGACGCCCCTTGTCATGGTTACAGGTCTAGGTGTAGAGGACGCCCCCTTGTCATGGTTACAGGTCTAGGTGTAGAGGATGCCCCCTTGTCATGGTTACAGGTCTAGGTGTAGAGGATGCCCCCTTGTCATGGTTAGAGGTCTAGGTGTAGAGGACGCCCCCTTGTCATGGTTACAGGTCTAGGTGTAGAGGACACCCCCTTGTCATGGTTACAGGTCTAGGTGTAGAGGACACCCCCTTGTCATGGTTACAGGTCTAGGTGTAGAAGACGCCCTCCTTGTCATGGTTACAGATCTAGGTGTAGAGGACGCCCCTTGTCATGGTTACTGGTCTAGGTGTAGAGGACGCCCCCTTGTCATGGTTACAGGTCTAGGTGTAGAGGACGCACCCTTGTCATGGTTACAGGTCTAGGTGTAGAGGACGCCCCCTTGTCATGGTTACAGGTCTAGGTGTAGAGGACGCCCATTTGTCATGGTTACAGGTCTAGGTGTAGAGGACGCCCATTTGTCATGGTTACAGGTCTAGGTGTAGAGCACGCCCCCTTGTCATGGTTACAGGTCTAGGTGTAGAGGATGTCCCCTTGTCATGGTTACAGGTCTAGGTGTAGAGGACGCCCCCTTGTCATGGTTACAGGTCTAGGTGTAGAGGATGTCCCCTTGTCATGGTTACAGGTCTAGGTGTAGAGGACGCCCCCTTGTCATGGTTACAGGTCTAGGTGTAGAGGACGCCCCCTTGTCATGGTTACAGGTCTAGGTGTAGAGGACGTCCCCTTGTCATGGTTACAGGTCTAGGTGTAGAGGACACCCCCTTGTCATGGTTACAGGTCTAGGTGTAGAGGACGCCCCCCTTGTCATGGTTACAGGTCTAGGTGTAGTGGACACCGCTTGTCATGGTTACAGGTCTAGGTGTAGAGGACGCCCCCTTGTCATGGTTACAGGTCTAGGTGTAGAGGACGCCCCCTTGTCATGGTTACAGGTCTAGGTGTAGAGGATGCCCCTTGTCATGGTTACAGGTCTAGGTGTAGAGGATGCCCCTTGTCATGGGTACAGGTCTAGGTGTAGAGGACACCCCCTTGTCATGGTTACAGGTCTAGGTGTAGAGGACGCCCCCTTGTCATGGTTACAGGTCTAGGTGTAGAGGACGCCCCCTTGTCATGGTTACAGGTGTAGGTGTAGAGGACACCCCCTTGTCATGGTTACAGGTCTAGGTGTAGAGGACGCCCCCTTGTCATGGTTACAGGTCTAGGTGTAGAGGACACCCCCTTGTCATGGTTACAGGTCTAGGTGTAGAGGACACCCCCTTGTCATGGTTACAGGTCTAGGTGTAGAGGACACCCCTTTGTCATGGTTACAGGTCTAGGTGTAGAGGACGCCCCCTTGTCATGGTTACAGGTCTAGGTGTAGAGGACGCCCCCTTGTCATGGTTACAGGTCTAGGTGTAGAGGACACCCCCTTGTCATGGTTACAGGTCTAGGTGTAGAGGACGCCCCCTTGTCATGGTTACAGGTCTAGGTGTAGAGGACACCCCCTTGTCATGGTTACAGTTCTAGGTGTAGAGGACACCCCCTTGTCATGGTTACAGGTGTAGGTGTAGAGGACACCCCCTTGTCATGGTTACAGGTCTAGGTGTAGAGGACGCCCCTTGTCATGGTTACAGGTCCAGGTGTAGAGGACGCCCCTTGTCATGGTTACAGGTCTAGGTGTAGAGGACGCCCCTTGTCATGGTTACAGGTCTAGGTGTAGAGGACGCCCCTTGTCATGGTTACAGGTCTAGGTGTAGAGGACGCCCCTTGTCATGGTTACAGGTCTAGGTGTAGAGGACGCCCCCTTGTCATGGTTACAGGTCTAGGTGTAGAGGACACCCCCTTGTCATGGTTACAGGTCTAGGTGTAGAGGACGCCCCTTGTCATGGTTACAGGTCTAGGTGTAGAGGACGCCCCTTGTCATGGTTACAGATCTAGGTGTAGAGGACGCCCCTTGTCATGGTTACTGGTCTAGGTGTAGAGGACGCCCCCTTGTCATGGTTACAGGTCTAGGTGTAGAGGACGCCCCTTGTCATGGTTACAGGTCTAGGTGTAGAGGACGCCCCCTTGTCATGGTTACAGGTCTAGGTGTAGAGGACGCCCATTTGTCATGGTTACAGGTCTAGGTGTAGAGGACACCCCCTTGTCATGGTTACAGGTCTAGGTGTAGAGGACGCCCATTTGTCATGGTTACAGGTCTAGGTGCATAAGTCACAGACAGATTACAAGTTCTTTACAGGTCCAGGAGCAGTTTAGCGCTACTTTAATAATAAGAAAATGGTAAAGATACAATAACTATTGCAGGGGGTCGTCTGTGATATATGTTGTATTATTTATTCTAGTTATGCACATTTTGGGTAGTTTGGTATATGACATGCTGGGGTACCTCACTTTCCCTCCGGAGAAAACTACATTAAACTTGAAAAGTGTTAATGTATTGTATGATACGTGATCTTTTCTATAGGCAGGTACAATAAAGGAGCAGCCTGACATTGTGGGGTTGGGGGAGACCTCTATAACAGCAGCTTAGATACAGCTACTCAGCTCTATGTATGGTAGATAAGCTCTATTACAGCAGCTTAGATACAGCGACTCAGCTCTATGTATGGTAGATAAGCTCTATTACAGCAGCTTAGATACAGCGACTCAGCTCTATGTATGGTAGAGACCTCTATAACAGCAGCTTAGATACAGCTACTCAGCTCTATGTATGGTAGATAAGCTCTATTACAGCAGCTTAGATACAGCGACTCAGCTCTATGTATGGTAGATAAGCTCTATTACAGCAGCTTAGATACAGCGACTCAGCTCTATGTATGGTAGAGACCTCTATAACAGCAGCTTAGATACAGCGACTCAGCTCTATGTATGGTAGAGACCTCTATAACAGCAGCTTAGATACAGCTACTCAGCTCTATGTATGGTAGAGACCTCTATAACAGCAGCTTAGATACAGTGACTCAGCTCTATGTATGGTAGAGACCTCTATAACAGCATCTTAGATACAGCTACTCAGCTCTATGTATGGTAGAGACCTCTATAACAGCAGCTTAGATACAGCGACCCAGCTCTATGTATGGTAGATAAGCTCTATTACAGCAGCTTAGATACAGCGACTCAGCTCTATGTATGGTAGAGACCTCTATTACAGCAGCTTAGATACAGCTACTCAGCTCTATGTATGGTAGATAAGCTCTATTACAGCAGCTTAGATACAGCGACTCAGCTCTATGTATGGTAGAGACCTCTATAACAGCAGCTTAGATACAGCGACTCAGCTCTATGTATGGTAGAGACCTCTATAACAGCAGCTTAGATACAGCGACTCAGCTCTATGTATGGTAGAGACCTCTATAACAGCAGCTTAGATACAGCTACTCAGCTCTATGTATGGTAGAGACCTCTATAACAGCAGCTTAGATACAGCTACTCAGCTCTATGTATGGTAGATAAGCTCTATTACAGCAGCTTAGATACAGCGACTCAGCTCTATGTATGGTAGAGACCTCTATACCAGCAGCTTAGATACAGCTACTCAGCTCTATGTATGGTAGAGACCTCTATAACAGCAGCTTAGATACAGCGACTCAGCTCTATGTATGGTAGATAAGCTCTATTACAGCAGCTTAGATACAGCGACTCAGCTCTATGTATGGTAGAGACCTCTATAACAGCAGCTTAGATACAGCTACTCAGCTCTATGTATGGTAGAGACCTCTATAACAGCAGCTTAGATACAGCTACTCAGCTCTATGTATGGTAGAGACCTCTATACCAGCAGCTTAGATACAGCTACTCAGCTCTATGTATGGTAGAGACCTCTATACCAGCAGCTTAGATACAGCTACTCAGCTCTATGTATGGTAGAGACCTCTATAACAGCAGCTTAGATACAGCGACTCAGCTCTATGTATGGTAGATAAGCTCTATTACAGCAGCTTAGATACAGCGACTCAGCTCTATGTATGGTAGAGACCTCTATAACAGCAGCTTAGATACAGCTACTCAGCTCTATGTATGGTAGAGACCTCTATAACAGCAGCTTAGATACAGCTACTCAGCTCTATGTATGGTAGAGACCTCTATACCAGCAGCTTAGATACAGCTACTCAGCTCTATGTATGGTAGATAAGCTCTATTACAGCAGCTTAGATACAGCGACTCAGCTCTATGTATGGTAGATAAGCTCTATTACAGCAGCTTAGATACAGCTACTCAGCTCTATGTATGGTAGAGACCTCTATAACAGCAGCTTAGATACAGCTACTCAGCTCTATGTATGGTAGATAAGCTCTATTACAGCAGCTTAGATACAGCTACTCAGCTCTATGTATGGTAGAGACCTCTATAGCAGCAGCTTAGATACAGCGACTCAGCTCTATGTATGGTAGAGACCTCTATAACAGCAGCTTAGATACAGCGACTCAGCTCTATGTATGGTAGAGACCTCTATAACAGCAGCTTAGATACAGCAGCTCAGCTCTATGTATGGTAGATACCTCTATAACAGCAGCTTAGATACAGCGACTCAGCTCTATGTATGGTAGAGACCTCTATAACAGCAGCTTAGATACAGCGACTCAGCTCTATGTATGGTAGATAAGCTCTATTACAGCAGCTTAGATACAGCTACTCAGCTCTATGTATGGTAGAGACCTCTATAACAGCAGCTTAGATACAGCTACTCAGCTCTATGTATGGTAGATAAGCTCTATTACAGCAGCTTAGATACAGCTACTCAGCTCTATGTATGGTAGATAAGCTCTATTACAGCAGCTTAGATACAGCGACTCAGCTCTATGTATGGTAGAGACCTCTATAACAGCAGCTTAGATACAGCGACTCAGCTCTATATATGGTAGAGACCTCTATAACAGCAGCTTAGATACAGCGACTCAGCTCTATGTATGGTAGAGACCTCTATAACAGCAGCTTAGATACAGCTACTCAGCTCTATGTATGGTAGATACCTCTATAACAGCAGCTTAGATACAGCGACTCAGCTCTATGTATGGTAGATAAGCTCTATTACAGCAGCTTAGATACAGCGACTCAGCTCTATGTATGGTAGAGACCTCTATAACAGCAGCTTAGATACAGCGACTCAGCTCTATGTATGGTAGATAAGCTCTATTACAGCAGCTTAGATACAGCTACTCAGCTCTATGTATGGTAGAGACCTCTATAACAGCAGCTTAGATACAGCTACTCAGCTCTATGTATGGTAGAGACCTCTATAACAGCAGCTTAGATACAGCTACTCAGCTCTATGTATGGTAGATAAGCTCTATTACAGCAGCTTAGATACAGCGACTCAGCTCTATGTATGGTAGAGACCTCTATAACAGCAGCTTAGATACAGCGACTCAGCTCTATGTATGGTAGAGACCTCTATAGCAGCAGCTTAGATACAGCGACTCAGCTCTATGTATGGTAGAGACCTCTATAACAGCAGCTTAGATACAGCGACTCAGCTCTATGTATGGTAGAGACCTCTATAACAGCAGCTTAGATACAGCGACTCAGTTCTATGTATGGTAGAGACCTCTATACCAGCAGCTTAGATACAGCTACTCAGCTCTATGTATGGTAGATAAGCTCTATTACAGCAGCTTAGATACAGCGACTCAGCTCTATGTATGGTAGATAAGCTCTATTACAGCAGCTTAGATACAGCGACTCAGCTCTATGTATGGTAGAGACCTCTATAACAGCAGCTTAGATACAGCGACTCAGCTCTATGTATGGTAGATAAGCTCTATTACAGCAGCTTAGATACAGCGACTCAGCTCTATGTATGGTAGAGACCTCTATAGCAGCAGCTTAGATACAGCGACTCAGCTCTATGTATGGTAGAGACCTCTATAACAGCAGCTTAGATACAGCTACTCAGCTCTATGTATGGTAGATAAGCTCTATTACAGCAGCTTAGATACAGCTACTCAGCTCTATGTAAGGTAGATAAGCTCTATTACAGCAGTTTAGATACAGCTACTCAGCTCAATGTATGGTAGAGACCTCTATACCAGCAGCTTAGATACAGCGACTCAGCTCTATGTATGGTAGAGACCTCTATAGCAGCAGCTTAGATACAGCGACTCAGCTCTATGTATGGTAGAGACCTCTATAACAGCAGCTTAGATACAGCGACTCAGCTCTATGTATGGTAGAGACCTCTATAACAGCAGCTTAGATACAGCTACTCAGCTCTATGTATGGTAGAGACCTCTATAACAGCAGCTTAGATACAGCGACTCAGCTCAATGTATGGTAGAGACCTCTATACCAGCAGCTTAGATACAGCTACTCAGCTCTATGTATGGTAGAGACCTCTATACCAGCAGCTTAGATACAGCTACTCAGCTCTATGTATGGTAGAGACCTCTATAACAGCAGCTTAGATACAGCAGCTCAGCTCTATGTATGGTAGATAAGCTCTATTACAGCAGCTTAGATACAGCGACTCAGCTCTATGTATGGTAGAGACCTCTATAACAGCAGCTTAGATACAGCGACTCAGCTCTATGTATGGTAGAGACCTCTGTAGCAGCAGCTTAGATACAGCTACTCAGCTCTATGTATGGTAGAGACCTCTATAACAGCAGCTTAGATACAGCGACTCAGCTCTATGTATGGTAGAGACCTCTATAACAGCAGCTTAGATACAGCGACTCAGCTCTATGTATGGTAGAGACCTCTATTACAGCAGCTTAGATACAGCGACTCAGTTCTATGTATGGTAGAGACCTCTATAACAGCAGCTTAGATACAGCGACTCAGCTCTATGTATGGTAGAGACCTCTATACCAGCAGCTTAGATACAGCTACTCAGCTCTATGTATGGTAGATAAGCTCTATTACAGCAGCTTAGATACAGCTACTCAGCTCTATGTATGGTAGAGACCTCTATAACAGCAGCTTAGATACAGCTATTCAGCTCTATGTATGGTAGATAAGCTCTATTACAGCAGCTTAGATACAGCAGCTCATCTCTATGTATGGTAGAGACCTCTATAACAGCAGCTTAGATACAGCTACTCAGCTCTATGTATGGTAGAGACCTCTATAACAGCAGCTTAGATACAGCTATTCAGCTCTATGTATGGTAGATAAGCTCTATTACAGCAGCTTAGATACAGCTACTCAGCTCAATGTATGGTAGAGACCTCTATACCAGCAGCTTAGATACAGCGACTCAGCTCTATGTATGGTAGAGACCTCTATAGCAGCAGCTTAGATACAGCGACTCAGCTCTATGTATGGTAGAGACCTCTATAACAGCAGCTTAGATACAGCGACTCAGCTCTATGTATGGTAGATAAGCTCTATTACAGCAGCTTAGATACAGCTACTCAGCTCTATGTATGGTAGAGACCTCTATAGCAGCAGCTTAGATACAGCAACTCAGCTCTATGTATGGTAGAGACCTCTATAACAGCAGCTTAGATACAGCGACTCAGCTCTATGTATGGTAGAGACCTCTATAACAGCAGCTTAGATACAGCGACTCAGTTCTATGTATGGTAGATACCTCTATAACAGCAGCTTAGATACAGCTACTCAGCTCTATGTATGGTAGAGACCTCTATAACAGCAGCTTAGATACAGCGACTCAGCTCTATGTATGGTAGAGACCTCTATAACAGCAGCTTAGATACAAGGTAAATGTTTAACCTTGATGTGACCTGTGACTATCAGCACTCCATCATGCTCCATCATCCCCCATCATGCTCCATCATCCTCCATCATCCTCCATCATGGGACATGTTGATGTCGCCTATAGACCAGAGGCTCATCCACCACTATGTGTCACAGACGACCTCTGACCACAGGTGACTAAGACCCGACTTCAGGAGAATTGCAGGAAACCATCACCTGTGAAGTTCTTGAGAAAGTGGCCAATCATTAACAGCTCCAGGAAGACCAGGAGAGTCTTGACACGACACTTGGGACAAGGATCTGGAGATGTTTGCTGTTACACTTCCTCAGATCAAATATCCAAATTAAAGGAAGTGGCCACTTACCCTTACCTTGCCTCTCCACACTTACTCAAGTCCAAGGAACAAAGATGTTCAGGAACTTCTTGTATCAAAGGCACTTTGTAAGGAGCCGCGTGCCGGAGGTGGCACGTCCATCACTCCCCCGATGCCCAGATCATCATCCGGCTTTACACAGTTTACAGGAAATGTTACCTCTCCGGTCTAGAAAGTAACTTTACCCAAATATTTATTAATTCAGCATACATACAGAAATAAAGAAATTGCATCCACTGTACAAACAATTACAAAATCTTAAAGTCATTCCGGGTTTGTCACATAATTATATCTCGTTATTCTTACCCGTTACACAGTATATAATCCCTCCCATTATCTATGGGAGCAGCACAGACCATGGATGTATAAGACAGATTATTAGTGTTTCCCCAATCCTACATTGGACCATTCTTCTATGACCACTGTCAGGACACGAGCTTTCCTTATCTCCTCTGCTTCCCTGCCCCTTCCTGCTGCTCCGCGTACAGTAATAAATACATCCTTCCTTTCCACTTGCACTTTTGGTGAATTTTTTTATTTTTCCAGTTAAATAGGATTTGTTTTCCTGCCATTAGTGATCCCTTCATTGCATAGAGCACGGTGCACGGCGAGCCAGTAACTCCTCATCTTGAGCCCAAGGTGCAGACTTTTTCTGCAGAAGGTTACAACAAAATATTGACCTATTGTCACGGGTCGCAGGCTCACCCATGCTCCTCTGCCCCCACCAGCGCGCCGCCAGTGCACCTCACCTCCACTGCTAGTGCACGAGGCAGCTCCTCCAGATTTAAAGTGCCAGCGCGCCATTAATTGGTGCTGGCCATATTGCCTAAATCTACACAAGCCTGCCTCTTCCTGCAAGCCCTGCCGGATCTTTGTGCCTCACAGCCTGAGAGTAAGCTTCCTGGTGATTATTCCTGCGTTCCTGTGTCTTCCTGCGTTCCTGTGTATTCCTGCTTTCCTGTGTATTCCTGCGTTCCTGTGTCTTCCTGCGTTCCTGTGTCTTCCTGCGTTCCTGTGTCTTCCTGCGTTCCTGTGGATTCCTGCGTTCCTGTGGATTCCTGCGTTCCTGTGTCTTCCTGCGTTCCTGTGTATTCCTGCGTTCCTGTGTATTCCTGCGTTCCTGTGTCTTCCTGCGTTCCTGTGTCTTCCTGCGTTCCTGTGTATTCCTGCGTTCCTGTGTATTCCTGCGTTCCTGTGTATTCCTGCGTTCCTGTGTCTTCCTGCGTTCCTGTGTCTTCCTGCGTTCCTGTGTATTCCTGCGTTCCTGTGTATTCCTGCGTTCCTGTGTCTTCCTGCGTTCCTGTGTCTTCCTGCGTTCCTGTGTATTCCTGCGTTCCTGTGTATTCCTGCGTTCCTGTGACTTCCTGCGTTCCTGTGTCTTCCTGCGTTCCTGTGTCTTCCTGCGTTCCTGTGTATTCCTGCGTTCCTGTGTATTCCTGCGTTCCTGTGTATTCCTGCGTTCCTGTGTATTCCTGCGTTCCTGTGTATTCCTGCGTTCCTGTGTCTTCCTGCGTTCCTGTGTCTTCCTGCGTTCCTGTGTATTCCTGCGTTCCTGTGTATTCCTGCGTTCCTGTGTCTTCCTGCGTTCCTGTGTCTTCCTGCGTTCCTGTGTATTCCTGCGTTCCTGTGTCTCCTGCGTTCCTGTGTATTCCTGCGTTCCTGTGTATCCTGCGTTCCTGTGTATTCCTGCGTTCCTGTGTATTCCTGCGTTCCTGTGTATTCCTGCGTTCCTGTGTCTTCCTGCGTTCCTGTGTATTCCTGCGTTCCTGTGTCTTCCTGCGTTCCTGTGTATTCCTGCGTTCCTGTGTATTCCTGCGTTCCTGGTGATTATTCCTACGTTCCTGTGTCTTCCTGCGTTCCTGTGTCTTCCTGCGTTCCTGTGTATTCCTGCGTTCCTGTGTATTCCTGCGTTCCTGTGTCTTCCTGCGTTCCTGTGTCTTCCTGCATTCCTGTGTCTTCCTGCGTTCCTGTGTCTTCCTGCGTTCCTGTGTATTCCTGCGTTCCTGTGTATTCCTGCGTTCCTGTGTATTCCTGCGTTCCTGTGTCTTCCTGCGTTCCTGTGTATTCCTGCGTTCCTGTGTATTCCTGCGTTCCTGTGTATTCCTGCGTTCCTGTGTCTTCCTGCGTTCCTGTGTATTCCTGCGTTCCTGTGTATTCCTGCGTTCCTGTGTATTCCTGCGTTCCTGTGTATTCCTGCGTTCCTGGTGATTATTCCTGCGTTCCTGTGTATTCCTGCGTTCCTGTGTATTCCTGCGTTCCTGTGTATCCTGGGTTCCTGTGTATCCTGCGTTCCTGTGTATTCCTGCGTTCCTGTGTCTTCCTATGTTCCTGTGTATTCCTGCGTTCCTGTGTTTTCCTGCGTTCCTGTGTCTTCCTGCGTTCCTGTGTATTCCTGCGTTCCTGTGTATTCCTGCGTTCCTGTGTCTTCCTGCGTTCCTGGTGATTATTCCTGCGTTCCTGTGTCTTCCTGCGTTCCTGTGTCTCCTGCGTTCCTGTGTATCCTGCGTTCCTGTGTCTTCCTGCGTTCCTGTGTATTCCTACGTTCCTGTGTCTCCTGCGTTCCTGTGTCTTCCTGCGTTCCTGTGTATTCCTGCGTTCCTGTGTATCCTGCGTTCCTGTGTATTCCTGTGTTTCTGTGTGTTACCCAAGTTCCTCCATGTTGCTGTGTCCCGTGTGCCTGTGTTCTGTTCCCACCTGCCTGGACCTCCCGTTGCTGATCCCGGATTTGGACTTGACCTTGCACCTCTGCCGCCTGCCCTGACCCCGAGCCTGAACCCGACCACGAGACTTCTGCTAAGGTACCTGGACCTCGGCTGCCACCGCGGGCTAGCCGCACCTGTGGAACGACCTGGTGGCACCATGACGCAGCAAGTCCAACCAACTTTGCGGCGGCTCTGGTGAAGACCGGGTGCCACTTAGACTCCAGTCCCAGGGGTCGGCTAGTTCCATCTCCCGCGGGGTCCAGAGGATCCACTGATCCTGACACCTATCAACCTACTTATGACTTTTTTCCAATAATTATGTAGTTTTGGGCACTGCAGCATGTGCACCAGGTCCGCATCTATTAAGTTCCATTTGGGGAATTTTTCCTACTTTGTTTTTTTTTAGAATGGTTCAATGGCTCCGGCGTGTAGTGGGCTCCATGCATAATAAATATCTGAGCGATAGTATGAGACACAGTTTAGTGATGCGTTTAACCACCGCGAGAGCCTCAATCCACTCTTCCATAGATAGATCAGGGAGCTCTTTTTTTTCCATTCTGCAAATCCCTCTTTGGCCGGAGGGGTTACCGCATTTTTTAATAGTATTTTATATACACACGCCATTAAGCCCAAGGGCGTAACTACAGCGGTAGCAGCCATAGCAGCTGCTATGGGGCCCACAGAGTCAGGGGCCCCATCATCTGACCGGACATACTAAATAGTGGAGGATGTGCACCATTACATACATATTATGCTGCACATTGTACATATATGTGATGTATATATGCTGGATGTATACAATGTATGGTGTGTAACTCACACCAGTGAGTATAGAAATAGGTATATAAGAAGGGGGGCCCCGTTCAGAAGCCTGCTATGGGGCCCCGCCTCGCTTAGTTACACCACTGATTAAACCCTTCCGTCCTAATTTACCGTTATAGAGGGGATTTAGTGGATGATCTTCCTCTTTTTGCATATTCTTTATAGGCACGCCTATAGTTCTACAGAAAAATACCCGTCCTTTAGATTAAACTCACCAGCCAAATCCTCAAAAGATTTTAGGTCCCCCGGATTCCAAATTTGGCTAAGAAACCGCACACCTTTCCCTCGGCAAAACTCTGAATAGTTAGTTGTTGTTAGACTTCTCTTTGTGAATCCGCAGTGACGACACATCTCTGTAACCTCCGTAGTGCAACTTGTCCTTCGTTTTTTCCCAAACCCCGCGCATGAATCTAAACATCGGATAACGGGATTTCTATTCTTTTTTGGAAAAAACACCTGTTTCTAATGGTAACCAAAAGTTATAAACATTCAAAAATGTATCATTTCCATTTGCTGTGTCATTTATCATGTGAATGTCGTGATCTTCTCCTTTATCTATTTGTGGATATGGATTCATTAAACCTATAAAAACTCCCCCTGCAATACATTCAGTACATTTCTATATCTATTCGGTATAACTACTGGACTGTTCTGTAACTTGAAGAGAATCTGGGGCACTATTGTCATTTTGATCCCCAATCCGGCTGCCATAGATAAGTGAATTGTTTCCCATACTGACACTTTCTGTCTTATATTATAAATCAAGGGTTTGATATTTAAGGATAAATAATCATTTACATTTTTACGAACTATTACCCAGATACCTCTGGGAGCTGCTCCATCACTGGATCCAAGGGCAGACATGCAGATTTACTCCAATTATTACAGATGCCTGATAGTTTCCATGTTTTTTACCAGGTCCATAATTGTTTTAATACCTTCCTCCCCATTATCCAAATATAATAGCATGTCATACACACCTGGAGCCTCTAGAGCCCCACTCCCTGTAATTCCTCCTCCTGTAACTCCTGCTCCTCCTGTAACTCCTCCTCCTGTAACTCATCCTCCTCCTGTAACTCCTCCTCCTCCTGTAACTCCTCCTCCTCCTGTAACTCCTCCTCCTCCTGTAACTCCTCCTCCTCCTGTAACTCCTCCTCCTCCTGTAACTCCTCCTCCTCCTGTAACTCCTGCTCCTCCTGTAACTCCTCCTCCTCCTGTAACTCCTCCTCCTCCTGTAACTCCTCCTCCTCCTGTAACTCCTCCTCCTCCTGTAACTCCTCCTCCTCCTGTAACTCCTGCTCCTCCTGTAACTCCTGCTCCTCCTGTAACTCCTGCTCCTCCTGTAACTCCTGCTCCTCCTGTAACTCCTGCTCCTCCTGTAACTCCTGCTCCTCCTGTAACTCCTCCTCCTCCTGTACCTCCTGCTCTGGCTCCTCCTCAGACTCTGGGCTTGATAGAACACCCAATTTAGTCTTCCATAGTTCTCTTCATAGTCCTCCCTTCTGTAGCAGTTGAACCTCTACATACACCGCGGCCTATGTCCCCCGGAGAGCTCGGTGTATCAGGACCACCTTCAGCATGTGTAGAAGGGGAATGCTATTATACACACCGGGGTACTGACAAACGGCAGGTGTCACACAGGAGCCACCAATGTACAGTTACTAGCAATGTAGTGTTCGCCACGGAGAGCAGAAGAAGAGTGAAGAAATCAGGTGAGACCTTTTTGAGGATAACTGAGTCTATCTGATGGTGGAGCTTTGGAGAATACTAAGTTCTCTTCATCAGACATGATGTTATACATGAAACAGAAAATTAACACCATTTTATACACCCTAAACATCAAAGGATATTAAAAAACCCTCTAAAACCCCAGATTGATACAGTTACACAGGTAAGTAGCCCGGTTCACCTCCACTGTGTCACCGGCTTCGGCTGCTCATATATCTGCCCCAGCAGGTGACGGGTGGAGTCCCAGCGGGTGGATACGTCTCTTATGGAAACTGTTCTCCCTCTGGAGCTTAGGGAGGACGTGTTTAGCCCCGTACAGGCTGCAGGCAAAGTTTCCTGGACATTATCAAGATGTCCTGTAGTTGGGTGGAGGACTTCAGGAACTGATTAACAAGCAGATAAAACACATGCACCATACAGGGACCCTGGGGTGGTCGCCCGATTACTGGAGAATATAAGAAGGAGGAGGAGAAGGAGGAGCAGTAATGGAGGCCCAGGGGGCTGCCGGGAGGTTCTGCTCCGGGGTGCGCCGCTATATTCTTACCATGTTTTTTCAGGCCAATGGATGGTGTCTCAGCATGTGGTGAAGCACCTAACGTTAGCACCTGAGCACCTAACACCAGCACCCAAGCGCCCAACACTAGCACCCAAGAGCCCAACACTAGCACCCTGTTCTCACCTTACCTTCTGGCCAAAAATCTTACTTTTAACTTTGTGAAAAATACCCAGACGGCTGAGAAAGCAATTTTAAACCATAATTTTTGGGTCCGGTCATCCGCTGCCCCCATGACTTCTCTCGGCACTATTTGTTGGCATAGAGAGGGGTCTACCCCAGGACTGGTTCCCTCTAGTAAGGCTCTACATGAGGCTCCTACATGTGATTCACAACATCGTCATCATCCCCAGATGTCCTGTTACTATCAGCCTCAGTCTGGTGGCCCTGAACGTCTGAAGATCCCACTGACTCCTGGCTGCCGAGCTGAGAAGACCAAGCCAATGATTGGTGGCCAGGACACGACCGCATGAAGAGCGTGGCAGCTGTGGCTTATAGCAGCGCCACCTCCTGCAGCGTCTCCTGCTAGGCAGCGATCTCTCGCCACTTAGGCGCCATTCAGACGTTCTGGTTGTATTGTATTTATAAACACAATCCACTCGGAACGGGGAGGAGCTTGGCCGAAACCCATGTGCGCTCAGTAAGGAGCTCCGCGCGTCTTGTTTTCATGCGCTGCTTGTGCAGAAACACGATCCAACCGTGACGCGTGAGTGCAGCCTAAGTGTTCTCCGTAGCCAAGGGGGAAACTAGCGGAGAATGTGCTGTATTTCTCCATAACTGGGGGGGACCATGGACCCCAATATAATGTAATTCCACATACAATAAGGAACTGGCAGATTGTACAGAGTATTTTGGTGACGACGACCCCACAAATATCATTGTGCTGTGTAATTATAAAGTGAGGCACCAGATTATAATAATGCAGCAGGACCCAGCAGAAGGCGGCCGGGATGAAGACCCCAAAATCACCAACAGCTTCACAGCGGCAGCAGCAGCGTGACCCCCGAAGTGATGGATCGCACCTCGCCAGATACAAGACGATCCCTACTCATGCTTCCACGGCTCCAATTTAGGAAACTTTGTTTCACTAAAGTCTGAAGATTTCCGGAAGTTCGGATGAAATTCCTCCTGTTCCGTATCAGTTTTCTGATGTCCCGTTATGTACACAGCGGGGCCGGGTATATGAGTATTATAGCGGGGGAGGGGCTCTGGTAGCCCGTGCACACGTCTCGCATGCACATACATGAGCGTCTGCAGCCGCAGGTTTCCTATTCTTCAGGCACAATGCTGGCGGCTGCCTCCGAGTCGCCGGGAATTAATGAGTAACCGCTGGGTTTTCTTTAGGAACAATGATGGTGTCAGCTGCATCCAATGTATCCACAGGGCAGAGGGGAGCGCTCGCTCACACTCACTATCACAAGTCAATAGCTGATAGCTTTATCTTATGAGATTGGCTGAGTAAATTTAGATTTCGTGCTTTCCACTAGTAGAGAGGAGCGCGGGGCGACGGGTCCATTGTAGTCATTCATGAACTCAGCAGAACAATTCTCCGACTCCGGAAAGATGTGAGAGAGCGGAACCACAGCTGGATCCGGAGAACTCACTCCGACCCTGGCGATAGCAGTGCACTGCCCCATGTATAATAGTGATAGTAGTGCAGTGCTCCATGTATAATAGTGATAGTAGTGCAGTGCTCCATGTATAATAGTGATAGTAGTGCACTGCCCCATGTATAATAGTGATAGTAGTGCAGTGCTCCATGTATAATAGTGATAGTAGTGCACTGCCCCATGTATAATAGTGATAGTAGTGCACTGCTCCATGTATAATAGTGATAGTAGTGCACTGCTCCATGTATAATAGTGATAGTAGTGCACTGCTCCGTGTATAATAGTGATAGTAGTGCACTGCTCCGTGTATAATAGTGATAGTAGTGCACTGCTCCGTGTATAATAGTGATAGTAGTGCACTGCTCCATGTATAATAGTGATAGTAGTGCACTGCTCCGTGTATAATAGTGATAGTAGTGCACTGCTCCATGTATAATAGTGATAGTAGTGCACTGCCCCATGTATAATAGTGATAGTAGTGCACTGCTCCATGTATAATAGTGATAGTAGTGCACTGCTCCATGTATAATAGTGATAGTAGCGCACTGCCCCATGTATAACAGTGATAGTAGTGCACTGCTCCATGTATAATAGTGATAGTAGTGCACTGCCCCATGTATAATAGTGATAGTAGTGCACTGCTCCATGTATAATAGTGATAGTAGTGCACTGCTCCGTGTATAATAGTGATAGTAGTGCACTGCTCCGTGTATAATAGTGATAGCAGTGCAGTGCTCCATGTATAATAGTGATAGTAGCGCACTGCCTCATGTATAATAGTGATAGTAGTGCACTGCTCCATGTATAATAGTGATAGCAGTGCAGTGCTCCGTGTATAATAGTGATAGTAGTGCACTGCTCCATGTATAATAGTGATAGCAGTGCAGTGCTCTGTGTATAATAGTGATAGTAGTGCACTGCTCTGTGTATAATAGTGATAGTAGTGCACTGCCTCATGTATAATAGTGATAGTAGTGCACTGCTCCGTGTATAATAGTGATAGTAGTGCACTGCTCCGTGTATAATAGTGATAGTAGTGCAGTGCTCCATGTATAATAGTGATAGCAGTGCAGTGCTCTGTGTATAATAGTGATAGTAGTGCACTGCTCTGTGTATAATAGTGATAGTAGTGCACTGCCTCATGTATAATAGTCATAGCAGTGCACTGCTCCGTGTATAATAGTCATAGTAGTGCACTGCTCCATGTATAATAGTGATAGAAGTGCAGTGCTCTGTGTATAATAGTGATAGTAGTGCACTGCTCCATGTATAATAGTGATAGCAGTGCAGTGCTCTGTGTATAATAGTGATAGTAGTGCACTGCTCTGTGTATAATAGTGATAGTAGTGCACTGATCCATGTATATTAGTGATAGTAGTGCACTGCTCCGTGTATAATAGTGATAGTAGTGCAGTGCTCCATGTATAATAGTGATAGTGCACTGCTCCATGTATAATAGTGATAGTAGTGCCGTGCTCCATGTATAATAGTAATAGTAGTGCACTGCCCCATGTATAATAGTGATAGTAGTGCACTGCTCCGTGTATAATAGTGATAGTAGTGCACTGCTCCGTGTATAATAGTGATAGTAGTGCAGTGCTCCATGTATAATAGTGATAGTAGTGCACTGCCCCATGTATAATAGTGATAGTAGTGCACTGCCTCATGTATAATAGTGATAGTAGTGCACTGCTCTGTGTATAATAGGGATAGTAGTGCACTGCTCCGTGTATAATAGTGATAGTAGTGCACTGCTCCGTGTATAATAGTGATAGTAGTGCACTGCTCCGTGTATAATAGTGATAGTAGTGCACTGCTCCGTGTATAATAGTGATAGCAGTGCAGTGCTCTGTGTATAATAGTGATAGTAGTGCACTGCTCCATGTATAATAGTGATAGCAGTGCAGTGCTCTGTGTATAATAGTGATAGTAGTGCACTGCTCTGTGTATAATAGTGATAGTAGTGCACTGCTCTGTGTATAATAGTGATAGTAGTGCACTGCTCTGTGTATAATAGTGATAGTAGTGCAGTGCTCCGTGTATAATAGTGATAGTAGTGCACTGCTCCGTGTATAATAGTGATAGTAGTGCACTGCTCCGTGTATAATAGTGATAGTAGTGCAGTGCTCCGTGTATAATAGTGATAGTAGTGCACTGCTCCGTGTATAATAGTGATAGTAGTGCACTGCTCCGTGTATAATAGTGATAGTAGTGCACTGCTCCGTGTATAATAGTGATAGTAGTGCACTGCTCCGTGTATAATAGTGATAGTAGTGCACTGCTCCGTGTATAATAGTGATAGTAGTGCACTGCCCCATGTTTAATAGTGATAGTAGTGCACTGCTCTGTGTATAATAGTGATAGTAGTGCACTGCTCTGTGTATAATAGTGATAGTAGTGCAGTGCTCCGTGTATAATAGTGATAGTAGTGCACTGCTCCATGTATAATAGTGATAGTAGTGCACTGCCTCATGTATAATAGTGATAGTAGTGCACTGCTCCATGTATAATAGTCATAGTAGTGCACTGCTCTGTGTATAATAGTGATAGTAGTGCACTGCTCCATGTATAATAGTGATAGTAGTGCAGTGCTCCATGTATAATAGTGATAGTAGTGCAGTGCTCCATGTATAATAGTGATAGTAGTGCACTGCTCCATGTATAATAGTGATAGTAGTGCACTGCTCTGTGTATAATAGTGATAGTAGTGCACTGCCCCATGTATAATAGTGATAGTAGTGCACTGCCCCATGTATAATAGTGATAGTAGTGCACTGCCCCATGTATAATAGTGATAGTAGTGCACTGCTCTGTGTATAATAGTGATAGTAGTGCAGTGCTCCGTGTATAATAGTGATAGTAGTGCACTGCTCCGTGTATAATAGTGATAGTAGTGCACTGCCCCATGTATAATAGTGATAGTAGTGCACTGCCCCATGTATAATAGTGATAGTAGTGCACTGCTCTGTGTATAATAGTGATAGTAGTGCACTGCTCCATGTATAATAGTGATAGTAGTGCAGTGGTGGTCTGCAGCCTAGGGCCATGATCCCTGGAGGTCTGCAGCCTAGGGCCATGATCCCTGGAGGTCTGCAGCCTAGGGCCATGATCCCTGGTGGTCTGCAGCCTAGGGCCATGATCCCTGGTGGTCTGCAGCCTAGGGCCATGATCCCTGGTGGTCTGCAGCCTAGGGCCATGATCCCTGGAGGTCTGCAGCCTAGGGCCATGATCCCTGGTGGTCTGCAGCCTAGGGCCATGATCCCTGGTGGTCTGCAGCCTAGGGCCATGATCCCTGGTGGTCTGCAGCCTAGGGCCATGATCCCTGGTGGTCTGCAGCCTAGGGCCATGATCCCTGGTGGTCTGCAGCCTAGGGCTATGATCCCTGGTGGTCTGCAGCCTAGGGCCATGATCCCTGTGCTCTGCCCCATCACTCTGCTGCTGTGCTCTGCCCCATCACTCTGCTGCTTTGCTCCGCCCCATCACTCTGCTGCTGTGCTCTGCCCCATCACTCTGCTGCTGTGCTCTGCCCCATCACTCTGCTGCTGTGCTCTGCCCCATCACTCTGCTGCTGTGCTCTGCCCCATCACTCTGCTGCTGTGCTCTGCCCCATCACTCTGCTGCTGTGCTCTGCCCCATCACTCTGCTGCCGTGCTCTGCCCGTCCTCACTTCTTACTGACCCGACTATTTTTGGAGTGGAAAGAGGAGAAGGAGCAGAGAAATCCAGGAAAGGGGCTGAAGATGCCTGGAATGTTTTTAGGACATTTTTACATCCTCCTGCACTTTGTTTCTGGATGGATCATAAAGAGAATTTTCGTGAGCAGTGAATGTGCAGCAGATTCTATGACGAGCTCCTCTGCATTAACCCCTGCATTACTCTGGGCCACCTGGGATGCTTACACTAACCCCTTCACTGCTCCTGGCCACCAGGGATCATGGCCCTAGGCTGCAGACCACCAGGGATCATGGCCCGAGGCTGCAGAACACCAGGGATCATGGCCCTAGGCTGCAGACCATCAGGGATCATGGCCCTAGGCTGCAGACCACCAGGGATCATGGCCCGAGGCTGCAGACCACCAGGAATCATGGCCCGAGGCTGCAGACCACCAGGGATCATGGCCCTAGGCTGCAGACCATCAGGGATCATGGCCCTAGGCTGCAGACCACCAGGGATCATGGCCCTAGGCTGCAGACTACCAGGGATCATGGCCCTAGGCTGCAGACCACCAGGGATCATGGCCCTAGGCTGCAGACCATCAGGGATCATGGCCCTAGGCTGCAGACCACCAGGGATCATGGCCCTAGGCTGCAGACCACCAGGGATCATGGCCCTAGGCTGCAGACCACCAGGGATCATGGCCCTAGGCTGCAGACTACCAGGGATCATGGCCCTAGGCTGCAGACCACCAGGGATCATGGCCCTAGGCTGCAGACCACCAGGGATCATGGCCCGAGGCTGCAGACCACCAGGGATTATGCTCTAGGCTGCAGACCACCAGGGATCATGCCCTAGGCTGCAGACCTCCAGGGATCATGGCCCTAGGCTGCAGACCACCAGGGATCATGGCCCTAGGCTGCAGACCACCAGGGATCATGGCCCTAGGCTGCAGACCACCAGGGATCATGGCCCTAGGCTGCAGACCACCAGGGATCATGGCCCTAGGCTGCAGACCACCAGGGATCATGGCCCTAGGCTGCAGACCACCAGGGATCATGGCCCTAGGCTGCAGACCACCAGGGATCATGGCCCTAGGCTGCACACCACCAGGGATCATGCCCTAGGCTGCAGACCACCAGGGATCATTCCCTAGGCTGCAGACCTCCAGGGATCATGGCCCTAGGCTGCAGACCACCAGGGATCATGCCCTAGGCTGCAGACCACCAGGGATCATGCCCTAGGCTGCAGACCACCAGGGATCATGGCCCTAGGCTGCAGACCATCAGGGATCATGGCCCTAGGCTGCAGACCACCAGGGATCATAGCCCTAGGCTGCAGACTACCAGGGATCATGGCCCTAGGCTGCAGACCACCAGGGATCATGGCCCTAGGCTGCAGACCACCAGGGATCATGGCCCTAGGCTGCAGACCTCCAGGGATCATGGCCCTAGGCTGCAGACCTCCAGGGATCATGGCCCTAGGCTGCAGACCTCCAGGGATCATGCCCTAGGCTGCAGACCACCAGGGATCATGGCCCTAGGCTGCAGACCACCAGGGATCATGGCCCTAGGCTGCAGACCACCAGGGATCATGGCCCTAGGCTGCAGACCACCAGGGATCATGGCCCTAGGCTGCAGACCACCAGGGATCATGGCCCTAGGCTGCAGACTACCAGGGATCATGGCCCTAGGCTGCAGACCACCAGGGATCATGGCCCTAGGCTGCAGACCACCAGGGATCATGGCCCGAGGCTGCAGACCACCAGGGATTATGCTCTAGGCTGCAGACCACCAGGGATCATGCCCTAGGCTGTAGACCTCCAGGGATCATGGCCCTAGGCTGCAGACCACCAGGGATCATGGCCCTAGGCTGCAGACCACCAGGGATCATGGCCCTAGGCTGCAGACCACCAGGGATCATGGCCCTAGGCTGCAGACCACCAGGGATCATGGCCCTAGGCTGCAGACCACCAGGGATCATGGCCCTAGGCTGCAGACCACCAGGGATCATGGCCCTAGGCTGCAGACCACCAGGGATCATGGCCCTAGGCTGCACACCACCAGGGATCATGCCCTAGGCTGCAGACCACCAGGGATCATTCCCTAGGCTGCAGACCTCCAGGGATCATGGCCCTAGGCTGCAGACCATCAGGGATCATGGCCCTAGGCTGCAGACCACCAGGGATCATAGCCCTAGGCTGCAGACCACCAGGGATCATGGCCCTAGGCTGCAGACCACCAGGGATCATGGCCCTAGGCTGCAGACCACCAGGGATCATGGCCCTAGGCTGCAGACCACCAGGGATCATGGCCCTAGGCTGCAGACCACCAGGGATCATGGCCCTAGGCTGCAGACCTCCAGGGATCATGCCCTAGGCTGCAGACCACCAGGGATCATGCCCTAGGCTGCAGATCTCCAGCCATGTTTGCACTAACATTATATTTCAGATTTACACAGAACATCATTCACATATGACATAATGTACAGAATATACGATGTGTTAGATCTCAGGCCGGGCTAAGAAGAGGGGTAAGAGAAGCGCTATAGGGGCAAGTGCACGATACTTCCCAAAAGTCAGAATATACGACAAGTGGAGGTAAATGGGTGGAGGAGAGAAAGCTGGAGGACAGAGGGCAGTAGAGCTGTGAGTGTCCGGATGTGGATGATGAGTCTGTGTTATAGAAGAGGTGACTGTGGGGTCAGGACCGGGTTTATCATACATTGTGCTCGCTGCTGAGGAGTATACGTGGGATCTCGCCCTCACGGTGTCACCCCGCTATTATTAAGGGGTTCCTGGAGCCGTCACGGGCGTTACATGTGGGAGCGATCGTCCTGACTCGGCGTCCTGTAAGTCGCTGTGCACATGCGTGAGCGCGCTGCGCCTGGTGCGATTATGTCTGCCGTATCCAACCAGCGCACCTCCAGGAGTCCATCCCACAGGTGCAGCAGAGGAGATCCCGGAGGTGCAATGTCAGCACCTGCTACAAGTCGTATCATAGAATGTCCTCTGTTCTGGCCTTAATCTCCACGGTAACCGGCTAAAAAGATCGTCTAAGATAAAATGGCCTCCTCGTGGCTCTTTCCTCGGTCGCTGAATGTTAGTTAATCGTCCTGGATCTTTAGCGATGTTCATAGATAACGATGGTTGTTTACATAATAGGATTAAGTACAAAAAAAGAAATGATACAAGAGACTGGATACAAATAGATACAAAGATGTAACAATATAAACAGAAGGGGAAATATGTAACACTATGCTTAATAAATCAGTATAGAAAAAGAAAAGAGAAGGTGCTGTATGTATCCCGTGCGTCCGGCCCCTATATCCTTCCATATACAGTACATATAAGGCTGATGGAATATGCACCGGGGACTAGTTAAACATTGGGCGTCATTTACTAAGGACCCGATTCGCATCTTCCCGTTGTGTTACCCGAATATTTCCGATTTGCGACGATTTTCCCTGTATTGCCCCTGGTTTTTGGCGCACACGATCGGATTGTGGCCGAGCGAAAACCTGACTGATTTGGAAAAGCCGCCAAATTAAAAAAAAATCTGTTGCGGAGCTTGCACTTACCTTCACTCAGCCCGGCTCCGTGTATTCCGGTGCGTTTCAATGCTCTTCAGCGCAGCAGTGTCACCTGTCACCTGACGGTTGACAAGTTCTCCTTTATATCATTTTCTACCAAACAGCAAACAGCGAGGAGCCCGTTGTGGCTTATCATGATGTTTTATCCTTTCCTCCCAGACTTCTTCCTGATTACTGCCTCTCTCTCTCCTGCCGCTCTGCAGGACACACAAGCTCCACCCCTGCTTCCCATTCCTTCACCTTGGGAGGTTCCCTGATCTTCCATGAAAAAGACCTTTTAGTATATAATTGGTATAACTTGGTGGTCCCATTCTTGAGCCCAATACACACACCTGGATATTCCATGGAATGTCACACTTAAAGGGAACCTACCACCACGATTCTACCTATAAAGATAGAAGGGGTGGTAGGTGGATGGATGGAACGTGAGGAGAGACCTTTTTTGGGCTAATCCTCACGTCCCGGGTGTCTTTTAGAAAACTTTATTGCAGTTATATGCAAATTTTTTATGCGGCTACTGGGGCGTGGAGTAGCCAGACATGAGGCTACTAGTTGCAGCTACTCCACGCCCCAGTAGCCACGTTACACCACCTACCAGGTAATCTTTGGCGCGCAGCTCCTGGTAGCTGTGCGCCCTCGTCCTAGTCCCCGGCGTTCTGCGCATGCACAGAAGGCCAAAGATGCCGAGGGAATCGGACGAGGGCGCGCAGCTACCAGGAGCTGCGCAGCGAAGATTACCTGGTAGGCGGAGTAACGTGGCTACTGGGGCGTGGAGTAGCCAGACATGAGGCTACTAGTTGCAGCTACTCCACGCCCCAGTAGCCACGTTACACCACCTACCAGGTAATCCTTGTCCTAGTCCCCGGCGTTCTGCGCATGCACAGAAGGCCAAAGATGCCGAGGGAATCGGACGAGGGCGCGCAGCTACCAGGAGCTGCGCAGCGAAGATTACCTGGTAGGCGGAGTAACGTGGCTACTGGGGCGTGGAGTAGCCAGACATGAGGCTACTAGTTGCAGCTACTCCACGCCCCAGTAGCCACGTTACACCACCTACCAGGTAATCCTTGTCCTAGTCCCCGGCGTTCTGCGCATGCACAGAAGGCCAAAGATGCCGAGGGAATCGGACGAGGGCGCGCAGCTACCAGGAGCTGCGCGCTGAAGATTACCTGGAAGGCGGAGTAACGTGGCTCCTGGGGCGTGGAGTAGCTGCGACTAGTAGCCTCATGTCCAGCTACTCCACGCCCCAGTAGCCGCATAAAAAAATGTGCATATACATGCAATAAAGTTTTCTAAAAGACACCCGGGACGTGAGGATTAGCCCAAAAAAGGTCTCTCCTCACGTTCCATCCATCCACCTACCACCCCTTCTATCTTTATAGGGTGGTAGGTGCCCTTTAAATACTGACTGCAGTCTGTCCACTACTCCTAGCCAGTGACGGTACAGCCGTGGACCGTGCCACAGCATGTGCCCGAGATCTGCATCTAACAGGTCGCACCTGGGACATTTGTCTTCCTTCTTATTCCTGAATCGGTCCAGTCTCTTTGTGGTGTATAATGTACTCTGTGTGTTATATACAATTGTGAAACAATGGAGGAAACATTTTTTAGTAATTTTATTAATTGTTCCCAGTAGATCCACCCTCTCTGCCACTGTCCGGCACATCCTTCTTCCATTTCTCATAGCATTTCTTTATGGGGGGGGATGGGGGGATATTCTCATCTGTTACCAGCGCCTTATATACCGTGGACATTAAACCTTTTTTCCTAAGCTGCTGAGAACACAATGCTTCCACTGGACGTGGCGCTTCCCCCATGTAGTCTCCCCTCGGGTTCACACCAAGGGCGTTCCTCAGTTGGGCATAAAAAACCCAATCCTTCGACTCCAAACCGAAATCTGCAGCGAAATCATCATAAGACTTCAGAGTCCCCTGTATCATAACCTGATGCATAAATAGTAACCCTCTCTCGTTTGGCCCGTCGGGATTATCCCCACAACAGTGATGTCCTTAAATAACCTTTACCCCCTATTTTTGATTTAGACATTTCCCATTCCCTCTGCATTAAAGCACAGCTAGGAAATTGGGCTTTAAATTCTGCCAAGTGAACCCCCCCCCCCCCATTTCCAATGCTCCCCATATGTCATAAACCTTCACAAAATCCTATTTACTCCCTATTATATAAGTTATTACCGTATATTCCAACGTATAAGACGACCCCCCTACTTTTAAGATATATTCGCCGTATAAGACGACCCCTTTACCCCTTTTCCATACAAAACACCGGTAAAAATGTAAAAAAAAACAGATTTGAATGTAACATGCTCCTTTTTTAAATGTAAATTCTTCTGACCTGCAGGTATATAGCAGGAAAAGTGTCGCTCATAAACATAAGGCAAACAACAACAACCATCGTCCATCTCACTGTAAGTGTCGCCGTACTGCACCTTACATTTTATTTTATTGAATATTCCAGCCATGAATTCCATTGAAAATGGTGAAAAAACGCATTTGCGCCATTTTCTTGTGGGCTTGGATATTGCATCTTTCACTGGGCGCCCCAAATGACATGTCTACTTTATTCTTTGGGTCGGTGCGATTAAGGGGTTTTATAATGTTTTCATACATGTACAAAAATGAAAACCTCCTGTACAAAAATTATTTTTTTTGATTTTGCCAAATTCTGGCGCTAATAACTTTTTTATACTTTGGTGTACGGAGCTGTGGGTGGTGTCATTTTTTGCGAAATTTGATAATATTTTCAACGATATCATTTTTAGGACTGTACGACCTTTTTATCACTTTTTATAGATTTTTTTATATTTTTCAAAATGGCAAAAAAAATGCCATTTTCGACTTTGGGCGCTATTTTCCGTTACAGGGTTAAACGCATTGAAAAACCGTTATCATATTTCGATAGATCGGACATTTTCGGACGCGTCGATACCTGATGTGTTTATGATTTTTACTGTTTATTTATATTTATGTCAGTTCTAGGGAAAGGGGGTGGATTTGAAATTTTAGGGTTTTTTAATATAAATTTTTTTTTTTAACTTTTTTTTATTTTTATCTATACTATTTTTCAGACTCTCTAGGGTACTTTAACCCTAGGTTGTCTGATCGTTCCTATCATATACTACAGTCTGGCAGTATATGGGGATTTTCCTCATTCATTACAATGTGCTATCAGCACATTGTAATGAAGAGGTTAAAATGAAATCTTCCGAAGACCCGAGGCTACCATGGAGACGGATCGTCGCCCCCGATGACGTCACGGGGAGCGGCGATCCCAGGTAAGATGGCGGCGCCCTCGCTGTGATAACACCCGCGATCGGTGCTAGCTGCAATATGCAGCAAAGACTTAGCGGCTATGGAGAGGGCTCAGCCCGTGAGCCCTCTCCATGCACCGGGACCCGACCGCCCGCCAGCGTATAAGACGACCCCAGAGAAGACAGAAGATTTTTCTGTCTTCAAAAGTCGTCTTATACTCCAGAATATACGGTATTTCCCTTTCCCAGTCATTAGTATTTTCCCTTTGTGCAGCCAGAAAGTAGCTGACGAGGTCGGGGATTGTAGTCTCCCCTTTCTATCCGCGTGTACACTTTCTCTAGTTATACGTTCCCCTTTCTATCCGCGTGTACACTTTCTCTAGTTATACGTTCCCCTTTCTATCCGTGTACACTTTCTCTAGTTATACGTTCCCCTTTCTATCCGTGTGTACACTTTCTCTAGTTATACGTTCCCCTTTCTATCCGCGTGTACACTTTCTCTAGTTATACGTTCCCCTTTCTATCCGCGTGTACACTTTCTCTAGTTATACGTTCCCCTTTCTATCCGCGTGTACACTTTCTCTAGTTATACGTTCCCCTTTCTATCCGCGTGTACACTTTCTCTAGTTATACGTTCCCCTTTCTATCCGCGTGTACACTTTCTCTAGTTATACGTTCCCCTTTCTATCCGCGTGTACACTTTCTCTAGTTATACGTTCCCCTTTCTATCCGCGTGTACACTTTCTCTAGTTATACGTTCCCCTTTCTATCCGCGTGTACACTTTCTCTAGTTATACGTTCCCCTTTCTATCCGCGTGTACACTTTCTCTAGTTATACGTTCCCCTTTCTATCCGTGTGTACACTTTCTCTAGTTATACGTTCCCCTTTCTATCCGTGTGTACACTTTCTCTAGTTATACGTTCCCCTTTCTATCCGTGTGTACACTTTCTCTAGTTATACGTTCCCCTTTCTATCCGTGTGTACACTTTCTCTAGTTATACGTTCCCCTTTCTATCCGCGTGTACACTTTCTCTAGTTATACGTTCCCCTTTCTATCCGCGTGTACACTTTCTCTAGTTATACGTTCCCCTTTCTATCCGCGTATACACTTTCTCTAGTTATACGTTCCCCTTTCTATCCGCGTGTACACTTTCTCTAGTTATACGTTCCCCTTTCTATCCGCGTATACACTTTCTCTAGTTATACGTTCCCCTTTCTATCCGCGTGTACACTTTCTCTAGTTATACGTTCCCCTTTCTATCCGCGTGTACACTTTCTCTAGTTATACGTTCCCCTTTCTATCCGCGTGTACACTTTCTCTAGTTATACGTTCCCCTTTCTATCCGCGTGTACACTTTCTCTAGTTATACGTTCCCCTTTCTATCCGCGTGTACACTTTCTCTAGTTATACGTTCCCCTTTCTATCCGCGTGTACACTTTCTCTAGTTATACGTTCCCCTTTCTATCCGTGTACACTTTCTCTAGTTATACGTTCCCCTTTCTATCCGTGTGTACACTTTCTCTAGTTATACGTTCCCCTTTCTATCCGCGTGTACACTTTCTCTAGTTATACGTTCCCCTTTCTATCCGCGTGTACACTTTCTCTAGTTATACGTTCCCCTTTCTATCCGTGTGTACACTTTCTCTAGTTATACGTTCCCCTTTCTATCCGTGTACACTTTCTCTAGTTATACGTTCCCCTTTCTATCCGCGTGTACACTTTCTCTAGTTATACGTTCCCCTTTCTATCCGTGTGTACACTTTCTCTAGTTATACGTTCCCCTTTCTATCCGCGTGTATACTTTCTCTAGTTATACGTTCCCCTTTCTATCCGCGTGTACACTTTCTCTAGTTATACGTTCCCCTTTCTATCCGCGTGTACACTTTCTCTAGTTATACGTTCCCCTTTCTATCCGCGTATACACTTTCTCTAGTTATACGTTCCCCTTTCTATCCGCGTGTACACTTTCTCTAGTTATACGTTCCCCTTTCTATCCGTGTGTACACTTTCTCTAGTTATACGTTCCCCTTTCTATCCGTGTACACTTTCTCTAGTTATACGTTCCCCTTTCTATCCGCGTATACACTTTCTCTAGTTATATGTTCCCCTTTCTATCCGCGTGTACACTTTCTCTAGTTATACGTTCCCCTTTCTATCCGCGTGTACACTTTCTCTAGTTATACGTTCCCCTTTCTATCCGCGTGTACACTTTCTCTAGTTATACGTTCCCCTTTCTATCCGCGTGTACACTTTCTCTAGTTATACGTTCCCCTTTCTATCCGCGTGTACACTTTCTCTAGTTATACGTTCCCCTTTCTATCCGCGTGTACACTTTCTCTAGTTATACGTTCCCCTTTCTATCCGCGTGTACACTTTCTCTAGTTATACGTTCCCCTTTCTATCCGCGTGTACACTTTCTCTAGTTATACGTTCCCCTTTCTATCCGTGTACACTTTCTCTAGTTATACGTTCCCCTTTCTATCCGCGTGTACACTTTCTCTAGTTATACGTTCCCCTTTCTATCCGCGTGTACACTTTCTCTAGTTATACGTTCCCCTTTCTATCCATGTGTACACTTTCTCTAGTTATACGTTCCCCTTTCTATCCGCGTGTACACTTTCTCTAGTTATACGTTCCCCTTTCTATCCGTGTACACTTTCTCTAGTTATACGTTCCCCTTTCTATCCGCGTGTACACTTTCTCTAGTTATACGTTCCCCTTTCTATCCGTGTACACTTTCTCTAGTTATACGTTCCCCTTTCTATCCGCGTGTACACTTTCTCTAGTTATACGTTCCCCTTTCTATCCGCGTGTACACTTTCTCTAGTTATACGTTCCCCTTTCTATCCGCGTGTACACTTTCTCTAGTTATACGTTCCCCTTTCTATCCGTGTACACTTTCTCTAGTTATACGTTCCCCTTTCTATCCGCGTGTACACTTTCTCTAGTTATACGTTCCCCTTTCTATCCGCGTGTACACTTTCTCTAGTTATACATTCCCCTTTCTATCCATGTGTACACTTTCTCTAGTTATACGTTCCCCTTTCTATCCGCGTGTACACTTTCTCTAGTTATACATTCCCCTTTCTATCCATGTGTACACTTTCTCTAGTTATACGTTCCCCTTTCTATCCGCGTGTACACTTTCTCTAGTTATACGTTCCCCTTTCTATCCGCGTGTACACTTTCTCTAGTTATACGTTCCCCTTTCTATCCGTGTACACTTTCTCTAGTTATACGTTCCCCTTTCTATCCGCGTGTACACTTTCTCTAGTTATACGTTCCCCTTTCTATCCGCGTGTACACTTTCTCTAGTTATACGTTCCCCTTTCTATCCGCGTGTACACTTTCTCTAGTTATACGTTCCCCTTTCTATCCGCGTGTACACTTTCTCTAGTTATACGTTCCCCTTTCTATCCGCGTGTACACTTTCTCTAGTTATACGTTCCCCTTTCCCATTCCATATAAAATCTCGCAAAAGAGAATTCAACGTCCCGAAAAATTTTTTTTTATGAAGAACCACTGGGCAGCTCTGAAAGAAAAACAAAATTTGTGGCAAAATCATCATTTTTAAGACGACCGTCCTCGCAGCCAACGAGAGGTTAATTATTTTCCTTATTTTTGAGATTAGCGGCTTTACATTAAGCTCCACCTATTCTTTTGGATCTTTACTAACCAGAATTGCCGTCTTTCCTACCACAGGAAGGTTCTCTAAACACTTTACCGACAGCATCGTCTCAAGCGGTAAATAAGAGGTCATTAGAATATAATCACAAAAACCCAAATAATCTCAGCAGTTAACCCCTTCGGGATGATGGTATCAGAATTATATATCATTTTTGATTCAGACCTTGGCATTTTAGCTGTGAAGTCCCCCCCCCCTCCCCCGCCAATCTCGGGTCACTGAGTGGATGGCACTGAATTTTGTGTGTTTAGGGTCACAGTTCTGGTATTTTTTGTAGTGTAAAGACTGTGCTGATCGAACCCCGATCTTATGTTTCTTGAATGTTCTCCAATCCTTTCTTTTAGTTTTCTACTGGTTCTGCCTATATACAGACAGTCCCCGGGTTACATACAAGATCGGGTCTGTGGGTTTGTTCTTAAGTTGAGTTTGTATGTAAGTCGGAACTGTATATTTTATCATTGTAATCCGGGCCAGAACTTTTTTGGTCTCTGTGACAATTGGATTTTAAAAATGTTGGGTCGTCATAAGAACCAGGAGTAACACTAAAGCCTCATTACAGACGCCTGTGATAACTGTTACAGCTGATTATTATAGTCTAAGGCTAAAGTACAGGAAATTACCAACATCCAGAGGTGCGTCTGTAACTAGGGGTCGTATGTAAGTCGGGTGTTCTTAAGTAGGGGACCGCCTGTACTGTGTCTTACATTCTATCATGTACATCACTCTGGAGCTGTTACTAGTGAGCGCTTCATCCATTGGAATAGAGAAATCATTAGTATTGGATAATACAGAATACGGTCACAATAAGCGTTTCCGCAGCTCATACATCAGCCACTAATGATCGCCACGGCGTAGGTGCACACAGGTTCTTGTGTGGGCTTGTTTTTACTGTTCGGGCTATCTGTTTCCCACATTGGGAGCTTTCGTAAATACTATAGGGGGGATGAAGAGGTAAAGAGTCACCAATAATTTTGTCATTTTTCAAAATGTGCCAATACTTATAAATGACCTTTCTGATTTAGGTACATTGGGTATGAAGTGGCAGTATTGATCCATCATTGATCATCTATTACTGGTAGATTGTGTTCTGTACTGTCTCTCCCTAATACTGTGTTTCTATCTATGGTTCTTGCTTTCTCCCAGGCTGTTAGTAGTAGGGGTTTGGGACATTGGGGGCTATTTACTAAGGGGCCGATTCGCGTTTTCCCGACGTGTTACCCGAATATTTCCGATTACCGCCGATTTTCCCTGAATTGCCCCGGGACTTCACAGCTAAAATGTCAAGGTCTGAATCAAAAATGATATATAATTCTGATACCATCATCCCGAAGGGATTAAATGCTGAGATGGAATTATTTGGGTCTTTGTGATTATATTCTAATGACCTCTTGGTTCGCTCTGATGGAGCCGTGTTCACACCACAAGCGGATGTCAGGCTGCTGTCCAGCACACAATGGGGGTCATTTACTAAGGGCCCGATTCGCGTTTTCCCGACGTGTTACCCGAATATTTCCGATTTGCGCCGCTTGTACATGAATTGCCCCGGGTTTTTGGCGCACGCGATCGGATTGTGGCGCATCGGGGCCGGCATGCGCGCGACAGAAATCGGGGGGGGCGTGGCCGAACGAAAACCCGACGTATTCGGAAAAACCGCCGCATTTAAAAACCGAAACTGTGTCGCTTGGGGAGCGCTCACCTTCACCTTCTATGGGATGGTGCATTCCGGGGCGTTAAGATTATTTTCGGCGCTGCAGCGCCACCTGGTGGACGGCGGAGGAACTACCATCTTAAATCCCAGCCGGACCCGAATCCTGTGCAGAGAACGCGCCGCTGGATCGCGAATGGGCCGGGTAAGTAAATGTGCCCCAATGTCTCCCTCGTTCTGTACTGACTGTTCCCAGTTACTGTCTTCATTATGTCATTATTATTTCAGAGCCCAGGAAACAAAAGACGTCCCATTACAACTACAGACAGTAATGAGTTAACGGCTACCATCGGCCTTTTCACACCATAAACATCCTGTCTAGATTGCAACACACTGGGGGTCATTTACTAAGGGCCCGATTCGCTTTTTCCCGACATGTTACCCGAATATTTCCGATTTGCGCCAATTTCCCCTGAATTGCCCCGGGATTTTGCGGCACGTGAATCTGCCCTACTGTTTAAATAGTCCCCGGTGCATATTCCATCAGCCGTTGCACCTTATGGGGCAGATTTACTTACCCGGTCCATTTACGATCCAGCGGCGCGTTCTCTGCGCTGGATTCGGGTCCGGACGGGATTCATTAAGGCAGTTCTTCCGACGTCCACCAGGTGGCGCTGCTGCACTGAAGAGCATCGGAACGCACTGGAATACACCGAGCCGGGCCGAGTGAAGGTAAGTGCAAGCTCCGCGACAGATTTTTTGTTTTAAATGCGGCGTTTTTTCCGAATCCGTCGGGTTTTTGTTCAGCCACGCCCCCGATTTCCGTCGCGTGCATGCCAGCGCCAATGCGGCAAAATCTGATCGCGTGCGCCAAAATCCCGGGGCAATTCAGGGGAAATCGGCGCAAATCGGAAATATTCGGTTAACACGTCGGGAAAACGCGAATCAGGCCCTTAGTAAATGACCCCCTATATGTTCTATATGGAAGGATATAGGGGCCGGACGCACTTTCTCTTTTCTTTTTCTATACTGATTTATTAAACATAGTGTTACATATTTCCCCATCTGTTTATATTGTTACATCTTTGTATCTATTTGTATCATTTCTTCTTTTGTACTTTGTCCTATTATGTAAACAACCATCGTTATCTATGAACATCGCTAAAGATCCCGGCCGATTACCTAACATTCAGCGACCGAGGAAAGAGCCACGAGGAGGCCATTTTATCTTAAACTTCCTTTTTAGCCGGTTACCGTGGAGATTAAGGCCAGAACAGAGGACATTCTATGATACAACTTGTAGCAGGTGACATTGCACCTCCGGGATCTCCTCCGCTGCACCTGTGGGTTTGGACTCCTGGAGGTGCGCTGGTTGGATACGGCAGACACAATCGCACCAGGCGCAGCGCGCTCACGCATGTGCACAGCGACTTACAGGACGCCGAGTCAGGACGATCGCTCCCACATGTAACGCCCGTGACGGCTCCAGGAACCCCTTAATAATAGCGGGTGACACCGTGAGGGCGAGATCCCACGTATACTCCTCAGCAGCGAGCACAATGTATGATAAACCCCCACACGCTGTATAAGCCTCCAGTCACCTCTTCTATAACACAGACTCCTCATCTCATCCACATCCGGACACTCACAGCTCTACTGCCCTCTGTCCTCCAGCTTTCTGCCGCCTCCTCCACGGATTTACCTCCACTTGTCGTATATTCTGACTTTTGGGAAGAATCGTGCACTTGCCCCTATAGCGCTTCTCTTACCCCTCTTCTTAGCCCGGCCTGAGATCTAACACATCGTATATTCTGTACATTATGTCATATGTGAATGATGTTCTGTGTAAATCTGAAATATAATGTTATAACAATATTTTAATATTAAACATGTTTCATACTGTGCACACTTCTGTCGTGTAGATGAGTGTAGATGAGTGTAGATGAGTATAGATGAGTATAGATGAGTGTAGATGAGTGTAGATGAGTATAGATGAGTATAGATGAGTGTAGATGAGTATAGATGAGTGTAGAAGAGTGTAGATGAGTGTAGATGAGTGTAGATGAGTATAGATGAGTGTAGATGAGTGTAGATGAGTGTAGATGAGTATAGATGAGTGTAGATGAGTGTAGATGAGTGTAGATGAGTGTAGAAGAGTGTAGATGAGTGTAGATGAGTATAGATGAGTATAGATGAGTGTAGATGAGTGTAGATGAGTGTAGATGAGTGTAGATGAGTATAGATGAGTGTAGATGAGTGTAGATGAGTATAGATGAGTGTAGATGAGTGTAGATGAGTATAGATGAGTGTAGATGAGTGTAGATGAGTGTAGATGAGTGTAGAAGAGTGTAGATGAGTGTAGATGAGTATAGATGAGTATAGATGAGTGTAGATGAGTGTAGATGAGTGTAGATGAGTGTAGATGAGTATAGATGAGTATAGATGAGTGTAGATGAGTGTAGATGAGTGTAGATGAGTATAGATGAGTATAGATGAGTGTAGATGAGTGTAGATGAGTATAGATGAGTATAGATGAGTGTAGATGAGTATAGATGAGTATAGATGAGTGTAGATGAGTATAGATGAGTGTAGATGAGTGTAGATGAGTATAGATGAGTATAGATGAGTGTAGATGAGTGTAGATGAGTGTGGAGGAGTGTAGATGAGTGTAGATGAGTGTTGATGAGTATAGATGAGTATAGATGAGTGTAGATGAGTGTAGATGAGTATAGATGAGTATAGATGAGTGTAGATGAGTATAGATGAGTATAGATGAGTGTAGATGAGTATAGATGAGTGTAGATGAGTGTAGATGAGTATAGATGAGTATAGATGAGTGTAGATGAGTGTAGATGAGTGTGGAGGAGTGTAGATGAGTGTAGATGAGTGTTGATGAGTATAGATGAGTATAGATGAGTATAGATGAGTGTAGATGAGTGTAGATGAGTGTAGATGAGTATAGATGAGTATAGATGAGTGTAGATGAGTATAGATGAGTATAGATGAGTGTAGATGAGTGTAGATGAGTATAGATGAGTGCAGATGAGTATAGATGAGTATAGATGAGTGTAGATGAGTGTAGATGAGTGTAGATGAGTATAGATGAGTATAGATGAGTATAGATGAGTGTAGATGAGTGTAGATGAGTGTAGATGAGTATAGATGAGTATAGATGAGTGTAGATGAGTGTAGATGAGTGTAGATGAGTATAGATGAGTATAGATGAGTATAGATGAGTATAGATGAGTGTAGATGAGTGTAGATGAGTGTGGAGGAGTGTAGATGAGTGTAGATGAGTGTTGATGAGTATAGATGAGTGTAGATGAGTATAGATGAGTGTTGATGAGTGTAGATGAGTGTAGATGAGTGTAGATGAGTGTAGATGAGTATAGATGAGTGTAGATGAGTGTGGAGGAGTGTAGATGAGTGTAGATGAGTGTTGATGAGTATAGATGAGTATAGATGAGTATAGATGAGTATAGATGAGTGTAGATGAGTATAGATGAGTGTAGATGAGTATAGATGAGTGTAGATGAGTGTAGATGAGTGTAGATGAGTATATATAGGTGCTCAGCTATATACATTTCCCATCATTACAGATCGGCTCCTGTAATTGGCCGCTAGCACATCTATTACCCACAACAGTCCGGTGATACACATTTTGGTTTATGTTTGCACTAACCCCTTCACTGCTCTGGGCCACCAGGGATCCTTCCATTCTGCTTGCAATACATCAAAAACTGGAGAGGGGTTACTGAAACTTACCTTTATCCTGCCACTATCAGAGACCACCAGGTGTAAGTGCTGGAGGATGTCCCTGGTGGGTGCCGCTCCTGCATTGTAGGGCCCCTTCTCCGTCATCATACCAAGGATGGCCACTGTACTATGTAGGGTGCTGCGCTGCTGGGTGCAAAGCTTTTACCTCTTCATATCCTGGAGAAATCCTTTATGAATGATTTTTGGATGTATTGCAGCATTTTATTCCCCAGACCTTGTGGTAAATGCTGCTCTGCATGAGCTGTTGTATGTGTGCAGGACTTGTAGTCACATGACCAGAGCTGTGAAGGTCCTCAAGTTCAGCGAATTGCACAAGGCTGAGGAGTCTTACCTTAAAGGATCCCAGATCCAGGGGGACAGTCATGGTTTTGGGTTCTGTCCCTCCTACTGCTGAGTGACGACACCTCCACTAACCCTGATCCTTCCCTCCCACTGCTGAGAGGCGGCACCTGCACTCCCTCTGCTCCTTCCCTCCTACTGCTGAGAGACGGCACCTGCACTCCCCCTGCACTTTCCCTCCTACTGCTGAGATTTGGCACCTGCACTCCCTCTGCTCCTTCCCTCCTACTGCTGAGATTTGGCACCTGCACTCCCCCTGCTCCTTCCCTCCTACTGCTGAGAGACGGCACCTGCACTCCCCCTGCTCCTTACCTCCTACTGCTAAGAGAGAGCGCCTGCACTCCCCCTGCACCTTCCCTCCTACTGCTGAGGGACGGCACCTTCCCTCCTTCTGCTGAGAGACGGCACCTGCACTCCCCCTGCACCTTCCCTCCTATTGCTGAGAGACAGCACCTGCACTACCCCTGCTCCTTCCCTCCTACTGCTGAGAGACGGCACCTGCACTCCCCCTGCTCTTTCCCTCCTACTGCTGAAAGACAGCACCTGCACTCCCCCTGTGCCTTGCCTCCTACTGCTGAGAGACGACACCTGCACTCCCCCTGCACCTTCCCTCCTACTGCTGAGAGACAGCGCCTGCATTTCCCCTGCACCTTCCCTCCTACTGCTGAGAGACGGCACCTGAACTCCCCCTGCACCTTCTCTCCTACTGCTGAGAGACGGCACCTGCACTCCCCCTGCACCTTCCCTCCTACTGCTGAGAGACGGCACCTGCACTCCCACTGCTCCTTCCCTCCTACTGCTGAAAGACGGCACCTGCACTCCCTGTGCTCCTCCCCTCCTACTGCTGAGAGACGGCACCTGCACTTCCCCTGCTCCTTCCCTCCTACTGCTGAGAGACGGCACCTGCACTCCCCCTGCACCTTCCCTCCTACTGCTGAAAGACGGCACCTGAACTCCCCCTGCTCCTTCCCTCCTACTGCTGAAGACAGCACCTGCACTTCCCCTGCACCTTCCCTCCTACTGCTGAGAGACAGCACCTGCACTCCCCCTGCTCCTTCCCTCCTATTGCTGAGAGACGGCACCTGCACTCCCCCTGCACCTTCCCTCCTACTGCTGAAAGACGGCACCTGCACTCCCTCTGCTCCTTCCCTCCTACTGCTGAGACAGCACCTGAACTCCCCCTGCACCTTCCCTCCTACTGCTGAGAGACGGCACCTGCACTCCCCCTGCTCCCTCCCTCCTACTGCTGAAAGACGGCACCAGCACTCTCTGTGCTCCTTCCCTCCTACTGCTGAGAGACGGCACCTGCACTCCCCCTGCACCTAACGTCCTACTGCTGAGAGACGGCACCTGCACTCCCCCTGCACCTTCCCTCCTATTGCTGAGAGACAGCACCTGCACTCCCCCTGCTCCTTCCCTCCTACTGCTGAGAGACGGCACCTGCACTCCCCCTGCTCTTTCCCTCCTACTGCTGAGAGACGACACCTGCACTCCCCCTGCACCTTCCCTCCTACTGCTGAGAGACAGCGCCTGCACTCCCCCTGCACCTTCCCTCCTACTGCTGAGAGACGGCACCTGAACTCCCCCTACACCTTCTCTCCTACTGCTGAGATGGCACCTGCACTCCCCCTGTGCCTTCCCTCCTACTGCTGAGAGACGGCACCTGCACTCCCCCTGCTCCTTCCCTCCTACTGCTGAAAGACGGAACCTGCACTCCCTGTGCTCCTTCCCTCCTACTGCTGAGAGACGGCACCTGCACTTCCCCTGCTCCATCCCTCCTACTGCTGAGAGACGGCACCTGCACTCCCCCTGCACCTTCCCTCCTACTACTGAAAGACGGCACCTGAACTCCCCCTGCTCCTTCCCTCCTACTGCTGAAGACAGCACCTGCACTTCCCCTGCACCTTCCCTCCTACTGCTGAGAGACAGCACCTGCACTTCCCCTGCTCCTTCCCTCCTACTGCTGAGAGACGGCACCTGCACTCCCCCTGCACCTTCCCTCCTACTGCTGAAAGACGGCACCTGCACTCCCCCTGCTTCTTCCCTCCTACTGCTGAGAGACAGCACCTGCACTCCCCCTGCACCTTCCCTCCTACTGCTGAAAGACGGCACCTGCACTCCCCCTGCTCCTTCCCTCCTACTGCTGAAAGACGGCACCAGCACTCCCTGTGCTCCTTCCCTCCTACTGCTGAGAGACGGCACCTGCACTCCCCCTGCTCCTTCCCTCCTACTGCTGAAAGACGGCACCTGCACTCCCTGTGCTCCTTCCCTCCTACTGCTGAGAGACGGCACCTGCATTTCCCCTGCACCTTCCCTCCTACTGCTCAGAGACAGCACCTGCTCTCCCCCTGCACCTTCCCTCCTACTGCTGAGAGACTGCACCTGCACTCCCCCTGCACCTTCCCTCCTACTGCTGAGAGACGGCACCTGCACTCCCCCTGCTCCTTCCCTCCTACTGCTGAGAGACGGCATCTAAACTCCACCTGCGCCTTCCCTCCTTCTGCTGAGAGACGACACCTGCACTGCCCCTGCACCTTCCCTCCTTCTGCTGAGAGACGGCACCTGCACTCCCCCTGCGCCTTCCCTCCTACTGCTGAGATTTGGCACCTGCACTCCCCCTGCACCTTCCCTCCTACTGCTGAGATTTGGCACCTGCACTCCCCCTGCACCTTCCCTCCTACTGCTGAGAGAGGGGACCTTCCCTCCTTCTGCTGAGAGACAGCACCTGCACTCCCCCTGCTCCTTCCCTCCTACTGCTGAGAGACGGCGACTGCACTCCCCCTGCACCTTCCCTCCTTCTGCTGAGAGACGACACCTGCACTCCCCCTGCGCCTTCCCTCCGACTGCTGAGAGACAGCGCCTGCACTCCACCTGCACGTTCCCTCCTACTGCTGAGAGAGTGCATCTTCCCTCCTTCTGCTGAGAGACGGCACCTGCACTCCCCCTGCGCCTTCCCTCCTACTGCTGAGAGACGGCGCCTGCACTCCCCCTGCACCATCCCTCCTACTGCTGAGAGACAGCGCCTGCACTCCCCCTGCACATTCCCTCCTACTGTTGAGAGACGGCACCTGCACTCCCCCTGCACCTTCCCTCCTACTGCTGAGAGACGGCACCTTCCCTCCTACTGCTGAGAGACAGCACCTGCACTCCCCCTGCACCTTCCCTCCTACTGCTGAGAGACGGAACCTTCCCTCCTACTGCTGAGAGACGGCACCTTCCCTCCTATTGCTGAGAGACAACACCTGTACTCCCTCTGCTCCTTCCCTCCTACTGCTGAGAGACGGCACCTGCACTCCCCCTGCGCCTTCCCTTCTACTGCTGAGAGATGGCACCTGCACTCCCCCTGCTCCTTTCCTCCTACTGCTGAGAGACGGCACCTGCACTCCCCCTGCACCTTCCGTCCTACTGCTGAGAGACGGCACCTGCACTCCCCCTGCACCTTCCCTCCTATTGCTGAGAGACGGCACCTGCACTCCCCCTGCGCCTTCCCTCCTACTACTGAGAAACGGTACCTGCACTCCCCCTGGACCCTCCCTCCTACTGCTGAGAGACAGCGACTGCACTCCCCCTGCACCCTCCCTCCTACTGCTGAGACAGCGACTGCACTCACCCTGCACCTTCCCTCCTACTGCTGAGAGACGGCACCTGCACTCCCCCTGCACCTTCCGTCCTACTGCTGAGAGACGGCACCTGCACTCCCTCTGCACCTTCCCTCCTATTGCAGAGAGACAGCACCTGCACTCCCCCTGCTCCTTCCCTCCTACTGCTGAGAGACGGCACCTGCACTCCCCCTGCTCCTTCCCTCCTACTGCTGAAAGACGGCACCTGCACTCCCTGTGCTCCTTCCCTCCTAATGCTGAGAGACAGCACCTGCACTTCCCCTGCTCCTTCCCTCCTACTGCTGAGAGACGGCACCTGCACTCCCCCTGCACCTTCCCTCCTACTGCTAAAAGACGGCACCTGCACTCCCCCTGCTCCTTCCCTCCTACTGCTGAGAGACAGCACCTGCACTCCCTCTGCACCTTCCCACCTACTGCTGAGAGACGGCACCTGCACTCCCCCTGCTCCTTCCCTCCTACTGCTGAGAGACGGCACCTGCACTCCCCCTGCACCTTCACTCCTACTGCTGAGAGACGGCACCTGCACTCCCCCTGCTCCTTCCCTCCTACTGCTAAAAGACGGCACCTAAACTCCACCTGCGCCTTCCCTCCTTCTGCTGAGAGACGACACCTGCACTCCCCCTGCACCTTCCCTCCTTCTGCTGAGAGACGACACCTGCACTCCCCCTGCGCCTTCCCTCCTACAGCTGAGATTTGGCACCTGCACTCCCCCTGCACCTTCCCTCCTACTGCTGAGCGACGGCACCTGCACTCCCCCTGCACCTTCCCTCCTACTGCTGAGAGAGGGCACCTTCCCTCCTTCTGCTGAGAGACAGCAGCTGCACTCCCCCTGCTCCTTCCCTCCTACTGCTGAGAGACGGCACCTGCACTCCCCCTGCACCTTCCCTCCTACTGCTGAGAGACGGCACCTTCCCTCCTTCTGCTGAGAGACGGCACCTGCACTCCCCCTGCACCTAACGTCCTACTGCTGAGAGACGGCACCTGCACTCCCCCTGCACCTTCCCTCCTATTGCTGAGAGACAGCACCTGCACTCCCCCTGCTCCTTTCCTCCTACTGCTGAGAGACGGCACCTGCACTCCCCCTGCTCTTTCCCTCCTACTGCTGAAAGACAGCACCTGCACTCCTCCTGCGCCTTCCCTCCTACTGCTGAGAGACGGCACCTGCACTCCCCCTGCACCTTCCCTCCTACTGCTGAGAGACAGCGCCTGCACTCCCCTTGCACCTTCCCTCCTACTGCTGAGAGACGGCACCTGCACTCCCCCTGCTCCTTCCCTCCTACTGCTGAGAGACGGCACCTGCACTCCCCCTGCACCTTCACTCCTACTGCTGAGACACGGCACCTGCACTCCCCCTGCTCCTTCCCTCCTACTGCTAAAAGACGGCACCTAAACTCCACCTGCGCCTTCCCTCCTTCTGCTGAGAGACGACACCTGCACTCCCCCTGCACCTTCCCTCCTTCTGCTGAGAGACGACACCTGCACTCCCCCTGCGCCTTCCCTCCTACAGCTGAGATTTGGCACCTGCACTCCCCCTGCACCTTCCCTCCTACTGCTGAGAGAGGGCACCTTCCCTCCTTCTGCTGAGAGACAGCAGCTGCACTCCCCCTGCTCCTTCCCTCCTACTGCTGAGAGACGGCACCTGCACTCCCCCTGCACCTTCCCTCCTACTGCTGAGAGACGGCACCTTCCCTCCTTCTGCTGAGAGACGGCACCTGCACTCCCCCTGCACCTTACGTCCTACTGCTGAGAGACGGCACCTGCACTCCCCCTGCACCTTCCCTCCTATTGCTGAGAGACAGCACCTGCACTCCCCCTGCTCCTTCCCTCCTACTGCTGAGAGACGGCACCTGCACTCCCCCTGCTCTTTCCCTCCTACTGCTGAAAGACAGTACCTGCACTCCCCCTGCGCCTTCCCTCCTACTGCTGAGAGACGGCACCTGCACTCCCCCTGCACCTTCCCTCCTACTGCTGAGAGACAGCGCCTGCACTCCCCTTGCACCTTCCCTCCTACTGCTGAGAGACGGCACCTGAACTCCCCCTGCACCTTCTCTCCTACTGCTGAGAGACGGCACCTGCACTCCCCCTGCGCCTTCCCTCCTACTGCTGAGAGACGGCACCTGCACTCCCCCTGCTCCTTCCCTCCTACTGCTGAAAGACGGCACCTGCACTCCCTGTGCTCCTTCCCTCCTACTGCTGAGAGACGGCACCTGCACTTCCCCTGCTCCTTCCCGCCTACTGCTGAGAGACGGCACCTGCACTCCCCCTGCACCTTCCCTCCTACTGCTGAAAGACGGCACCAGCACTCTCTGTGCTCCTTCCCTCCTACTGCTGAGAGACGGCACCTGCACTCCCCCTGCACCTAACGTCCTACTGCTGAGAGACGGCACCTGCACTCCCCCTGCACCTTCCCTCCTATTGCTGAGAGACAGCACCTGCACTCCCCCTGCTCCTTCCCTCCTACTGCTGAGAGACGGCACCTGCACTCCCCCTGCTCTTTCCCTCCTACTGCTGAAAGACAGCACCTGCACTCCCCCTGCTCCTTCCCTCCTACTGCTAAAAGACGGCACCTGCACTCCCCCTGCTCCTTCCCTCCTACTGCTGAGAGACAGCACCTGCACTCCCCCTGCACCTTCCCTCCTACTGCTGAGAGACGGCACCTGCACTCCCCCTGCTCCTTCCCTCCTACTGCTGAGAGATGGCACCTGCACTCCCCCTGCTCTTTCCCTCCTACTGCTGAAAGACAGCACCTGCACTCCCCCTGCACCTTCCCTCCTACTGCTGAGAGACAGCGCCTGCACTCCCCCTGCACATTCCCTCCTACTGTTGAGAGACGGCACCTGCACTCCCCCTGCACCTTCCCTCCTACTGCTGAGAGACGGCACCTTCCCTCCTACTGCTGAGAGACGGCACCTTCCCTCCTTCTGCTGAGAGACGGCACCTGCACTCCCCCTGCACCTAACGTCCTACTGCTGAGAGACGGCACCTGCACTTCCCCTGCTCCTTCCCTCCTACTGCTGAGAGATGGCACCTGCACTCCCCCTGCACCTTCCCTCCTACTGCTGAAAGACGGCACCTGAACTCCCCCTGCACCTTCCCTCCTACTGCTGAGAGACGGCACCTGCACTTCCCCTGCTCCTTCCCTCCTACTGCTGAGAGACGGCACCTGCACTCCCCCTGCACCTTCCCTCCTACTGCTGAAAGACGGCAACTGAGCTCCCCCTGCTCCTTCCCTCCTACTGCTGAAGACAGCACCTGCACTTCCACTGCACCTTCCCTCCTAATGCTGAGAGACAGCACCTGCACTTCCCCTGCTCCTTCCCTCCTACTGCTGAGAGACGGCACCTGCACTCCCCCTGCACCTTCCCTCCTACTGCTAAAAGACGGCACCTGCACTCCCCCTGCTCCTTCCCTCCTACTGCTGAGAGACAGCACCTGCACTCCCCCTGCACCTTCCCTCCTACTGCTGAGAGACGGCACCTGCACTCCCCCTGCTCCTTCCCTCCTACTGCTGAGAGACGGCACCTGCACTCCCCCTGCACCTTCACTCCTACTGCTGAGAGACGGCACCTGCACTCCCCCTGCTCCTTCCCTCCTACTGCTAAAAGACGGCACCTAAACTCCACCTGCGCCTTCCCTCCTTCTGCTGAGAGACGACACCTGCACTCCCACTGCACCTTCCCTCCTTCTGCTGAGAGACGACACCTGCACTCCCCCTGCACCTTCCCTCCGACAGCTGAGATTTGGCACCTGCACTCCCCCTGCACCTTCCCTCCTACTGCTGAGCAACGGCACCTGCACTCCCCCTGCACCTTCCCTCCTACTGCTGAGAGAGGGCACCTTCCCTCCTTCTGCTGAGAGACAGCACCTGCACTCCCCCTGCTCCTTCCCTCCTACTGCTGAGAGACGGCACCTGCACTCCCCCTGCACCTTCCCTCCTACTGCTGAGAGACGGCATCTTCCCTCCTTCTGCTGAGAGACGGCACCTGCACTCCCCCTGCACCTAACGTCCTACTGCTGAGAGACGGCACCTGCACTCCCCCTGCACCTTCCCTCCTATTGCTGAGAGACAGCACCTGCACTCCCCCTGCTCCTTCCCTCCTACTGCTGAGAGACGGCACCTGCACTCCCCCTGCACCTTCACTCCTACTGCTGAGAGACGGCACCTGCACTCCCCCTGCTCCTTCCCTCCTACTGCTGAGAGACGGCACCTAAACTCCACCTGCGCCTTCCCTCCTACTGCTGAGATTTGGCACCTGCACTCCCCCTGCACCTTCCCTCCTATTGCTGAGAGACAGCACCTGCACTCCCCCTGCTCCTTCCCTCCTACTGCTGAGAGACGGCACCTGCACTCCCCCTGCACCTTCACTCCTACTGCTGAGAGACGGCACCTGCACTCCCCCTGCTCCTTCCCTCCTACTGCTGAGAGACGGCACCTAAACTCCACCTGCGCCTTCCCTCCTTCTGCTGAGAGACGGCACCTGTACTCCCCCTGCACCTTCCCTCCTACTGCTAAGACAGCACCTGCACTCCCCCTGCTCCTTCCCTCCTACTGCTGAAAGACGGCACCAGCACTCTCTGTGCTCCTTCCCTCCTACTGCTGAGAGACGGCACCTGCACTCCCCCTGCACCTTCCCTCCTTCTGCTGAGAGACGAAACCTGCACTCCCCCTGCGCCTTCCCTCCTACTGCTGAGAGACAGCGCCTGCACTCCACCTGCACGTTCCCTCCTACTGCTGAGAGAGTGCACCTTCCCTCCTTCTGCTGAGAGACGGCACCTGCACTCCCCCTGCGCCTTCCCTCCTACCGCTGAGAGACGGCGCCTGCACTCCCCCTGCACCTTCCCTCCTACTGCTGAGAGACAGCAACTGCACTCCCCCTGCACCTTCCCTCCTACTGTTGAGAGACGGCACCTGCACTCCCCCTGCACCTTCCCTCCTACTGCTGAGAGACGGCACCTTCCCTCCTACTGCTGAGAGACAGCACCTGCACTCCCCCTGCACCTTCCCTCCTACTGCTGAGAGACGGCACCTTCCCTCCTACTGCTGAGAGACGGCACCTTCCCTCCTATTGCTGAGAGACAACACCTGTACTCCCTCTGCTCCTTCCCTCCTACTGCTGAGAGACGGCACCTGCACTCCCCCTGCGCCTTCCCTCCTACTGCTGAGGGACGCACCTGCACTCCCCCTGCACCTTCCGTCCTACTGCTGAGAGACGGCACCTGCACTCCCTCTGCACCTTCCCTCCTATTGCAGAGAGACAGCACCTGCACTCCCCCTGCTCCTTCCCTCCTACTGCTGAGAGACGGCACCTGCACTCCCCCTGCTCTTTCCCTCCTACTGCTGAAAGACAGCACCTGCACTCCCCCTGCGCCTTCCCTCTCACTGCTGAGAGACGGCACCTGCACTCCCCCTGCACCTTCCCTCCTACTGCTGAGAGACAGCTCCTGCACTCCCCCTGCACCTTACCTCCTACTGCTGAGAGACGGCACCTGAACTCCTCCTGCACCTTCTCTCCTACTGCTGAGAGACGGCACCTGCACTCCCCCTGCGCCTTCCCTCCTACTGCTGAGAGACGGCACCTGCACTCCCCCTGCTCCTTCCCTCCTACTGCTGAAAGACGGCACCTGCACTCCCTGTGCTCCTTCCCTCCTACTGCTGAGAGACGGCACCTGCACTCCCCCTGCACCTTCCCTCCTACTGCTAAAAGACGGCACCTGCACTCCCCCTGCTCCTTCCCTCCTACTGCTGAGAGACAGCACCTGCACTCCCCCTGCACCTTCCCTCCTACTGCTGAGAGACGGCACCTGCACTCCCCCTGCTCCTTCCCTCCTACTGCTGAGAGACGGCACCTGCACTCCCCCTGCACCTTCACTCCTACTGCTGAGAGACGGCACCTGCACTCCCCCTGCGCCTTCCCTCCTACTGCTGAGATTTGGCACCTGCACTCCCCCTGCACCTTCCCTCCTACTGCTGAGCGACGGCACCTGCACTCCCCCTGCTCCTTCCCTCCTACTGCTGAGAGAGGGCACCTTCCCTCCTTCTGCTGAGAGACAGCACCTGCACTCCCCCTGCTCCTTCCCTCCTACTGCTGAGAGACGGCACCTGCACTCCCCCTGCTCTTTCCCTCCTACTGATGAGAGACAGCACCTGCACCCCCCCTGCAACTTCCCTCCTACTGCTAAAAGACGGCACCTAAACTCCACCTGCGCCTTCCCTCCTTCTGCTGAGAGACGACACCTGCACTCCCCCTGCACCTTCCCTCCTTCTGCTAAGAGACGACACCTGCACTCCCCCTGCGCCTTCCCTCCTACTGCTGAGCGACGGCACCTGCACTCCCCCTGCACCTTCCCTCCTACTGCTGAGAGAGGGCACCTTCCCTCCTTCTGCTGAGAGACAGCACCTGCACTCCCCCTGCTCCTTCCCTCCTACTGCTGAGAGACGGCACCTGCACTCCCCCTGCACCTTCCCTCCTACTGCTGAGAGACGGCACCTTCCCTCCTTCTGCTGAGAGACGGCACCTGCACTCCCCCTGCACCTAACGTCCTACTGCTGAGAGACGGCACCTGCACTCCCCCTGCACCTTCCCTCCTATTGCTGAGAGACAGCACCTGCACTCCCCCTGATCCTTCCCTCCTACTGCTGAGAGACGGCACCTGCACTCCCCCTGCTCTTTCCCTCCTACTGCTGAAAGACAGCACCTGCACTCCCCCTGCGCCTTCCCTCCTACTGCTGAGAGACAGCACCTGCACTCCCCCTGCACCTTCCCTCCTACTGCTGAGAGACAGCGCCTGCACTCCCCCTGCACCTTCCCTCCTTCTGCTGAGAGACGGCACCTGAACTCCCCCTGCTCCTTCCCTCCTACTGCTGAAGACAGCACCTGCACTTCCCCTGCACCTTCCCTCCTACTGCTGAGAGACAGCACCTGCACTCCCCCTGCTCCTTCCCTCCTATTGCTGAGAGACGGCACCTGTACTCCCCCTGCACCTTCCCTCCTACTGCTGAGAGACGGCACCTGCACTCCCCCTGCTCCTTCCCTCCTACTGCTGAGACAGCACCTGAACTCCCCCTGCACCTTCCCTCCTACTGCTGAGAGACGGCACCTGCACTCCCCCTGCACCTTCCCTCCTACTGCTGAGAGACGGCACCTGCACTCCCCCTGCTCCTTCCCTCCTACTGCTGAGAGACGGCACCTAAACTCCACCTGCGCCTTCCCTCCTTCTGCTGAGAGACGACACTTGCACTCCCCCTGCACCTTCCCTCCTTCTGCTGAGAGACGACACCTGCACTCCCCCTGCGCCTTCCCTCCTACTGCTGAGATTTGGCACCTGCACTCCCCCTGCACCTTCCCTCCTACTGCTGAGAGACGGCACCTGCACTCCCCCTGCTCCTTCCCTCCTACTGCTGAAAGACGGCACCTGCACTCCCTGTGCTCCTTTACCTCCTGATGCTGAGAGACGGCACCTGCACTTCCCCTGCTCCTTCCCTCCTACTGCTGAGAGACGGCACCTGCACTCCCCCTGCACCTTCCCTCCTACTGCTGAAAGACGGCACCTGAACTCCCCCTGCTCCATCCCTCCTACTGCTGAAGACAGCACCTGCACTTCCCCTGCACCTTCCCTCCTACTGCTGAGAGACAGCACCTGCACTCCCCCTGCTCCTTCCCTCCTATTGCTGAGAGACGGCACCTGCACTCCCCCTGCACCTTCCCTCCTACTGCTGAGACAGCACCTGCACTCCCCCTGCTCCTTCCCTCCTACTGCTGAAAGACGGCACCAGCACTCTCTGTGCTCCTTCCGTCCTACTGCTGAGAGACGGCACCTGCACTCCCCCTGCACCTAACGTCCTACTGCTGAGAGACGGCACCTGCACTCCCCCTGCACCTTCCCTCCTATTGCTGAGAGACAGCACCTGCACTCCCCCTGCTCCTTCCCTCCTACTGCTGAGAGACGGCACCTGCACTCCTCCTGCTCTTTCCCTCCTACTGCTGAAAGACAGCACCTGCACTCCCCCTGCGCCTTCCCTCCTACTGCTGAGAGACGGCACCTACACTCCCCCTGCACCTTCCCTCCTACTGCTGAGAGACAGCGCCTGCACTCCCCCTGCGCCTTCCCTCCTACTGCTAAAAAGACAGCACCTGCACTCCCCCTGCTCCTTCCCTCCTACTGCTGAAAGACGGCACCTGCACTCCCTGTGCTCCTTCCCTCCTACTGCTGAGAGACGGCACCTGCACTTCCCCTGCTCCTTCCCTCCTACTGCTGAGAGACGGCACCTGCACTCCCCCTGCACCTTCCCTCCTACTGCTGAAAGACGGCACCTGAACTCCCCCTGCTCCTTCCCTCCTACTGCTGAAGACAGCACCTGCACTTCCCCTGCACCTTCCCTCCTACTGCTGAGAGACAGCACCTGCACTCCCCCTGCACCTTCCCTCCTACTGCTGAAAGACGGCACCTGCACTCCCCCTGCTCCTTCCCTCCTACTGCTGAGAGACAGCACCTGCACTCCCCCTGCACCTTCCCTCCTACTGCTGAGAGACGGCACCTGCAGTCCCTCTGCTCCTTCCCTCCTACTGCTGAAAGACGGCACCAGCACTCCCTGTGCTCCTTCCCTCCTACTGCTGAGAGACGGCACCTGCACTCCCCCTGCTCCTTCCCTCCTACTGCTGAGAGACGGCATCCAAACTCCACCTGCGCCTTCCCTCCTTCTGCTGAGAGACGACACCTGCACTGCCCCTGCACCTTCCCTCCGACTGCTGAGAGACGACACCTGCACTCCCCCTGCGCCTTCCCTCCTACTGCTGAGATTTGGCACCTTCACTCCCCCTGCACCTTCCCTCCTACTGCTGAGAGACGGCACCTGCACTCCCCCTGCACCTTCCCTCCTACTGCTGAGAGAGGGGACCTTCCCTCCTTCTGCTGAGAGACAGCACCTGCACTCCCCCTGCTCCTTCCCTCCTACTGCTGAGAGACGGCACCTGCACTCCCCCTGCACCTTCCCTCCTTCTGCTGAGAGACGACACCTGCACTCCCCCTGCTCCTTCCCTCCTACTGCTGAGAGACAGCGCCTGCACTCCACCTTCACGTTCCCTCCTTCTGCTGAGAGAGTGCACCTTCCCTCCTTCTGCTGAGAGACGGCACCTGCACTGCCCCTGCGCCTTCCCTCCTACTGCGGAGAGACGGCGCCTGCACTCCCCCTGCACCTTCCCTCCTACTGCTGAGAGACAGCGCCTGCACTCCCCCTGCACATTCCCTCCTACTGTTGAGAGACGGCAACTGCACTCCCCCTGCACCTTCCCTCCTACTGCTGAGAGACGGCACCTTCCCTCCTACTGCTGAGAGACAGCACCTGCACTCCCCCTGCACTTTCCCTCCTACTGCTGAGAGACGGCACCTTCCCTCATACTGCTGAGAGACGGCACCTTCCCTCCTATTGCTGAGAGACAGCACCTGTACTCCCCCTGCTCCTTCCCTCCTACTGCTGAGAGACGGCACCTGCACTCCCCCTGCGCCTTCCCTCCTACTGCTGAGGGACGCACCTGCACTCCCCCTGCACCTTCCGTCCTACTGCTGAGAGACGGCACCTGCACTCCCCCTGCACCTTCCCTCCTATTGCTGAGAGACGGCACCTGCACTCCCCCTGCGCCTTCCCTCCTACTACTGAGAGACGGCACCTGCACTCCCCCTGCACCCTCCCTCCTACTGCTGAGAGACAGCGACTGCACTCCCCCTGCACCCTCCCTCCTACTGCTGAGACAGCGACTGCACTCACCCTGCACCTTCCCTCCTACTGCTGAGAGACGGCACCTGCACTCCCCCAGGCACCTTCCGTCCTACTGCTGAGAGACGGCACCTGCACTCCCTCTGCACCTTCCCTCCTATTGCTGAGAGACAGCACCTGCACTCCCCCTGCTCCTTCCCTCCTACTGCTGCGAGACGGCACCTGCACTCCCCCTGCTCTTTCCCTCCTACTGCTGAAAGACAGCACCTGCACTCCCCCTGCGCCTTCCCTCCCACTGCTGAGAGACTGCACCTGCACTCCCCCTGCACCTTCCCTCCTACTGCTGAGAGACAGCGCCTGCACTCCACCTGCACGTTCCCTCCTACTGCTGAGAGAGTGCACCTTCCCTCCTTCTGCTGAGAGACGGCACCTGCACTCCCCCTGCGCCTTCCCTCCTACTGCTGAGAGACAGCGCCTGCACTCCCCCTGCACCTTCTTTCCTACTACTGAGCGACAACGCCTGCACTCCCCCTGCACCTTCCCTCCTACTGTTGAGAGACGGCACCTGCATTCCCCCTGCACCTTCCCTCCTACTGCTGAGAGACGGCACCTTCCCTCCTACTGCTGAGAGACAGCACCTGCACTTCCCCGGCACCTTCCCTCCTACTGCTGAGAGACGGCACCTTCCCTCCTACTGCTGAGAGACGGCACCTTCCCTCCTATTGCTGAGAGACAGCACCTGTACTCCCTCTGCTCCTTCCCTCCTACTGCTGAGAGACGGCACCTGCATTCCCCCTGCGCCTTCCCTCCTACTGCTGAGAGACAGCGCCTGCACTCCCCCTGCACCTTCCCTCCTATTGCTGAGAGACGGCACCTGCACTCCCCCTGCGCCTTCCCTCCGACTAGTGAGAGACGGCACCTGCACTCCCCCTGCACCCTCATTCCTACTGCTGAGAGACAGCGACTGCACTCCCCCTGCACCTTCCCTCCTACTGCTGAGAGACGGCACCTGCACTCCCCCTGCGCCTTCCCTCCTACTGCTAAAAAGACAGCACCTGCACTCCCCCTGCTCCTTCCCTCCTACTGCTGAAAGACGGCACCTGCACTCCCTGTGCTCCTTCCCTCCTACTGCTGAGAGACGGCACCTGCACTTCCCCTGCTCCTTCCCTCCTACTGCTGAGAGACGGCACCTGCACTCCCCCTGCACCTTCCCTCCTACTGCTGAAAGACGGCACCTGAACTCCCCCTGCTCCTTCCCTCCTACTGCTGAAGACAGCACCTGCACTTCCCCTGCACCTTCCCTCCTACTGCTGAGAGACAGCACCTGCACTCCCCCTGCACCTTCCCTCCTACTGCTGAAAGACGGCACCTGCACTCCCCCTGCTCCTTCCCTCCTACTGCTGAGAGACAGCACCTGCACTCCCCCTGCACCTTCCCTCCTACTGCTGAGAGACGGCACCTGCAGTCCCTCTGCTCCTTCCCTCCTACTGCTGAAAGACGGCACCTGCACTCCCCCTGCGCCTTCCCTCCGACTAGTGAGAGACGGCACCTGCACTCCCCCTGCACCCTCATTCCTACTGCTGAGAGACAGCGACTGCACTCCCCCTGCACCTTCCCTCCTACTGCTGAGAGACGGCACCTGCACTCCACCTGCGCCTTCCCTCCTTCTGCTGAGAGGCGACACCTGAACTCCCCCTGCGCCTTCCCTCCTACTGCTGAGATTTGGCACCTGCACTCCCCCTGCACCTTCCCTCCTACTGCTGAGAGACGACACCTGCACTCCCCCTGCACCTTCCCTCCAACTGCTGAGAGACGGCTCCTGCACTCCCCCTGCACCTTCCCTCCTACTGCTGAGAAACAGCGCCTGCACTCCCCCTGCACCTTCCCTCCTTCTGCTGAGAGACGACACCTGCACTCCCCCTGCGCCTTCCCTCCTACTGCTGAGATTTGGCACCCGCACTCCCCCTGCACCTTCCCTCCTACTGCTGAGAGACGACACCTGCACTCCCCCTGCACCTTCCCTCCAACTGCTGAGAGACGGCGCCTGCACTCCCCCTGCACCTTCCCTCCTACTGCTGAGAGACAGCGCCTGCACTCCCCCTGCACCTTCCCTCCTACTGCTGAGAGACGGCACCTTCCCTCCTACTGCTGAGAGTGGGCACCTTCCCTCCTATTGCTGAGAGACAGCACCTGCACTCCCTCTGCTCCTTCCCTCCTACTGCTGAGAGACGGTACCTGCACTCCCCCTGCGCCTTCCCTCCTACTGCTGAGTGATGCCACCTGCACCCCCCCTACAACTTCCCTCCTACTGCTGAGAGACGGCGCCTGCACTCCCCCTGCACCTTCCCTCATACTGCTGAGAGACGGCACCTTCCCTCCTACTGCTGAGAGTGGGCACCTTCCCTCCTACTGCTGAGAGACACCACCTGCACTCCCTCTGCACCTTCCCTCCTACTGCTGAGAGACGGCACCTGCACTCCCCCTGCGCCTTCCCTCCTACTGCTGAGTGATGCCACCTGCACCCCCCCTACACCTTCCCTCCTACTGCTGAGAGAGGGCGCCTGCACTCCCCCTGCTCTTTCCCTCCTACTGCTGAGAGACGGCACCTGCAGTCCCCCTGCACCTTCCCTCCTACTGCTGAGAGACGGCACCTGCACTCCCCCTGCACTTTCCCTCCTACTGCTGAGAGACGGCACCTGCACTCCCCCTGCTCCTTCCCTCTTACTGCTGAGAGACGGCCCCGGCACTCCCCCTGCACCTTCCCTCCTACTGCTGAGAGACGGCACCTGCACTCCCCCTGCTCCTTCCCTCTTACTGCTGAGAGACGGCACCTGCACTCCCCCTGCGCCTTCCCTCCTACTGCTGAGTAATGCCACCTGCACCCCCCCTACACCTTCCCTCCTACTGCTGAGAGACGGCGCCTGCACTCCCCCTGCTCTTTCCCTCCTACTGCTGAGAGACGGCACCTGCACTCCCCCTGCACCTTCTCTCCTACTGCTGAGAGACGGCACCTGCACTCCCCCTGCACCTTCCCTCCTACTGCTGAGAGACAGCGCCTGCACTCCCCCTGCACCTTCCCTCCAACGGCTGAGAGGCGGCACCTGCACTCCCCCTGCGCCTTCTCTCCTACTGCTGAGTGATGCCACCTGCACCCCCCCTACACCTTCACTCCTACTGCTGAGAGACGGCGCGTGCACTCCCCCTGCTCTTTCCCTCCTACTCCTGAGAGACGGCACCTGCACTCCCCCTACACTTTCCCTCCTACTGCTGAGAGACGGCACCTGCACTCCCCCTGCTCCTTCCCTCCTACTGCTGAGAGACAGCACCTGCACTCCCCCTGCTCCTTCCCTCCTACTGCTGAAAGACAGCATCTGCACTCCCCCTGCGCCTTCCCTCCTACTGCTGAGAGACGGCACCTGCGCTCCCCCTGCACCTTCCCTCCTACTGCTGAGAGACAACGCGTGCACTCCCCCTGCACCTTCCCTCCAACGGATGAGAGTCGGCACCTGCACTCCCTCTGCTCCTTCCCTCCTACTGCTGAAAGACGGCACCTGCACTCCCCCCTGCTCCTTCCCTCCTACTGCTGAGTGACGACATCATCTGCACTCCCCCTGCACCTTCCCTCCTACTGCTGAGAGACGGCACCTGCACTCCCCCTGCACCTTCCCTCCTTCTGCTGAGAGACGACACCTGCACTCCCCCTGTGCCTTCCCTCCTACTGCAGAGAGACGACACCTGCACTCCCCCTGCACGTTCCCTCCTACTGCTGAGAGAGTGCACCTTCCCTCCTTCTGCTGAGAGACGGCACCTGCACTCCCTGTGCTCCTTCCCTCCTACTGCTAAGAGACGGCACCTGCACTCCCCCTGCTCCTTCCCTCCTACTGCTGAGAGACGGCACCTGCACTCCCCCTGCTCCTTCCCTTCTACTGCTGAAAGAAGGCACCTGCACTCCCTGTGCTCCTTCCCTCCTACTGCTGTGAGACGGCACCTGCACTTCCCCTGCACCTTCCCTCCTACTGCTCAGAGACAGCACCTGCACTCCCCCTGCACCTTCCCTCCAACAGCTGAGAGACGGCACCTGCACTCCCCATGCACCTTCCCTCCTACTGCTGAGAGACGGCACCTGCACTCCCCCTGCGCCTTCCCTCCAACTGCTGAGAGACAGCACCTGCACTCCCCCTGCGCCTTCCCTCCTACTGCTGAGAGACGACACCTGCAGTCCCCCTGCTCCTTCCCTCCTACTGCTGAGAGACGGCACCTGCACTCCACCTGCACCTTCCCTCCTACTGCTGAGAGACGGCACCTGCACTCCCACTGCGCCTTCCCTCCTACTGCTGAGAGACGGCACCTGCACTCCCCCTGTGCCTTCCCTCCTACTGCAGAGAGACGACACCTGCACTCCCCCTGCACGTTCCCTCCTACTGCTGAGAGAGAGCACCTTCCCGCCTTCTGCTGAGAGACGGCACCTGCACTCCCCCTGCGCCTTCCCTCCTACTGCTGAGAAACGGCGCCTGCACTCCCCCTGCACCTTCTTTCCTACTACTGAGCGACAACGCCTGCACTCCCCCTGCACCTTCCCTCCTACTGTTGAGAGACGGCACCTGCATTCCCCCTGCACCTTCCCTCCTACTGCTGAGAGACGGCACCTTCCCTCCTACTGCTGAGAGACAGCACCTGCACTTCCCCGGCACCTTCCCTCCTACTGCTGAGAGACGGCACCTTCCCTCCTACTGCTGAGAGACGGCACCTTCCCTCCTATTGCTGAGAGACAGCACCTGTACTCCCTCTGCTCCTTCCCTCCTACTGCTGAGAGACGGCACCTGCATTCCCCCTGCGCCTTCCCTCCTACTGCTGAGAGACAGCGCCTGCACTCCCCCTGCACCTTCCCTCCTATTGCTGAGAGACGGCACCTGCACTCCCCCTGCGCCTTCCCTCCGACTAGTGAGAGACGGCACCTGCACTCCCCCTGCACCCTCATTCCTACTGCTGAGAGACAGCGACTGCACTCCCCCTGAACCTTCCCTCCTACTGCTGAGAGACGGCACCTGCACTCCACCTGCGCCTTCCCTCCTTCTGCTGAGAGGCGACACCTGAACTCCCCCTGCGCCTTCCCTCCTACTGCTGAGATTTGGCACCTGCACTCCCCCTGCACCTTCCCTCCTAGTGCTGAGAGACGACACCTGCACTCCCCCTGCACCTTCCCTCCAACTGCTGAGAGACGGCTCCTGCACTCCCCCTGCACCTTCCCTCCTACTGCTGAGAAACAGCGCCTGCACTCCCCCTGCACCTTCCCTCCTTCTGCTGAGAGACGACACCTGCACTCCCCCTGCGCCTTCCCTCCTACTGCTGAGATTTGGCACCCCCACTCCCCCTGCACCTTCCCTCCTACTGCTGAGAGACGACACCTGCACTCCCCCTGCACCTTCCCTCCAACTGCTGAGAGACGGCGCCTGCACTCCCCCTGCACCTTCCCTCCTACTGCTGAGAGACAGCGCCTGCACTCCCCCTGCACCTTCCCTCCTACTGCTGAGAGACGGCACCTTCCCTCCTACTGCTGAGAGACAGCACCTGCACTCCCCCTGCACCTTCCCTCCTACTGCTGAGAGACGGCACCTTCCCTCCTACTGCTGAGAGTGGGCACCTTCCCTCCTATTGCTGAGAGACAGCACCTGCACTCCCTCTGCTCCTTCCCTCCTACTGCTGAGAGACGGTACCTGCACTCCCCCTGCGCCTTCCCTCCTACTGCTGAGTGATGCCACCTGCACCCCCCCTACAACTTCCCTCCTACTGCTGAGAGACGGCGCCTGCACTCCCCCTGCACCTTCCCTCATACTGCTGAAAGACGGCACCTTCCCTCCTACTGCTGAGAGTGGGCACCTTCCCTCCTACTGCTGAGAGACACCACCTGCACTCCCTCTGCACCTTCCCTCCTACTGCTGAGAGACGGCACCTGCACTCCCCCTGCGCCTTCCCTCCTACTGCTGAGTGATGCCACCTGCACCCCCCCTACACCTTCCCTCCTACTGCTGAGAGACGGTGCCTGCACTCCCCCTGCTCTTTCCCTCCTACTGCTGAGAGACGGCACCGGCAGTCCCTCTGCACCTTCCCTCCTACTGCTGAGAGACGGCACCTGCACTCCCCCTGCACTTTCCCTCCTACTGCTGAGAGACGGCACCTGCACTCCCCCTGCTCCTTCCCTCTTACTGCTGAGAGACGGCCCCGGCACTCCCCCTGCACCTTCCCTCCTACTGCTGAGAGACGGCACCTGCACTCCCCCTGCTCCTTCCCTCTTACTGCTGAGAGACGGCACCTGCACTCCCCCTGCGCCTTCCCTCCTACTGCTGAGTGATGCCACCTGCACCCCCCCTACACCTTCCCTCCTACTGCTGAGAGACGGCGCCTGCACTCCCCCTGCTCTTTCCCTCCTACTGCTGAGAGACGGCACCTGCACTCCCCCTGCACCTTCTCTCCTACTGCTGAGAGACGGCACCTGCACTCCCCCTGCACCTTCCCTCCTACTGCTGAGAGACAGCGCCTGCACTCCCCCTGCACCTTCCCTCCAACGGCTGAGAGGCGGCACCTGCACTCCCCCTGCTTCTTCCCTCCTACTGCTGAGAGACGGCACCTGCACCCCCCCTACACCTTCACTCCTACTGCTGAGAGACGGCGCGTGCACTCCCCCTGCTCTTTCCCTCCTACTGCTGAGAGACGGCACCTGCACTCCCCCTACACTTTCCCTCCTACTGCTGAGAGACGGCACCTGCACTCCCCCTGCTCCTTCCCTCCTACTGCTGAAAGACAGCATCTGCACTCCCCCTGCGCCTTCCCTCCTACTGCTGAGAGACGGCACCTGCGCTCCCCCTGCACCTTCCCTCCTACTGCTGAGAGACAACGCGTGCACTCCCCCTGCACCTTCCCTCCAACGGATGAGGGTCGGCACCTGCACTCCCTCTGCTCCTTCCCTCCTACTGCTGAAAGACGGCACCTGCACTCCCCCCTGCTCCTTCCCTCCTACTGCTGAGTGACGACATCATCTGCACTCCCCCTGCACCTTCCCTCCTACTGCTGAGAGACGGCACCTGCACTCCCCCTGCACCTTCCCTCCTTCTGCTGAGAGACGACACCTGCACTCCCCCTGTGCCTTCCCTCCTACTGCAGAGAGACGACACCTGCACTCCCCCTGCACGTTCCCTCCTACTGCTGAGAGAGTGCACCTTCCCTCCTTCTGCTGAGAGACGGCACCTGCACTCCCTCTGCTCCTTCCCTCCTACTGCTAAGAGACGGCACCTGCACTCCCCCTGCTCCTTCCCTCCTACTGCTGAGAGACGGCACCTGCACTCCCCCTGCTCCTTCCCTTCTACTGCTGAAAGAAGGCACCTGCACTCCCTGTGCTCCTTCCCTCCTACTGCTGTGAGACGGCACCTGCACTTCCCCTGCACCTTCCCTCCTACTGCTCAGAGACAGCACCTGCACTCCCCCTGCACCTTCCCTCCTACAGCTGAGAGACGGCACCTGCACTCCCCATGCACCTTCCCTCCTACTGCTGAGAGACGGCACCTGCACTCCCCCTGCGCCTTCCCTCCTACTGCTGAGAGACGACACCTGCAGTCCCCCTGCTCCTTCCCTCCTACTGCTGAGAGACGGCACCTGCACTCCTCCTGCACCTTCCCTCCTACTGCTGAGAGACGGCACCTGCACTCCCACTGCGCCTTCCCTCCTACTGCTGAGAGACGGCACCTGCACTCCCCCTGTGCCTTCCCTCCTACTGCAGAGAGACGACACCTGCACTCCCCCTGCACGTTCCCTCCTACTGCTGAGAGAGAGCACCTTCCCGCCTTCTGCTGAGAGACGGCACCTGCACTCCCTGTGCTCCTTCCCTCCTACTGCTAAGAGACGGCACCTGCACTCCCCCTGCTCCTTCCCTCCTACTGCTGAGAGACGGCACCTGCACTCCCCCTGCTCCTTCCCTTCTACTGCTGAAAGACGGCAGCTGCACTCCCTGTGCTCCTTCCCTCCTACTGCTGAGAGACGGCACCTGCACTCCCCCTGCTCCTTCCCTTCTACTGCTGAAAGACGGCACCTGCACTCCCTGTGCTCCTTCCCTCCTACTGCTGAGAGAGGGCACCTGCACTCCCACTGCACCTTCCCTCCTACTGCTGAGAGACGGCACCTGCACTCCACCTGCACCTTCCCTCCTACTGCTGAGAGACGGCACCTGCACTCCCCCTGCGCCTTCCCTCCTACTGCTGAGAGACGGCACCTGCACTCCCCCTGCACCCTCCCTCCTACTGCTGAGAGACAGCGCCTGCACTCCCCCTGCACCTTCCCTCCTATTGCTAAGAGACGGCACCTGCACTCCCCCTGCGCCTTCCCTCCTACTGCTGAGAGACGGCACCTGCACTCCCCCTGCACCCTCCCTCCTACTGCTGAGAGACAGTGCCTGCACTCCCCCTGCACCTTCCCTCCTACTGCTGAGAGACGGCACCTGCACTCCCCCTGCTCCTTCCCTCCTACTGCTGAGAGACGGCACCTAAACTCCAGCTGCGCCTTCCCTCCTTCTGCTGAGAGACGACACCTGCACTCCCCCTGCACCTTCCCTCCTACTGCTGAGAGACAGCACCTGCATTCCCCCTGCTCCTTCCCTCCTACTGCTGAGAGACGGCACCTGCACTCCCCCTGCGCCTTCCCTCCGTCTGCTGAGAGACGACACCTACACTCCCCCTGCGCCTTCCCTCCTACTGCTGAGATTTGGCACCTGCACTCCCCCTGCACCTTCCCTCCTACTGCTGAGAGACGGCACCTGCACTCCCCCTGCACCTTCCCTCCTACTGCTGAGAGAGTGCACCTTCCCTCCTTCTGCTGAGAGACAGCACCTGCACTCCCCCTGCTTCTTCCCTCCTACTGCTGAGAGACGGCACCTGCACTCCCCCTGCACCTTCCCTCCTTCTGCTGAGAGACGACACCTGCACTCCCCCTGTGCCTTCCCTCCTACTGCAGAGAGAGTGCACCTTCCCTCCTTCTACTGAGAGACGGCACCTGCACTCCCCCTGCGCCTTCCCTGCTACTGCTGAGAGACGGCGCCTGCACTCCCCCTGCACCTTCCCTCCTACTGCTGAGAGACGGCAGCTTCCCTCCTACTGCTGAGAGACGGCACCTTCCCTCCTATTGCTGAGAGACAGCACCTGCACTCCCCCTACACCTTCCCTCCTACTGCTGAGAGAGGGCACCTGCACTCCCCCTGCTCTTTCCCTCCTACTGCTGAAAGACAGCACCTGCACTCCCCCTGCGCCTTCCCTCCTACTGCTGAGAGATGGCACCTGCACTCCCCCTGCTCTTTCCCTCCTACTGCTGAAAGACAGCACCTGCACTCCCCCTGCACCTTCCCTCCTACTGCTGAGAGACAACGCCTGCACCTTCCCTCCTACTGCTGAGAGACGGCACCTGCACTCCCCCTGCACCTTCCCTCCTACTGCTGAAAGACGGCACCTGCACTCCCTGTGCTCCTTCCCTCCTACTGCTAAGAGACGGCACCTGCACTCCCTGTGCTCCTTCCCTCCTACTGCTAAGAGACGGCACCTGCACTCCCCCTGCTCCTTCCATTCTACTGCTGAAAGACGACACCTGAACTCCCCCTGCACCTTCCCTCCTACTGCTGAAAGACGGCACCTGCACTCCCTGTGCTCCTTCCCTCCTACTGCTAAGAGACGGCACCTGCACTCCCTGTGCTCCTTCCCTCCTACTGCTGAGAGACAGCACCTGCATTCCCCCTGCACCTTCCCTCCTACTGCTGAGAGACAGCACCTGCACTCCCTCTGCACCTTCCCTCCTACTGCTGAGTGACAGCACCTGCACTCCCCCTGCGCCTTCCCTCCTACTGCTGAGAGACGGCACCTGCACTCCCCCTGCACCTTCCCTCCTACTGCTGAGAGACAGCACCTGCACTCCCCCTGCGCGTTCCCTCCTACTGCTGAGAGACAGCACCTGCACTCCTCCTGCGCCTTCCCTCCTACTGCTGAAAGACGGCACCTGCACTCCCCCTGCTCCTTCCCTCCTACTGCTGAGAGACGGCACCTGCACTCCCCCTGCACCTTCCCTCCTACTGCTGAGAGACGGCACCTGCACTCCCCCTGCACCTTCCCTCCTACTACTGAGAGACGGCACCTGCAGTCCCCCTGCGCCTTCCCTCCTACTGCTGAGAGACAGCACCTGTACCCCCCCTGCTCCATCCCTCCTACTGCTGAGAGACAGCACCTGTACCCCCCTGCTCCTTCCCTCCTACTGCTGAGAGACAGCACCTGTACCCCCTGCTCCTTCCCTCCTACTGCTGAGAGACGGCACCTGCACTCCCCCTGCACCTTCCCTCCTACTGCTCAGAGACGGCACCTGCACTCCCCCTGCGCCTTCCCTCCTACTGCTGAGAGACGGCACCTGCACTCCCCCTGCTCCTTCCCTTCTACTGCTGAAAGACGGCACCTGCACTCCCTGTGCTCCTTCCCTCCTACTGCTGAGAGACGGCACCTGCACTTCCCCTGCACCTTCCCTCCTACTGCTCAGAGACAGCAACTGCACTCTCCCTGCACCTTCCCTCCTACTGCTGAGAGACGGCACCTGCACTCCCCCTGCGCCTTCCCTCCTACTACTGAGAGACGACACCTGCAGTCCCCCTGCTCCTTCCCTCCTACTGCTGAGAGACGGCACCTGCACTCCACCTGCACCTTCCCTCCTACTGCTGAGAGACGGCACCTGCACTCCCCCTGCGCCTTCCCTCCTACTGCTGAGAGACGGCACCTGCACTCCCCCTGCACCCTCCCTCCTACTGCTGAGAGACAGCGCCTGCATTCCCCCTGCACCTTCCCTCCTATTGCTGAGAGACGGCACCTGCACTCCCCCTGCGCCTTCCCTCCTACTGCTGAGAGACGGCACCTGCACTCCCCCTGCACCCTCCCTCCTACTGCTGAGAGACAGCGCCTGCACTCCCCCTGCACCTTCCCTCCTATTGCTGAGAGACGGCACCTGCACTCCCCCTGCTCCTTCCCTCCTACTGCTGAGAGACGGCACCTGCACTCCCCCTGCACCTTCCCTCCTTCTGCTGAGAGACGACACCTGCAGTCCCCCTGTGCCTTCTCTCCTACTGCAGAGAGAGTGCACCTTCCCTCCTTCTACTGAGAGACGGCACCTGCACTCCCCCTGCGCCTTCCCTGCTACTGCTGAGAGACGGCGCCTGCACTCCCCCTGCACCTTCCCTCCTACTGCTGAGAGACGGCAGCTTCCCTCCTACTGCTGAGAGACGGCACCTTCCCTCCTATTGCTGAGAGACAGCACCTGCACTCCCCCTACACTTTCCCTCCTACTGCTGAGAGACGGCACCTGCACTCCCCCTGCTCTTTCCCTCCTACTGCTGAAAGACAGCACCGGCACTCCCCCTGCGCCTTCCCTCCTACTGCTGAGAGATGGCACCTGCACTCCCCCTGCTCTTTCCCTCCTACTGCTGAAAGACAGCACCTGCACTCCCCCTGCACCTTCCCTCCTACTGCTGAGAGACGGCACCTGCACTCCCCCTGCTCTTTCCCTCCTGCTGCTGAAAGACAGCACCTGCACTCCCCCTGCACCTTCCCTCCTACTGCTGAGAGACAACGCCTGCACCTTCCCTCCTACTGCTGAGAGACGGCTCCTGCACTCCCCCTGCACCTTCCCTCCTACTGCTGAAAGACGGCACCTGCACTCCCTGTGCTCCTTCCCTCCTACTGCTAAGAGACAGCACCTGCACTCCCTGTGCTCCTTCCCTCCTACTGCTAAGAGACGGCACCTGCACTCCCCCTGCTCCTTCCATTCTACTGCTGAAAGACGACACCTGCACTCCCCCTGCACCTTCCCTCCTACTGCTGAAAGACGGCACCTGCACTCCCTGTGCTCCTTCCCTCCTACTGCTAAGAGACGGCACCTGCACTCCCTGTGCTCCTTCCCTCCTACTGCTGAGAGACAGCACCTGCACTCCCTCTGCACCTTCCCTCCTACTGCTGAGTGACAGCACCTGCACTCCCCCTGCGCCTTCCCTCCTACTGCTGAGAGACGGCACCTGCACTCCCCCTGCTCCTTCCCTCCTACTGCTGAGAGACGGCACCTGCACTCCCCCTGCACCTTCCCTCCTACTGCTGAAAGACGGCACCTGCACTCCCCCTGCTCCTTCCCTCCTACTGCTGAGAGACGGCACCTGTACTCCCCCTGCGCCTTCCCTCCTACTGCTGAGAGACGGCACCTGCACTTCCCCTGCGCCTTCCCTCCTACTACTGAGAGACGGCACCTGCACTCCCCCTGCACCTTCCCTCCTACTACTGAGAGACGGCACCTGCACTCCCCCTGCGCCTTCCCTCCTACTGCTGAGAGACAGCACCTGTACCCCCCCCTGCTCCTTCCCTCCTACTGCTGAGAGACAGCACCTGTACCCCCCCTGCTCCTTCCCTCCTACTGCTGAGAGACAGCACCTGTACCCCCCCTGCTCCTTCCCTCCTACTGCTGAGAGACGGCACCTGCACTCCCCCTGCACCTTCCCTCCTACTGCTGAGAGACGGCACCTGCACTTCCCCTGCGCCTTCCCTCCTACTACTGAGAGACGGCACCTGCACTCCCCCTGGACCCTCCCTCCTACTGCTGAGAGACAGCGCCTGCACTCCCCCTGCACCTTCCCTCCTACTGCTGAGAGACAGCGCCTGCACTCCCCCTGCACCTTCCCTCCTACTGCTGAGAGACGGCACCTGCACTCCCCCTGCTACTTCCCTCCTACTGCTGAGAGACAGCACCTGTACCCCCCCTGCTCCTTCCCTCCTACTGCTGAGAGACGGCACCTGCACTCCCCCTGCACCTTCCCTCCTACTGCTGAAAGACGGCACCTGCACTCCCCCTGCTCCTTCCCTCCTACTACTGAGAGACGGCACCTGCACTCCCCCTGGACCCTCCCTCCTACTGCTGAGAGACAGCGCCTGCACTCCCCCTGCACCTTCCCTCCCACTGCTGAGAGACGGCACCTGCACTCCCCCTGCTCCTTCCCTCCTACTGCTTAGACACGGTACATGCACCCCCCGTGATCCTTCCCTCCTACTGCTGAGAGAGGGCACTTAATATGAGAGGGAGCTGGGGGCACAATATCAGAGGGGCTACAATGTGACAGGGAGCTTGAGGGACACAATGGGGCAGATTTACTTACCCGGTCCATTTGCGATCCAGCAGCGCAATCTCCGACGAGGATTCATGTCTTCCGGCGATTCACTAAGGTTGTGCGCCCGATGTCCACTAGGTGTCGCTGCTGCGCCCAGGTCCGTTGGAGTTCACCTGGTTCTTCTCAGTGCATGTGAGTGGTTGATTTTGCAACACATTTCGTTTTTTAAATTCTGCGTTTTTTCCGAATCCGTCGGGTATTCCCATGGCCACGCCCCCAATTTCTGTTGCGTGCAAGCCGGCGAGATTGCGCCGAAATCCTATCATGTGCGCCAAAATTCCAGCGGAATTCATTGCAAAACGGAAAAAGTCTGTGGCCGCGGAGCCCTTAGTAAATGAGCCCCAATGTGAGGGTAAATTGGAGGGAACTAAGAAGGAATTTATATTGTGTGTGGGTGGAGTAAGGGGCAGAGCTTAGTGCAAAGATATAGTCGTATATAGTCCTTACCGCTATGTAGTCAAAGACAAGGAATCCTGACCCCACATGATGGGTGCGAGTACGAGCCTCTCTGCCCCAGGACACAATCTCAATAGGGCCACAGTCCTGGATAGTTTATAGTCCTGGTGTCATTGAATATGTCAGGCCCTGTAGAGGTGAATGGAGCTCCCCTTTAACAGCGATGTCCTGGACGAGTGGTCATGTGTCTGATGTCCCCCCTTGGAGACACATCGCACTCCACATGGAGCCTTATCTCAGCCTCCGTAGCCGAGAGGCTTGACCCTGGGGTCAGCTCTACAATTATTAGCTAATATTGTCTGAGGGCGGTGATGGAAGTTCTGCACATAGAACTTTCTCTGATGCTTTGAAGTCAGATCCAAGACTTGTTGGGAGAACAAGATTGAGCAATAGATGTTTTCTGCCGATTTCATAGAAAATATCTCACGTTTTATCTCCCTCTCCGGCTTGGCAGAAACAGAATGAAGCGAAGCGATGAGAAGTATGTGCCGGAGATAAGAGCTAGAAATCCTGGCTCCGCTCCGTGGGCGCCGACCAGGAGAACAACGGAAAGCAAGATGGGAAGTGAAGCAAACGAGCGCGAATCAACATAGTCCACTTTTAGAAAGATTCACTTCTCCCAACTTTTTTTTTAACCCCTCCAAAAAATAGGGTTTGTTGAACTTTCCAAAATACGCCTCTGTCTCAGTGATGATTTCCTCGTTTGAGCTAAATTTTTTTCCTGCGAGACATTTCTTCATGTCAGGGAACAAGAAAAAGTTGCAGGGCGCCAAATCGGGTGAATACAGGGGGTGCGGCAGTCGCAGGGAGCCAGATCGGGTGAATACAGGGGGTGCGGCAGTCGCAGGGAGCCAGATCGGGTGAATACGGGGGGTGTGGCAGTCGCAGGGAGCCAGATCGTGTGAATACGGGGGGTGCGGCAGTCGCAGCGAGCCAGATCGGGTGAATATGGGGGTGCGGCAGTCGCAGGGAGCCAGATCGGGTGAATACGGGGGTGCGGCAGTCGCAGGGTGCCAGATCGGGTGAATACGGGGGTGCGGCAGTCGCAGGGAGCCAGATCGGGTGAATACGGGGGGTGCGGCAGTCGCAGGGAGCCAGATCGGGTGAATACGGAGGGTGCGGCAGTCGCAGGGAGCCAGATCGGGTGAATACAGGGGGTGCGGCAGTCGCAGGGAGCCAGATCGGGTGAATACAGGGAGTGCGGCAGTCGCAGGGAGCCAGATCGGGTGAATATGGGGGTGTGGCAGTCGCAGGGAGCCAGATCGGGTGAATATGGGGGTGTGGCAGTCGCAGGGAGCCAGATTGGGTGAATACGGGGGGTGCGGCAGTCGCAGCGAGCCAGATCGGGTGAATATGGGGGTGCGGCAGTCGCAGGGAGCCAGATCGGGTGAATACGGGGGTGCGGCAGTCGCAGGGTGCCAGATCGGGTGAATACGGGGGTGCGGCAGTCGCAGGGAGCCAGATCGGGTGAATACGGGGGGTGCGGCAGTCGCAGGGAGCCAGATCGGGTGAATACGGAGGGTGCGGCAGTCGCAGGGAGCCAGATCGGGTGAATACGGGGGTGCGGCAGTCGCAGGGAGCCAGATCGGGTGAATACAGGGAGTGCGGCAGTCGCAGGGAGCCAGATCGGGTGAATATGGGGGTGTGGCAGTCGCAGGGAGCCAGATCGGGTGAATATGGAGGTGTGGCAGTCGCAGGGAGCCAGATCGGGTGAATACGGGGGGTGCGGCAGTCGCAGGGAGCCAGATCGGGTGAATACGGGGGTGCGGCAGTCGCAGGGAGCCAGATCGGGTGAATACGGGGGTGCGGCAGTCGCAGGGAGCCAGATCGGGTGAATACAGGGGGTGCGGCAGTCGCAGGGAGCCAGATCGTGTGAATACGGGGGTGCGGCAGTCGCAGGGAGCCAGATCGGGTGAATACGGGGGTGCGGCAGTCACAGGGAGCCAGATCGGGTGAATACAGGGAGTGCGGCAGTCACAGGGAGCCAGATCGGGTGAATATGGGGGTGTGGCAGTCGCAGGGAGCCAGATCGGGTGAATATGGGGGTGTGGCAGTCGCAGGGAGCCAGATCGGGTGAATACGGGGGGTGCGGCAGTCGCAGCGAGCCAGATCGGGAGAATACGGGGGAGCGGCAGTCGCAGGGTGCCAGATCGGGTGAATACGGGGGTGCGGCAGTCGCAGGGAGCCAGATCGGGTGAATACGGGGGGTGCGGCAGTCGCAGGGAGCCAGATCGGGTGAATACGGAGGGTGCGGCAGTCGCAGGGAGCCAGATCGGGTGAATACAGGGGGTGCGGCAGTCGCAGGGAGCCAGATCGGGTGAATACAGGGGGTGTGGCAGTCGCAGGGAGCCAGATCGGGTAAATACGGAGGGTGCGGCAGTCGCAGGGAGCCAGATCGGGTGAATACGGAGGGTGCGGCAGTCGCAGGGAGCCAGATCGGGTGAATACAGGGGGTGCGGCAGTCGCAGGGAGCCAGATCGGGTGAATACAGGGGGTGCGGCAGTCGCAGGGAGCCAGATCGGGTGAATACAGGGAGTGCGGCAGTCGCAGGGAGCCAGATCGGGTGAATATGGGGGGTGCGGCAGTCGCAGGGAGCCAGATCGGGTGAATACGGGGGTGTGGCAGTCGCAGGGAGCCAGATCGGGTGAATATGGGGGTGTGGCAGTCGCAGGGAGCCAGATCGGGTGAATACGGGGGGTGTGGCAGTCGCAGGGAGCCAGATCGGGTAAATACGGAGGGTGCGGCAGTCGCAGGGAGCCAGATCGGGTGAATACGGAGGGTGCGGCAGTCGCAGGGAGCCAGATCGGGTGAATACAGGGGGTGCGGCAGTCGCAGGGAGCCAGATCGGGTGAATACAGGGGGTGCGGCAGTCGCAGGGAGCCAGATCGGGTGAATACAGGGAGTGCGGCAGTCGCAGGGAGCCAGATCGGGTGAATATGGGGGGTGCGGCAGTCGCAGGGAGCCAGATCGGGTGAATACGGGGGTGTGGCAGTCGCAGGGAGCCAGATCGGGTGAATATGGGGGTGTGGCAGTCGCAGGGAGCCAGATCGGGTGAATACGGGGGGTGCGGCAGTCGCAGGGAGCCAGATCGGGTGAATACGGGGGTGCGGCAGTCGCAGGGAGCCAGATCGGGTGAACACGGGGGTGCGGCAGTCGCAGGGAGCCAGATCGGGTGAATACAGGGGGTGCGGCAGTCGCAGGGAGCCAGATCGGGTGAATACGGGGGTGCGGCAGTCGCAGGGTGCCAGATCGGGTGAATAGGGGGGTGCGGCAGTCGCAGGGAGCCAGATCGGGTGAATACGGGGGTGCGGCAGTCACAGGGAGCCAGATCGGGTGAATACAGGGAGTGCGGCAGTCACAGGGAGCCAGATCGGGTGAATATGGGGGTGTGGCAGTCGCAGGGAGCCAGATCGGGTGAATACGGGGGGTGCGGCAGTCGCAGCGAGCCAGATCGGGTGAATACGGGGGAGCGGCAGTCGCAGGGTGCCAGATCGGCCGAATACGGGGGTGCGGCAGTCGCAGGGAGCCAGATCGGGTGAATACGGGGGGTGCGGCAGTCGCAGGGAGCCAGATCGGGTGAATACAGGGGGTGCGGCAGTCGCAGGGAGCCAGATCGGGTAAATACGGAGGGTGCGGCAGTCGCAGGGAGCCAGATCGGGTGAATATGGGGGTGCGGCAGTCGCAGGGAGCCAGATCGGGTGAATACGGGGGTGCGGCAGTCGCAGGGAGCCAGATCGGGTGAATACAGGGGGTGCGGCAGTCGCAGGGAGCCAGATCGGGTGAATACAGGGGGTGCGGCAGTCGCAGGGAGCCAGATCGGGTGAATACGGGGGGTGCGGCAGTCACAGGGAGCCAGATCGGGTGAATACGGGGGGTGCGTCAGTCGCAGCGAGCCAGATCGGGTAAATACGGGGGTGCGGCAGTCGCAGGGAGACAGATCGTGTGAATACGGGGGGTGCGGCAGTCGCAGGGAGACAGATCGTGTGAATACGGGGGGTGCGGCAGTCGCAGCGAGCCAGATTGGGTGAATACGGGGGTGCGGCAGTCGCAGGGAGACAGATCGTGTGAATACGGGGGGTGCGGCAGTCGCAGCGAGCCAGATCGGGTGAATATGGGGGTGCGGCAGTCGCAGCGAGCCAGATCGGGTGAATACGGGGGTGCGGCAGTCGCAGGGAGCCAGATCGGATGAATATGGGGGTGCGGCAGTCGCAGCGAGCCAGATCGGGTGAATACGGGGGTGCGGCAGTCGCAGGGAGCCAGATCGTGTGAATACGGGGGTGCGGCAGTCGCAGGGAGCCAGATCGGGTGAATAAGGGGGGTGCGGCAGTCGCAGGGAGCCAGATCGGGTGAATACGGGGGGTGCGGCAGTCGCAGGGAGCCAGATCGGGTGAATACAGGGGGTGCGGCAGTCGCAGGGAGCCAGATCGGGTGAATACGGGGGGTGCGGCAGTCGCAGGGAGCCAGATCTGGTGAATACGGGGGGTGCGGCAGTCGCAGGAAGCAAGATCGGGCGAATACGGGGGGTGCGGCAGTCGCAGGGAGCCAGATCGGGCGAATACGGGGGGTGTGGCAGTCGCAGGGAGCCAGATCGGGTGAATATGGGGGTGTGGCAGTCGCAGGGAGCCAGATCGGGTGAAAACAGGGGGTGCGGCAGTCGCAGGAAGCAAGATCGGGCGAATACGGGGGGTGCGGCAGTCGCAGGGAGCCAGATCGGGCGAATACGGGGGTGTGGCAGTCGCAGGGAGCCAGATCGGGTGAATATGGGGGTGCGGCAGCAATTCATAATGTCCTGGTGCGTTATTGGGTGAATCAGCACCTTCTTTTTCGAGAAATGCGGCCGTGTCTCGTGATCGTTCTTTCTTTTTCTAAAAAATCCATGAGGATGACGCTGTTCACATCCCAAAAAATTTTCACCATGACCTTTCCGGCTGATGGGACTGTCTTCACCTTCTTTGGAGCAGATTCACCGGGAGAAATCCATTGTTCTGATTGTTGCTCAGTTTCTGGTGTGTAATGATGAATCCAGGTTTCATCAATGGTGACAACACGACGCAAAAATTCCTTCAGATCTCGCTTAAATTGCTCCAAACATGAAGCTCCGAAGTTACCAGCCGCATCCGCTTGTTGTCCACCGTGAGCAATCGTGGCAGCCATTGGGCCGACAATTCAAAGCTTCCGCTTTTCACTAAGATCGTGTTTCCAATTTCCTGCATGTGTCGCTTCCCCGCTCAGGTCCCCGGAGTTCACCTTCTTCTTCCTGGTGCGTGTAAGTGCATTGTCCGTGTATAATGCGCTGTGCGGGGAGTCACTAAGATCCTGCACCCGATATCCTGCATGTGTCGCTTCCCCGCTCAGGTCCCCGGAGTTCACCTTCTCCTTCCTGGTGCATGTTAGTGCATTGTCCATGTATAATGTGCTGTGCGGGGAGTCACTAAGATCCTGCGCCCGATATCCTGCATGTGTCACTTCCCCGCTCAGGTCCCCGGAGTTCACCTTCTCCTTCCTGGTGCATGTTAGTGCATTGTCCATGTATAATGTGCTGTGCGGGGAGTCACTAAGATCCTGCGCCCGATATCCTGCATGTGTCACTTCCCCGCTCAGGTCCCCGGAGTTCACCTTCTTCTTCCTGGTGCATGTAAGTGCATTGTCCGTGTATAATGCGCTGTGCAGGGAGTCACTAAGATCCTGCGCCCGATATCCTGCATGTGTCGCTTCCCCGCTCAGGTCCCCGGAGTTCACCTTCTTCTTCCTGGTGCATGTAAGTGCATTGTCCGTGTATAATGCGCTGTGCGGGGAGTCACTAAGATCCTGCCCCCGATATCCTGCATGTGTAGCTTCCCCGCTCAGGTCCCCGGAGTTCACCTTCTTCTTCCTGGTGCATGTAAGTGCATTGTCCGTGTATAATGCGCTGTGCAGTGAGTCACTAAGATCCTGCCCCCGATATCCTGCATGTGTCGCTTCCCCGCTCAGGTCCCCGGAGTTCACCTTCTTCTTCCTGGTGCATGTAAGTGCATTGTCCGTGTATAATGTGCTGTGCGGGGAGTCACTAAGATCCTGCACCCGATATCCTGCATGTGTCGCTTCCCCGCTCAGGTCCCCGGAGTTCACCTTCTTCTTCCTGGTGCATGTAAGTGCATTGTCCGTGTATAATGTGCTGTGCGGGGAGTCACTAAGATCCTGCACCCGATATTCTGCATGTGTTGCTTCCCCGCTCAGGTCCCCGGAGTTCACCTTCTTCTTCCTGGTGCATGTAAGTGCATTGTCCGTGTATAATGCGCTGTGCGGGGAGTCACTAAGATCCTGCGTCCGATATCCTGCATGTGTCGCTTCCCCGCTCAGGTCCCCGGAGTTCACCTTCTGCTTCCTGGTGCATGTAAGTGCATTGTCCGTGTATAATGCGCTGTGCGAGGAGTCACTAAGATCCTGCACCTGATATCCTGCATGTGTCACTTCCCCGCTCAGGTCCCCGGAGTTCACCTTCTTCTTCCTGGTGCATGTAAGTGCATTGTCCATGTATAATGCGCTGTGCGGGGAGTCACTAAGATCCTGCGCCCGATATCCTGCATGTGTCGCTTCCCCGCTCAGGTCCCTTGAGTTCACCTTCTTCTTCCTGGTGCATGTAAGTGCATTGTCCGTGTATAATGCGCTGTGCGAGGAGTCACTAAGATCCTGCGCCCGATATCCTGCATGTGTCGCTTCCCCGCTCAGGTCCCTTGAGTTCACCTTCTTCTTCCTGGTGCATGTAAGTGCATTGTCCCTGTATAATGCGCTGTGCGGGGAGTCACTAAGATCGTGTGCCCGATATCCTGCATGTGTCACTTCCCCGCTCAGGTCCCAGGAGATCACCTTCTTCTTCCTGGTGCATGTAAGTGCATTGTCCGTGTATAATGCGCTGTGCGGGGAGTCGCTAAGATCCTGCGCCCGATATCCTGCATGTGTGGCTTCCCCGCTCAGGTCCCTGGAGTTCTCCTTCTTCTTCCTGGTGCATGTAAGTGCATTGTCTGTGTATAATGCGCTGTGCGAGGAGTCACTAAGATCCTGCGCCCGATATCCTGCATGTGTCGCTTCCCCGCTCAGGTCCCTTGAGTTCACCTTCTTCTTCCTGGTGCATGTAAGTGCATTGTCCGTGTATAATGTGCTGTGCGGGGAGTCACTAAGATCCTGCCCCCGATATCCTGCATGTGTCGCTTCCCCGCTCAGGTCCCCGGAGTTCACCTTCTTCTTCCTGGTGCATGTAAGTGCATTGTCCGTGTATAATGCGCTGTGCGGGGAGTCACTAAGATCATGCACCTGATATCCTGCATGTGTCGCTTCCCTGCTCAGGTCCCTGGAGTTCACCTTCTTCTTCCTGGTGCATGTAAGTGCATTGTCTGTGTATAATGCGCTGTGCGGGGAGTCACTAAGATCGTGCGCCCGATATCCTGCATGTGTCACTTCCCCGCTCAGGTCCCTGGAGTTCAGCTTCTTGTTCCTGGTGCATGTAAGTGCATTGTCCGTGTATAATGCGCTGTGCGGGGAGTCACTAAGATCCTGCACCCGATATCCTGCACGTGTCGCTTCCCCGCTCAGGTCCCTGGAGTTCAGCTTCTTGTTCCTGGTGCATGTAAGTGCATTGTCCGTGTATAATGCGCTGTGCGGGGAGTCACTAAGATCCTGCACCCGATATCCTGCATGTGTCACTTCCCCGCTCAGGTCCCTGGAGTTCAGCTTCTTGTTCCTGGTGCATGTAAGTGCATTGTCCGTGTATAATGCGCTGTGCGGGGAGTCACTAAGATCCTGCACCCGATATCCTGCACGTGTCGCTTCCCCGCTCAGGTCTCTGGAGTTCACCTTCTTCTTCCTGGTGCATGTAAGTGCATTGTCCGTGTATAATGCGCTGTGCGGGGAGTCACTAAGATCCTGCGCCTAATATCCTGCATGTGTCGCTTCCCCACTCAGGTCTCAGGAGTTCACCTTCTTCTTCCTGGTGCATGTAAGTGCATTGTCCGTGTATATTGTGCTGTGCGGGGAGTCACTAAGATCCTGCACCCGATATCCTGCATGTGTCGCTTCCCCGCTCAGGTCCCTGGAGTTCACCTTCTTCTTCCTGGTGCATGTAAGTGCATTGTCCGTGTATAATGCGCTGTGCGGGGAGTCACTAAGATCCTGCGCCCGATATCCTGCATGTGTCGCTTCCCCGCTCAGGTCCCTGGAGTTCACCTTCTTCTTCCTGGTGCATGTAAGTGCATTGTCCATGTATAATGTGCTGTGCGGGGAGTCACTAAGATCCTGCGCCCGATATCCTGCATGTGTCGCTTCCCCGCTCAGGTCCCTGGAGTTCACCTTCTTCTTCCTGGTGCATGTAAGTGCATTGTCCATGTATAATGTGCTGTGCGGGGAGTCACTAAGATCCTGCACCCGATATCCTGCATGTGTGGCTTCTCCGCTCAGGTCCCTGGAGTTCACATTCTTCTTCCTGGTGCATGTGTCGCCTGTGTCCGTGTATAATGCGCTGTGCGGGGAGTCACTAAGATCCTGCCCCCGATATCCTGCATGTGTCGCTTCCCCGCTCAGGTCCCCGGAGTTCACCTTCTTCTTCCTGGTGCATGTAAGTGCATTGTCCGTGTATAATGCGCTGTGCAGGGAGTCACTAAGATCGTGCACCCGATATCCTGCATGTGTCGCTTCCCCGCTCAGGTCCCCGGAGTTCACCTTCTTCTTCCTGGTGCATGTAAGTGCATTGTCCGTGTATAATGCGCTGTGCGGGGAGTCACTAAGAACCTGCGCCTGATATCCTGCATGTGTCACTTCCCCGCTCAGGTCCCTGGAGTTCTCCTTCTTCTTCCTGGTGCATGTAAGTGCATTGTCCGTGTATAATGCGCTGTGCGGGGAGTCACTAAGATCCTGCACCCGATATCCTGCATGTGTCGCTTCTCCGCTCAGGTCTCCGGAGTTCACCTTCTTCTTCCTGGTGCATGTAAGTGCATTGTCTGTGTATAATGCGCTGTGCGGGGAGTCACTAAGATCCTGCGCCCGATATCCTGCATGTGTCACTTCCCCGCTCAGGTCCCTGGGGTTCACCTTCTTCCCGCTGTATGTGAGTGCTGATCTTGCATCACATTTTCCGAATCAGTCGGGTTGTCCGACTCCGGTGCTGATGCACCACCATCTGTGTGTGCGCTAAAAACCCCTGTGCAATTCAGGGCAAATTGGAAAAAATTGCGAAACCCGATGGAAATGCGTCCGATGGACCCTTAGTAAATGTCGAATCACCTACAGCTTCTGCTACCACTCTAGTCTTCCCTCTCATATTGTGCTCTTAATGCGACTTTTCATCTCTCCTTTCATGTAGTGGCCTCTCATCTGCCCTCACATATTTTTTACCCCTCTTATCTCTCACTCTTATTGTGGCCGCTTTCATGTCCCACTCATATTGAGGTGCCATCTCATCCCCCCTCATATTGTGGCCCCCTGTCATTTCCCCCTCATATTGTGGCCCCCTGTCATCTCCCCCTCATATTTTGGCCTCAAATGTCCCTCTCACATGTGGTCTCCTCTAATCTTTTCCTCTTATTGTGGGCCCTCTAAGCCACCTCTTATTTCCCCCAAATATTGTGGGACCTTTTTATTTCCCCCTCATATGTGGCCCCCTCTCATCTCCTCCTCATATTGTGGCCCCCTCTAATCTCCCTATAATATTATGGCTCCCTCTCATCCCCTTGTCATATTGTGGCCCCCTCTCATCTTCTCCTCAAAGTGTGGTCTACCCCCTCATATTGTGGCCTCTTATCTCCCCCTCATATTGTGGCCTCTCATCTCCTCCTCATATTGTGGCCTCTCAACTCCTCCTCATATTGTGGCCTCTCATCCCCTCCTCATATTGTGACTCCTCTCATCTCCCCCTCATATTGTGGCCTCTCATCTCCTCCTCATATTGTGGCCTCTCATCTCCTCCTCATATTGTGGCCTCTCATCTCCCCCTCATATTGTGGCCTCTCATCTCCCCCTCATATTGTGGCCTCTCATCTCCCCCTCATATTGTGGCCTCTCATCTCCCCCTCATATTGTGTCCTCTCATCTCCCCTCATATTGTGGCCTCTCATCTCCTCCTCATATTGATGCCTCTCATCTACTCCTCATATTGTGGCCTCTCATCTCCCCCTCATATTGTGGCCTCTCATCTCCCCCTCATATTGTGGCCTCTCATCTCCTCCTCATATTGTGACATCTCATCTCCCCCTCATATTGTGTCCTCTCATCTCCTCCTCATATTGTGGCCTCTCATCTCCCCCTCATATTGTGGCCTCTCATCTGCTCCTCATATTGTGGCCTCTCATCCCCTCCTCATATTGTGGCCTCTCAACTCCTCCTCATATTGTGGCCTCTCAACTCCCCCTCATATTGTGACTCCTCTCCTCTCCCCCTCATATTGTGGCCTCTCATCTCCTCCTCATATTGTGGCCTCCCATCTCCTCCTCACATTGTGGCCTCTCATCTCCTCCTCATATTGTGGCCTCTCATCTCCTCCTCATATTGTGGCCTCTCATCTCCTCAATAAATTTGTGGCCTCTCATCTCCTCCTCATATTGTGGCCTCCCATCTCCCGCTCATATTGTGGCCTCTCATCCCCTCCTCATATTGTGGCCTCTCAACTCCTCCTCATATTGTGGCCTCTCATCTCCCCCTCATATTGTGGCCTCTCATCTCCCCCTCATATTGTGGCCTCTCATCTCCCCCTCATATTGTGACTCCTCTCCCCCTCATATTGTGGCCTCTCATCTCCTCCTCATATTGTGGCCTCTCATCTCCTCCTCATATTGTGGCCTCTAATCTCCTCCTCATATTGTGGCCCCTCATCTCCCCCTCATATTGTGGCCCCCTCATCTCCTCCTCATATTGTAAACTCTCATCTCCTCCTCATATTGTGGCCTCTAATCTCCTCCTCATATTGTGGCCTCTCATCTCCTCCTCATATTGTGGTCTCTCATCTTCTCCTCATATTGTGGCCTCTCATCTCCTCCTCATATTGTGGCCTCTCATCTCCTCCTCATATTGTGACCTCTCATCTCGCCCTCATATTGTGTCCTCTCACCCCCCCCCCCTCATATTGTGGCCTCTCATCTCCCCCTCATATTGTGGCCTCTCATCTCCCCCTCATATTGTGGCCTCTCATCTCCCCCTCATATTGTGACCTCTCATATCCTCCTCATATTGTGACCTCTCATCTCCCCCTCATATTGTGGCCTCTCATCTCCTCCTCATATTGTGGCCTCTCATCTCCTCCTCATATTGTGGCCTCTAATCTCCTCCTCATATTGTGGCCCCTCATCTCCCCCTCATATTGTGGCCCCCTCATCTCCTCCTCATATTGTGGCCCCTCATCTCCTCCTCATATTGTAAACTCTCATCTCCTCCTCATATTGTGGCCTCTAATCTCCTCCTCATATTGTGGCCTCTCATCTCCTCCTCATATTGTGGCCCCTCATCTCCTCCTCATATTGTAAACTCTCATCTCCTCCTCATATTGTGGCCTCTAATCTCCTCCTCATATTGTGATCTCTCATCTCTCCCTCATATTGTGACCTCTCATCTCCTCCTCATATTGTGGCCTCTCATCTCCTCCTCATATTGTGGCCTCTCATCTCCCCCTCATATTGTGATCTCTCATCTTCTCCTCATATTGTGATCTCTCATCTGCTCCTCATATTGTGGCCTCTCATATCCCCCTCATATTGTGGTATCTCATCTCCTCCTCATATTGTGACCTCTCATCTCGCCCTCATATTGTGTCCTCTCACCCCCCCCCCCTCATATTGTGGCCTCTCATCTCCCCCTCATATTGTGACCTCTCATCTCCCCCTCATATTGTGACCTCTCATATCCTCCTCATATTGTGACCTCTCATCTCCCCCTCATATTGTGGCCTCTCATCTCCCCCTCATATTGTGGCCTCTCATCTCCCCCTCATATTGTGACCTCTCATCTCCCCCTCATATTGTGGCCTCTCATCTCCCCCTCATATTGTGGCCTCTCATCTCCCCCTCATATTGTGACCTCTCATATCCTCCTCATATTGTGACCTCTCATCTCCCCCTCATATTGTGGCCTCTCATCTCCTCCTCATATTGTGGCCCCTCTCATCTCCTCCTCATATTGTGAGCTCTCATCTACTCCTTATATTGTGACCTCTCATCTCCCCCTCATATTGTGTCCTCTCATCTCCTCCTCATATTGTGTCCTCTCATCTCCCCCTCATATTGTGTCCTCTCATCTCCTCCTTATATTGTGACCTCTCATCTCCCCCTCATATTGTGACCTCTCATCTCCTCCTCATATTGTGGCCTCTCATCTCCCCCTCATATTGTGATCTCTAATCTCCTCCTCATATTGTGGCCTCTCATCTCCTCCTCATATTGTGGCCTCTCATCTCCCCCTCATATTGTGGCCTCTCATCTCCTCCTCATATTGTGACTTCTCATCTCCTCCTCATATTGTGACCTCTCATCTCCTCCTCATATTGTGGCCTCTCATCTCCTCCTCATATTGTGTACTCTCATCTCCCCCTCATATTGTGACCTCTCATCTCTTCCTCATATTGTGGCCTCTCATCTCCCCCTCATATTGTGTACTCTCATCTCCCCCTCATATTGTGACCTCTCATCTCCTCCTCATATTGTGGCCTCTCATCTCCTCCTCATATTGTGGCCTCTCATCTCCCCCTCATATTGTGTACTCTCATCTCCCCCTCATATTGTGACCTCTCATCTCTTCCTCATATTGTGGCTCCTCTCATCTCCTCCTCATATTGTGGCCTCTCATCTCTCCCTCATATTGTGTCCTCTCATCTCTTCCTCATATAGTGGCCTCTCATCTCCTCCTCATATTGTGGCCTCTCATCTCCTCCTCATATTGTGGCCTCTCATCTCCTCCTCATATTGTGGCCTCTAATCTCCTCCTCATATTGTGGCCTCTAATCTCCTCCTCATATTGTGGCCTCTCATCTCCCCCTCATATTGTGGCCTCTCATCTCTTCCTCATATTGTGGCTCCTCTCATCTCCTCCTCATATTGTGGCTTTTCTCATCTCCTCCTCATATTGTGTCCTCTCATCTCCTCCTCATATTGTGACCTCTCATCTCCTCCTCATATTGTGGCCTCTCATCTCCTCCTCATATTATGATCTCTCATCTCTCCCTCATATTGTGATCTCTCATCTCGCCCTCATATTGTGTCCTCTCATCTCGCCCCCTCATATTGTGGCCTCTCATCACCCCCTCATATTGTGGCCTCTCATCTCCCCCTCATATTGTGGCCTCTCATCTCCCCCTCATATTGTGGCCTCTCATCTCCCCCTCATATTGTGACCTCTCATCTCCTCCTCATATTGTGGCCTCTCATCTTCTCCTCATATTGTGACCTCTCATCTCCCCCTCATATTGTGGCCCCCTCTCATCTCCCCCTCATATTGTGGCCTCTCATCTCTCCCTCAAATTGTGGCCTCTCATCTCCTCCTCATATTGTGACCTCTCATCTCCTCCTCATATTGTGGCCTCTCATCTCCTCCTCATATTGTGGCCTCTCATCTCCCCCTCATATTGTGGCCTCTCATCTCCCCCTCATATTGTGGCCTCTCATCTCCCCCTCATATTGTGGCCTCTCATCTCCCTCTCATATTGTGGCCCCCTCTCATCTCCTCCTCATATTGTGACTTCTCATCTCCTCCTCATATTGTGGACTCTCATCTCCCCTTCATATTGTGGCCTCTCATCTCCTCCTCATATTGTGGTCTCTCATCTCCCCTTCATATTGTGGCCTCTCATCTTCTCCTCATATTGTGGCCTCTCATCTCCCCCTCATATTGTGGCCTCACATCTCCCCTTCATATTGTGTCCTCTCATCTCCCCCTCATATTGTATCCCCTCTCATTTCCTCCTCATATTGTGGCCTCTCATCTCCTCCTCATATTGTTGCCTCTCATCTCCTCCTCATATTGTGGCCTCTCATCGCTCCCTCATATTGTGACCTCTCATATCCCCCTCATATTGTATCCCCTCTCATCTCCTCCTCATATTGTGGCCTCTCATCTCCTCCTCATATTGTGTCCTCTCATCTCCTCCTCATATTGTGGCCTCTCATCTCTCCCTCATATTGTGGCCTCTCATCTCCCCCTCATATTGTGGCCTCTCATCTCCTCCTCATATTGTGTCCTCTCATCTCCTCCTCATATTGTGTCCTCTCATCTCCTCCTCATATTGTATCCCCTCTCATCTCCTCCTCATATTGTGGCCTCTCATCTCCCCCTCATATTGTGGCCTCACATCTCCCCCTCATATTGTATCCCCTCTCATCTCCTCCTCATATTGTGGCCTCTCATCTCCTCCTCATATTGTGGCCTCTCATCGCTCCCTCATATTGTGACCTCTCATATCCCCCTCATATTGTATCCCCTCTCATCTCCTCCTCATATTGTGGCCTCTCATCTCCTCCTCATATTGTGGCCTCTCATCTCCTCCTCATATTGTGGCCTCTCATCCCCCCCTCATATTGTGGCCTCTCATCTCTCCCTCATATTTTGACCTCTCATCCCCCCCTCATATTGTGGCCTCTTATCTCCCCCTCATATTGTGGCCCCTCTCATCTCCTCCTCATAATGTGGCCTCTCATCTCCTCCTCATATTGTGACCTCTCGTCCCCCCCTCATATTGTGTCCCCTCTCATCCCCCCCTCATATTGTGGCCTCTCATTTCCCCCTTATATTGTGGCCTCTCATCTCCTCCTCATATTGTGGCCTCTCATCTCCTCCTCATATTGTGACCTCTCATCCCCCCCTCATATTGTGTACTCTCATCTCCTCCTCATATTGTGGCCTCTCATCTCCTCCTCATATTGTGGCCTCTCATCTCCCCCTCATATTGTGGCCTCTCATCTCCCCTCATATTGTGGCCTCTCATCCCCCCCTCATATTGTGGCCTCTCATCTCCCCTCATATTGTGGCCTCTCATCTCCTCCTCATATTGATGCCTCTCATCTACTCCTCATATTGTGGCCTCTCATCTCCCCCTCATATTGTGGCCTCTCATCTCCCCCTCATATTGTGGCCTCTCATCTCCTCCTCATATTGTGACATCTCATCTCCCCCTCATATTGTGTCCTCTCATCTCCTCCTCATATTGTGGCCTCTCATCTCCCCCTCATATTGTGGCCTCTCATCTGCTCCTCATATTGTGGCCTCTCATCCCCTCCTCATATTGTGGCCTCTCAACTCCTCCTCATATTGTGGCCTCTCAACTCCCCCTCATATTGTGACTCCTCTCCTCTCCCCCTCATATTGTGGCCTCTCATCTCCTCCTCATATTGTGGCCTCCCATCTCCTCCTCACATTGTGGCCTCTCATCTCCTCCTCATATTGTGGCCTCTCATCTCCTCCTCATATTGTGGCCTCTCATCTCCTCAATAAATTTGTGGCCTCTCATCTCCTCCTCATATTGTGGCCTCCCATCTCCCGCTCATATTGTGGCCTCTCATCCCCTCCTCATATTGTGGCCTCTCAACTCCTCCTCATATTGTGGCCTCTCATCTCCCCCTCATATTGTGGCCTCTCATCTCCCCCTCATATTGTGGCCTCTCATCTCCCCCTCATATTGTGACTCCTCTCCCCCTCATATTGTGGCCTCTCATCTCCTCCTCATATTGTGGCCTCTCATCTCCTCCTCATATTGTGGCCTCTCATCTCCTCCTCATATTGTGGCCTCTAATCTCCTCCTCATATTGTGGCCCCTCATCTCCCCCTCATATTGTGGCCCCCTCATCTCCTCCTCATATTGTAAACTCTCATCTCCTCCTCATATTGTGGCCTCTAATCTCCTCCTCATATTGTGGCCTCTCATCTCCTCCTCATATTGTGGTCTCTCATCTTCTCCTCATATTGTGGCCTCTCATCTCCTCCTCATATTGTGGCCTCTCATCTCCTCCTCATATTGTGACCTCTCATCTCGCCCTCATATTGTGTCCTCTCACCCCCCCCCCCTCATATTGTGGCCTCTCATCTCCCCCTCATATTGTGGCCTCTCATCTCCCCCTCATATTGTGGCCTCTCATCTCCCCCTCATATTGTGACCTCTCATATCCTCCTCATATTGTGACCTCTCATCTCCCCCTCATATTGTGGCCTCTCATCTCCTCCTCATATTGTGGCCTCTCATCTCCTCCTCATATTGTGGCCTCTAATCTCCTCCTCATATTGTGGCCCCTCATCTCCCCCTCATATTGTGGCCCCCTCATCTCCTCCTCATATTGTGGCCCCTCATCTCCTCCTCATATTGTAAACTCTCATCTCCTCCTCATATTGTGGCCTCTAATCTCCTCCTCATATTGTGGCCTCTCATCTCCTCCTCATATTGTGGCCCCTCATCTCCTCCTCATATTGTAAACTCTCATCTCCTCCTCATATTGTGGCCTCTAATCTCCTCCTCATATTGTGATCTCTCATCTCTCCCTCATATTGTGACCTCTCATCTCCTCCTCATATTGTGGCCTCTCATCTCCTCCTCATATTGTGGCCTCTCATCTCCCCCTCATATTGTGATCTCTCATCTTCTCCTCATATTGTGACCTCTCATCTCCTCCTCATATTGTGGCCTCTAATCTCCTCCTCATATTGTGGCCTCTCATCTGCTCCTCATATTGTGGCCTCTCATATCCCCCTCATATTGTGGTATCTCATCTCCTCCTCATATTGTGACCTCTCATCTCGCCCTCATATTGTGTCCTCTCACCCCCCCCCCCCTCATATTGTGGCCTCTCATCTCCCCCTCATATTGTGACCTCTCATCTCCCCCTCATATTGTGACCTCTCATATCCTCCTCATATTGTGACCTCTCATCTCCCCCTCATATTGTGGCCTCTCATCTCCCCCTCATATTGTGGCCTCTCATCTCCCCCTCATATTGTGACCTCTCATCTCCCCCTCATATTGTGGCCTCTCATCTCCCCCTCATATTGTGGCCTCTCATCTCCCCCTCATATTGTGACCTCTCATATCCTCCTCATATTGTGACCTCTCATCTCCCCCTCATATTGTGGCCTCTCATCTCCTCCTCATATTGTGGCCCCTCTCATCTCCTCCTCATATTGTGAGCTCTCATCTACTCCTTATATTGTGACCTCTCATCTCCCCCTCATATTGTGTCCTCTCATCTCCTCCTCATATTGTGTCCTCTCATCTCCCCCTCATATTGTGTCCTCTCATCTCCTCCTTATATTGTGACCTCTCATCTCCCCCTCATATTGTGACCTCTCATCTCCTCCTCATATTGTGGCCTCTCATCTCCCCCTCATATTGTGATCTCTAATCTCCTCCTCATATTGTGGCCTCTCATCTCCTCCTCATATTGTGGCCTCTCATCTCCCCCTCATATTGTGGCCTCTCATCTCCTCCTCATATTGTGACTTCTCATCTCCTCCTCATATTGTGACCTCTCATCTCCTCCTCATATTGTGGCCTCTCATCTCCTCCTCATATTGTGTACTCTCATCTCCCCCTCATATTGTGACCTCTCATCTCTTCCTCATATTGTGGCCTCTCATCTCCCCCTCATATTGTGTACTCTCATCTCCCCCTCATATTGTGACCTCTCATCTCCTCCTCATATTGTGGCCTCTCATCTCCTCCTCATATTGTGGCCTCTCATCTCCCCCTCATATTGTGGCCTCTCATCTCCCCCTCATATTGTGACCTCTCATCTCCCCCTCATATTGTGGCCTCTCATCTCCCCCTCATATTGTGACCTCTCATCTCTTCCTCATATTGTGGCTCCTCTCATCTCCTCCTCATATTGTGGCCTCTCATCTCTCCCTCATATTGTGTCCTCTCATCTCTTCCTCATATAGTGGCCTCTCATCTCCTCCTCATATTGTGGCCTCTCATCTCCTCCTCATATTGTGGCCTCTCATCTCCTCCTCATATTGTGGCCTCTAATCTCCTCCTCATATTGTGGCCTCTAATCTCCTCCTCATATTGTGGCCTCTCATCTCCCCCTCATATTGTGGCCTCTCATCTCTTCCTCATATTGTGGCTCCTCTCATCTCCTCCTCATATTGTGGCTTTTCTCATCTCCTCCTCATATTGTGTCCTCTCATCTCCTCCTCATATTGTGACCTCTCATCTCCTCCTCATATTGTGGCCTCTCATCTCCTCCTCATATTATGATCTCTCATCTCTCCCTCATATTGTGATCTCTCATCTCGCCCTCATATTGTGTCCTCTCATCTCGCCCCCTCATATTGTGGCCTCTCATCACCCCCTCATATTGTGGCCTCTCATCTCCCCCTCATATTGTGGCCTCTCATCTCCCCCTCATATTGTGGCCTCTCATCTCCCCCTCATATTGTGACCTCTCATCTCCTCCTCATATTGTGGCCTCTCATCTTCTCCTCATATTGTGACCTCTCATCTCCCCCTCATATTGTGGCCCCCTCTCATCTCCCCCTCATATTGTGGCCTCTCATCTCTCCCTCAAATTGTGGCCTCTCATCTCCTCCTCATATTGTGACCTCTCATCTCCTCCTCATATTGTGGCCTCTCATCTCCTCCTCATATTGTGGCCTCTCATCTCCCCCTCATATTGTGGCCTCTCATCTCCCCCTCATATTGTGGCCTCTCATCTCCCCCTCATATTGTGGCCTCTCATCTCCCTCTCATATTGTGGCCCCCTCTCATCTCCTCCTCATATTGTGACTTCTCATCTCCTCCTCATATTGTGGACTCTCATCTCCCCTCATATTGTGGCCTCTCATCTCCCTCTCATATTGTGGCCTCTCATCTCCCCCTCATATTGTGTCCTCTCATCTCTTCCTCATATAGTGGCCTCTCATCTCCTCCTCATATTGTGGTCTCTCATCTCCCCTTCATATTGTGGCCTCTCATCTTCTCCTCATATTGTGGCCTCTCATCTCCCCCTCATATTGTGGCCTCACATCTCCCCTTCATATTGTGTCCTCTCATCTCCCCCTCATATTGTATCCCCTCTCATTTCCTCCTCATATTGTGGCCTCTCATCTCCTCCTCATATTGTTGCCTCTCATCTCCTCCTCATATTGTGGCCTCTCATCGCTCCCTCATATTGTGACCTCTCATATCCCCCTCATATTGTATCCCCTCTCATCTCCTCCTCATATTGTGGCCTCTCATCTCCTCCTCATATTGTGTCCTCTCATCTCCTCCTCATATTGTGGCCTCTCATCTCTCCCTCATATTGTGGCCTCTCATCTCCCCCTCATATTGTGATCTCTCATCTCCTCCTCATATTGTGTCCTCTCATCTCCTCCTCATATTGTGTCCTCTCATCTCCTCCTCATATTGTATACCCTCTCATCTCCTCCTCATATTGTGGCCTCTCATCTCCCCCTCATATTGTGGCCTCACATCTCCCCCTCATATTGTATCCCCTCTCATCTCCTCCTCATATTGTGGCCTCTCATCTCCTCCTCATATTGTGGCCTCTCATCGCTCCCTCATATTGTGACCTCTCATATCCCCCTCATATTGTATCCCCTCTCATCTCCTCCTCATATTGTGGCCTCTCATCTCCTCCTCATATTGTGGCCTCTCATCTCCTCCTCATATTGTGGCCTCTCATCCCCCCCTCATATTGTGGCCTCTCATCTCTCCCTCATATTTTGACCTCTCATCCCCCCCTCATATTGTGGCCTCTTATCTCCCCCTCATATTGTGGCCCCTCTCATCTCCTCCTCATAATGTGGCCTCTCATCTCCTCCTCATATTGTGACCTCTCGTCCCCCCCTCATATTGTGTCCCCTCTCATCCCCCCCTCATATTGTGGCCTCTCATTTCCCCCTTATATTGTGGCCTCTCATCTCCTCCTCATATTGTGGCCTCTCATCTCCTCCTCATATTGTGACCTCTCATCCCCCCCTCATATTGTGTACTCTCATCTCCTCCTCATATTGTGGCCTCTCATCTCCTCCTCATATTGTGGCCTCTCATCTCCCCCTCATATTGTGGCCTCTCATCTCCCCTCATATTGTGGCCTCTCATCTCCCCCTCATATTGTGGCCTCTCATCTCCCCTCATATTGTGGCCTCTCATCTCCTCCTCATATTGTGACCTCTCATCTTCTCCTCATATTGTGTCCTCTCATCTCCTCTCATATTGTGGCCTCTCATCTCTTCCTCATATAGTGGCCTCTCATCTCCTCCACATATTGTGGCCTCTCATCATCTCCTCATATAGTAGCCTCTCATCTCCTCCTCATATTGTGGCCTCTCATCTCCTCCTCATATTGAGGCCGCTCTCATCTCCTCCTCATATTGTGGCCTCTCATCTCTTCCTCATATTGTGGCCTCTCATCTTCTCCTCATATTGTGGCCTCTCATCTCCTCCTCATATTGTGACCTCTCATCTCCTCTCATATTGTGGCCTCTCATCTCCTCCTCATATTGTGTCCTCTCATCTCCCCCTCATATTGTGGCCTCACATCTCCCCCTTATATTGTGGCCTCACATCTCCCCCTTATATTGTGGCCTCACATCTCCCCCTTATATTGTGGCCTCACATCTCCCCCTTATATTGTTGCCTCACATCTCCCCCTCATATTGTGGTCTCTCATCTCTCCCTCATATTGTGGCCTCTCATCTCTTCCTCATATTGTGGCCTCTCATCCCCCCCTCATATTGTGGCCTCTCATCTCCTCCTCATATTGTATCCCCTCTAATCTCCCCCTCATATTGTGGCCTCTCATCTCCCCCTCATATTGTGACCTCTAATCTCCCCCTCATATTGTAGCCTCTCATCTCCCCCTCATATTGTGGCCTCTCATCTCCTCCTCATATTGTGGCCTCTCATTTCCTCTTCATATTGTGGCCTCTCATCTCCTCCTCATATTGTGACCTCTCATCTCCTCCTCATATTGTGGTCTCTCATCTCCTCCTCATATTGTGACCTCTCATTTCCCCCTCATATTGTATCCCCTCTCATCTCCCCCTCATATTGTGTCCTCTCATCTCCTCCTCATATTGTTACCTCTCATCTCCCCCTCATATTGTGGCCTCTCATCTCCCCCTCATATTGTGACCTCTCATCTCCTCCTCATATTGTGGTCTCTCATCTCCTCCTCATATTGTGACCTCTCATCTCCCCCATATATTGTGACCTCTCATCTCCCCCTCATATTGTGGCCTCTCATCTCCTCCTCATATTGTGGCCTCTCATCTCCTCCTCATTTTGTGACCTCTCATCTCCTCCTCATATTGTGACCTCTCATCTCCTCCTCATATTGTGGTCTCTCATCTCCTCCTCATATTGTGACCTCTCATCTCCCCCATATATTGTGACCTCTCATCTCCCCCTCATATTGTGGCCTCTCATCTCCTCCTCATATTGTGGCCTCTCATTTCCTCTTCATATTGTGGCCTCTCATCTCCTCCTCATATTGTGACCTCTCATCTCCTCCTCATATTGTGGTCTCCCATCTCCTCCTCATATTGTGACCTCTCATTTCCCCCTCATATTGTATCCCCTCTCATCTCCCCCTCATATTGTGTCCTCTCATCTCCTCCTCATATTGTTACCTCTCATCTCCCCCTCATATTGTGGCCTCTCATCTCCCCCTCATATTGTGACCTCTCATCTCCTCCTCATATTGTGGTCTCTCATCTCCTCCTCATATTGTGACCTCTCATCTCCCCCATATATTGTGACCTCTCATCTCCCCCTCATATTGTGGCCTCTCATCTCCTCCTCATATTGTGGCCTCTCATCTCCTCCTCATATTGTGACCTCTCATCCCCCCCTCATATTGTGACCTCTCATCTCCTCCTCATATTGTGGTCTCTCATCTCCTCCTCATATTGTGACCTCTCATCTCCCCCATATATTGTGACCTCTCATCTCCCCCTCATATTGTGGCCTCTCATCTCCTCCTCATATTGTGGCCTCTCATCTCCCCCTCATATTGTGAACTCTCATCTCCCCCATATATTGTGACCTCTCATCTCCCCCTCATATTGTGGCCTCTCATCTCCTCCTCATATTGTGGTCTCTCATCTCCTCCTCATATTGTGACCTCTCATCTCCCCCTCATATTGTATCCCCTCTCATCTCCCCCTCATATTGTGTCCTCTCATCTCCTCCTCATATTGTTACCTCTCATCTCCCCCTCATATTGTGGCCTCTCATCTCCCCCTCATATTGTGACCTCTCATCTCCTCCTCATATTGTGGTCTCTCATCTCCTCCTCATATTGTGACCTCTCATCTCCCCCATATATTGTGACCTCTCATCTCCCCCTCATATTGTGGCCTCTCATCTCCTCCTCATATTGTGGCCTCTCATCTCCCCCTCATATTGTGACCTCTCATCTCCTCCTCATATTGTGGTCTCTCATCTCCTCCTCATATTGTGACCTCTCATCTTCTCCTCATATTGTATCCTCTCTTCTCCCCCTCATATTGTGACCTCTCATCTCCTCCTCCTATTGTGGCCTCTCATCTCCCCCTCATATTGTGGCCTCTCATCTCCTCCTCATATTGTGGCATCTCATCTCCCCCTCATATTGTGGCCTCTCATCTTCTCCTAATATTGTATCCCCTCTCATCTCCCCCTCATATTGTGGCCTCTCTTCTCCTCCTCATATTGTGGCCTCTCATCTCCCCCTCATATTGTGACTCCTCTCATCTCCCCCTCATATTATGTCCTTTTATCTCCCCCTCATATTGTGACCTCTCATCTCCCCCTCATATTGTGGCGTCTCATCTCCTCCTCATATTGTGGCCCCTCTCATCTCCCCCTTATATTGTGGCCCCTCTCATCTCCTCCTCATATTGTGGCCTCTCATCTCCTCCTCATATTGTGGTCTCTCATCTCCCCCTCATATTGTGACCTCTCATCTCCCCCTCATATTGTGGTCTCTCATCTCCTCCTCATATTGTGGCCTCTCATCTCCTCCTCATATTGTGGTCTCTCATCTCCCCCTTATATTGTGGCCCCTCTCATCTCCTCCTCATATTGTGACTTCTCATCTCCCCCTCATATTGTGGCCTCTCATCTCCTCCTCATATTGTGGTCTCTCATCTCCTCCTCATATTGTGACCTCTCATCTCCTCCTCATATTGTGGTCTCTCATCTCCCCCTTATATTGTGGCCCCTCTCATCTCCTCCTCATATTGTGACTTCTCATCTCCCCCTCATATTGTGGCCTCTCATCTCCTCCTCATATTGTGGTCTCTCATCTCCTCCTCATATTGTGACCTCTCATCTTCTCCTCATATTGTGGCCTCTCTTCTCCCCCTCATATTGTGACCTCTCATCTCCTCCTCCTATTGTGGTCTCTCATCTCCCCCTCATATTGTGGCCTCTCATCTCCCCCTCATATTGTGGCCTCTCATCTCCTCCTCATATTGTGTCATCTCATCTCCTCCTCATATTGTATCCCCTCTCATCTCCTCCTCATATTGTGGCCTCTCATCTCCTCCTCATATTGTGGCCTCTCAACTCCCCCTCATATTGTGGCCTCTCATCTCCTCCTCATATTGTGGCCTCTCAACTCCCCCTCATATTGTAACCTCTCATCTCCTCTCATATTGTGTCCTCTCATCTCCTCCTCATATTGTGTCCTCTCATCTCCCCCTCATATTGTGGCCTCACATCTCCCCCTCATATTGTGGTCTCTCATCTCCCCCTCATATTGTGGCCTCTCATCTCTTCCTCATATTGTGGCCTCTCATCCCCCCCTCATATTGTGGCCTCTCATCTCCCCCTCATATTGTGGCCTCTCATCTCCTCCTCATATTGTGGCCTCTCATCTCCCTCTCATATTGTGACCTCTAATCTCCTCCTCATATTGTATCCCCTCTAATCTCCCCCTCATATTGTGGCCTCTCATCTCCCCCTCATATTGTGACCTCTAATCTCCCCCTCATATTTTAGCCTCTCATCTCCCCCTCATATTGTGGCCTCTCATCTCCTCCTCATATTGTGGCCTCTCATTTCCTCCTCATATTGTGGCCTCTCATCTCCTCCTTATATTGTGACCTCTCATCTCCTCCTCATATTGTGGTCTCTCATCTCCTCCTCATATTGTGACCTCTCATCTCCCCCTCATATTGTATCCCCTCTCATCTCCCCCTCATATTGTGTCCTCTCATCTCCCCCTCATATTGTGACTCCTCTCATCTCCTCCTCATATTGTGTCCTCTCATCTCCCCCTCATATTGTGACCTCTCATCTCCTCCTCATATTGTGGCCTCTCATCTCCGCCTCATATTGTGACCTCTCATCTCCTCCTCATATTGTGACCTCTCATCTCCCCCTCATATTGTGACCTCTCATCTCCCCCTCATATTGTGGCCTCTCATCTCCTCCTCATATTGTGGCCTCTCATCTCCCCCCTTATATTGTGACCTCTCATCTCCTCCTCATATTGTGACCTCTCATCTTCTCCTCATATTGTGACCTCTCATCTTCTCCTCATATTGTGGCCTCTCTTCTCCCCCTCATATTGTGACCTCTCATCTCCTCCTCCTATTGTGGCCTCTCATTTCCCCCTCATATTGTGGCCTCTCATCTCCTCCTCATATTGTGGCATCTCATCTCCCCCTCATATTGTGGCCTCTCATCTCCTCCTCATATTGTATCCCCTCTCATCTCCCCCTCATATTGTGGCCTCTCATCTCCTCCTCATATTGTGGCCTCTCATCTCCCCCTCATATTGTGACTCCTCTCATCTCCCCCTCATATTATGTCCTTTTATCTCCCCCTCATATTGTGACCTCTCATCTCCCCCTCATATTGTGGCCTCTCATCTCCTCCTCATATTGTGGCCCCTCTCATCTCCCCCTCATATTGTGGCCCCTCTCATCTCCTCCTCATATTGTGGCCTCTCATCTCCTCCTCATATTGTGGTCTCTCATCTCCCCCTCATATTGTGACCTCTCATCTCCCCCTCATATTGCGGTCTCTCATCTCCTCCTCATATTGTGGCCTCTCATCTCCTCCTCATATTGTGGTCTCTCATCTCCCCCTCATATTGTGACCTCTCATCTCCTCCTCATATTGTGGTCTCTCATCTCCTCCTCATATTGTGACCTCTCATCTTCTCCTCATATTGTGGCCTCTCTTCTCCCCCTCATATTGTGACCTCCCATCTCCTCCTCCTATTGTGGCCTCTCATCTCCCCCTCATATTGTGGCCTCTCATCTCCTCCTCATATTGTGTCATCTCATCTCCTCCTCATATTGTATCCCCTCTCATTTCCCCCTTATATTGTGGCCTCTCATCTCCCCCTCATATTGTGGCCTCTCAACTCCCCCTCATATTGTGGCCTCTCATCTCCTCCTCATATTGTGGCCGCTCAACTCCCCCTCATATTGTGGCCTCTCATCTCCCCCTCATATTGTGACTCCTCTCATCTCCCCCTCATATTATGTCCTTTTATCTCCCCCTCATATTGTGACCTCTCATCTCCCCCTCATATTGTGGCCTCTCATCTCCTCCTCATATTGTGGCCCCTCTCATCTCCCCCTCATATTGTGGCCCCTCTCATCTCCTCCTCATATTGTGGCCTCTCATCTCCTCCTAATATTGTGGTCTCTCATCTCCCCCTCATATTGTGACCTCTCATCTCCCCCTCATATTGTGGTCTCTCATCTCCTCCTCATATTGTGGCCTCACATCTCCCCCTTATATTGTGGCCCCTCTCATCTCCTCCTCATATTGTGACCTCTCATCTCCCCCTCATATTGTGGCCTCTCATCTACTCCTCAAATTGTGGCCTCACATCTCCCCCTTATATTGTATCCCCTCTCATCTCCCCCTCATATTGTGGCCTCTCATCTCCTCCTCATATTGTGGCCTCACATCTCCCCCTTATATTGTGGCCCCTCTCATCTCCTCCTCATATTGTGACCTCTCATCTCCCCCTCATATTGTGGCCTCTCATCTACTCCTCAAATTGTGGCCTCACATCTCCCCCTTATATTGTGGCCCCTCTCATCTCCTCCTCATATTGTGACTCCTCTCATCTCCCCCTCATATTGTGACTCCTCTCATCTCCCCCTCATATTGTGTCCTTTCATCTCCCCCTCATATTGTGGCCTCTCATCGCCTCCTCATATTGTGGCCTCTCATCTCCTCCTCATATTGTATCCCCTCTCATCTCCCCCTCATATTGTGGCCTCTCATCTCCCCCTCATATTGTGTCCTCTCATCTCCCCCTCATATTGTGGCCTCTCATCTCCCTCTCATATTGTGACCTCTCATCTCCCCCTCATATTGTGGTCTCTCATCTCCCCCTCATATTGTGGCCTCTCATCTCCTCCTCATATTGTGGCCTCACATCTCCCCCTTATATTGTGGCCCCTCTCATCTCCTCCTCATATTGTGACCTCTCATCTCCCCCTCATATTGTGGCCTCTCATCTCCTCCTCATATTGTGGCCTTACATCTCCCCCTTATATTGTGGCCCCTCTCATCTCCTCCTCATATTGTGACCTCTCTTCTCCCCCTCATATTGTGGCCTTTCATCTCTTCCTCATATTGTGACTCCTCTCATCTCCCCCTCATATTGTGGCCTCTCATCTCCCCCTCATATTGTGTCCTCTCATCTTCCCCTCATATTGTGGCCTCTCATCTCCCCCTCATATTGTGGCCTCTCATCTCCCCCTCATATTGTGACTCCTCGCATCTTCCCCTCATGTTGTGTCCTCTCATCTCCTCCTCATATTGTGTTCCCTCAGCTCCCCCTCATATTGTGGCCCCCCATCCGCTCTCTATATTATTGTCTGCTCTCATTTCTCCATCCTATTGTGGGCTCCGCTAATTTCCTCCATCTATTGTGACCTTCCCTCATCTCCCCCTCATATTGTGACTCCTCGCATCTTCCCCTCATATTGTGTCCTCTCATCTTCTCCTCATATTGTGATCTCTCAGCTCCCCCTCATATTGTGGCCCCCCCCCCATCCGCTCCCTATTTTATGGTCTCCTCTCATCTCTCCATCCTATTGTGGGCTCTGCTAATTTCCTCCATCTATTGTGACCCTCCCTCATCTCCCCCTTATATTGTGGGCCCTTACCCCCCTCATATCATGGTCCCCTTTCACCTATCTTTCACATTGTAGCATCTCAATCCCCTCATCTTGTGGCCTCTCATCTCTCCAACACATTAAGGCCTCCCTTCCCCAAATCATAGACTCTCTCCTTCCATATAGTGGCCCCCTTTCAACTCTCCCTACTATTAAGTCCCACTCTCACCTCCCCCTCCTATTGTCGCCCTCTCTTATCTCCTCCTCTTTTTGCAGCCCCCTCTTATGTTGTGGCCCACTCTCATCACACCTCCTATTGTAGACACCCCCCCTCTTTTTATGGTGCTGCTCGTCTCTTTCTCATATTGTGGCCCCTCTTATCTTCTCCACCTATTGTGGCCCCTCTCATTTTCTCTATTTTTGTGGCCTCTCATCTCCTCCTCATATTGTTGCCCCTTTGATCTTCCCCTCATATTGTGCTCCCACTCATATTGTGACCCCATCAGATCTCCCCCCCCCCCTATTGTGGACCCTCTCATCTCCCCCTCATTTTGTCACCTCTCATATTGTGGTCTCTCAACACCCCACCATAATGTGGCCACTCATCCTCACCCATATTGTGGCCTCATCTTATCTCCCCTTTCTATTGTGAGCCCTTCTCCTCTCCCCCTCATATTGTGGCCCTTCATCTCTAAGCTCAACTATGTAAACTGATGATGTCACCTTTATGTCACATATATACTCCGCTATGTAGACTTGTGATGTCTTCTCTATGTCACTTATACACTAATCTCTCTGGTACTGAAGGATAGGTCCTCCCAGTTCAATTTCTTGGGGAGAAAATAGGACACAGGTCAGAGCCCTCTATGCCGCCCGGCCCTCTATGTCCAGCACCGCCGGTGGTGTCATCAATGACCAGAGGATCCTCCGCTATACAGACAATGGGACACATTTACTAAGGGTCCAAATCGATTTTTTCTGCCAGGTTTCCCCAATTTTTCCGATTTCACCGAATTACCCTGGGATTTTGGCGCACAGGAATGGATTGTGGCCATCGGCGTCGGCTTTCATGCGACAGAAATCTGGGGGGGGGGGGGGCGTGGCCGTCGGAAAACCCGACTGATTCGGAAAAAACTCAGAATTTAAAAATCTAATTGTGTCGCAATATCAATCACTCACATGCACTGGGAATAGGTTGGTGAACTCCAGCGGACCTCAGTGGACTTCAGCGCAGCAGTGACACCTGGTGGACATTGGGCGCACAAACTTAGTGAATCGCCGGAAGACCCGAATCCTTATCAGAGAACACGCCGCTGGATCGCAAATGGACCGGGTAAGTAAATGACCCCCAATGTGGACATCCTGGGGTTCAGGTTTGTCAGAGTTTGAATAATTTCCCCATTCCCGGAAAATCAACTTTTTTTTTCAATCCTGCATTCCCAGAACGTCAATTTTACATTTGGACATTCCAAAATTCCAGAACTTGAACAAAAAATTTTGACATGATCATAATTTTAACTGCAGGGAGGAAGGTTGTGGTTTTCCCATTGCGTCTTTTACCACAGAGAGAATGAACGGGTCTGAACACCCCGAGCGCCTTTAAAGGAAACCTACCACATGATATGGTAGGTGTAAGATGGAAATAGCGAGCACCAGCTCAGGGTGCGCTGGTGCCGGAGCTTATTTTTGTTAGTGTCCTAAACCGCTGCATCGCGGTTTAAAACACTTAAAGGGGACCTACCACCACGATTCTACCTATAAAGGTAAACTTTATTAAGTCTGTATGTAAATTTTAAGCGGCTACTGGGGCGTGGAGTAGCCGGACATGAGGCTAGAAGTCGCTACTACTCCACGCCCCAGGAGCCTCGTTCCTACGCCTAATATGTAGGCGCAATAGCACCGGCCTAGGAGCTATGGCCGCACAACCGTAGCACAGAACGCCGGGTACACGTAGCTGCGCGCGTAGCTGCGCGCCAAAGATTACATGGTAGGCGAAGGAACGAGGCTACTGGGGCGTGGAGTAGCCGCAAATTCTAGCCTCATGTCCGGCAACTCCATGCCCCAGTAGCCGCTTAAAAAATTTACATACAGACTTATTAAAGTTTACCAAAGTATAGCGAGGACATGAGGATTAGCCCAAAAAGGAACTATCCTCACGTCCCATTCATCCACCTACCACCCCTTCTATCTTTATAGGCAGAATCGGGGTGGTAGGTCCCCTTTAAGTTTAAAAACAAAAATAATCTCCGTCACCAGCTCACCCTGAGCTCACCCTGAGCTGGTGCTCGCTATTTCCATCTTACACCTACCATATCATGTGGTAGGTTTCCTTTAACCGCACGGACAAGTTTTGGAATTCTTTTTTTTCATGATTTTTCTCTTTGTGCCTGCACTTTCTCATCGGAATCTCTTCCTTCTTATGGTGTTTTAGTCAATCCTGGTACAGGGCAATTTACCTACAAAAGAATTTGATAACATATGTAAATGAGCCGGAGGTGCGGGGGCTCCCCCAGGCTCCCGGGACCCCCCAGGCTCCCGGCCCTCTGATCATTCAGAATGGAGTATGAAAATCCTGCGCATGCGCTCCGAGACTTTCCTCGCAGATCCGAACCCGGCTGTGCGCACCACAAGTCCTCAAGTCTGAGCGAGATCTTTCCACATTTATCCGTTGTCTCCAGATGTTAAATGATTCTTTATCAGCAGGTTTTGTTTTACGCTTAAAAAAACTCCAACCAAACCGTAATGTAAAAACGAGCTCCTGGCCAGGAGCCTAAGAAATACTAAGAAATAATGCGCAGGCGTCTCCGGACCTCTACTCCCCTCGCAGCGTCTTGTCTGGTCTTTGAGTCATGAATTTTACAATCCAGAATTGTAGGAATAACCACATTATTGGGGCAGATTTACTTATCGGATCCATTCGTGATCCAGCGGCGCGTTCTGTGTGGAGGATTCGTGTCTTCCATCGATTCACTAAGATAGTTCCTCCGACGTCCAATAGGTGTCGCTGCTGCGCTGAATTCCGTCGGAAATTGCTGAAGTTCACCAAGCCGGGCCGGGTGCAGGTAAGTGCGTGTCAAGCGGCACATTTTTTAAAAAAAATATGGCGGTTTCTCCGAATCCGATGGGTTTTCCGACGGCCACGCCCCCTGATTTCCGTTGCGTGCATGTCAGCGGCGATACGCCACAATCCGATCGTGTGCGCCAAAATCCCGGGGCAATTCAGGGAAAATCTGCGCAAAACTGTAAAATTTGTGTAACCCCCCGGAAAAAAAGCGATTCGGGCCCTTAGTAAATGACCCCCATTGTAATACAATAAAGTGAATCCTTCTTCCTGTTCATGCGCAGAGGCTTTACACAACTGGTGGGGGTTGTAGTATCACGGAACTGTATTGTAGCGCAGCTTTTATTATTTTGCTGTTTGTTTTCTGCAACGTGAAAATTTTTATTGAAATTTTGTGCATTTATTTTTGTGGCCAAAATCTGACTTTTATGTCTCAAGAGCATGCTGGGTAAAAAATGCATTAATTTGAAGTTAAATTTATCAAATTGCGTTTTCACCAATTTAGCCGAATAATTTTGCATAAACCAGTTTCGATCAAAAATTAACAGCATCAAAAATGTGACACATCAGCGCCAATACGGTTTATCCATGTGATTATAGAAGAAACCGCAGGTTGTTAATAGTTTTTTGCTGCCTTCACCATTTTCCAAAAAGGGGGGAAGAAAGGGAAAAGGCATCAAGTTCTGCACGTTCCCCATATAACAGCGGGGATAGTCACCAGTGCTGCCCTCTGCTGGAGGCCACTGCCATCCATGTCCACTAAGCCTTGGTGGTCCTCACCCAGCTTTCCCTTAGTTCTGAGCAGTCACTTTTTGTATGGTTTCTGTGGATTGAGGCGCAGAGAGGATGGAGGTTACAATTATACATTTTTTCTGTCTTGTCTTCCATTTACTTTTTTATGTCTGTCTGGAAGGATTGATGCTCCGAAGGCTGAAAGCAGTAAAGAAGAGCAGGAGCTGTCAGGTGTGAGACGCTCCATGTCCCCTGAGGCGGGGGAGGGCGGACAGCACCGTGCTGCGTTATGTACAGGGCCAAACGTGTGACCTCCAAAATACACAGCTACAAGCAGCCAGGAGACAGCAGAGAGACAGCATCCAGAAAAACATCTGCAAACATCTCAGATACATAGAAGGAGCTGCCGGGGTGCAAGATGTCAGGAGCAATGCTGCAAAGTCAGGAGATTTCTGTGACTGCACTGAAACAAGCGAATTGCCAGTCAAAATACCTTCTCCTGTGTAGTATCCTCCTCCTCCTGTGCAGTCTCTCCTCCTCCTGTGCAGTCTCTCCTCCTCCTGTGCAGTCTCTCCTCCTCCTGTGCAGTCTCTTCCTCCTGTGCAGTATCCTCCTCCTGTGCAGTATCCTACTCCTGTGCAGTCTCCTCCTCCTGTGCAGTCTCCTCCTCCTGTGCAGTCTCTTCCTCCTGTGCAGTCTCCTTCTCCGGTGCAGTCTCCTCCTCCTGTACAGTCTCCTCCTCCTGTACAGTCTACTCCTCCTGTGCAGTCTCCTTCTCTGGTGCAGTCTCCTCCTCCTGTGCAGTCTCCTCCTCCTGTGCAGTCTCCTTCTCCGGTGCAGTCTCCTCCTCCAGTGCAGTCTCCTCCTCCGGTGCAGTCTCCTCCTCCGGTGCAGTCTCTTCCTCCTGTGCAGTCTCCTCCTCCTGTGCAGTCTCGTCCTCCTGTGCATTCTCATTCTCCTGTGCAGTCTCTCCTCCTCCAGTGCAGTCTCCTCATCCTGTGCAGTCTCATTCTCCTGTGCAGTCTCTCCTCCTCCTGTGCAGTCTCATTCTCCTGTGCAGTCTCTCCTTCTCCTGTGCAGTCTCATTCTCCTGTGCAGTCTCTCCTCCTCCTGTGCAGTCTCCTCCTCCTGTGCAGTCTCATTCTCCTGTGCAGTCTCATTCTCCTGTGCAGTCTCTCCTCCTCCTGTGCAGTCTCTCCTCCTCCTGTGCAGTCTCCTCCTCCTGTGCAGTCTCCTCCTCCTGTGCAGTCTCCTCCTCCTGTGCAGTCTTTCCTCCTCCTGTGCAGTCTCCTTCTCCTGTGCAGTCTCCTCCTCCTGTGCAGTCTCCTTCTCCTGTGCAGTCTCCTCCTCCTGTGCAGTCTCATTCTCCTGTGCAGTCTCTCCTCCTCCTGTGCAGTCTCATTCTCCTGTGCAGTCTCTCCTCCTCCTGTGTAGTCTCATTCTCCTGTGCAGTCTCTCCTCCTCCTGTGCAGTCTCCTCCTCCTGTGCAGTCTCATTCTCCTGTGCAGTCTCATTCTCCTGTGCAGTCTCATTCTCCTGTGCAGTCTCTCCTCCTCCTGTGCAGTCTCTCCTCCTCCTGTGCAGTCTCCTCCTCCTGTGCAGTCTCCTCCTCCTGTGCAGTCTCTCCTCCTTCTGTGCAGTCTCCTTCTCCTGTGCAGTCTCCTTCTCCTGTGCAGTCTCTCCTCCTCCTGTGTAGTCTCATTCTCCTGTGCAGTCTCCTCCTCCTGTGCAGTCTCATTCTCCTGTGCAGTCTCTCCTCCTCCTGTGTAGTCTCATTCTCCTGTGCAGTCTCTCCTCCTCCTGTGCAGTCTCCTCCTCCTGTGCAGTCTCATTCTCCTGTGCAGTCTCATTCTCCTGTGCAGTCTCATTCTCCTGTGCAGTCTCTCCTCCTCCTGTGCAGTCTCTCCTCCTCCTGTGCAGTCTCCTCCTCCTGTGCAGTCTCCTCCTCCTGTGCAGTCTCTCCTTCTCCTGTGCAGTCTCCTTCTCCTGTGCAGTCTCCTTCTCCTGTGCAGTAACTGAGGCACATTTACTTTCCCGGTCCAGTTGCGATCCAGCGGGGCGTTGTCCGACGCTGATTCGGTATTGCCGGGATTCGCTAAGGCCTGTGCGCCCGATATCCTGCAGGTGTCGCTGTTGGCTGAAGTCCATCGGAGTTCACCTTCTTCTTCCCGATGCATGTAAGTGCTGATCTTGGGACACATTTTTAAAAAAAAATTCTGAGGCTTTTCTGAATCCGTCAGGTTGTCTGATGGCCACGCCCCCCCCCCCCCCGATTTCTGTTGCGTGAAAGCCGGCGCCGATGCGACACAATCAGATTGCGTGTGCCAAAATCCTGGAGCAATTCGGCACAAATTGGAAATATTCGGGAAACCCGACAAAAGTGCGGAGTTCGGACATTTTGTCGGAGCCCCATTGTGTGCAGTCTCTCTTCCTCCTGTGCAGTCACTGTGTGCGGTCTCTCCTCCTCCTCCTGTGCAGTCATTGGGGCAGATTTACTTACCTGGCCCATTCGCGATCCAGCGGCGCGTTCTCTCTGGTGGATTCGGGTCCGGCCGGGATTCACTAAGGTAGTTCCTCCGAAGTCCACCAGGTGGTGCTGCTGCGCTGAAAAGCATCGGAACGCACTGGAGCTCACCGAGCCGGTCTGAGTGAAGGTAATTTTCACAACACATTTTTTTTTTTAAATGCGGCGTTTTTTCCGAATCCGTCGGGTTTTCGTTCGGCCATGGCCCCCGATTTCCGTTGCGTGCATGCCGGCGCCCATACGCCACAATCCGATCGCATGCGCCAAAATCAGGGGGCAATTCAGGGGAAATCGGCGCAAATCGGAAATATTCGGGTAACACGTCTGGAAAACGCGAATCGGGCCCTTTCTCCTCCTCCTTTGCAATCTCTGTGTGCTGTCTCTCCAGCAGGGCAGCAGGGTGAATGGTGGAGCAGGGAGTGTACAGCAGGGAAGCAGTGTAAATGGTGGAGCAGGGAGTGTACAGCAGGGCAACAGGGTGAATGGTGGAGCAGGGAGTGTACAGCAGGGCAGCAGGGTGAATGGTGGAGCAGGGAGTGTACAGCAGGGCAGCATGGTGAATGGTGGAGCAGGGAGTGTACAGCAGGGCAACAGGGTGAATGGTGGAGCAGGGAGTGTACAGCAGGGCAGCAGGGTGAATGGTGGAGCAGGGAGTGTACAGCAGGGCAGCAGGGTGAATGGTGGAGCAGGGAGTGTACAGCAGGGCAGCATGGTGAATGGTGGAGCAGGGAGTGTACAGCAGGGCAGCAAGGTGAATGGTGGAGCAGGGAGTGTACAGCAGGGCATCAGGGTGAATAGAGGAGCAGGGAGTGTACAGCAGGGAAGCAGTGTAAATGGTGGAGCAGGGATTATACAGCAGGACAGCAGGGTGAATGGAGAAGCAGGGAGTGTACAGCAGGGCAGCAGGGTGAATGGTGGAGCAGGGAGTGTACAGCAGGGCAGCAAGGTGAATGGTGGAGCAGGGAGTGTACAGCAGGGCAGCAGGGTGAATGGTGGAGCAGGGAGTGTACAGCAGGGCAGCAAGGTGAATGGTGGAGCAGGGAGTGTACAGCAGGGCAGCAGGGTGAATAGAGGAGCAGGGAGTGTACAGCAGGGAAGCAGTGTAAATGGTGGAGCAGGGATTATACAGCAGGACAGCAGGGTGAATGGAGGAGCAGGGAGTGTACAGCAGGGCAGCAGGGTGAATGGTGGAGCAGGGAGTGTACAGCAGGGCAGCAAGGTGAATGGTGGAGCAGGAAGTGTACAGCAGGGCAGCAGGGTGAATGGTGGAGCAGGGAGTGTACAGCAGGGCAGCAGGGTGAATGGTGGAGCAGGGAGTGTACAGCAGGGCAGCAGGGTGAATGGAGGAGCAGGGAGTGTACAGCAGGGCAGCAGGGTGAATGGTGGAGCAGGGAGTGTACAGCAGGGCAGCAGGGTAAATGGTGGAGCAGGGAGTGTACAGCAGGGCAGCAGGGTGAATGGTGGAGCATGGAGTGTACAGCAGGGCAGCAGGGTGAATGGTGGAGCAGGGAGTGTACAGCAGGACAGCAGGGTGAATGGTGGAGCAGGGAGTGTACAGCAGGGCAGCAGGGTGAATGGTGGAGCACAGAGTGTACAGCAGGGCAGCAGGGTGAATGGTGGAGCAGGGAGTGTACAGCAGGGCAGCAGGGTGAATGGTGGAGCAGTGAGTATACAGCAGGGCAGCAGGGTGAATGGTGGAGCAGGGAGTATACAGCAGGGCAGCAGGGTGAATGGTGGAGCAGGGAGTATACAGCAGGGCAGCAGGGTGAATGGTGGAGCACGGAGTGTACAACAGGGCAGCAGGGTGAATGGAGGAGCAGGGAGTGTACAGCAGGGCAGCAGGGTGAATGGTGGAGCAGGGAGTGTACAGCAGGGCAGCAGGGTGAATGGTGGAGCAGGGAGTGTACAGCAGGGCAGCAGGGTGAATGGTGGAGCAGGGAGTGTACAGCAGGGCAGCAGGGTGAATGGTGGAGCAGGGAGTGTACAGCAGGGCAGCAGGGTGAATGGTGGAGCAGGGAGTGTACAGCAGGGCAGCAGGGTGAATGGTGGAGCAGGGTGTGTACAGCAGGGCAGCAGGGTGAATGGTGGAGCAGGGAGTGTACAGCAGGGCAGCAGGGTGAATGGTGGAGCAGGGAGTGTACAGCAGGGCAGCAGGGTGAATGGTGGAGCAGGGAGTGTACAGCAGGGCAGCAGGGTGAATGGTGGAGCTGAGAGCAGAGACATAGGGTGAATGGTGCAGAGGGGAGCTAATGGCTACTCCATGATTGCTCTCTATCCTCTGTCCTGAGGACCTGCCGCTGCTATCTGGGACAGATCTTGTCCCTGGTCCGTGTATCATTGAGTGAAATATCTCTCCTTCCTGTCAGCCTCCAATAAACATTTCTCCATGAATTAGCGCCGCTCTGTGCAGTCGTCCGGCCAAGACGCGGCAGAGACTTCAGCCTCATCTGATCTGCGCCGGGAAATTCTGAGATAAAAGGATAACATTTTCTTTTCCAGATGGTTAAACTCAGAAACGTGGAATCAAAGTGACGTTGTGAAATTCCGAGGAGCCGGCGCTGGACTCGGGACCCAGGACTTAAATCACCATCACATGATCTGGGGAATGGCAGCCCCTGCACCCCCCATGTTGTTGTGGCTGCGGCGATCGCATGACTGGACGAGGTTCTAGAAAGAAGTATCTTATTATGTTACGAAATAATCTAATTTCATAGATGAAAGATTCCGGCGCAGGAATGTGGCCGCGCTCCCGACGCTTCTTCTTTCTGTCTCCGACATCTCCATATATTTTCTTCTCTGATGTTATTTTTCTTTTTAAGCAGCTGCAAGTCCAGGGTGTGGACCAGGACTCATCCTCTGCGATTACCATCACTCGCAATGCGAACGCGCTCTTGGGTCCAAGGCAGGAGATGCCACTGCCAAGACTGATCCCCATATCGGGAAATATCAGGAACCCACTTTTACTGGCTGAGCACAAGATCTACCCAACTCTACACCAAAACTACTAAACTAGTAGCAAAACTGAGGACGTCACCTGCACCGCACACTGCAGCTTCTCCTCTCCTCCCTGCACCGCACACTGCAGCTTCACCTCTCCTCCCTGCAACGCACACTGCAGCTTCTCACTCTCCTCCCTGCACCGCACACTGCAGCTTCTCCTCTCCTCCCTGCACCGCACACTGCAGCTTCTCCTCTCCTCCCTGCACCGCACACTGCAGCTTCTCCTCTCCTCCCTGCACCGCACACTGCAGCTCCTCCTCTCCTCCCTGTACCACACACTGCAGCTTCTCCTCTCCTCCCTGCACCTCACACTGCAGCTTTTCCTCTCCTCCCTGCACCGCACACTGCAGCTTCTCCTCTCTTCCCTGCACTGCACACTGCAGCTTCTCCTCTCCTCCCTGCACCGCACACTTCAGCTTCTCCTCCCTGCACCGCACACTGCAGCTTCTCCTCCTCCCTGCACCACACACTGCAGCTTCTCCTCTCCTCCCTGCACTGCACACTGTAGCTCCTCCTCTCCTCCCTGCACCGCACACTGCAGCTTCTCTTCTCCTCCCTGCACCGCACACTGCAACTTCTCCTCCCTGCACCGCACAATGCAGCTTCTCCTCTCCTCCATCCTGCACCACACACTGCAGCTTCTCCTCTCCTCCCTGCACCGCACACTGCAGCTTCTCCTCTCCTCCCTGCACCACACACTGCAGCTTCTCCTCTCCTCCTCCCTGCACCGCACACTGCAGCTTCTCCTCTCCTCCCTGCACCGCACACTGCAGCTTCTCCTCTCCTCTCTGCACCGCACACTGCAGCTTCTCCTCTCCTCCTCCCTGCACCACACACTGCAGCTTCTCCTCTCCTCCTCCCTGCACCGCACACTGCAGCTTCTTCTCTCCTCCCTGCACACTGCAGCTCCTCCTCTCCTCCCTGCACTGCACACTGCAGCTTCTCCTCTCCTCCCTGCACTGCACACTGTAGCTCCTCCTCTCCTCCCTGCACCGCACACTGCAGCTTCTCTTCTCCTCCCTGCACCGCACACTGCAACTTCTCCTCCCTGCACCGCACAATGCAGCTTCTCCTCTCCTCCATCCTGCACCACACAATGCAGCTTCTCCTCTCCTCCCTGCACCGCACACTGCAGCTTCTCCTCTCCTCCCTGCACCACACACTGCAGCTTCTCCTCTCCTCCTCCCTGCACCGCACACTGCAGCTTCTCCTCTCCTCCCTGCACCGCACACTGCAGCTTCTCCTCTCCTCTCTGCACCGCACACTGCAGCTTCTCCTCTCCTCCTCCCTGCACCACACACTGCAGCTTCTCCTCTCCTCCTCCCTGCACCGCACACTGCAGCTTCTTCTCTCCTCCCTGCACACTGCAGCTCCTCCTCTCCTCCCTGCACTGCACACTGCAGCTTCTCCTCTCCTCCCTGCACTGCACACTGTAGCTCCTCCTCTCCACCCTGCACCGCACACTGCAGCTTCTCTTCTCCTCCCTACACAGCACACTGCAACTTCTCCTCTCCTCCCTGCACCGCACACTGCAGCTTCTCCTCTCCTCCATCCTGCACCACACACTGCAGCTTCTCCTCTCCTCCCTGCACCGCACACTGCAGCTCCTCCTCTCCTCCCTGCACCGGACAGTGCAGCTCCTCCTCTCCTCCCTGCACCGGACAGTGCAGCTCCTCCTCTCCTCCCCCCTGCAACATACACTGCAGCTTCTCCTCTCCTCCCTGCACCGCACACTGCAGCTTCTCCTCTCCTCCCTGCAACGCACACTGCAGCTTCTCCTCTCCTCCCTGCACCGAACACTGCAGCTTCTCCTCTCCTCCCTGCACCACACACTGCAGCTTCTCCTCTCCTCCCTTCACCGCAGACTGCAGCTCCTCCACTCCTCCTCCCTGCGCCACACACTGCAGCTTCTCCTCTCCTTCCTGCACCACACAACGCAGCTTCTCCTCTCCTCCCTGCACCACACACTGCAGCTTCTCCTCTCCTCCCTCCACCACCCACTGCAACTTCTCCTCTCCTCCCCCCTGTACCGCACACTGCAGCTTCTCCTCTCCTCCCTGCACCGCACACTGCATCTTCTCCTCTCCTCCCCCTGCACCGCACTCTGCAGCTTCTCCTCTATTCCTTCCTGCACCACACACTGCAGCTTCTCCTCTCCTCCCTGCACCACACACTGCTTCTCCTCTCCTCCCTGCACCGCACACTGCAGCTTCTCCTCTCCTCCCTGCACCGCACACTTAAGCTTCTCCTCTCCTCCCTGCACCGCACACTGCAGCTTCTCCTCCTCCCTGCACCACACACTGCAGCTTCTCCTCTCCTCCCTGCACTGCACACTGTAGCTCCTCCTCTCCTCCCTGCACCGCACACTGCAGCTTCTCTTCTCCTCCCTGCACCACACACACTGCAACTTCTCCTTCCTGCACCGCACAATGCAGCTTCTCCTCTCCTCCATCCTGCACCACACACTGCAGCTTCTCCTCTCCTCCCTGCACTGCACACTGCAGCTTCTCCTCTCCTCCCTGCACCGCACACTGCAGCTTCTCCTCCTCCCTGCACCACACACTGCAGCTTCTCCTCTCCTCCCTGCACTGCACACTGTAGCTCCTCCTCTCCTCCCTGCACCGCACACTGCAGCTTCTCTTCTCCTCCCTGCACCACACACACTGCAACTTCTCCTTCCTGCACCGCACAATGCAGCTTCTCCTCTCCTCCATCCTGCACCACACACTGCAGCTTCTCCTCTCCTCCCTGCACTGCACACTGCAGCTCCTCCTCTCCTCCCCCCTGCAACATACACTGCAGCTCCTCCTCTCCTCCCTGCACCGCACACTGCAGCTTCTCCTCCCTGCACCGCACACTGCAAACTTCTCCTCTCCTCCCTGCACCGCACGCTGCAGCTTCTCCTCTCCTCCCTGCACTGCACACTGCAGCTTCTCCTCTCCTCCCTGCATCACACACTGCTTCTCCTCTCCTCCTCCCTGCACTGCACACTGCAGCTTCTCCTCTCCTCCTCCTTGCACCGCACACTGCAGCTTCTCCTCTCCTCCCTGCACCGCACACTGCAGCTCATTCTCTCCTCCCTGCACCGCACACAGCAGCTTTTCCTCTCCTCCCTGCACCGCACACTGCAGCTTCTCCTCCCTGCACTGCACACTGCAGCTTCTCTTCTCCTCCCTGCACCGCACACTGCAGCTTTTCCTCTCCTCCCTGCACCGCACACTGCAGCTTCTCCTCCCCCTGCACCGCACACTGCAGCTTTTCCTCTCCTCCCTGCACCGCACACTGCAGCTTCTCCTCCCCCTGCACCGCACACTGCAGATTCTCCTCTCCTCCCTGCAACGCACGCTGCAGCTTCTCCTCTCCTCCCTGCACCCCACACTGCAGCTTCTCCTCTCCTCCCTGCACCGCACACTGCAGCTTCTCCTCCCTGCACACTGCAGCTTCTCCTCTCCTCCCTGCACACTGCAGCTTCTCCTCTCTTTCCTGCACTGCACACTGCAGCTCCTCCTCTCCTCCCTGCACCACACACTGCAGCTTATCCTCTCCTCCCTGCACCACACACTGCAGCTTCTCCTCTCCTCCCTGCACCACACACTGCAGCTTCTCCTCTCCTCCCTGCACCACACTGCAGCTTCTCCTCTCCTCCCTGCACCACACTGCAGCTTCTCCTCTTCTCCTCCCTGCCCCGCACACTGCAGCTTCTCCTATCCTCCCTGCACACTGCAGCTTCTCCTCTCCTCCTCCCTGCACTGCACACTGCAGCTTCTCCTCCCTGCACCGCACACTGCAGCTTCTCCTCTCCTACTCCCTGCACCGCACACTGCAGCTTCTCCTCTCCTCCTCCCTGCACCGCACACTGCAGCTTCTCCTCTCCTCCCTGCACACTGCAGCTTCTCCTCTCCTCCCTGCACCGCACACTGCAGCTTCTCCTCTCCTCCCTGCACCGCATACTGCAGCTTCTACTCTCCTCCCTGCTCCTCTCCTCCCTGCATCGCACACTGCAGCTTCTTCTCTCTTCCCTGCACCGCACACTGCAGCTCCTCCTCTCCTCCCTGCACCACACACTGCAGATTCTCCTCTCCTCCCTGCAACGCACGCTGCAGCTTCTCCTCTCCTCCCTGCACCCCACACTGCAGCTTCTCCTCTCCTCCCTGCACCGCACACTGCAGCTTCTCCTCCCTGCACACTGCAGCTTCTCCTCTCCTCCCTGCACCGCACACTGCAGCTTCTCCTCCCTGCACTGCACACTGCAGCTTAATCTCTCCTCCCTGCACCGCACAATGCAGCTTCTCCTCCCCCCTGCACCGCACACTGCAGCTTCTCCTCTCCTCCCTGCACCATACACTGCAGCTTCTTCTCTCCTCCTCCCTGCACCGCACACTGCAGCTTTTCCTCTCCTCCCTGCACCGCACACTGCAGCTTCTCCTCCCCCTGCACCGCACACTGCAGATTCTCCTCTCCTCCCTGCAACGCACGCTGCAGCTTCTCCTCTCCTCCCTGCACCCCACACTGCAGCTTCTCCTCTCCTCCCTGCACCGCACACTGCAGCTTCTCCTCCCTGCACACTGCAGCTTCTCCTCTCCTCCCTGCACCATACACTGCAGCTTCTTCTCTCCTCCTCCCTGCACCGCACACTGCAGCTTTTCCTCTCCTCCCTGCACCGCACACTGCAGCTTCTCCTCCCCCTGCACCGCACACTGCAGATTCTCCTCTCCTCCCTGCAACGCACGCTGCAGCTTCTCCTCTCCTCCCTGCACCCCACACTGCAGCTTCTCCTCTCCTCCCTGCACCGCACACTGCAGCTTCTCCTCCCTGCACACTGCAGCTTCTCCTCTCCTCCCTGCACACTGCAGCTTCTCCTCTCTTTCCTGCACTGCACACTGCAGCTCCTCCTCTCCTCCCTGCACCACACACTGCAGCTTATCCTCTCCTCCCTGCACCACACACTGCAGCTTCTCCTCTCCTCCCTGCACCACACACTGCAGCTTCTCCTCTCCTCCCTGCACCACACTGCAGCTTCTCCTCTCCTCCCTGCACCACACTGCAGCTTCTCCTCTTCTCCTCCCTGCCCCGCACACTGCAGCTTCTCCTATCCTCCCTGCACACTGCAGCTTCTCCTCTCCTCCTCCCTGCACTGCACACTGCAGCTTCTCCTCCCTGCACCGCACACTGCAGCTTCTCCTCTCCTACTCCCTGCACCGCACACTGCAGCTTCTCCTCTCCTCCTCCCTGCACCGCACACTGCAGCTTCTCCTCTCCTCCCTGCACACTGCAGCTTCTCCTCTCCTCCCTGCACCGCACACTGCAGCTTCTCCTCTCCTCCCTGCACCGCATACTGCAGCTTCTACTCTCCTCCCTGCTCCTCTCCTCCCTGCATCGCACACTGCAGCTTCTTCTCTCTTCCCTGCACCGCACACTGCAGCTCCTCCTCTCCTCCCTGCACCACACACTGCAGCTTCTCCTCTCCTCCCTGCACCACACACTGCAGCTTCTCCTCTTTTCCCTGCACCGCACACTACAGCTTCTCCTCTCCTCCCTGCACCGCACACTGCAGCTTCTCCTCCCTGCACCGCACACTGCAGCTTCTCCGCTCCTCCCTGCACCGCACACTGCAGCTTCTCCTCCTCCCTGCATCGCACACTGCAGCTTCTTCTCTCTTCCCTGCACTGCACACTGCAGCTTCTCCTCTCCTCCTCCCTGCACCGCACACTGCAGCTTCTCCTCTCCTCCTCCTTGCACCGCACACTGCAGCTTCTCCTCTCCTCCCTGCACCGCACACTGCAGCTTCTCCTTTCCCCCCCCGCACTGCACACTGCAGCTTCTCCTCTCCTCTCTGCACCGCACACTGCAGCTTCTCCTCTCCTCCCTGCACCGCACACTGCAGCTTCTCCTCTCCTCCCTGCTCCACACACTGCAGCTTCTCCTCTCCTCCCTGCACCGCACACTGCAGCTTCTCTTCTCCTCCCTGCACCTCACACTGCAGCTTCTCCTCCCTGCACCGCACACTGCAGGTTCTCCTCTTCTCCCTGCACTGCAGACTGCAGCTTATTCTCTCCTCCCTGCACCACACACTGCAGCTTCTCCTCTCCTCCCTGCACCGCACACTGCAGCTTCTCCTCTCCTCCCTGCACCACACACTGCAGCTTCTCCTCTTCTCCCTGCACGACACACTGCAGCTTCTCCTCTCCTCCCTGCACTGCACACTGCAGCTTCTTCTCTCCTCCCTGCACCACACACTGCAGCTTCTCCTCTTCTCCCTGCACCACACACTGCAGCTTCTCCTCTCCTCCCTGCACTGCACACTGCAGCTTCTCCTCTCCTCCCTGCACACTGCAGCTTCTCCTCTCCTCTCTGCACCACACACTGCAGCTTCTCCTCTCCTCCCTGCACCGCACACTGCAGCTTCTCCTCTCCTCCCTGCACCGCACACTGCAGCTTCTCCTCCCTGCACCGCACACTGCAGCTTCTCCTCTTCTCCCTGCACCGCACACTGCAGCTTATTCTCTCCTCCCTGCACTGCACACTGCAGCTTCTCCTCTCCTCCCTGCACCGCACACTGCAGCTTCTCCTCCCTGCACCGCACACTGCAGCTTCTCCTCTTCTCCCTGCACCACACACTGCAGCTTCTCCTCTCCTCCCTGCACTGCACACTGCAGCTTCTCCTCTCCTCCCTGCACACTGCAGCTTCTCCTCTCCTCTCTGCACCACACACTGCAGCTTCTCCTCTCCTCCCTGCACCGCACACTGCAGCTTCTCCTCCCTGCACTGCACACTGCAGCTTCTCCGCTGCTCCCTGCACCGCACACTGCAGCTTCTCCTCCTCCCTGCATCGCACACTGCAGCTTCTTCTCTCTTCCCTGCACTGCACACTGCAGCTTCTCCTCTCCTCCTCCCTGCCCTGCACACTGCAGCTTCTCCTCTCCTCCTCCCTGCACCGCACACTGAAGCTTCTCCTCTCCTCCTCCCTGCACCGCACACTGCAGCTTCTCCTCTCCACCTCCTTGCACCGCACACTGCAGCTTCTCCTCTCCTCCCTGCACCGCACACTGCAGCTTCTCCTTTCCCCCCAGCACTGCACACTGCAGCTTCTCCTCTCCTCTCTGCACCGCACACTGCAGCTTCTCCTCTCCTCCCTGCACCGCACACTGCAGCTTCTCCTCTCCTCCCTGCTCCACACACTGCAGCTTCTCCTCTCCTCCCTGCACCGCACACTGCAGCTTCTCTTCCTCCCTGCACCGCACACTGCAGCTTCTCCTCTGCTCCCTGCACCGCACACTGCAGCTTCTCCTCTCCTCCCTGCACCGCACACTGCAGCTTCTCCTCCCTGCACTGCACACTGCAGCTTCTCCGCTGCTCCCTGCACCGCACACTGCAGCTTCTCCTCCTCCCTGCATCGCACACTGCAGCTTCTTCTCTCTTCCCTGCACTGCACACTGCAGCTTCTCCTCTCCTCCTCCCTGCCCTGCACACTGCAGCTTCTCCTCTCCTCCTCCCTGCACCGCACACTGAAGCTTCTCCTCTCCTCCTCCCTGCACCGCACACTGCAGCTTCTCCTCTCCACCTCCTTGCACCGCACACTGCAGCTTCTCCTCTCCTCCCTGCACCGCACACTGCAGCTTCTCCTTTCCCCCCAGCACTGCACACTGCAGCTTCTCCTCTCCTCTCTGCACCGCACACTGCAGCTTCTCCTCTCCTCCCTGCACCGCACACTGCAGCTTCTCCTCTCCTCCCTGCTCCACACACTGCAGCTTCTCCTCTCCTCCCTGCACCGCACACTGCAGCTTCTCCTCCTCCCTGCACCGCACACTGCAGCTTCTCCTCTCCTCCCTGCACCGCACACTGCAGCTTCTCCTCTCCTCCCTGCACCGCACACTGCAGCTTCTCCTCTCCTCCCTGCACCGCACACTGCAGCTTCTCCTCCCTGCACACTGCAGCTTCTCCTCTCCTCCCTGCACACTGCAGCTTCTCCTCTCTTTCCTGCACTGCACACTGCAGCTCCTCCTCTCCTCCCTGCACCACACACTGCAGCTTCTCCTCTCCTCCCTGCACCACACACTGCAGCTTCTCCTCTCCTCCCTGCACCACACACTGCAGCTTCTCCTCTCCTCCCTGCACCACACTGCAGCTTCTCCTCTTCTCCTCCCTGCCCCGCACACTGCAGCTTCTCCTAACCTCCCTGCACACTGCAGCTTCTCCTCTCCTCCTCCCTGCACTGCACAATGCAGCTTCTCCTCCCTGCACCGCACACTGCAGCTTCTCCTCTCCTACTCCCTGCAACGCACACTGCAGCTTCTCCTCTCCTCCTCCCTGCACCGCACACTGCAGCTTCTCCTCTCCTCCCTGCACCGCACACTGCAGCTTCTCCTCTCCTCCCTGCACCGCACACTGCAGCTCCTCCTCTCCTCCCTGTACCACACACTGCAGCTTCTCCTCTCCTCCCTGCACCTCACACTGCAGCTTTTCCTCTCCTCCCTGCACCGCACACTGCAGCTTCTCCTCTCTTCCCTGCACTGCACACTGCAGCTTCTCCTCTCCTCCCTGCACCGCACACTTCAGCTTCTCCTCCCTGCACCGCACACTGCAGCTTCTCCTCCTCCCTGCACCACACACTGCAGCTTCTCCTCTCCTCCCTGCACTGCACACTGTAGCTCCTCCTCTCCTCCCTGCACCGCACACTGCAGCTTCTCTTCTCCTCCCTGCACCGCACACTGCAACTTCTCCTCCCTGCACCGCACAATGCAGCTTCTCCTCTCCTCCATCCTGCACCACACACTGCAGCTTCTCCTCTCCTCCCTGCACCGCACACTGCAGCTTCTCCTCTCCTCCCTGCACCACACACTGCAGCTTCTCCTCTCCTCCTCCCTGCACCGCACACTGCAGCTTCTCCTCTCCTCCCTGCACCGCACACTGCAGCTTCTCCTCTCCTCTCTGCACCGCACACTGCAGCTTCTCCTCTCCTCCTCCCTGCACCACACACTGCAGCTTCTCCTCTCCTCCTCCCTGCACCGCACACTGCAGCTTCTTCTCTCCTCCCTGCACACTGCAGCTCCTCCTCTCCTCCCTGCACTGCACACTGCAGCTTCTCCTCTCCTCCCTGCACTGCACACTGTAGCTCCTCCTCTCCTCCCTGCACCGCACACTGCAGCTTCTCTTCTCCTCCCTGCACCGCACACTGCAACTTCTCCTCCCTGCACCGCACAATGCAGCTTCTCCTCTCCTCCATCCTGCACCACACAATGCAGCTTCTCCTCTCCTCCCTGCACCGCACACTGCAGCTTCTCCTCTCCTCCCTGCACCGCACACTGCAGCTTCTCCTCTCCTCTCTGCACCGCACACTGCAGCTTCTCCTCTCCTCCTCCCTGCACCACACACTGCAGCTTCTCCTCTCCTCCTCCCTGCACCGCACACTGCAGCTTCTTCTCTCCTCCCTGCACACTGCAGCTCCTCCTCTCCACCCTGCACCGCACACTGCAGCTTCTCTTCTCCTCCCTACACAGCACACCGCAACTTCTCCTCTCCTCCCTGCACCGCACACTGCAGCTTCTGCTCTCCTCCATCCTGCACCACACACTGCAGCTTCTCCTCTCCTCCCTGCACCGCACACTGCAGCTCCTCCTCTCCTCCCTGCACCGGACAGTGCAGCTCCTCCTCTCCTCCCTGCACCGGACAGTGCAGCTCCTCCTCTCCTCCCTGCACCGGACAGTGCAGCTTCTCCTCTCCTCCCTGCACCGCACACTGCAGCTTCTCCTCTCCTCCCTACACCACACACTGCAGCTTCTCCTCTCCTCCTTGCACCGCACACTGCAGCTTCTTCTCTCTTCCCTGCACCGCACACTGCAGCTTCTCCTCTCCTCCTCCCTGCACCGCACACTGCAGCTTCTCCTCTCCTTCCTGCAGCGCACAATGCAGCTTCTCCTCTCCTCCCTGCACCACACACTGCAGCTTCTCCTCTCCTCCCTGCAACACACATTGCAGCTTCACCTCTCCTCCCTGCAACGTACACTGCAGCTTCTCCTCTCCTCCCTGCACCGCACACTGCAGCTTCTCCTCTCCTCCTCCCTGCACCGCACACTGCAGCTTTTCCTCTCCTCCCTGCACCGCACACTGCAGCTTCTCCTCCCTGCACTGCACACTGCAGCTTAATCTCTCCTCCCTGCACCGCACAATGCAGCTTCTCCTCCCCCCTGCACCGCACACTGCAGCCTCTCCTCTCCTCCCTGCAACATACACTGCAGCTTCTTCTCTCCTCCTCCCTGCACCGCACACTGCAGCTTTTCCTCTCCTCCCTGCACCGCACACTGCAGCTTCTCCTCCCCCTGCACCGCACACTGCAGATTCTCCTCTCCTCCCTGCAACGCACGCTGCAGCTTCTCCTCTCCTCCCTGCACCCCACACTGCAGCTTCTCCTCTCCTCCCTGCACCGCACACTGCAGCTTCTCCTCCCTGCACACTGCAGCTTCTCCTCTCCTCCCTGCACCGCACACTGCAGCTTCTCCTCCCTGCACTGCACACTGCAGCTTAATCTCTCCTCCCTGCACCGCACAATGCAGCTTCTCCTCCCCCCTGCACCGCACACTGCAGCTTCTCCTCTCCTCCCTGCACCATACACTGCAGCTTCTTCTCTCCTCCTCCCTGCACCGCACACTGCAGCTTTTCCTCTCCTCCCTGCACCGCACACTGCAGCTTCTCCTCCCCCTGCACCGCACACTGCAGATTCTCCTCTCCTCCCTGCACCACACTGCAGCTTCTCCTCTCCTCCCTGCACCACACTGCAGCTTCTCCTCTTCTCCTCCCTGCCCCGCACACTGCAGCTTCTCCTATCTTCCCTGCACACTGCAGCTTCTCCTCTCCTCCTCCCTGCACTGCACACTGCAGCTTCTCCTCCCTGCACCGCACACTGCAGCTTCTCCTCTCCTACTCCCTGCACCGCACACTGCAGCTTCTCCTCTCCTCCTCCCTGCACCGCACACTGCAGCTTCTCCTCTCCTCCCTGCACACTGCAGCTTCTCCTCTCCTCCCTGCACCGCACACTGCAGCTTCTCCTCTCCTCCCTGCACCGCATACTGCAGCTTCTACTCTCCTCCCTGCTCCTCTCCTCCCTGCATCGCACACTGCAGCTTCTTCTCTCTTCCCTGCACCGCACACTGCAGCTCCTCCTCTCCTCCCTGCACCACACACTGCAGCTTCTCCTCTCCTCCCTGCACCACACACTGCAGCTTCTCCTCTTTTCCCTGCACCGCACACTACAGCTTCTCCTCTCCTCCCTGCACCGCACACTGCAGCTTCTCCTCCCTGCACCGCACACTGCAGCTTCTCCGCTTCTCCCTGCACCGCACACTGCAGCTTCTCCTCCTCCCTGCATCGCACACTGCAGCTTCTTCTCTCTTCCCTGCACTGCACACTGCAGCTTCTCCTCTCCTCCTCCCTGCACCGCACACTGCAGCTTCTCCTCTCCTCCTCCTTGCACCGCACACTGCAGCTTCTCCTCTCCTCCCTGCACCGCACACTGCAGCTTCTCCTTTCCCCCCCGCACTGCACACTGCAGCTTCTCCTCTCCTCTCTGCACCGCACACTGCAGCTTCTCCTCTCCTCCCTGCACCGCACACTGCAGCTTCTCCTCTCCTCCCTGCTCCACACACTGCAGCTTCTCCTCTCCTCCCTGCACCGCACACTGCAGCTTCTCCTCTTCTCCCTGCACCACACACTGCAGCTTCTCCTCTCCTCCCTGCACTGCACACTGCAGCTTCTCCTCTCCTCCCTGCACACTGCAGCTTCTCCTCTCCTCTCTGCACCACACACTGCAGCTTCTCCTCTCCTCCCTGCACCGCACACTGCAGCTTCTCCTCTCCTCCCTGCACCGCACACTGCAGCTTCTCCTCCCTGCACCGCACACTGCAGCTTCTCCTCTTCTCCCTGCACCGCACACTGCAGCTTATTCTCTCCTCCCTGCACTGCACACTGCAGCTTCTCCTCTCCTCCCTGCACCGCACACTGCAGCTTCTCCTCCCTGCACCGCACACTGCAGCTTCTCCTCTTCTCCCTGCACCACACACTGCAGCTTCTCCTCTCCTCCCTGCACTGCACACTGCAGCTTCTCCTCTCCTCCTCCCTGCACCGCACACTGCAGCTTCTCCTCTCCTCCTCCTTGCACCGCACACTGCAGCTTCTCCTCTCCTCCCTGCACCGCACACTGCAGCTTCTCCTTTCCCCCCAGCACTGCACACTATAGCTTCTCCTCTCCTCTCTGCACCGCACACTGCAGCTTCTCCTCCCTGCACACTGCAGCTTCTCCTCTCCTCCCTGCACACTGCAGCTTCTCCTCTCTTTCCTGCACTGCACACTGCAGCTCCTCCTCTCCTCCCTGCACCACACACTGCAGCTTCTCCTCTCCTCCCTGCACCACACACTGCAGCTTCTCCTCTCCTCCCTGCACCACACACTGCAGCTTCTCCTCTCCTCCCTGCACCACACTGCAGCTTCTCCTCTTCTCCTCCCTGCCCCGCACACTGCAGCTTCTCCTATCCTCCCTGCACACTGCAGCTTCTCCTCTCCTCCTCCCTGCACTGCACACTGCAGCTTCTCCTCCCTGCACCGCACACTGCAGCTTCTCCTCTCCTACTCCCTGCACCGCACACTGCAGCTTCTCCTCTCCTCCTCCCTGCACCGCACACTGCAGCTTCTCCTCTCCTCCCTGCACACTGCAGCTTCTCCTCTCCTCCCTGCACCGCACACTGCAGCTTCTCCTCTCCTCCCTGCACCGCATACTGCAGCTTCTACTCTCCTCCCTGCTCCTCTCCTCCCTGCATCGCACACTGCAGCTTCTTCTCTCTTCCCTGCACCGCACACTGCAGCTTCTCCTCTCCTCCCTGCACCACACACTGCAGCTTCTCCTCTTTTCCCTGCACCGCACACTACAGCTTCTCCTCTCCTCCCTGCGCCGCACACTGCAGCTTCTCCTCCCTGCACCGCACACTGCAGCTTCTCCTCCCTGCACTGCACACTGCAGCTTCTCCGCTCCTCCCTGCACCGCACACTGCAGCTTCTCCTCCTCCCTGCATCGCACACTGCAGCTTCTTTTCTCTTCCCTGCACTGCACACTGCAGCTTCTCCTCTCCTCCTCCCTGCACCGCACACTGCAGTTTCTCCTCTCCTCCTCCTTGCACCGCACACTGCAGCTTCTCCTCTCCTCCCTGCACCGCACACTGCAGCTTCTCCTTTCCCCCCCGCACTGCACACTGCAGCTTCTCCTCTCCTCTCTGCACCGCACACTGCAGCTTCTCCTCTCCTCCCTGCACCACACTGCAGCTTCTCCTCTCCTCCCTGCTCCACACACTGCAGCTTCTCCTCTCCTCCCTGCACCGCACACTGCAGCTTCTCCTCCTCCCTGCACTGCACACTGCAGCTTCTCTTCTCCTCCCTGCACCGCACACTGCAGCTTCTCTTCTCCTCCCTGCACCTCACACTGCAGCTTCTCCTCCCTGCACCGCACACTGCAGCTTCTCCTCTTCTCCCTGCACCGCACACTGCAGCTTATTCTCTCCTCCCTGCACCACACACTGCAGCTTCTCCTCTCCTCCCTGCACCGCACACTGCAGCTTCTCCTCTCCTCCCTGCACCACACACTGCAGCTTCTCCTCTTCTCCCTGCACCACACACTGCAGCTTCTCCTCTCCTCCCTGCACTGCACACTGCAGCTTCTCCGCTCCTCCCTGCACCGCACACTGCAGCTTCTCCTCTCCTCCCTGCTCCACACACTGCAGCTTCTCCTCTCCTCCCTGCACCGCACACTGCAGCTTCTCCTCTTCTCCCTGCACCACACACTGCAGCTTCTCCTCTCCTCCCTGCACTGCACACTGCAGCTTCTCCTCTCCTCCCTGCACACTGCAGCTTCTCCTCTCCTCTCTGCACCACACACTGCAGCTTCTCCTCTCCTCCCTGCACCGCACACTGCAGCTTCTCCTCTCCTCCCTGCACCGCACACTGCAGCTTCTCCTCCCTGCACCGCACACTGCAGCTTCTCCTCTTCTCCCTGCACCGCACACTGCAGCTTATTCTCTCCTCCCTGCACTGCACACTGCAGCTTCTCCTCTCCTCCCTGCACCGCACACTGCAGCTTCTCCTCCCTGCACCGCACACTGCAGCTTCTCCTCTTCTCCCTGCACCACACACTGCAGCTTCTCCTCTCCTCCCTGCACTGCACACTGCAGCTTCTCCTCTCCTCCTCCCTGCACCGCACACTGCAGCTTCTCCTCTCCTCCTCCTTGCACCGCACACTGCAGCTTCTCCTCTCCTCCCTGCACCGCACACTGCAGCTTCTCCTTTCCCCCCAGCACTGCACACTATAGCTTCTCCTCTCCTCTCTGCACCGCACACTGCAGCTTCTCCTCCCTGCACACTGCAGCTTCTCCTCTCCTCCCTGCACACTGCAGCTTCTCCTCTCTTTCCTGCACTGCACACTGCAGCTCCTCCTCTCCTCCCTGCACCACACACTGCAGCTTCTCCTCTCCTCCCTGCACCACACACTGCAGCTTCTCCTCTCCTCCCTGCACCACACACTGCAGCTTCTCCTCTCCTCCCTGCACCACACTGCAGCTTCTCCTCTTCTCCTCCCTGCCCCGCACACTGCAGCTTCTCCTATCCTCCCTGCACACTGCAGCTTCTCCTCTCCTCCTCCCTGCACTGCACACTGCAGCTTCTCCTCCCTGCACCGCACACTGCAGCTTCTCCTCTCCTACTCCCTGCACCGCACACTGCAGCTTCTCCTCTCCTCCTCCCTGCACCGCACACTGCAGCTTCTCCTCTCCTCCCTGCACACTGCAGCTTCTCCTCTCCTCCCTGCACCGCACACTGCAGCTTCTCCTCTCCTCCCTGCACCGCATACTGCAGCTTCTACTCTCCTCCCTGCTCCTCTCCTCCCTGCATCGCACACTGCAGCTTCTTCTCTCTTCCCTGCACCGCACACTGCAGCTCCTCCTCTCCTCCCTGCACCACACACTGCAGCTTCTCCTCTCCTCCCTGCACCACACACTGCAGCTTCTCCTCTTTTCCCTGCACCGCACACTACAGCTTCTCCTCTCCTCCCTGCGCCGCACACTGCAGCTTCTCCTCCCTGCACCGCACACTGCAGCTTCTCCTCCCTGCACTGCACACTGCAGCTTCTCCGCTCCTCCCTGCACCGCACACTGCAGCTTCTCCTCCTCCCTGCATCGCACACTGCAGCTTCTTTTCTCTTCCCTGCACTGCACACTGCAGCTTCTCCTCTCCTCCTCCCTGCACCGCACACTGCAGTTTCTCCTCTCCTCCTCCTTGCACCGCACACTGCAGCTTCTCCTCTCCTCCCTGCACCGCACACTGCAGCTTCTCCTTTCCCCCCCGCACTGCACACTGCAGCTTCTCCTCTCCTCTCTGCACCGCACACTGCAGCTTCTCCTCTCCTCCCTGCACCACACTGCAGCTTCTCCTCTCCTCCCTGCTCCACACACTGCAGCTTCTCCTCTCCTCCCTGCACCGCACACTGCAGCTTCTCCTCCTCCCTGCACTGCACACTGCAGCTTCTCTTCTCCTCCCTGCACCGCACACTGCAGCTTCTCTTCTCCTCCCTGCACCTCACACTGCAGCTTCTCCTCCCTGCACCGCACACTGCAGCTTCTCCTCTTCTCCCTGCACCGCACACTGCAGCTTATTCTCTCCTCCCTGCACCACACACTGCAGCTTCTCCTCTCCTCCCTGCACCGCACACTGCAGCTTCTCCTCTCCTCCCTGCACCACACACTGCAGCTTCTCCTCTTCTCCCTGCACCACACACTGCAGCTTCTCCTCTCCTCCCTGCACTGCACACTGCAGCTTCTCCGCTCCTCCCTGCACCGCACACTGCAGCTTCTTCTCCTCCCTGCATCGCACACTGCAGCTTCTTCTCTCTTCCCTGCACTGCACACTGCAGCTTCTCCTCTCCTCCTCCCTGCCCTGCACACTGCAGCTTCTCCTCTCCTCCTCCCTGCACCGCACACTGCAGCTTCTCCTCTCCTCCTCCCTGCACCGCACACTGCAGCTTCTCCTCTCCTCCTCCTTGCACCGCACACTGCAGCTTCTCCTCTCCTCCCTGCACCGCACACTGCAGCTTCTCCTTTCCCCCCAGCACTGCACACTGCAGCTTCTCCTCTCCTCTCTGCACCGCACACTGCAGCTTCTCCTCTCCTCCCTGCACCGCACACTGCAGCTTCTCCTCTCCTCCCTGCTCCACACACTGCAGCTTCTCCTCTCCTCCCTGCACTGCACACTGCAGCTTCTCCTCCCTGCACCGCACACTGCAGCTTCTCCTCTCCTACTCCCTGCACCGCACACTGCAGCTTCTCCTCTCCTCCTCCCTGCACCGCACACTGCAGCTTCTCCTCTCCTCCCTGCACACTGCAGCTTCTCCTCTCCTCCCTGCACCGCACACTGCAGCTTCTCCTCTCCTCCCTGCACCGCATACTGCAGCTTCTACTCTCCTCCCTGCTCCTCTCCTCCCTGCATCGCACACTGCAGCTTCTTCTCTCTTCCCTGCACCGCACACTGCAGCTCCTCCTCTCCTCCCTGCACCACACACTGCAGCTTCTCCTCTCCTCCCTGCACCACACACTGCAGCTTCTCCTCTTTTCCCTGCACCGCACACTACAGCTTCTCCTCTCCTCCCTGCGCCGCACACTGCAGCTTCTCCTCCCTGCACCGCACACTGCAGCTTCTCCTCCCTGCACTGCACACTGCAGCTTCTCCGCTCCTCCCTGCACCGCACACTGCAGCTTCTCCTCCTCCCTGCATCGCACACTGCAGCTTCTTTTCTCTTCCCTGCACTGCACACTGCAGCTTCTCCTCTCCTCCTCCCTGCACCGCACACTGCAGTTTCTCCTCTCCTCCTCCTTGCACCGCACACTGCAGCTTCTCCTCTCCTCCCTGCACCGCACACTGCAGCTTCTCCTTTCCCCCCCGCACTGCACACTGCAGCTTCTCCTCTCCTCTCTGCACCGCACACTGCAGCTTCTCCTCTCCTCCCTGCACCACACTGCAGCTTCTCCTCTCCTCCCTGCTCCACACACTGCAGCTTCTCCTCTCCTCCCTGCACCGCACACTGCAGCTTCTCCTCCTCCCTGCACTGCACACTGCAGCTTCTCTTCTCCTCCCTGCACCGCACACTGCAGCTTCTCTTCTCCTCCCTGCACCTCACACTGCAGCTTCTCCTCCCTGCACCGCACACTGCAGCTTCTCCTCTTCTCCCTGCACCGCACACTGCAGCTTATTCTCTCCTCCCTGCACCACACACTGCAGCTTCTCCTCTCCTCCCTGCACCGCACACTGCAGCTTCTCCTCTCCTCCCTGCACCACACACTGCAGCTTCTCCTCTTCTCCCTGCACCACACACTGCAGCTTCTCCTCTCCTCCCTGCACTGCACACTGCAGCTTCTCCGCTCCTCCCTGCACCGCACACTGCAGCTTCTTCTCCTCCCTGCATCGCACACTGCAGCTTCTTCTCTCTTCCCTGCACTGCACACTGCAGCTTCTCCTCTCCTCCTCCCTGCCCTGCACACTGCAGCTTCTCCTCTCCTCCTCCCTGCACCGCACACTGCAGCTTCTCCTCTCCTCCTCCCTGCACCGCACACTGCAGCTTCTCCTCTCCTCCTCCTTGCACCGCACACTGCAGCTTCTCCTCTCCTCCCTGCACCGCACACTGCAGCTTCTCCTTTCCCCCCAGCACTGCACACTGCAGCTTCTCCTCTCCTCTCTGCACCGCACACTGCAGCTTCTCCTCTCCTCCCTGCACCGCACACTGCAGCTTCTCCTCTCCTCCCTGCTCCACACACTGCAGCTTCTCCTCTCCTCCCTGCACCGCACACTGCAGCTTCTCCTCCTCCCTGCACCGCACACTGCAGCGTCTCCTCTCCTCCCTGCACCGCACACTGCAGCTTCTCCTCTCCTCCCTGCATCATACACTGCAGCTTCTCCTCTCCTCCCTGCACCGCACACTGCAGCTTCTCCTCTCCTCCCTGCACCGCACACTGCAGCTTCTCTTCTCCTCCCTGCACCTCACACTGCAGCTTCTCCTCCCTGCACCGCACACTGCAGCTTCTCCTCTTCTCCCTGCACCGCACACTGCAGCTTATTCTCTCCTCCCTGCACCACACACTGCAGCTTCTCCTCTCCTCCCTGCACCGCACACTGCAGCTTCTCCTCCTCCCTGCACTGCACACTGCAGCATCTCCTCTCCTCCCTGCACCGCACACTGCAGCTTCTCCTCTCCTCCCTGCACCGCACACTGCAGCTTCTCCTCCCTGCACCGCACACTGCAGCTTCTCCTCTTCTCCCTGCACCGCACACTGCAGCTTATTCTCTCCTCCCTGCACTGCACACTGCAGCTTCTCCTCTCCTCCCTGCACCGCACACTGCAGCTTCTCCTCCCTGCACCGCACACTGCAGCTTCTCCTCTCCTCCCTGCACCACACACTGCAGCTTCTCCTCTCCTCCCTGCACCACACTGCAGCTTCTCCTCTTCTCCTCCCTGCCCCGCACACTGCAGCTTCTCCTATCCTCCCTGCACACTGCAGCTTCTCCTCTCCTCCTCCCTGCACTGCACACTGCAGCTTCTCCTCCCTGCACCGCACACTGCAGCTTCTCCTCTCCTACTCCCTGCACCGCACACTGCAGCTTCTCCTCTCCTCCTCCCTGCACCGCACACTGCAGCTTCTCCTCTCCTCCCTGCACACTGCAGCTTCTCCTCTCCTCCCTGCACCGCACACTGCAGCTTCTCCTCTCCTCCCTGCACCGCATACTGCAGCTTCTACTCTCCTCCCTGCTCCTCTCCTCCCTGCATCGCACACTGCAGCTTCTTCTCTCTTCCCTGCACCGCACACTGCAGCTCCTCCTCTCCTCCCTGCACCACACACTGCAGCTTCTCCTCTCCTCCCTGCACCACACACTGCAGCTTCTCCTCTTTTCCCTGCACCGCACACTACAGCTTCTCCTCTCCTCCCTGCGCCGCACACTGCAGCTTCTCCTCCCTGCACCGCACACTGCAGCTTCTCCTCCCTGCACTGCACACTGCAGCTTCTCCGCTCCTCCCTGCACCGCACACTGCAGCTTCTCCTCCTCCCTGCATCGCACACTGCAGCTTCTTTTCTCTTCCCTGCACTGCACACTGCAGCTTCTCCTCTCCTCCTCCCTGCACCGCACACTGCAGTTTCTCCTCTCCTCCTCCTTGCACCGCACACTGCAGCTTCTCCTCTCCTCCCTGCACCGCACACTGCAGCTTCTCCTTTCCCCCCCGCACTGCACACTGCAGCTTCTCCTCTCCTCTCTGCACCGCACACTGCAGCTTCTCCTCTCCTCCCTGCACCACACTGCAGCTTCTCCTCTCCTCCCTGCTCCACACACTGCAGCTTCTCCTCTCCTCCCTGCACCGCACACTGCAGCTTCTCCTCCTCCCTGCACTGCACACTGCAGCTTCTCTTCTCCTCCCTGCACCGCACACTGCAGCTTCTCTTCTCCTCCCTGCACCTCACACTGCAGCTTCTCCTCCCTGCACCGCACACTGCAGCTTCTCCTCTTCTCCCTGCACCGCACACTGCAGCTTATTCTCTCCTCCCTGCACCACACACTGCAGCTTCTCCTCTCCTCCCTGCACCGCACACTGCAGCTTCTCCTCTCCTCCCTGCACCACACACTGCAGCTTCTCCTCTTCTCCCTGCACCACACACTGCAGCTTCTCCTCTCCTCCCTGCTCTGCACACTGCAGCTTCTCCGCTCCTCCCTGCACCGCACACTGCAGCTTCTTCTCCTCCCTGCATCGCACACTGCAGCTTCTTCTCTCTTCCCTGCACTGCACACTGCAGCTTCTCCTCTCCTCCTCCCTGCCCTGCACACTGCAGCTTCTCCTCTCCTCCTCCCTGCACCGCACACTGCAGCTTCTCCTCTCCTCCTCCCTGCACCGCACACTGCAGCTTCTCCTCTCCTCCTCCTTGCACCGCACACTGCAGCTTCTCCTCTCCTCCCTGCACCGCACACTGCAGCTTCTCCTTTCCCCCCAGCACTGCACACTGCAGCTTCTCCTCTCCTCTCTGCACCGCACACTGCAGCTTCTCCTCTCCTCCCTGCACCGCACACTGCAGCTTCTCCTCTCCTCCCTGCTCCACACACTGCAGCTTCTCCTCTCCTCCCTGCACTGCACACTGCAGCTTCTCCTCCCTGCACCGCACACTGCAGCTTCTCCTCTCCTACTCCCTGCACCGCACACTGCAGCTTCTCCTCTCCTCCTCCCTGCACCGCACACTGCAGCTTCTCCTCTCCTCCCTGCACACTGCAGCTTCTCCTCTCCTCCCTGCACCGCACACTGCAGCTTCTCCTCTCCTCCCTGCACCGCATACTGCAGCTTCTACTCTCCTCCCTGCTCCTCTCCTCCCTGCATCGCACACTGCAGCTTCTTCTCTCTTCCCTGCACCGCACACTGCAGCTCCTCCTCTCCTCCCTGCACCACACACTGCAGCTTCTCCTCTCCTCCCTGCACCACACACTGCAGCTTCTCCTCTTTTCCCTGCACCGCACACTACAGCTTCTCCTCTCCTCCCTGCGCCGCACACTGCAGCTTCTCCTCCCTGCACCGCACACTGCAGCTTCTCCTCCCTGCACTGCACACTGCAGCTTCTCCGCTCCTCCCTGCACCGCACACTGCAGCTTCTCCTCCTCCCTGCATCGCACACTGCAGCTTCTTTTCTCTTCCCTGCACTGCACACTGCAGCTTCTCCTCTCCTCCTCCCTGCACCGCACACTGCAGTTTCTCCTCTCCTCCTCCTTGCACCGCACACTGCAGCTTCTCCTCTCCTCCCTGCACCGCACACTGCAGCTTCTCCTTTCCCCCCCGCACTGCACACTGCAGCTTCTCCTCTCCTCTCTGCACCGCACACTGCAGCTTCTCCTCTCCTCCCTGCACCACACTGCAGCTTCTCCTCTCCTCCCTGCTCCACACACTGCAGCTTCTCCTCTCCTCCCTGCACCGCACACTGCAGCTTCTCCTCCTCCCTGCACTGCACACTGCAGCTTCTCTTCTCCTCCCTGCACCGCACACTGCAGCTTCTCTTCTCCTCCCTGCACCTCACACTGCAGCTTCTCCTCCCTGCACCGCACACTGCAGCTTCTCCTCTTCTCCCTGCACCGCACACTGCAGCTTATTCTCTCCTCCCTGCACCACACACTGCAGCTTCTCCTCTCCTCCCTGCACCGCACACTGCAGCTTCTCCTCTCCTCCCTGCACCACACACTGCAGCTTCTCCTCTTCTCCCTGCACCACACACTGCAGCTTCTCCTCTCCTCCCTGCACTGCACACTGCAGCTTCTCCGCTCCTCCCTGCACCGCACACTGCAGCTTCTTCTCCTCCCTGCATCGCACACTGCAGCTTCTTCTCTCTTCCCTGCACTGCACACTGCAGCTTCTCCTCTCCTCCTCCCTGCCCTGCACACTGCAGCTTCTCCTCTCCTCCTCCCTGCACCGCACACTGCAGCTTCTCCTCTCCTCCTCCCTGCACCGCACACTGCAGCTTCTCCTCTCCTCCTCCTTGCACCGCACACTGCAGCTTCTCCTCTCCTCCCTGCACCGCACACTGCAGCTTCTCCTTTCCCCCCAGCACTGCACACTGCAGCTTCTCCTCTCCTCTCTGCACCGCACACTGCAGCTTCTCCTCTCCTCCCTGCACCGCACACTGCAGCTTCTCCTCTCCTCCCTGCTCCACACACTGCAGCTTCTCCTCTCCTCCCTGCACCGCACACTGCAGCTTCTCCTCCTCCCTGCACCGCACACTGCAGCGTCTCCTCTCCTCCCTGCACCGCACACTGCAGCTTCTCCTCTCCTCCCTGCATCATACACTGCAGCTTCTCCTCTCCTCCCTGCACTGCACACTGCAGCTTCTCCTCTCCTCCCTGCACCGCACACTGCAGCTTCTCTTCTCCTCCCTGCACCTCACACTGCAGCTTCTCCTCCCTGCACCGCACACTGCAGCTTCTCCTCTTCTCCCTGCACCGCACACTGCAGCTTATTCTCTCCTCCCTGCACCACACACTGCAGCTTCTCCTCTCCTCCCTGCACCGCACACTGCAGCTTCTCCTCCTCCCTGCACTGCACACTGCAGCATCTCCTCTCCTCCCTGCACCGCACACTGCAGCTTCTCCTCTCCTCCCTGCACCGCACACTGCAGCTTCTCCTTTCCCCCCAGCACTGCACACTGCAGCTTCTCCTCTCCTCTCTGCACCGCACACTGCAGCTTCTCCTCTCCTCCCTGCACCGCACACTGCAGCTTCTCCTCTCCTCCCTGCTCCACACACTGCAGCTTCTCCTCTCCTCCCTGCACCGCACACTGCAGCTTCTCCTCCTCCCTGCACCGCACACTGCAGCGTCTCCTCTCCTCCCTGCACCGCACACTGCAGCTTCTCCTCTCCTCCCTGCATCATACACTGCAGCTTCTCCTCTCCTCCCTGCACCGCACACTGCAGCTTCTCCTCTCCTCCCTGCACCGCACACTGCAGCTTCTCTTCTCCTCCCTGCACCTCACACTGCAGCTTCTCCTCCCTGCACCGCACACTGCAGCTTCTCCTCTTCTCCCTGCACCGCACACTGCAGCTTATTCTCTCCTCCCTGCACCACACACTGCAGCTTCTCCTCTCCTCCCTGCACCGCACACTGCAGCTTCTCCTCCTCCCTGCACTGCACACTGCAGCATCTCCTCTCCTCCCTGCACCGCACACTGCAGCTTCTCCTCTCCTCCCTGCACCGCACACTGCAGCTTCTCCTCTCCTCCCTGCACCGCACACTGCAGCTTCTCCTCTCCTCTCTGCACCGCACACTGCAGCTTCTCCTCTCCTCCTCCCTGCACCACACACTGCAGCTTCTCCTCTCCTCCTCCCTGCACCGCACACTGCAGCTTCTTCTCTCCTCCCTGCACACTGCAGCTCCTCCTCTCCTCCCTGCACTGCACACTGCAGCTCCCCCGCTTATGGCGCGAATCCTGCCTTAGACCGCTGCAGAAAATTCAGCCCGCCATAGCTCCTGGTGGGAAAAACTCAAACTCCGCCCCCTCTGGCGCGAAACTCTCCCGCGCTGCAATGCCAGTGAGAGCCCACGAGGTACCTCAGAGTCAGCGCAGCCACCATCCAGCATCAGAGAGGTTAATCGGCCATCTTGGATTTCTCCACGTGCTGCCTCCTGTCCTGCTGACATGCCGCACAGCCTCCGAAATGAAGAACCAAGTGTCGCATGGCTTGCCCACGAGCCTTGGGCACCTTCCTCTGCTGCACCGCTTACTGCTGTCTCCCATACGCAGTCTCCAATGGCGGATTCTCCACAGCGGCTGCCTCCTCCGATTCCGGGCCTCCTGAGGACCACCGCGGATGTGAGTACCATGGCCCCCAGGGCCTATATCACAGTGACTGTGACTATATCTCCCTTACCCCCGGCTGGGGTACAGTCCGGCCTCCCTGCAGAGGGCCAACACCTACCCATAGGGGGCCCGGCTACAAAAGGGACTCTCTTAAAGGGGCCTGACCCCTTATCTAATGCTGCTGACCATCCTGCGGAGTATCCAGGACCACCTGCTAAGAGGCCCAGGCTGTCCGGTGAGAACGCCCTGCCAGATTAACCCCTGATGGGCTGAAAGCCTTAACAGGTACTGTGACTATTGTAAATATGTTTATTATTGCTGCTACTACTCCCATTTGGGCTGATCGCCCCTAACCCATAGAGCCAGAAACTTTCCTGAGACTCTTCCCCATTTACTTATCTCAGTCAAGAGACTCTCCTTGAACTGCCCACTGTCCTGTGCTATGATAGCACCCCTTCCTCTGCCACAGCAGAGATTCCTACAAAGGACTCTGTCCCTCTACACCTAGAGGAGACCCTTTGCCTCTTTTATTGCACCTTTCCCCACATCAAGGGCTGTACCCAGAAGATGGACTTTGCTACTGAAGACCTTCTGAGAGACTTTTGCCAATTCAAACGAAAAGTTGCTACTTTATTGGCTTCTTGTATTGCACTTAATGCCTTCCTTGTTAGATACGGACATTCTGCATGCACTACTATGCCTTTCCCTTTTCAGGTAAAGAGACATTCTATGCTGCTACCCTGAGTAGCCTACCTCAGTAACGTTTGTAACGTTCAAGATGTGCACCCATTGGGCTTCTGAGCCAATGAGAGTTTACAAAATGTTTGCACACTGTCAATTTATGCCAGTAGTTTGCACTAACCTTTGATAGGCTTTCCAGATTGTAGTGTGGCTGTGTCGGACCGTTTATATGTAAACCCTGACCGCAATCTTATGTCTCAAACTGAAGCTTTGTAAGTGGGGGTAATCCGTAAACTGTGGGTCCTTAGGGTACCAGGGGTGTTACAGAGATAGCACCTGGATGCCACTCATACAAGGGTAAGAATGTCAGTCGGCAGGTACTTATACATTTGTATAATATCTCATTGTGTCACATATGCCAATGTAATGCATATACACACACTATATATTTGTCGCTAGGGAAGAAGTGTTTATATAACAAATATACAGGCCCTGGTGCAAGAAGTGGATTTACAGTACATGACACCACACCTTTCCTACTGTACAGTTTGGTTTAATGGCGTCAGCGACCAACTTTCATACTTCGCATACACGTGTCCTTGTCTTAGTCCGACACCAACCCAGGTGCCTGTCTCTAGGACCATGGGCGGCTTGTCCCTACGGATCCCTTAGCCTGCACTTCACCGAAGTGTCTCTCTTTGTAATCTACCTCTACCGGCCATCACTTGCACGGCCTCCCCCGGAGGTTCCCCGCTGCTGGCCAGCGGTTGGTCCTCTGCGCCCCAACCAGTCTGTAGTCGAGCCGAGGGCGGCTCTTTCAACTGCCCTGGGGGTATGCTACACCCTGCCGATGCAAGGCAGAGGGGTAGTTGCGAATACGTCCCACCATGTAGCTTGCAGCCTGTGAAGGGTCTGATCAACCCCACAGCAGGTCACTACATAACACAGGGGAACACTGCAGCGGTAGAGTCTGCCTGGTAAGGCAGGAGTTAATAGTTTTATGTGATGTAATATGTGTCATCCAATCACATATGTTCATATCTTGTTTCTGTGAGCTGAGATGTAATTGGAGGAGTAGCCACCACCTGACCAGTGGGAGTAACAAAACCCCTGTTCAGTCAGACCATGGAGTCTGAACAGGTCAGATTAGAGACTCTGAGGAGTCAGTGTAGCCAGCACACCAGACCAGAGCAGGAGAGCCTAGCCCCTGCCTGAAGAGTGTAGTGAGTTAGTGAGAGAAAGGGATATCATCCTACCTTCAAGGGTGATATCTGAAGCAACCCAGGACAAGCTGAAGCATCCTTCCAGGACACAGCTATCTCCCAGCCTGCCCTTTGCATCCAGGCTGATGATCCATTCCTGTGGTTCCCTCTCCAACTACATCTCCAGCATTCTACCATTCTGTTAGGGCACGTTGCTGCGGTTCCTGTTGGTTCCAATAAAGAACTGTAAGTTATTTTTGTTCAACGTCTGCCTCCGTCTGGTCCCTGCCACTACGGCTGTCACCATCACGGGCACCCTGTCCACCACGCAGAGACTCATACTCCAGACCCCAAAGGGTTGCCCCAGGGAGATCCGCTATAGCAGCCTCTCCCTCATCATTTCTTGCACACACCACCTGCTGGAGACCTGCCAGGCTGTAGGACAGCCCTCCGGTTCCCATACCAAGCACCGTGACTAGGCCGCAACCGCCAGCCACTTAGGTACTGCGGGCCCCGGCTGACTCCAGGCCCCAAGAAAAGGCTAGGCCCCGGTGGGGGATGTTGCAGATAGATAGATAGATAGATAGATAAGAGACAGATAGGAGATGGATAGATAGATAGGAGATAGATAGATAGATAGATAGATAGATAGATAGATAGATAGATAGGAGATAGATAGATAGATAGATAGATAGGAGATAGATAGATAGATAGATAGATAGATAGATAGATAGATAGATAGGAGAAAGATAGATAGGAGATAGATAGATAGATAGATAGATAGGAGATAGATAGTAGATAGATAGATAGATAGATAGGAGATAGATAGATAGATAGATAGATAGATAGATAGATAGATAGATAGATAGGAGATAGATAGATAGATAGATAGGAGATTGATAGATAGGAGATAGATAGATAGATAGGAGATAGATAGATAGATAGGAGATAGATAGATAGATAGATAAATAGATAGATAGATAGATAGGAGATAGATAGATAGGAGATAGGTAGTAGATAGATAGATAGGAGATAGATAGATAGATAGATAGATAGGAGATAGATAGATAGATAGGAGATAGATAGATAGATAGATAGATAGGAGATAGATAGATAGATAGGAGATAGATAGATAGGAGATAGATAGATAGGAGATAGATAGATAGATAGATAGATAGATAGATAGATAGGAGATAGATAGATAGATAGATAGATAGATAGGAGATAGATAGATAGATAGATAGATAGGAGATAGATAGGAGATGGATAGATAGATAGATAGATAGATAGATAGGAGATGGATAGATAGATAGATAGATAGATAGATAGATAGATAGATAGGAGATAGATAGATAGATAGATAGATAGGAGAAAGATAGATAGGAGATAGATAGATAGATAGATAGATAGATAGATAGGAGATAGATAGATAGGAGATAGATAGTAGATAGATAGATAGATAGATAGATAGATAGATAGATAGATAGATAGGAGATAGATAGATAGGAGATAGATAGATAGGAGATAGATAGGAGATAGATAGTAGATAGATAGATAGATAGATAGATAGATAGATAGATAGGAGATAGATAGATAGATAGGAGATAGATAGATAGGAGATAGATAGTAGATAGATAGATGATAAATAGATAGGAGATAGATAGTAGATAGATAGATAGGAGATAGATAGATAGATAGGAGATAGATAGATAGATAGATAGATAGATAGATAGATAGGAGATAGATAGGAGATAGATAGAAGATAGATAGATAGGAGATAGATAGATAGGAGATAGATAGGAGATAGATAGGAGATAGATAGATAGATAGATAGATAGGAGATAGATAGATAGGAGATAGATAGATAGATAGATAGGAGATAGATAGATAGGAGATAGATAGATAGATAGATAGATAGATAGATAGGAGATAGATAAATAGGAGATAGATAGATAGGAGATAGATAGATAGATAGATAGATAGGAGATAGATAGATAGGAGATAGATAGGAGATAGATAGATAGATAGATAGATAGATAGATAGGCGATAGATGGATAGGAGATAGATAGGAGATAGATAGATAGATAGATAGATAGATAGATAGATAGATAGGAGATAGATAGATAGATAGATAGATAGATAGATAGGAGATAGATAGATAGATAGATAGATAGATAGATAGGAGATAGATAGATAGATAGATAGGAGATAGATAGATAGATAGATAGGAGATAGATAGATAGATAGATAGATAGATAGATAGATAGATAGGAGATAGATAGATAGATAGATAGATAGATAGATAGATAGGAGATAGATAGATAGATAGATAGGAGATAGATAGATAGATAGATAGATAGATAGATAGATAGATAGGAGATAGATAGATAGATAGATAGATAGATAGGAGATAGATAGGAGATAGATAGATAGGAGATAGATAGATAGGACATAGATAGATAGGAGATAGATAGGAGATAGATAGATAGATAGATAGATAGGAGATAGATAGATAGATAGATAGATAGATAGGAGATAGATAGATAGATAGATAGATAGATAGATAGATAGGAGATAGATAGATAGATAGATAGATAGATAGGAGATAGATAGATAGATAGGACATAGATAGGAGATAGATAGATAGATAGATAGATAGATAGATAGGAGATAGATAGATAGATAGATAGATAGATAGATAGATAGATAGGAGATAGATAGATAGATAGATAGATAGATAGATAGATAGATAGATAGGAGATAGATAGGAGATAGATAGATAGGAGATAGATAGATAGGACATAGATAGATAGGAGATATATAGGAGATAGATAGATAGATAGATAGATAGATAGATAGATAGATAGATAGATAGATAGATAGATAGGAGATAGATAGATAGGAGATAGATAGGAGATAGATAGATAGATAGATAGATAGATAGATAGATAGATAGATAGGCGATAGATGGATAGGAGATAGATAGGAGATAGATAGATAGATAGATAGATAGATAGATAGATAGATAGATAGATAGATAGGAGATAGATAGATAGGAGATAGATAGATAGGAGATAGATAGATAGATAGATAGGAGATAGATAGGAGATAGATAGATAGATAGATAGATAGATAGATAGATAGATAGGCGATAGATGGATAGGAGATAGATAGGAGATAGATAGATAGATAGATAAAACAGGAAATTGCGCAGCACACATGTGCTGCGCAATTTCCTGTTTTATTGCTTGAAGATTTGAGGCCCAATCTTATGCAGCGTGCACCCATCTACTGCCCTGCTGAATGTGCTGCTTGAACTCTCCATACGTAGATAGATAGATAGATAGATAGATAGGAGATAGATAGATAGGAGATAGATAGGAGATAGATAGATAGATAGATAGATAGATAGATAGATAGATAGATAGATAGGCGATAGATGGATAGGAGATAGATAGGAGATAGATAGATAGATAGATAGATAGATAGATAGATAGATAGATAGATAGATAGATAGGAGATAGATAGATAGGAGATAGATAGATAGATAGATAGATAGGAGATAGATAGATAGATAGATAGATAGATAGATAGATAGATAGATAGATAGGACATAGATAGGAGATAGATAGATAGGAGATAGATAGGAGATAGATAGATAGGAGATAGATAGGAGATAGATAGGAGATAGATAGGAGATAGATAGATAGATAGGAGATAGATAGGAGATAGATAGATCGAAGATAGATAGGAGATAGATAGATAGATAGATAGATATGAGATAGATAGATAGATAGATAGATAGATAGATAGGAGATAGATAGATAGATAGGAGATAGATAGATAGATAGGAGATAGATAGATAGATAGATAGATAGATAGGAGATAGATAGATAGATAGATAGATAGATAGATAGATAGATATGAGATAGATAGATAGATAGATAGATAGATAGATAGATAGGAGATAGATAGATAGATAGGAGAGAGATAGATAGTTAGATAGATAGGAGATAGATAGAGATAGATAGATAGGAGATAGATAGATAGGACATAGATACACCCAACCTAGTGGGCGGAGCCTTTAATTTAAATGCCCGGCATTTCACAGCCTGGCTGATAGCTGCAACAATGCTGTGGGGGGGAAACGCTATCGGTGTGTAGCTAAATAGGGACACACCGACAAGAATTAACCTTAGCACCTCTGAGGACGCATCTAATCTAACAAATGATGCAGAAACGCATTAGGTGTTAGGAAGGGCATACTGCTCTAACCCTTTATGGTGCACTAAAAGAGTTGGCACTCATAAAAAAGGATCGTAGGGCACCTTGCTCGTTCCCTGAGGGCTGACAAAATACATCAGTACCTCGAATTCAGTCAAGCGGGACTAGATCATACTGGTTCCGCCTAGACTTGATCCCCAATTCAATAGCCCGTTAGCCGGGGAGTACCTCTATACTGACCACCCCGTCTATGGACCCTTTACACAAGTCCTTATTACTGGCCAATGCCTAAATGATCTGGATCCCACATCCGGAAGGGACTAGACTGTGAATACATATTTTTAAACTGATAACTTAATAAAACTTTGCTATTTTAAACGTTTCTAATTAGGCAGGCTTTTAGTTATTAGATAGGACATAGATAGGAGATAGATAGATAGCTAGATAGTAGATAGATAGATAGATAGATAGATAGATAGTAGATAGATAGATAGATAGATAGGAGATAGATAGATAGATAGGAGATAGATAGATAGGAGATAGATAGATAGATAGGAGATAGATAGATAGATAGATAGGAGATAGATAGGAGATAGATAGGAGATAGGAGATAGATAGATAGATAGATAGATAGATAGATAGGAGATAGATAGTAGATAGATAGATAGATAGATAGGAGATAGATAGATAGATAGGAGATAGATAGATAGGAGATAGATAGATAGATAGGAGATAGATAGATAGATAGGAGATAGATAGATAGATAGATAGATAGATAGATAGGAGATAGATAGATAGATAGATAGATAGATAGATAGATAGATAGGAGATAGATAGGAGATAGATAGATAGGAGATAGATAGATAGATAGATAGATAGATAGATAGATAGATAGGAGATAGATAGATAGATAGATAGATAGATAGATAGATAGGAGATAGATAGATAGATAGATAGATAGATAGATAGATAGGAGATAGATAGGAGATAGATAGGAGATAGATAGGAGATAGATAGGAGATAGAAAGATAGGAGATAGATAGATAGATAGATAGATAGGAGATAGATAGATAGATAGATAGGAGATAGATAGATAGGAGATAGATAGATAGATAGATAGATAGGAGATAGATAGATAGGAGATAGATAGATAGGAGATAGATAGGAGATAGATAGATAGATAGATAGATAGATAGATAGATAGATAGATAGATAGATAGATAGATAGGAGATAGATAGATAGGAGATAGATAGATAGGAGATAGATAGATAGATAGATAGGAGATAGATAGATAGATAGATAGATAGATAGGAGATAGATAGATAGATAGATAGATAGATAGAAGATAGATAGATAGATAGATAGATAGGAGATAGATAGATAGATAGATAGATAGATAGGAGATAGATAGATAGATAGATAGATAGGAGATAGATAGATAGATAGATAGATAGATAGGAGATAGATAGATAGATAGGAGATAGATAGATAGATAGATAGATAGATAGATAGATAGATAGATAGGACATAGATAGGAGATAGATAGATAGATAGATAGGAGATAGATAGATAGATAGATAGATAGGAGATAGATAGATAGATAGATAGATAGATAGGAGATAGATAGGAGATAGATAGATAGGAGATAGATAGATAGATAGATAGATAGATAGGAGATAGATAGATAGATAGATAGATAGATAGATAGATAGATAGATAGATAGGAGATAGATAGATAGAAGATAGATAGATAGATAGGAGATAGATAGATAGATAGATAGATAGATAGATAGATAGGAGATAGATAGATAGATAGATAGGAGATAGATAGATAGATAGATAGATAGATAGATAGATAGATAGATAGGAGATAGATAGGAGATAGATAGATAGGAGATAGATAGATAGATAGATAGATAGATAGATAGATAGGAGATAGATAGATAGATAGATAGATAGATAGATAGGAGATAGATAGATAGATAGATAGATAGATAGATAGATAGATAGATAGGAGATAGATAGGAGATAGATAGGAGATAGATAGGAGATAGATAGGAGATAGATAGGAGATAGAAAGATAGGAGATAGATAGATAGATAGATAGATAGATAGGAGATAGATAGATAGATAGATAGATATGAGATAGATAGATAGATGATAGATAGGAGATAGATAGATAGGAGATAGATAGATAGATAGATAGATAGATAGATAGATAGGAGATAGATAGATAGATAGATAGGAGATAGATAGGAGATAGATAGATAGATAGATAGATAGGAGATAGATAGATAGGAGATAGATAGATAGATAGATAGGAGATAGATAGATAGATAGATAGATAGCTAGATAGATAGATAGGAGATAGATAGATAGATAGATAGATAGATAGATAGATAGATAGGAGATAGATAGATAGATAGATAGATAGATAGATAGATAGATAGGAGATAGATAGATAGATAGATAGATAGAAGATAGATAGATAGATAGATAGATAGATAGATAGATAGATAGGAGATAGATAGATAGATAGATAGATAGGAGATAGATAGATAGATAGGAGATAGATAGATAGATAGATAGATAGGAGATAGATAGATAGATAGGAGATAGATAGATAGATAGATAGATAGATAGATAGGACATAGATAGGAGATAGATAGATAGATAGATAGATAGGAGATAGATAGATAGATAGATAGATAGATAGGAGATAGATAGATAGATAGATAGATAGATAGGAGATAGATAGGAGATAGATAGATAGATAGATAGATAGATAGATAGATAGGAGATAGATAGATAGATAGATAGATAGATAGATAGATAGGAGATAGATAGATAGATAGATAGATAGATAGGAGATAGATAGGAGATAGATAGGAGATAGATAGGAGATAGATAGGAGATAGATAGGAGATAGATAGGAGATAGAAAGATAGGAGATAGATAGATAGATAGATAGATAGATAGGAGATAGATAGATAGATAGATAGATAGATAGATATGAGATAGATAGATAGATGATAGATAGGAGATAGATAGATAGGAGATAGATAGATAGATAGATAGATAGATAGATAGATAGATAGGAGATAGATAGATAGGAGATAGATAGATAGGAGATAGATAGGAGATAGATAGATAGATAGATAGATAGATAGATAGATAGATAGATAGATAGATAGATAGGAGATAGATAGATAGGAGATAGATAGATAGGAGATAGATAGATAGATAGATAGATAGATAGATAGATAGGAGATAGATAGATAGATAGATAGATAGATAGGAGATAGATAGATAGATAGATAGATAGATAGGAGATAGATAGATAGATAGGAGATAGATAGATAGATAGATAGGAGATAGATAGATAGATAGGAGATAGATAGATAGATAGATAGATAGATAGATAGATAGATAGATAGATGATAGATAGGAGATAGATAGAGAGATAGATAGATAGATAGATAGATAGATAGATAGATAGATAGATAGGAGATAGATAGATAGGAGATAGATAGGAGATAGATAGATAGATAGATAGATAGAAAGGAGATAGATAGATAGGAGATAGATAGATAGATAGGAGATAGATAGGAGATAGATAGATAGATAGATAGGAGATAGATAGATAGATAGATAGATAGATAGATAGATAGGAGATAGATAGATAGATAGATAGATAGGAGATAGATAGGAGATAGATAGATAGGAGATAGATAGGAGATAGATAGATAGATAGATAGATAGATAGATAGATAGATAGATAGATAGATAGGAGATAGGAGATAGATAGATAGGAGATAGATAGATAGATAGATAGATAGATAGATAGATAGATAGATAGATAGGAGATAGATAGGAGATAGATAGGAGATAGATAGGAGATAGATAGGAGATAGATAGGAGATAGAAAGATAGGAGATAGATAGATAGATAGATAGATAGATAGGAGATAGATAGATAGATAGATAGATATGAGATAGATAGATAGATGATAGATAGGAGATAGATAGATAGGAGATAGATAGATAGATAGATAGATAGATAGATAGATAGGAGATAGATAGATAGATAGATAGGAGATAGATAGGAGATAGATAGATAGATAGATAGATAGGAGATAGATAGATAGGAGATAGATAGATAGATAGATAGGAGATAGATAGATAGATAGATAGATAGCTAGATAGATAGATAGGAGATAGATAGATAGATAGATAGATAGATAGATAGGAGATAGATAGATAGATAGATAGATAGATAGATAGATAGGAGATAGATAGATAGATAGATAGATAGAAGATAGATAGATAGATAGATAGATAGATAGATAGATAGATAGATAGATAGGAGATAGATAGATAGATAGATAGATAGGAGATAGATAGATAGATAGGAGATAGATAGATAGATAGATAGATAGGAGATAGATAGATAGATAGGAGATAGATAGATAGATAGATAGATAGATAGATAGATAGGACATAGATAGGAGATAGATAGATAGATAGATAGATAGGAGATAGATAGATAGATAGATAGATAGATAGATAGGAGATAGATAGATAGATAGATAGATAGGAGATAGATAGGAGATAGATAGATAGATAGATAGATAGATAGATAGATAGGAGATAGATAGATAGATAGATAGATAGATAGATAGATAGGAGATAGATAGATAGATAGATAGATAGGAGATAGATAGGAGATAGATAGGAGATAGATAGGAGATAGATAGGAGATAGATAGGAGATAGATAGGAGATAGAAAGATAGGAGATAGATAGATAGATAGATAGATAGATAGGAGATAGATAGATAGATAGATAGATAGATAGATATGAGATAGATAGATAGATGATAGATAGGAGATAGATAGATAGGAGATAGATAGATAGATAGATAGATAGATAGATAGATAGATAGATAGATAGGAGATAGATAGATAGGAGATAGATAGATAGGAGATAGATAGGAGATAGATAGATAGATAGATAGATAGATAGATAGATAGATAGATAGATAGATAGGAGATAGATAGATAGGAGATAGATAGATAGGAGATAGATAGATAGATAGATAGATAGATAGATAGATAGATAGATAGGAGATAGATAGATAGATAGATAGATAGATAGGAGATAGATAGATAGATAGATAGATAGATAGGAGATAGATAGATAGATAGGAGATAGATAGATAGATAGATAGGAGATAGATAGATAGATAGGAGATAGATAGATAGATAGATAGATAGATAGATAGATAGATAGATAGATAGATGATAGATAGGAGATAGATAGAGAGATAGATAGATAGATAGATAGATAGATAGATAGATAGATAGATAGGAGATAGATAGATAGGAGATAGATAGGAGATAGATAGATAGATAGATAGATAGAAAGGAGATAGATAGATAGGAGATAGATAGATAGATAGGAGATAGATAGGAGATAGATAGATAGATAGATAGGAGATAGATAGATAGATAGATAGATAGATAGATAGATAGATAGGAGATAGATAGATAGATAGATAGATAGGAGATAGATAGGAGATAGATAGATAGGAGATAGATAGGAGATAGATAGATAGATAGATAGATAGATAGATAGATAGATAGATAGATAGATAGATAGGAGATAGGAGATAGATAGATAGGAGATAGATAGATAGATAGATAGATAGATAGATAGATAGATAGATAGATAGATAGGAGATAGATAGATAGGAGATAGGAGATAGATAGATAGGAGATAGATAGATAGGAGATAGATAGGAGATAGATAGATAGATAGATAGATAGATAGGAGATAGATAGATAGATAGATAGATAGATAGATAGATAGATAGATAGATAGGAGATAGATAGGAGATAGATAGATAGATAGATAGATAGGAGATAGATAGGAGATAGGAGATAGATAGATAGGAGATAGATAGATAGGAGATAGATAGATAGATGGGGGGGGCATGAGTTGCCGGATAAATCTCCCTGTAGGGGACGCTGTTGTGAGACGGAAGATGTTCCGCAGTTTCCATTGCGTGTCCGTCTTGGTGATTTCTTTGGGAGTCCTGTTTTATTTAGGAATGTGGAGCGATGTCCTGCAGTGACGTGAGGGCCTCCGGTGTAAATCTGGGTGATGAATATTCGGCAGACGCGGCGCTCGCTGTCGCCTGGATGCTATTTACCAAGCGGTGATAATAAACAGCCCCTGCCCCCCCCCCCCCCCCGTCCATTATACAGGAATCAGCTGCCGCCTCTCACGTTCCTTCATGGAATCTTTCCTGAGGAGAGAGCGGAGGATGAGGGGGAGAGAAGAGCGAATCATCTCATGTAACCGATAACCCCCCATCTGTGCCCTCGTGTATAGATAGTGCTGCCTCCCTGTCTCTCCCTATATGATGTAGGTACAGATAGTGCTGCCTCCCTGTCTCTCCCTATATGATGTAGGTACAGATAGTGCTGCCTCCCTGTCTCTCCCTATATGATGTAGGTACAGATAGTGCTGCCTCCCTGTCTCTCCCTATATGATGTAGGTACAGATAGTGCTGCCTCCCTGTCTCTCCCTATATGATGTAGGTACAGATAGTGCTGCCTCCCTGTCTCTCCCTATATGATGTAGCTACAGATAGTGCTGCCTCCCTGTCTCTCCCTATATGATGTAGGTACAGAGAGTGCTGCCTCCCTGTCTCTCCCTATATGATGTAGGTATAGATAGTGCTGCCTCCCTGTCTCTCCCTATATGATGTAGGTACAGATAGTGCTGCCTCACTGTCTCTCCCTATATGATGTAGCTACAGATAGTGCTGCCTCCATGACTCTCCCTATATGATGTAGGTACAGATAGTGCTGCCTCCCTGTCTCTCCCTATATGATATAGGTACAGATAGTGCTGCCTCCATGACTCTCCCTATATGATGTAGGTACAGATAATGCTGCCTCCCTGACTCTCCCTATATGATGTAGGTACAGATAGTGCTGCCTCCCTGTCTCTCCCTATATGATGTAGCTACATATAGTGCTGCCTCCCTGACTCTCCCTATATGATGTAGGTACAGATAGTGCTGCCTCCCTGTCTCTCCCTATATGATGTAGGTACAGATAGTGCTGCCTCCCTGTCTCTCCCTATATGATGTAGGTACAGACAGTGCTGCCTCCCTGACTCTCCCTATATGATGTAGGTACAGATAGTGCTGCCTCCCTGTCTCTCCCTATATGATGTAGCTACATATAGTGCTGCCTCCCTGTCTCTCCCTATATGATGTAGGTACAGATAGTGCTGCCTCCATGACTCTCCCTATATGATGTAGCTACAGATAGTGCTGCCTCCCTGACTCTTCCTATATGATGTAGGTAGAGATAGTGCTGCCTCCCTGTCTCTCCCTATATGATGTAGGTACAGATAGTGCTGCCTCCCTGACTCTTCCTATATGATGTAGGTACAGATAGTGCTGCGTCCCTGTCTCTCCCTATATGATGTAGGTATAGATAGTGCTGCCTCCCTGTCTCTCCCTATATGATGTAGGTACAGATAGTGCTGCCTCCCTGTCTCTCCCTATATGATGTAGGTACAGATAGTGCTGCCTCCCTGTCTCTCCCTATATGATGTAGGTACAGATAGTGCTGCCTCCCTGTCTCTCCCTATATGATGTAGGTACAGATAGTGCTGCCTCCCTGTCTCTCCCTATATGATGTAGCTACAGATAGTGCTGCCTCCCTGTCTCTCCCTATATGATGTAGGTACAGAGAGTGCTGCCTCCCTGTCTCTCCCTATATGATGTAGGTATAGATAGTGCTGCCTCCCTGTCTCTCCCTATATGATGTAGGTACAGATAGTGCTGCCTCACTGTCTCTCCCTATATGATGTAGCTACAGATAGTGCTGCCTCCATGACTCTCCCTATATGATGTAGGTACAGATAGTGCTGCCTCCCTGTCTCTCCCTATATGATATAGGTACAGATAGTGCTGCCTCCATGACTCTCCCTATATGATGTAGGTACAGATAATGCTGCCTCCCTGACTCTCCCTATATGATGTAGGTACAGATAGTGCTGCCTCCCTGTCTCTCCCTATATGATGTAGCTACATATAGTGCTGCCTCCCTGACTCTCCCTATATGATGTAGGTACAGATAGTGCTGCCTCCCTGTCTCTCCCTATATGATGTAGGTACAGATAGTGCTGCCTCCCTGTCTCTCCCTATATGATGTAGGTACAGACAGTGCTGCCTCCCTGACTCTCCCTATATGATGTAGGTACAGATAGTGCTGCCTCCCTGTCTCTCCCTATATGATGTAGCTACATATAGTGCTGCCTCCCTGTCTCTCCCTATATGATGTAGGTACAGATAGTGCTGCCTCCATGACTCTCCCTATATGATGTAGCTACAGATAGTGCTGCCTCCCTGACTCTTCCTATATGATGTAGGTAGAGATAGTGCTGCCTCCCTGTCTCTCCCTATATGATGTAGGTACAGATAGTGCTGCCTCCCTGACTCTTCCTATATGATGTAGGTACAGATAGTGCTGCGTCCCTGTCTCTCCCTATATGATGTAGGTATAGATAGTGCTGCCTCCCTGTCTCTCCCTATATGATGTAGGTACAGATAGTGCTGCCTCCCTGTCTCTCCCTATATGATGTAGGTACAGATAGTGCTGCCTCCCTGTCTCTCCCTATATGATGTAGCTACAGATAGTGCTGGCTCCCTGTCTCTCCCTATATGATGTAGGTATAGATAGTGCTGCCTCCCTGTCTCTCCCTATATGATGTAGCTACAGATAGTGCTGCCTCCATGACTCTCCCTATATGATGTAGGTACAGATAGTGCTGCCTCCCTGTCTCTCCCTATATGATGTAGGTACAGACAGTGCTGCCTCCCTGACTCTCCCTATATGATGTAGGTACAGATAGTGCTGCCTCCCTGTCTCTCCCTATATGATGTAGCTACATATAGTGCTGCCTCCCTGTCTCTCCCTATATGATGTAGGTATAGATAGTGCTGCCTCCCTGTCTCTCCCTATATGATGTAGGTATAGATAGTGCTGCCTCCCTGTCTCTCCCTATATGATGTAGGTACAGATAGTGCTGACTCCCTGACTCTCCCTATATGATGTAGGTACAGATAGTGCTGCCTCCCTGTCTCTTCCTATATGATGTAGGTACAGATAGTGCTGCCTCCCTGTCTCTCCCTATATGATGTAGGTATAGATAGTGCTGCCTCCCTGTCTCTCCCTATATGATGTAGGTACAGATAGTGCTGACTCCCTGTCTCTCCCTATATGATGTAGGTACAGATAGTGCTGCCTCCCTGTCTCTCCCCATATGATGTAGGTACATATAGTGCTGCCTCCCTGTCTCTCCCTATATGATGTAGCTACATATAGTGCTGCCTCCCTGACTCTCCCTATATGATGTAGGTACAGATAGTGCTGCCTCCCTGTCTCTCCCTATATGATGTAGCTACATATAGTGCTGCCTCCCTGTCTCTCCCTATATGATGTAGGTATAGATAGTGCTGCCTCCCTGTCTCTCCCTATATGATGTAGGTACAGATAGTGCTGACTCCCTGTCTCTCCCTATATGATGTAGGTACAGATAGTGCTGCCTCCCTGTCTCTCCCTATATGATGTAGGTACAGATAGTGCTGCCTCCCTGTCTCTCCCTATATGATGTAGCTACAGATAGTGCTGGCTCCCTGTCTCTCCCTATATGATGTAGGTATAGATAGTGCTGCCTCCCTGTCTCTCCCTATATGATGTAGCTACAGATAGTGCTGCCTCCATGACTCTCCCTTTATGATGTAGGTACAGATAGTGCTGCCTCCCTGTCTCTCCCTATATGATGTAGGTACATATAGTGCTGCCTCCCTGTCTCTCCCTATATGATGTAGCTACATATAGTGCTGCCTCCCTGACTCTCCCTATATGATGTAGGTACAGATAGTGCTGCCTCCCTGTCTCTTCCTATATGATGTAGGTACAGATAGTGCTGCCTCCCTGTCTCTCCCTATATGATGTAGGTATAGATAGTGCTGCCTCCCTGTCTCTCCCTATATGATGTAGGTACAGATAGTGCTGACTCCCTGTCTCTCCCTATATGATGTAGGTACAGATAGTGCTGCCTCCCTGTCTCTCCCTATATGATGTAGGTACAGATAGTGCTGCCTCCCTGTCTCTCCCTATATGATGTACCTACAGATAGTGCTGGCTCCCTGTCTCTCCCTATATGATGTAGGTATAGATAGTGCTGCCTCCCTGTCTCTCCCTATATGATGTAGCTACAGATAGTGCTGCCTCCATGACTCTCCCTATATGATGTAGGTACAGATAGTGCTGGCTCCCTGTCTCTCCCTATATGATGTAGGTACATATAGTGCTGCCTCCCTGTCTCTACCTATATGATGTAGCTACATATAGTGCTGCCTCCCTGACTCTCCCTATATGATGTAGGTACAGATAGTGCTGCCTCCCTGTCTCTCCCTATATGATGTAGGTACAGATAGTGCTGCCTCCCTGTCTCTCCCTATATGATGTAGGTACAGATAGTGCTGCCTCCCTGTCTCTCCCTATATGATGTAGGTACAGATAGTGCTGCCTCCCTGTCTCTCCCTATATGATGTAGGTACAGATAGTGCTGCCTCCCTGACTCTCCCTATATGATGTAGGTACAGATAGTGCTGCCTCCCTGTCTCTCCCTATATGATGTAGGTACAGATAGTGCTGCCTCCATGACTCTCCCTATATGATGTAGGTACAGATAGGGCTGCCTCCCTGACTCTTCCTATATGATGTAGGTACAGATAGTGCTGCCTCCCTGTCTCTCCCTATATGATGTAGGTACAGATAGTGCTGCCTCCCTGACTCTTCCTATATGATGTAGGTACAGATAGTGCTGCGTCCCTGTCTCTCTCTATATGATGTAGGTATAGATAGTGCTGCCTCCCTGTCTCTCCCTATATGATGTAGGTACAGATAGTGCTGCCTCCCTGTCTCTCCCTATATGATGTAGGTACAGATAGTGCTGCCTCCCTGTCTCTCCCTATATGAGGTAGCTACAGATAGTGCTGCCTCCCTGTCTCTCCCTATATGATGTAGGTATAAATAGTGCTGCCTCCCTGTCTCTCCCTATATGATGTAGGTATAGATAGTGCTGCCTCCCTGTCTCTCCCTATATGATGTAGGTACAGATAGTGCTGCCTCCCTGTCTCTTCCTATATGATGTAGGTACAGATAGTGCTGCCTCCCTGTCTCTCCCTATATGATGTAGGTACAGATAGTGCTGCCTCCCTGTCTCTCCCTATATGATGTAGGTACAGATAGTGCTGCCTCCCTGTCTCTCCCTATATGATGCAGCTACAGATAGTGCTGCCTCCCTGTCTCTCCCTATATGATGTAGCTACAGATAGTGCTGCCTCCCTGTCTCTCCCTATATGATGTAGGTACAGATAGTGCTGCCTCCCTGTCTCTTCCTATATGATGTAGGTACAGATAGTGCTGCCTCCCTGTCTCTCCCTATATGATGTAGATACAGATAGTGCTGCCTCCCTGTCTCTCCCTATATGATGTAGGTACAGATAGTGCTGCCTCCCTGTCTCTCCCTATATGATGTAGGTACAGATAGTGCTGCCTCCATGACTCTCCCTATATGATGTAGGTACAGATAGTGCTGCCTCCTTGTCTCTCCCAATATGATGCAGGTACAGATAGTGCTGCCTCCCTGTCTCTCCCTATATGATGTAGCTACAGATAGTGCTGCCTCCCTGTCTCTCCCGATATAATGAAGCTACAGATAGTGCTGCCTCCATGACTCTCCCTATATGATGTAGGTACAGATAGTGCTGCCTCCCTGTCTCTCCCTATATGATGTAGGTACAGATAGTGCTGCCTCCCTGTCTCTCCCTATATGATGTAGCTACAGATAGTGCTGCCTCCCTGTCTCTCCCTATATGATATAGGTACAGATAGTGCTGCCTCCATGACTCTCCCTATATGATGTAGGTACAGATAGTGCTGCCTCCCTGTCTCTCCCTATATGATGTAGGTAAAGATAGTGCTGCCTCCCTGTCTCTCCCTATATGATGTAGCTACAGATAGTGCTGCCTCCCTGTCTCTCCCTATATGATGTAGGTACAGATAGTGCTGCCTCCATGACTCTCCCTATATGATGTAGGTACAGATAGTGCTGCCTCCCTGTCTCTCCCTATATGATGTAGGTACAGAGAGTGCTGCCTCCCTGTCTCTCCCTATATGATGTAAGTACAGATAGTGCTGCCTCCATGACTCTCCCTATATGATGTAGGTACAGATAGTGCTGCCTCCCTGACTCTCCCTATATGATGTAGCTACAGATAGTGCTGGCTCCCTGTCTCTCCCTATATGATGTAGCTACAGATAGTGCTGCCTCCATGACTCTCCCTATATGATGTAGGTACAGATAGTGCTGCCTCCTTGTCTCTCCCTATATGATGCAGGTACAGATAGTGCTACCTCCCTGTCTCTCCCTATATGATATAGGTACAGATAGTGCTGCCTCCCTGTCTCTCCCTATATGATGTAGCTACAGATAGTGCTGCCTCCCAGTCTCTCCCTATATGATGTAGGTATAGATAGTGCTGCCTCCCTGTCTCTCCCTATATGATGTAGGTACAGATAGTGCTGCCTCCCTGTCTCTTCCTATATGATGTAGGTACAGATAGTGCTGCCTCCCTGTCTCTCCCTATATGATGTAGGTACAGATAGTGCTGCCTCTCTGTCTCTCCCTATATGATATAGGTACAGATAATGCTGCCTCCCTGTCTCTCCCTATATGATGTAGGTACAGATAGTGCTGCCTCCATGACTCTCCCTATATGATGTAGGTACAGATAGTGCTGCCTCCTTGTCTCTCCCAATATGATGCAGGTACAGATAGTGCTCCCTCCCTGTCTCTCCCTATATGATGTAGCTACAGATAGTGCTGCCTCCCTGTCTCTCCCTATATGATATAGGTACAGATAGTGCTGCCTCCATGACTCTCCCTATATGATGTAGGTACAGATAGTGCTGCCTCCCTGTCTCTCCCTATATGATGTAGGTAAAGATAGTGCTGCCTCCCTGTCTCTCCCTATATGATGTAGCTACAGATAGTGCTGCCTCCCTGTCTCTCCCTATATGATGTAGGTACAGATAGTGCTGCCTCCATGACTCTCCCTATATGATGTAGGTACAGATAGTGCTGGCTCCCTGTCTCTCCCTATATGATGTAGGTACAGATAGTGCTGCCTCCCTGTCTCTCCCTATATGATGTAGGTACAGATAGTGCTGCCTCCCTGTCTCTCCCTATATGATGTAGGTACAGATAGTGCTGCCTCCCTGTCTCTTCCTATATGATGTAGGTACAGAAAGTGCTGCCTCCCTGTCTCTCCCTATATGATGTAGGTAAAGATAGTGCTGCCTCCCTGTCTCTCCCTATATGATTTAGCTACAGATAGTGCTGCCTCCCTGTCTCTCCGTATATGATGTAGGTACAGATAGTGCTGCCTCCATGACTCTCCCTATATGATGTAGGTACAGATATTGCTGCCTCCCTGTCTCTCCCTATATGATGTAGGTACAGAGAGTGCTGCCTCCCTGTCTCTCCCTATATGATGTAGGTACAGATAGTGCTGCCTCCCTGTCTCTCCCTATATGATGTAGGTACAGATAGTGCTGCCTCCCTGCCTCTCCCTATATGATGTAGCTACAAATAGTGCTGGCTCCCTGTCTCTCCCTATATGATGTAGGTACAGATAGTGCTGCCTCCCTGTCTCTCCCTATATGATGTAGGTACAGAGAGTGCTGCCTCCCTGTCTCTCCCTATATGATGTAGGTACAGATAGTGCTGCCTCCCTGTCTCTCCCTATATGATGTAGGTACAGATAGTGCTGCCTCCCTGACTCTCCCTATATGATGTAGCTACAAATAGTGCTGGCTCCCTGTCTCTCCCTATATGATGTAGGTACAGATAGTGCTGCCTCCCTGTCTCTCCCTATATGATGTAGGTAGAGATAGTGCTGCCTCCCTGTCTCTTCCTATATGATGTAGGTACAGATAGTGCTGCCTCCCTGTCTCTCCCTGTATGATGTAGGTACATATAGTGCTGCCTCCCCGTCTCTCCCTATATGATGTAGGTACGGATAGTGCTGCCTCCCTGTCTCTCCCTATATGATGTAGGTACAGATTGTGCTGCCTCCATGACTCTCCGTATATGATGTAGGTACAGATAGTGCTGCCTCCTTGTTTCTCCCAATATGATGTAGGTACAGATAGTGCTGCCTCCCTGTCTCTCCCTATATGATGTAGCTACATATAGTGCTGCCTCCCTGTCTCTCCCTATATGATGTAGGTATAGATAGTGCTGCCTCCCTGTCTCTCCCTATATGATGTAGGTACAGATAGTGCTGACTCCCTGTCTCTCCCTATATGATGTAGGTACAGATAGTGCTGCCTCCCTGTCTCTCCCTATATGATGTAGGTACAGATAGTGCTGCCTCCCTGTCTCTCCCTATATGATGTAGCTACAGATAGTGCTGGCTCCCTGTCTCTCCCTATATGATGTAGGTATAGATAGTGCTGCCTCCCTGTCTCTCCCTATATGATGTAGGTATAGATAGTGCTGCCTCCCTGTCTCTCCCTATATGATGTAGGTACAGATAGTGCTGACTCCCTGTCTCTCCCTATATGATGTAGGTACAGATAGTGCTGCCTCCCTGTCTCTCCCTATATGATGTAGGTACAGATAGTGCTGCCTCCCTGTCTCTCCCTATATGATGTAGCTACAGATAGTGCTGGCTCCCTGTCTCTCCCTATATGATGTAGGTATAGATAGTGCTGCCTCCCTGTCTCTCCCTATATGATGTAGCTACAGATAGTGCTGCCTCCATGACTCTCCCTATATGATGTAGGTACAGATAGTGCTGGCTCCCTGTCTCTCCCTATATGATGTAGGTACATATAGTGCTGCCTCCCTGTCTCTCCCTATATGATGTAGCTACATATAGTGCTGCCTCCCTGACTCTCCCTATATGATGTAGGTACAGATAGTGCTGCCTCCCTGTCTCTCCCTATATGATGTAGGTACAGATAGTGCTGCCTCCCTGTCTCTCCCTATATGATGTAGGTACAGATAGTGCTGCCTCCCTGTCTCTCCCTATATGATGTAGGTACAGATAGTGCTGCCTCCCTGTCTCTCCCTATATGATGTAGGTACAGATAGTGCTGCCTCCCTGACTCTCCCTATATGATGTAGGTACAGATAGTGCTGCCTCCCTGTCTCTCCCTTTATGATGTAGGTACAGATAGTGCTGCCTCCATGACTCTCCCTATATGATGTAGGTACAGATAGGGCTGCCTCCCTGACTCTTCCTATATGATGTAGGTACAGATAGTGCTGCCTCCCTGTCTCTCCCTATATGATGTAGGTACAGATAGTGCTGCCTCCCTGACTCTTCCTATATGATGTAGGTACAGATAGTGCTGCGTCCCTGTCTCTCCCTATATGATGTAGGTATAGATAGTGCTGCCTCCCTGTCTCTCCCTATATGATGTAGGTACAGATAGTGCTGCCTCCCTGTCTCTCCCTATATGATGTAGGTACAGATAGTGCTGCCTCCCTGTCTCTCCCTATATGAGGTAGCTACAGATAGTGCTGCCTTCCTGTCTCTCCCTATATGATGTAGGTTTAGATAGTGCTGCCTCCCTGTCTCTCCCTATATGATGTAGGTATAGATAGTGCTGCCTCCCTGTCTCTCCCTATATGATGTAGGTACAGATAGTGCTGCCTCCCTGTCTCTTCCTATATGATGTAGGTACAGATAGTGCTGCCTCCCTGTCTCTTCCTATATGATGTAGGTACAGATAGTGCTGCATCCCTGTCTCTCCCTATATGATGTAGGTACAGATAGTGCTGCCTCCCTGTCTCTCCCTATATGATGCAGCTACAGATAGTGCTGCCTCCCTGTCTCTCCCTATATGATGTAGCTACAGATAGTGCTGCCTCCCTGTCTCTCCCTATATGATGTAGGTACAGATAGTGCTGCCTCCCTGTCTCTTCCTATATGATGTAGGTACAGATAGTGCTGCCTCCCTGTCTCTCCCTATATGATGTAGATACAGATAGTGCTGCCTCCCTGTCTCTCCCTATATGACGTAGGTACAGATAGTGCTGCCTCCCTGTCTCTCCCTATATGATGTAGGTACAGATAGTGCTGCCTCCATGACTCTCCCTATATGATGTAGGTACAGATAGTGCTGCCTCCTTGTCTCTCCCAATATGATGCAGGTACAGATAGTGCTGCCTCCCTGTCTCTCCCTATATGATGTAGCTACAGATAGTGCTGCCTCCCTGTCTCTCCCGATATAATGAAGCTACAGATAGTGCTGCCTCCATGACTCTCCCTATATGATGTAGGTACAGATAGTGCTGCCTCCCTGTCTCTCCCTATATGATGTAGGTACAGATAGTGCTGCCTCCATGTCTCTCCCAATATGATGTAGGTACAGATAGTGCTGCCTCCCTGTCTCTCCCTATATGATATAGGTACAGATAGTGCTGCCTCCATGACTCTCCCTATATGATGTAGGTACAGATAGTGCTGCCTCCCTGTCTCTCCCTATATGATGTAGGTAAAGATAGTGCTGCCTCCCTGTCTCTCCCTATATGATGTAGCTACAGATAGTGCTGCCTCCCTGTCTCTCCCTATATGATGTAGGTACAGATAGTGCTGCCTCCATGACTCTCCCTATATGATGTAGGTACAGATAGTGCTGCCTCCCTGTCTCTCCCTATATGATGTAGGTACAGAGAGTGCTGCCTCCCTGTCTCTCCCTATATGATGTAGGTACAGATAGTGCTGCCTCCATGACTCTCCCTATATGATGAAGGTACAGATAGTGCTGCCTCCTTGTCTCTCCCAATATGATGCAGGTACAGATAGTGCTGCCTCCCTGTCTCTCCCTATATGATGTAGCTACAGATAGTGCTGCCTCCCTGTCTCTCCCGATATAATGAAGCTACAGATAGTGCTTCCTCCATGACTCTCCCTATATGATGTAGGTACAGATAATGCTGCCTCCCTGTCTCTCCCTATATGATGTAGGTACAGATAGTGCTGCCTCCCTGTCTCTCCCTATATGATGTAGGTACAGATAGTGCTGCCTCCCTGTCTCTCCCTATATGATATAGGTACAGATAGTGCTGCCTCCATGACTCTCCCTATATGATGTAGGTACAGATAGTGCTGCCTCCCTGTCTCTCCCTATATGATGTAGGTAAAGATAGTGCTGCCTCCCTGTCTCTCCCTATATGATGTAGCTACAGATAGTGCTGCCTCCCTGTCTCTCCCTATATGATGTAGGTACAGATAGTGCTGCCTCCATGACTCTCCCTATATGATGTAGGTACAGATAGTGCTGCCTCCCTGTCTCTCCCTATATGATGTAGGTACAGAGAGTGCTGCCTCCCTGTCTCTCCCTATATGATGTAAGTACAGATAGTGCTGCCTCCATGACTCTCCCTATATGATGCAGGTACAGATAGTGCTACCTCCCTGTCTCTCCCTATATGATATAGGTACAGATAGTGCTGCCTCCCTGTCTCTCCCTATATGATGTAGCTACAGATAGTGCTGCCTCCCTGTCTCTCCCTATATGATGTAGGTATAGATAGTGCTGCCTCCCTGTCTCTCCCTATATGATGTAGGTACAGATAGTGCTGCCTCCCTGTCCCTTCCTATATGATGTAGGTACAGATAGTGCTGCCTCCCTGTCTCTCCCTATATGATGTAGGTACAGATAGTGCTGCCTCTCTGTCTCTCCCTATATGATATAGGTACAGATAATGCTGCCTCCCTGTCTCTCCCTATATGATGTAGGTACAGATAGTGCTGCCTCCATGACTCTCCCTATATGATGTAGGTACAGATAGTGCTGCCTCCTTGTCTCTCCCAATATGATGCAGGTACAGATAGTGCTCCCTCCCTGTCTCTCCCTATATGATGTAGCTACAGATAGTGCTGCCTCCCTGTCTCTCCCTATATGATATAGGTACAGATAGTGCTGCCTCCATGACTCTCCCTATATGATGTAGGTACAGATAGTGCTGCCTCCCTGTCTCTCCCTATATGATGTAGGTAAAGATAGTGCTGCCTCCCTGTCTCTCCCTATATGATGTAGCTACAGATAGTGCTGCCTCCCTGTCTCTCCCTATATGATGTAGGTACAGATAGTGCTGCCTCCATGACTCTCCCTATATGATGTAGGTACAGATAGTGCTGGCTCCCTGTCTCTCCCTATATGATGTAGGTACAGATAGTGCTGCCTCCCTGTCTCTCCCTATATGATGTAGGTACAGATAGTGCTGCCTCCCTGTCTCTCCCTATATGATGTAGGTACAGATAGTGCTGCCTCCCTGTCTCTTCCTATATGATGTAGGTACAGAAAGTGCTGCCTCCCTGTCTCTCCCTATATGATGTAGGTAAAGATAGTGCTGCCTCCCTGTCTCTCCCTATATGATTTAGCTACAGATAGTGCTGCCTCCCTGTCTCTCCCTATATGATGTAGGTACAGATAGTGCTGCCTCCCTGTCTCTTCCTATATGATGTAGGTACAGATAGTGCTGCCTCCATGACTCTCCCTATATGATGTAGGTACAGATAGTGCTGCCTCCCTGTCTCTCCCTATATGATGTAGGTACAGAGAGTGCTGCCTCCCTGTCTCTCCCTATATGATGTAGGTACAGATAGTGCTGCCTCCCTGTCTCTCCCTATATGATGTAGGTACAGATAGTGCTGCCTCCCTGACTCTCCCTATATGATGTAGCTACAAATAGTGCTGGCTCCCTGTCTCTCCCTATATGATGTAGGTACAGATAGTGCTGCCTCCCTGTCTCTCCCTATATGATGTAGGTACAGATAGTGCTGCCTCCCTGTCTCTTCCTATATGATGTAGGTACAGATAGTTCTGCCTCCCTGTCTCTCCCTGTATGATGTAGGTACATATAGTGCTGCCTCCCCGTCTCTCCCTATATGATGTAGGTACAGATAGTGCTGCCTCCCTGTCTCTCCCTATATGATGTAGGTACAGATTGTGCTGCCTCCATGACTCTCCGTATATGATGTAGGTACAGATAGTGCTGCCTCCTTGTTTCTCCCAATATGATGCAGGTACAGATAGTGCTGCCTCCCTGTCTCTCCCTATATGATGTAGCTACATATAGTGCTGCCTCCCTGTCTCTCCCTATATGATGTAGGTACAGATAGTGCTGCCTCCATGACTCTCCCTATATGATGTAGGTACAGATAGTGCTGCCTCCCTGTCTCTCCCTATATGATGTAGGTACAGATAGTGCTGCCTCCCTGTCTCTCCCTATATGATGTAGGTACAGATAGTGCTGCCTCCCTGTCTCTCCCTATATGATGTAGCTACATATAGTGCTGCCTCCCTGTCTCTCCCTATATGATGTAGGTACAGATAGTGCTGCCTCCCTGTCTCTCCCTATATGATGTAGGTACAGATAGTGCTGCCTCCCTGTCTCTCCCTATATGATGTAGGTACAGATAGTGCTGCCTCCCTGTCTCTCCCTATATGATGTAGGTACAGATAGTGCTGCCTCCCTGTCTCTCCCTATATGATGTAGCTACAGATAGTGCTGGCTCCCTGTCTCTCCCTATATGATGTAGGTATAGATAGTGCTGCCTCCCTGTCTCTCCCTATATGATGTAGGTATAGATAGTGCTGCCTCCCTGTCTCTCCCTATATGATGTAGGTACAGATAGTGCTGACTCCCTGTCTCTCCCTATATGATGTAGGTACAGATAGTGCTGCCTCCCTGTCTCTCCCTATATGATGTAGGTACAGATAGTGCTGCCTCCCTGTCTCTCCCTATATGATGTAGCTACAGATAGTGCTGGCTCCCTGTCTCTCCCTATATGATGTAGGTATAGATAGTGCTGCCTCCCTGTCTCTCCCTATATGATGTAGCTACAGATAGTGCTGCCTCCATGACTCTCCCTATATGATGTAGGTACAGATAGTGCTGGCTCCCTGTCTCTCCCTATATGATGTAGGTACATATAGTGCTGCCTCCCTGTCTCTCCCTATATGATGTAGCTACAGATAGTGCTGCCTCCCTGACTCTCCCTATATGATGTAGGTACAGATAGTGCTGCCTCCCTGTCTCTCCCTATATGATGTAGGTACAGATAGTGCTGCCTCCCTGTCTCTCCCTATATGATGTAGGTACAGATAGTGCTGCCTCCCTGTCTCTCCCTATATGATGTAGGTACAGATAGTGCTGCCTCCCTGTCTCTCCCTATATGATGTAGGTACAGATAGTGCTGCCTCCCTGACTCTCCCTATATGATGTAGGTACAGATAGTGCTGCCTCCCTGTCTCTCCCTTTATGATGTAGGTACAGATAGTGCTGCCTCCATGACTCTCCCTATATGATGTAGGTACAGATAGGGCTGCCTCCCTGACTCTTCCTATATGATGTAGGTACAGATAGTGCTGCCTCCCTGTCTCTCCCTATATGATGTAGGTACAGATAGTGCTGCCTCCCTGACTCTTCCTATATGATGTAGGTACAGATAGTGCTGCGTCCCTGTCTCTCCCTATATGATGTAGGTATAGATAGTGCTGCCTCCCTGTCTCTCCCTATATGATGTAGGTACAGATAGTGCTGCCTCCCTGTCTCTCCCTATATGATGTAGGTACAGATAGTGCTGCCTCCCTGTCTCTCCCTATATGAGGTAGCTACAGATAGTGCTGCCTCCCTGTCTCTCCCTATATGATGTAGGTATAGATAGTGCTGCCTCCCTGTCTCTCCCTATATGATGTAGGTATAGATAGTGCTGCCTCCCTGTCTCTCCCTATATGATGTAGGTACAGATAGTGCTGCCTCCCTGTCTCTTCCTATATGATGTAGGTACAGATAGTGCTGCCTCCCTGTCTCTTCGTATATGATGTAGGTACAGATAGTGCTGCCTCCCTGTCTCTCCCTATATGATGTAGGTACAGATAGTGCTGCCTCCCTGTCTCTCCCTATATGATGCAGCTACAGATAGTGCTGCCTCCCTGTCTCTCCCTATATGATGTAGCTACAGATAGTGCTGCCTCCCTGTCTCTCCCTATATGATGTAGGTACAGATAGTGCTGCCTCCCTGTCTCTTCCTATATGATGTAGGTACAGATAGTGCTGCCTCCCTGTCTCTCCCTATATGATGTAGATACAGATAGTGCTGCCTCCCTGTCTCTCCCTATATGATGTAGGTACAGATAGTGCTGCCTCCCTGTCTCTCCCTATATGATGTAGGTACAGATAGTGCTGCCTCCATGACTCTCCCTATATGATGTAGGTACAGATAGTGCTGCCTCCTTGTCTCTCCCAATATGATGCAGGTACAGATAGTGCTGCCTCCCTGTCTCTCCCTATATGATGTAGCTACAGATAGTGCTGCCTCCCTGTCTCTCCCGATATAATGAAGCTACAGATAGTGCTGCCTCCATGACTCTCCCTATATGATGTAGGTACAGATAGTGCTGCCTCCCTGTCTCTCCCTATATGATGTAGGTACAGATAGTGCTGCCTCCATGTCTCTCCCTATATGATGTAGGTACAGATAGTGCTGCCTCCCTGTCTCTCCCTATATGATATAGGTACAGATAGTGCTGCCTCCATGACTCTCCCTATATGATGTAGGTACAGATAGTGCTGCCTCCCTGTCTCTCCCTATATGATGTAGGTACAGATAGTGCTGCCTCCCTGTCTCTCCCTATATGATGTAGCTACAGATAGTGCTGCCTCCCTGTCTCTCCCTATATGATGTAGGTACAGATAGTGCTGCCTCCATGACTCTCCTTATATGATGTAGGTACAGATAGTGCTGCCTCCCTGTCTCTCCCTATATGATGTAGGTACAGAGAGTGCTGCCTCCCTGTCTCTCCCTATATGATGTAAGTACAGATAGTGCTGCCTCCATGACTCTCCCTATATGATGCAGGTACAGATAGTGCTACCTCCCTGTCTCTCCCTATATGATATAGGTACAGATAGTGCTGCCTCCCTGTCTCTCCCTATATGATGTAGCTACAGATAGTGCTGCCTCCCTGTCTCTCCCTATATGATGTAGGTATAGATAGTGCTGCCTCCCTGTCTCTCCCTATATGATGTAGGTACAGATAGTGCTGCCTCCCTGTCCCTTCCTATATGATGTAGGTACCGATAGTGCTGCCTCCCTGTCTCTCCCTATATGATGTAGGTACAGATAGTGCTGCCTCTCTGTCTCTCCCTATATGATATAGGTACAGATAATGCTGCCTCCCTGTCTCTCCCTATATGATGTAGGTACAGATAGTGCTGCCTCCATGACTCTCCCTATATGATGTAGGTACAGATAGTGCTGCCTCCTTGTCTCTCCCAATATGATGCAGGTACAGATAGTGCTCCCTCCCTGTCTCTCCCTATATGATGTAGCTACAGATAGTGCTGCCTCCCTGTCTCTCCCTATATGATATAGGTACAGATAGTGCTGCCTCCATGACTCTCCCTATATGATGTAGGTACAGATAGTGCTGGCTCCCTGTCTCTCCCTATATGATGTAGGTACAGATAGTGCTGCCTCCCTGTCTCTCCCTATATGATGTAGGTACAGATAGTGCTGCCTCCCTGTCTCTCCCTATATGATGTAGGTACAGATAGTGCTGCCTCCCTGTCTCTTCCTATATGATGTAGGTACAGAAAGTGCTGCCTCCCTGTCTCTCCCTATATGATGTAGGTAAAGATAGTGCTGCCTCCCTGTCTCTCCCTATATGATTTAGCTACAGATAGTGCTGCCTCCCTGTCTCTCCGTATATGATGTAGGTACAGATAGTGCTGCCTCCATGACTCTCCCTATATGATGTAGGTACAGATAGTGCTGCCTCCCTGTCTCTCCCTATATGATGTAGGTACAGAGAGTGCTGCCTCCCTGTCTCTCCCTATATGATGTAGGTACAGATAGTGCTGCCTCCCTGTCTCTCCCTATATGATGTAGGTACAGATAGTGCTGCCTCCCTGACTCTCCCTATATGATGTAGCTACAAATAGTGCTGGCTCCCTGTCTCTCCCTATATGATGTAGGTACAGATAGTGCTGCCTCCCTGTCTCTCCCTATATGATGTAGGTACAGATAGTGCTGCCTCCCTGTCTCTTCCTATATGATGTAGGTACAGATAGTTCTGCCTCCCTGTCTCTCCCTGTATGATGTAGGTACATATAGTGCTGCCTCCCCGTCTCTCCCTATATGATGTAGGTACAGATAGTGCTGCCTCCCTGTCTCTCCCTATATGATGTAGGTACAGATTGTGCTGCCTCCATGACTCTCCGTATATGATGTAGGTACAGATAGTGCTGCCTCCTTGTTTCTCCCAATATGATGCAGGTACAGATAGTGCTGCCTCCCTGTCTCTCCCTATATGATGTAGCTACATATAGTGCTGCCTCCCTGTCTCTCCCTATATGATGTAGGTACAGATAGTGCTGCCTCCATGACTCTCCCTATATGATGTAGGTACAGATAGTGCTGCCTCCCTGTCTCTCCCTATATGATGTAGGTACAGATAGTGCTGCCTCCCTGTCTCTCCCTATATGATGTAGGTACAGATAGTGCTGCCTCCCTGTCTCTCCCTATATGATGTAGCTACATATAGTGCTGCCTCCCTGTCTCTCCCTATATGATGTAGGTACAGATAGTGCTGCCTCCCTGTCTCTCCCTATATGATGTAGGTACAGATAGTGCTGCCTCCCTGTCTCTCCCTATATGATGTAGGTACAGATAGTGCTGCCTCCCTGTCTCTCCCTATATGATGTAGGTACAGATAGTGCTGCCTCCCTGTCTCTCCCTATATGATGTAGCTACAGATAGTGCTGGCTCCCTGTCTCTCCCTATATGATGTAGGTATAGATAGTGCTGCCTCCCTGTCTCTCCCTATATGATGTAGGTATAGATAGTGCTGCCTCCCTGTCTCTCCCTATATGATGTAGGTACAGATAGTGCTGACTCCCTGTCTCTCCCTATATGATGTAGGTACAGATAGTGCTGCCTCCCTGTCTCTCCCTATATGATGTAGGTACAGATAGTGCTGCCTCCCTGTCTCTCCCTATATGATGTAGCTACAGATAGTGCTGGCTCCCTGTCTCTCCCTATATGATGTAGGTATAGATAGTGCTGCCTCCCTGTCTCTCCCTATATGATGTAGCTACAGATAGTGCTGCCTCCATGACTCTCCCTATATGATGTAGGTACAGATAGTGCTGGCTCCCTGTCTCTCCCTATATGATGTAGGTACATATAGTGCTGCCTCCCTGTCTCTCCCTATATGATGTAGCTACATATAGTGCTGCCTCCCTGACTCTCCCTATATGATGTAGGTACAGATAGTGCTGCCTCCCTGTCTCTCCCTATATGATGTAGGTACAGATAGTGCTGCCTCCCTGTCTCTCCCTATATGATGTAGGTACAGATAGTGCTGCCTCCCTGTCTCTCCCTATATGATGTAGGTACAGATAGTGCTGCCTCCCTGTCTCTCCCTATATGATGTAGGTACAGATAGTGCTGCCTCCCTGACTCTCCCTATATGATGTAGGTACAGATAGTGCTGCCTCCCTGTCTCTCCCTTTATGATGTAGGTACAGATAGTGCTGCCTCCATGACTCTCCCTATATGATGTAGGTACAGATAGGGCTGCCTCCCTGACTCTTCCTATATGATGTAGGTACAGATAGTGCTGCCTCCCTGTCTCTCCCTATATGATGTAGGTACAGATAGTGCTGCCTCCCTGACTCTTCCTATATGATGTAGGTACAGATAGTGCTGCGTCCCTGTCTCTCCCTATATGATGTAGGTATAGATAGTGCTGCCTCCCTGTCTCTCCCTATATGATGTAGGTACAGATAGTGCTGCCTCCCTGTCTCTCCCTATATGATGTAGGTACAGATAGTGCTGCCTCCCTGTCTCTCCCTATATGAGGTAGCTACAGATAGTGCTGCCTCCCTGTCTCTCCCTATATGATGTAGGTATAGATAGTGCTGCCTCCCTGTCTCTCCCTATATGATGTAGGTATAGATAGTGCTGCCTCCCTGTCTCTCCCTATATGATGTAGGTACAGATAGTGCTGCCTCCCTGTCTCTTCCTATATGATGTAGGTACAGATAGTGCTGCCTCCCTGTCTCTTCGTATATGATGTAGGTACAGATAGTGCTGCCTCCCTGTCTCTCCCTATATGATGTAGGTACAGATAGTGCTGCCTCCCTGTCTCTCCCTATATGATGCAGCTACAGATAGTGCTGCCTCCCTGTCTCTCCCTATATGATGTAGCTACAGATAGTGCTGCCTCCCTGTCTCTCCCTATATGATGTAGGTACAGATAGTGCTGCCTCCCTGTCTCTTCCTATATGATGTAGGTACAGATAGTGCTGCCTCCCTGTCTCTCCCTATATGATGTAGATACAGATAGTGCTGCCTCCCTGTCTCTCCCTATATGATGTAGGTACAGATAGTGCTGCCTCCCTGTCTCTCCCTATATGATGTAGGTACAGATAGTGCTGCCTCCATGACTCTCCCTATATGATGTAGGTACAGATAGTGCTGCCTCCTTGTCTCTCCCAATATGATGCAGGTACAGATAGTGCTGCCTCCCTGTCTCTCCCTATATGATGTAGCTACAGATAGTGCTGCCTCCCTGTCTCTCCCGATATAATGAAGCTACAGATAGTGCTGCCTCCATGACTCTCCCTATATGATGTAGGTACAGATAGTGCTGCCTCCCTGTCTCTCCCTATATGATGTAGGTACAGATAGTGCTGCCTCCCTGTCTCTCCCTATATGATGTAGGTAAAGATAGTGCTGCCTCCCTGTCTCTCCCTATATGATGTAGGTACAGATAGTGCTGCCTCCATGACTCTCCCTATATGATGTAGGTACAGATAGTGCTGCCTCCCTGTCTCTCCCTATATGATGTAGGTACAGAGAGTGCTGCCTCCCTGTCTCTCCCTATATGATGTAAGTACAGATAGTGCTGCCTCCATGACTCTCCCTATATGATGTAGGTACAGATAGTGCTGCCTCCCTGACTCTCCCTATATGATGTAGGTACAGATAGTGCTGCCTCCCTGTCTCTCCCTATATGATGTAGGTACAGATAGTGCTGCCTCCCTGTCTCTTCCTATATGATGTAGGTACAGAAAGTGCTGCCTCCCTGTCTCTCCCTATATGATGTAGGTAAAGATAGTGCTGCCTCCCTGTCTCTCCCTATATGATTTAGCTACAGATAGTGCTGCCTCCCTGTCTCTCCGTATATGATGTAGGTACAGATAGTGCTGCCTCCATGACTCTCCCTATATGATGTAGGTACAGATAGTGCTGCCTCCCTGTCTCTCCCTATATGATGTAGGTACAGAGAGTGCTGCCTCCCTGTCTCTCCCTATATGATGTAGGTACAGATAGTGCTGCCTCCCTGTCTCTCCCTATATGATGTAGGTACAGATAGTGCTGCCTCCCTGACTCTCCCTATATGATGTAGCTACAAATAGTGCTGGCTCCCTGTCTCTCCCTATATGATGTAGGTACAGATAGTGCTGCCTCCCTGTCTCTCCCTATATGATGTAGGTACAGATAGTGCTGCCTCCCTGTCTCTTCCTATATGATGTAGGTACAGATAGTTCTGCCTCCCTGTCTCTCCCTGTATGATGTAGGTACATATAGTGCTGCCTCCCCGTCTCTCCCTATATGATGTAGGTACAGATAGTGCTGCCTCCCTGTCTCTCCCTATATGATGTAGGTACAGATTGTGCTGCCTCCATGACTCTCCGTATATGATGTAGGTACAGATAGTGCTGCCTCCTTGTTTCTCCCAATATGATGCAGGTACAGATAGTGCTGCCTCCCTGTCTCTCCCTATATGATGTAGCTACATATAGTGCTGCCTCCCTGTCTCTCCCTATATGATGTAGGTACAGATAGTGCTGCCTCCATGACTCTCCCTATATGATGTAGGTACAGATAGTGCTGCCTCCCTGTCTCTCCCTATATGATGTAGGTACAGATAGTGCTGCCTCCCTGTCTCTCCCTATATGATGTAGGTACAGATAGTGCTGCCTCCCTGTCTCTCCCTATATGATGTAGCTACATATAGTGCTGCCTCCCTGTCTCTCCCTATATGATGTAGGTACAGATAGTGCTGCCTCCCTGTCTCTCCCTATATGATGTAGGTACAGATAGTGCTGCCTCCCTGTCTCTCCCTATATGATGTAGGTACAGATAGTGCTGCCTCCCTGTCTCTCCCTATATGATGTAGGTACAGATAGTGCTGCCTCCCTGTCTCTCCCTATATGATGTAGCTACAGATAGTGCTGGCTCCCTGTCTCTCCCTATATGATGTAGGTATAGATAGTGCTGCCTCCCTGTCTCTCCCTATATGATGTAGGTATAGATAGTGCTGCCTCCCTGTCTCTCCCTATATGATGTAGGTACAGATAGTGCTGACTCCCTGTCTCTCCCTATATGATGTAGGTACAGATAGTGCTGCCTCCCTGTCTCTCCCTATATGATGTAGGTACAGATAGTGCTGCCTCCCTGTCTCTCCCTATATGATGTAGCTACAGATAGTGCTGGCTCCCTGTCTCTCCCTATATGATGTAGGTATAGATAGTGCTGCCTCCCTGTCTCTCCCTATATGATGTAGCTACAGATAGTGCTGCCTCCATGACTCTCCCTATATGATGTAGGTACAGATAGTGCTGGCTCCCTGTCTCTCCCTATATGATGTAGGTACATATAGTGCTGCCTCCCTGTCTCTCCCTATATGATGTAGCTACATATAGTGCTGCCTCCCTGACTCTCCCTATATGATGTAGGTACAGATAGTGCTGCCTCCCTGTCTCTCCCTATATGATGTAGGTACAGATAGTGCTGCCTCCCTGTCTCTCCCTATATGATGTAGGTACAGATAGTGCTGCCTCCCTGTCTCTCCCTATATGATGTAGGTACAGATAGTGCTGCCTCCCTGTCTCTCCCTATATGATGTAGGTACAGATAGTGCTGCCTCCCTGACTCTCCCTATATGATGTAGGTACAGATAGTGCTGCCTCCCTGTCTCTCCCTTTATGATGTAGGTACAGATAGTGCTGCCTCCATGACTCTCCCTATATGATGTAGGTACAGATAGGGCTGCCTCCCTGACTCTTCCTATATGATGTAGGTACAGATAGTGCTGCCTCCCTGTCTCTCCCTATATGATGTAGGTACAGAAAGTGCTGCCTCCCTGACTCTTCCTATATGATGTAGGTACAGATAGTGCTGCGTCCCTGTCTCTCCCTATATGATGTAGGTATAGATAGTGCTGCCTCCCTGTCTCTCCCTATATGATGTAGGTACAGATAGTGCTGCCTCCCTGTCTCTCCCTATATGATGTAGGTACAGATAGTGCTGCCTCCCTGTCTCTCCCTATATGAGGTAGCTACAGATAGTGCTGCCTCCCTGTCTCTCCCTATATGATGTAGGTATAGATAGTGCTGCCTCCCTGTCTCTCCCTATATGATGTAGGTATAGATAGTGCTGCCTCCCTGTCTCTCCCTATATGATGTAGGTACAGATAGTGCTGCCTCCCTGTCTCTTCCTATATGATGTAGGTACAGATAGTGCTGCCTCCCTGTCTCTTCGTATATGATGTAGGTACAGATAGTGCTGCCTCCCTGTCTCTCCCTATATGATGTAGGTACAGATAGTGCTGCCTCCCTGTCTCTCCCTATATGATGCAGCTACAGATAGTGCTGCCTCCCTGTCTCTCCCTATATGATGTAGCTACAGATAGTGCTGCCTCCCTGTCTCTCCCTATATGATGTAGGTACAGATAGTGCTGCCTCCCTGTCTCTTCCTATATGATGTAGGTACAGATAGTGCTGCCTCCCTGTCTCTCCCTATATGATGTAGATACAGATAGTGCTGCCTCCCTGTCTCTCCCTATATGATGTAGGTACAGATAGTGCTGCCTCCCTGTCTCTCCCTATATGATGTAGGTACAGATAGTGCTGCCTCCATGACTCTCCCTATATGATGTAGGTACAGATAGTGCTGCCTCCTTGTCTCTCCCAATATGATGCAGGTACAGATAGTGCTGCCTCCCTGTCTCTCCCTATATGATGTAGCTACAGATAGTGCTGCCTCCCTGTCTCTCCCGATATAATAAAGCTACAGATAGTGCTGCCTCCATGACTCTCCCTATATGATGTAGGTACAGATAGTGCTGCCTCCCTGTCTCTCCCTATATGATGTAGGTACAGATAGTGCTGCCTCCATGTCTCTCCCTATATGATGTAGGTACAGATAGTGCTGCCTCCCTGTCTCTCCCTATATGATATAGGTACAGATAGTGCTGCCTCCATGACTCTCCCTATATGATGTAGGTACAGATAGTGCTGCCTCCCTGTCTCTCCCTATATGATGTAGGTAAAGATAGTGCTGCCTCCCTGTCTCTCCCTATATGATGTAGCTACAGATAGTGCTGCCTCCCTGTCTCTCCCTATATGATGTAGGTACAGATAGTGCTGCCTCCATGACTCTCCCTATATGATGTAGGTACAGATAGTGCTGCCTCCCTGTCTCTCCCTATATGATGTAGGTACAGAGAGTGCTGCCTCCCTGTCTCTCCCTATATGATGTAAGTACAGATAGTGCTGCCTCCATGACTCTCCCTATATGATGTAGGTACAGATAGTGCTGCCTCCCTGACTCTCCCTATATGATGTAGCTACAGATAGTGCTGGCTCCCTGTCTCTCCCTATATGATGTAGCTACAGATAGTGCTGCCTCCATGACTCTCCCTATATGATGTAGTTACAGATAGTGCTGCCTCCTTGTCTCTCCCTATATGATGCAGGTACAGATAGTGCTACCTCCCTGTCTCTCCCTATATGATATAGGTACAGATAGTGCTGCCTCCCTGTCTCTCCCTATATGATGTAGCTACAGATAGTGCTGCCTCCCTGTCTCTCCCTATATGATGTAGGTATAGATAGTGCTGCCTCCCTGTCTCTCCCTATATGATGTAGGTACAGATAGTGCTGCCTCCCTGTCTCTTCCTATATGATGTAGGTACAGATAGTGCTGCCTCCCTGTCTCTCCCTATATGATGTAGGTACAGATAGTGCTGCCTCTCTGTCTCTCCCTATATGATATAGGTACAGATAATGCTGCCTCCCTGTCTCTCCCTATATGATGTAGGTACAGATAGTGCTGCCTCCATGACTCTCCCTATATGATGTAGGTACAGATAGTGCTGCCTCCCTGTCTCTCCCTATATGATGTAGGTACAGATAGTGCTGCCTCCCTGTCTCTCCCTATATGATGTAGGTACAGATAGTGCTGCCTCCCTGTCTCTTCCTATATGATGTAGGTACAGAAAGTGCTGCCTCCCTGTCTCTCCCTATATGATGTAGGTAAAGATAGTGCTGCCTCCCTGTCTCTCCCTATATGATTTAGCTACAGATAGTGCTGCCTCCCTGTCTCTCCGTATATGATGTAGGTACAGATAGTGCTGCCTCCATGACTCTCCCTATATGATGGAGGTACAGATAGTGCTGCCTCCCTGTCTCTCCCTATATGATGTAGGTACAGAGAGTGCTGCCTCCCTGTCTCTCCCTATATGATGTAGGTACAGATAGTGCTGCCTCCCTGTCTCTCCCTATATGATGTAGGTACAGATAGTGCTGCCTCCCTGACTCTCCCTATATGATGTAGCTACAAATAGTGCTGGCTCCCTGTCTCTCCCTATATGATGTAGGTACAGATAGTGCTGCCTCCCTGTCTCTCCCTATATGATGTAGGTACAGATAGTGCTGCCTCCCTGTCTCTTCCTATATGATGTAGGTACAGATAGTTCTGCCTCCCTGTCTCTCCCTGTATGATGTAGGTACATATAGTGCTGCCTCCCCGTCTCTCCCTATATGATGTAGGTACAGATAGTGCTGCCTCCCTGTCTCTCCCTATATGATGTAGGTACAGATTGTGCTGCCTCCATGACTCTCCGTATATGATGTAGGTACAGATAGTGCTGCCTCCTTGTTTCTCCCAATATGATGCAGGTACAGATAGTGCTGCCTCCCTGTCTCTCCCTATATGATGTAGCTACATATAGTGCTGCCTCCCTGTCTCTCCCTATATGATGTAGGTACAGATAGTGCTGCCTCCATGACTCTCCCTATATGATGTAGGTACAGATAGTGCTGCCTCCCTGTCTCTCCCTATATGATGTAGGTACAGATAGTGCTGCCTCCCTGTCTCTCCCTATATGATGTAGGTACAGATAGTGCTGCCTCCCTGTCTCTCCCTATATGATGTAGCTACATATAGTGCTGCCTCCCTGTCTCTCCCTATATGATGTAGGTACAGATAGTGCTGCCTCCCTGTCTCTCCCTATATGATGTAGGTACAGATAGTGCTGCCTCCCTGTCTCTCCCTATATGATGTAGGTACAGATAGTGCTGCCTCCCTGTCTCTCCCTATATGATGTAGGTACAGATAGTGCTGCCTCCCTGTCTCTCCCTATATGATGTAGCTACAGATAGTGCTGGCTCCCTGTCTCTCCCTATATGATGTAGGTATAGATAGTGCTGCCTCCCTGTCTCTCCCTATATGATGTAGGTATAGATAGTGCTGCCTCCCTGTCTCTCCCTATATGATGAAGGTACAGATAGTGCTGACTCCCTGTCTCTCCCTATATGATGTAGGTACAGATAGTGCTGCCTCCCTGTCTCTCCCTATATGATGTAGGTACAGATAGTGCTGCCTCCCTGTCTCTCCCTATATGATGTAGCTACAGATAGTGCTGGCTCCCTGTCTCTCCCTATATGATGTAGGTATAGATAGTGCTGCCTCCCTGTCTCTCCCTATATGATGTAGCTACAGATAGTGCTGCCTCCATGACTCTCCCTATATGATGTAGGTACAGATAGTGCTGGCTCCCTGTCTCTCCCTATATGATGTAGGTACATATAGTGCTGCCTCCCTGTCTCTCCCTATATGATGTAGCTACAGATAGTGCTGCCTCCATGACTCTCCCTATATGATGTAGGTACAGATAGTGCTGCCTCCCTGTCTCTCCCTATATGATGTAGGTACAGATAGTGCTGCCTCCCTGTCTCTCCCTATATGATGTAGGTACAGATAGTGCTGCCTCCCTGTCTCTCCCTATATGATGTAGGTACAGATAGTGCTGCCTCCCTGTCTCTCCCTATATGATGTAGGTACAGATAGTGCTGCCTCCCTGACTCTCCCTATATGATGTAGGTACAGATAGTGCTGCCTCCCTGTCTCTCCCTTTATGATGTAGGTACAGATAGTGCTGCCTCCATGACTCTCCCTATATGATGTAGGTACAGATAGGGCTGCCTCCCTGACTCTTCCTATATGATGTAGGTACAGATAGTGCTGCCTCCCTGTCTCTCCCTATATGATGTAGGTACAGATAGTGCTGCCTCCCTGACTCTTCCTATATGATGTAGGTACAGATAGTGCTGCGTCCCTGTCTCTCCCTATATGATGTAGGTATAGATAGTGCTGCCTCCCTGTCTCTCCCTATATGATGTAGGTACAGATAGTGCTGCCTCCCTGTCTCTCCCTATATGATGTAGGTACAGATAGTGCTGCCTCCCTGTCTCTCCCTATATGAGGTAGCTACAGATAGTGCTGCCTCCCTGTCTCTCCCTATATGATGTAGGTATAGATAGTGCTGCCTCCCTGTCTCTCCCTATATGATGTAGGTATAGATAGTGCTGCCTCCCTGTCTCTCCCTATATGATGTAGGTACAGATAGTGCTGCCTCCCTGTCTCTCCCTATATGATGTAGGTACAGATAGTGCTGCCTCCCTGTCTCTCCCTATATGATGTAGCTACAGATAGTGCTGGCTCCCTGTCTCTCCCTATATGATGTAGGTATAGATAGTGCTGCCTCCCTGTCTCTCCCTATATGATGTAGCTACAGATAGTGCTGCCTCCATGACTCTCCCTATATGATGTAGGTACAGATAGTGCTGGCTCCCTGTCTCTCCCTATATGATGTAGGTACATATAGTGCTGCCTCCCTGTCTCTCCCTATATGATGTAGCTACATATAGTGCTGCCTCCCTGACTCTCCCTATATGATGTAGGTACAGATAGTGCTGCCTCCCTGTCTCTCCCTATATGATGTAGGTACAGATAGTGCTGCCTCCCTGTCTCTCCCTATATGATGTAGGTACAGATAGTGCTGCCTCCCTGTCTCTCCCTATATGATGTAGGTACAGATAGTGCTGCCTCCCTGTCTCTCCCTATATGATGTAGGTACAGATAGTGCTGCCTCCCTGACTCTCCCTATATGATGTAGGTACAGATAGTGCTGCCTCCCTGTCTCTCCCTTTATGATGTAGGTACAGATAGTGCTGCCTCCATGACTCTCCCTATATGATGTAGGTACAGATAGGGCTGCCTCCCTGACTCTTCCTATATGATGTAGGTACAGATAGTGCTGCCTCCCTGTCTCTCCCTATATGATGTAGGTACAGAAAGTGCTGCCTCCCTGACTCTTCCTATATGATGTAGGTACAGATAGTGCTGCGTCCCTGTCTCTCCCTATATGATGTAGGTATAGATAGTGCTGCCTCCCTGTCTCTCCCTATATGATGTAGGTACAGATAGTGCTGCCTCCCTGTCTCTCCCTATATGATGTAGGTACAGATAGTGCTGCCTCCCTGTCTCTCCCTATATGAGGTAGCTACAGATAGTGCTGCCTCCCTGTCTCTCCCTATATGATGTAGGTATAGATAGTGCTGCCTCCCTGTCTCTCCCTATATGATGTAGGTATAGATAGTGCTGCCTCCCTGTCTCTCCCTATATGATGTAGGTACAGATAGTGCTGCCTCCCTGTCTCTTCCTATATGATGTAGGTACAGATAGTGCTGCCTCCCTGTCTCTTCGTATATGATGTAGGTACAGATAGTGCTGCCTCCCTGTCTCTCCCTATATGATGTAGGTACAGATAGTGCTGCCTCCCTGTCTCTCCCTATATGATGCAGCTACAGATAGTGCTGCCTCCCTGTCTCTCCCTATATGATGTAGCTACAGATAGTGCTGCCTCCCTGTCTCTCCCTATATGATGTAGGTACAGATAGTGCTGCCTCCCTGTCTCTTCCTATATGATGTAGGTACAGATAGTGCTGCCTCCCTGTCTCTCCCTATATGATGTAGATACAGATAGTGCTGCCTCCCTGTCTCTCCCTATATGATGTAGGTACAGATAGTGCTGCCTCCCTGTCTCTCCCTATATGATGTAGGTACAGATAGTGCTGCCTCCATGACTCTCCCTATATGATGTAGGTACAGATAGTGCTGCCTCCTTGTCTCTCCCAATATGATGCAGGTACAGATAGTGCTGCCTCCCTGTCTCTCCCTATATGATGTAGCTACAGATAGTGCTGCCTCCCTGTCTCTCCCGATATAATAAAGCTACAGATAGTGCTGCCTCCATGACTCTCCCTATATGATGTAGGTACAGATAGTGCTGCCTCCCTGTCTCTCCCTATATGATGTAGGTACAGATAGTGCTGCCTCCATGTCTCTCCCTATATGATGTAGGTACAGATAGTGCTGCCTCCCTGTCTCTCCCTATATGATATAGGTACAGATAGTGCTGCCTCCATGACTCTCCCTATATGATGTAGGTACAGATAGTGCTGCCTCCCTGTCTCTCCCTATATGATGTAGGTAAAGATAGTGCTGCCTCCCTGTCTCTCCCTATATGATGTAGCTACAGATAGTGCTGCCTCCCTGTCTCTCCCTATATGATGTAGGTACAGATAGTGCTGCCTCCATGACTCTCCCTATATGATGTAGGTACAGATAGTGCTGCCTCCCTGTCTCTCCCTATATGATGTAGGTACAGAGAGTGCTGCCTCCCTGTCTCTCCCTATATGATGTAAGTACAGATAGTGCTGCCTCCATGACTCTCCCTATATGATGTAGGTACAGATAGTGCTGCCTCCCTGACTCTCCCTATATGATGTAGCTACAGATAGTGCTGGCTCCCTGTCTCTCCCTATATGATGTAGCTACAGATAGTGCTGCCTCCATGACTCTCCCTATATGATGTAGTTACAGATAGTGCTGCCTCCTTGTCTCTCCCTATATGATGCAGGTACAGATAGTGCTACCTCCCTGTCTCTCCCTATATGATATAGGTACAGATAGTGCTGCCTCCCTGTCTCTCCCTATATGATGTAGCTACAGATAGTGCTGCCTCCCTGTCTCTCCCTATATGATGTAGGTATAGATAGTGCTGCCTCCCTGTCTCTCCCTATATGATGTAGGTACAGATAGTGCTGCCTCCCTGTCTCTTCCTATATGATGTAGGTACAGATAGTGCTGCCTCCCTGTCTCTCCCTATATGATGTAGGTACAGATAGTGCTGCCTCTCTGTCTCTCCCTATATGATATAGGTACAGATAATGCTGCCTCCCTGTCTCTCCCTATATGATGTAGGTACAGATAGTGCTGCCTCCATGACTCTCCCTATATGATGTAGGTACAGATAGTGCTGCCTCCCTGTCTCTCCCTATATGATGTAGGTACAGATAGTGCTGCCTCCCTGTCTCTCCCTATATGATGTAGGTACAGATAGTGCTGCCTCCCTGTCTCTTCCTATATGATGTAGGTACAGAAAGTGCTGCCTCCCTGTCTCTCCCTATATGATGTAGGTAAAGATAGTGCTGCCTCCCTGTCTCTCCCTATATGATTTAGCTACAGATAGTGCTGCCTCCCTGTCTCTCCGTATATGATGTAGGTACAGATAGTGCTGCCTCCATGACTCTCCCTATATGATGTAGGTACAGATAGTGCTGCCTCCCTGTCTCTCCCTATATGATGTAGGTACAGAGAGTGCTGCCTCCCTGTCTCTCCCTATATGATGTAGGTACAGATAGTGCTGCCTCCCTGTCTCTCCCTATATGATGTAGGTACAGATAGTGCTGCCTCCCTGACTCTCCCTATATGATGTAGCTACAAATAGTGCTGGCTCCCTGTCTCTCCCTATATGATGTAGGTACAGATAGTGCTGCCTCCCTGTCTCTCCCTATATGATGTAGGTACAGATAGTGCTGCCTCCCTGTCTCTTCCTATATGATGTAGGTACAGATAGTTCTGCCTCCCTGTCTCTCCCTGTATGATGTAGGTACATATAGTGCTGCCTCCCCGTCTCTCCCTATATGATGTAGGTACAGATAGTGCTGCCTCCCTGTCTCTCCCTATATGATGTAGGTACAGATTGTGCTGCCTCCATGACTCTCCGTATATGATGTAGGTACAGATAGTGCTGCCTCCTTGTTTCTCCCAATATGATGCAGGTACAGATAGTGCTGCCTCCCTGTCTCTCCCTATATGATGTAGCTACATATAGTGCTGCCTCCCTGTCTCTCCCTATATGATGTAGGTACAGATAGTGCTGCCTCCATGACTCTCCCTATATGATGTAGGTACAGATAGTGCTGCCTCCCTGTCTCTCCCTATATGATGTAGGTACAGATAGTGCTGCCTCCCTGTCTCTCCCTATATGATGTAGGTACAGATAGTGCTGCCTCCCTGTCTCTCCCTATATGATGTAGCTACATATAGTGCTGCCTCCCTGTCTCTCCCTATATGATGTAGGTACAGATAGTGCTGCCTCCCTGTCTCTCCCTATATGATGTAGGTACAGATAGTGCTGCCTCCCTGTCTCTCCCTATATGATGTAGGTACAGATAGTGCTGCCTCCCTGTCTCTCCCTATATGATGTAGGTACAGATAGTGCTGCCTCCCTGTCTCTCCCTATATGATGTAGCTACAGATAGTGCTGGCTCCCTGTCTCTCCCTATATGATGTAGGTATAGATAGTGCTGCCTCCCTGTCTCTCCCTATATGATGTAGGTATAGATAGTGCTGCCTCCCTGTCTCTCCCTATATGATGTAGGTACAGATAGTGCTGACTCCCTGTCTCTCCCTATATGATGTAGGTACAGATAGTGCTGCCTCCCTGTCTCTCCCTATATGATGTAGGTACAGATAGTGCTGCCTCCCTGTCTCTCCCTATATGATGTAGCTACAGATAGTGCTGGCTCCCTGTCTCTCCCTATATGATGTAGGTATAGATAGTGCTGCCTCCCTGTCTCTCCCTATATGATGTAGCTACAGATAGTGCTGCCTCCATGACTCTCCCTATATGATGTAGGTACAGATAGTGCTGGCTCCCTGTCTCTCCCTATATGATGTAGGTACATATAGTGCTGCCTCCCTGTCTCTCCCTATATGATGTAGCTACAGATAGTGCTGCCTCCATGACTCTCCCTATATGATGTAGGTACAGATAGTGCTGCCTCCCTGTCTCTCCCTATATGATGTAGGTACAGATAGTGCTGCCTCCCTGTCTCTCCCTATATGATGTAGGTACAGATAGTGCTGCCTCCCTGTCTCTCCCTATATGATGTAGGTACAGATAGTGCTGCCTCCCTGTCTCTCCCTATATGATGTAGGTACAGATAGTGCTGCCTCCCTGACTCTCCCTATATGATGTAGGTACAGATAGTGCTGCCTCCCTGTCTCTCCCTTTATGATGTAGGTACAGATAGTGCTGCCTCCATGACTCTCCCTATATGATGTAGGTACAGATAGGGCTGCCTCCCTGACTCTTCCTATATGATGTAGGTACAGATAGTGCTGCCTCCCTGTCTCTCCCTATATGATGTAGGTACAGATAGTGCTGCCTCCCTGACTCTTCCTATATGATGTAGGTACAGATAGTGCTGCGTCCCTGTCTCTCCCTATATGATGTAGGTATAGATAGTGCTGCCTCCCTGTCTCTCCCTATATGATGTAGGTACAGATAGTGCTGCCTCCCTGTCTCTCCCTATATGATGTAGGTACAGATAGTGCTGCCTCCCTGTCTCTCCCTATATGAGGTAGCTACAGATAGTGCTGCCTCCCTGTCTCTCCCTATATGATGTAGGTATAGATAGTGCTGCCTCCCTGTCTCTCCCTATATGATGTAGGTATAGATAGTGCTGCCTCCCTGTCTCTCCCTATATGATGTAGGTACAGATAGTGCTGCCTCCCTGTCTCTTCCTATATGATGTAGGTACAGATAGTGCTGCCTCCCTGTCTCTTCGTATATGATGTAGGTACAGATAGTGCTGCCTCCCTGTCTCTCCCTATATGATGTAGGTACAGATAGTGCTGCCTCCCTGTCTCTCCCTATATGATGCAGCTACAGATAGTGCTGCCTCCCTGTCTCTCCCTATATGATGTAGCTACAGATAGTGCTGCCTCCCTGTCTCTCCCTATATGATGTAGGTACAGATAGTGCTGCCTCCCTGTCTCTTCCTATATGATGTAGGTACAGATAGTGCTGCCTCCCTGTCTCTCCCTATATGATGTAGATACAGATAGTGCTGCCTCCCTGTCTCTCCCTATATGATGTAGGTACAGATAGTGCTGCCTCCCTGTCTCTCCCTATATGATGTAGGTACAGATAGTGCTGCCTCCATGACTCTCCCTATATGATGTAGGTACAGATAGTGCTGCCTCCTTGTCTCTCCCAATATGATGCAGGTACAGATAGTGCTGCCTCCCTGTCTCTCCCTATATGATGTAGCTACAGATAGTGCTGCCTCCCTGTCTCTCCCGATATAATGAAGCTACAGATAGTGCTGCCTCCATGACTCTCCCTATATGATGTAGGTACAGATAGTGCTGCCTCCCTGTCTCTCCCTATATGATGTAGGTACAGATAGTGCTGCCTCCATGTCTCTCCCTATATGATGTAGGTACAGATAGTGCTGCCTCCCTGTCTCTCCCTATATGATATAGGTACAGATAGTGCTGCCTCCATGACTCTCCCTATATGATGTAGGTACAGATAGTGCTGCCTCCCTGTCTCTCCCTATATGATGTAGGTAAAGATAGTGCTGCCTCCCTGTCTCTCCCTATATGATGTAGCTACAGATAGTGCTGCCTCCCTGTCTCTCCCTATATGATGTAGGTACAGATAGTGCTGCCTCCATGACTCTCCCTATATGATGTAGGTACAGATAGTGCTGCCTCCCTGTCTCTCCCTATATGATGTAGGTACAGAGAGTGCTGCCTCCCTGTCTCTCCCTATATGATGTAAGTACAGATAGTGCTGCCTCCATGACTCTCCCTATATGATGTAGGTACAGATAGTGCTGCCTCCCTGACTCTCCCTATATGATGTAGCTACAGATAGTGCTGGCTCCCTGTCTCTCCCTATATGATGTAGCTACAGATAGTGCTGCCTCCATGACTCTCCCTATATGATGTAGTTACAGATAGTGCTGCCTCCTTGTCTCTCCCTATATGATGCAGGTACAGATAGTGCTACCTCCCTGTCTCTCCCTATATGATATAGGTACAGATAGTGCTGCCTCCCTGTCTCTCCCTATATGATGTAGCTACAGATAGTGCTGCCTCCCTGTCTCTCCCTATATGATGTAGGTATAGATAGTGCTGCCTCCCTGTCTCTCCCTATATGATGTAGGTACAGATAGTGCTGCCTCCCTGTCTCTTCCTATATGATGTAGGTACAGATAGTGCTGCCTCCCTGTCTCTCCCTATATGATGTAGGTACAGATAGTGCTGCCTCTCTGTCTCTCCCTATATGATATAGGTACAGATAATGCTGCCTCCCTGTCTCTCCCTATATGATGTAGGTACAGATAGTGCTGCCTCCATGACTCTCCCTATATGATGTAGGTACAGATAGTGCTGCCTCCTTGTCTCTCCCAATATGATGCAGGTACAGATAGTGCTCCCTCCCTGTCTCTCCCTATATGATGTAGCTACAGATAGTGCTGCCTCCCTGTCTCTCCCTATATGATATAGGTACAGATAGTGCTGCCTCCATGACTCTCCCTATATGATGTAGGTACAGATAGTGCTGCCTCCCTGTCTCTCCCTATATGATGTAGGTAAAGATAGTGCTGCCTCCCTGTCTCTCCCTATATGATGTAGCTACAGATAGTGCTGCCTCCCTGTCTCTCCCTATATGATGTAGGCACAGATAGTGCTGCCTCCATGACTCTCCCTATATGATGTAGGTACAGATAGTGCTGGCTCCCTGTCTCTCCCTATATGATGTAGGTACAGATAGTGCTGCCTCCCTGTCTCTCCCTATATGATGTAGGTACAGATAGTGCTGCCTCCCTGTCTCTCCCTATATGATGTAGGTACAGATAGTGCTGCCTCCCTGTCTCTTCCTATATGATGTAGGTACAGAAAGTGCTGCCTCCCTGTCTCTCCCTATATGATGTAGGTAAAGATAGTGCTGCCTCCCTGTCTCTCCCTATATGATTTAGCTACAGATAGTGCTGCCTCCCTGTCTCTCCGTATATGATGTAGGTACAGATAGTGCTGCCTCCATGACTCTCCCTATATGATGTAGGTACAGATAGTGCTGCCTCCCTGTCTCTCCCTATATGATGTAGGTACAGAGAGTGCTGCCTCCCTGTCTCTCCCTATATGATGTAGGTACAGATAGTGCTGCCTCCCTGTCTCTCCCTATATGATGTAGGTACAGATAGTGCTGCCTCCCTGACTCTCCCTATATGATGTAGGTACAGATAGTGCTGCCTCCCTGTCTCTCCCTGTATGATGTAGGTACATATAGTGCTGCCTCCCCGTCTCTCCCTATATGATGTAGGTACAGATAGTGCTGCCTCCCTGTCTCTCCCTATATGATGTAGGTACAGATTGTGCTGCCTCCATGACTCTCCGTATATGATGTAGGTACAGATAGTGCTGCCTCCTTGTTTCTCCCAATATGATGCAGGTACAGATAGTGCTGCCTCCCTGTCTCTCCCTATATGATGTAGCTACATATAGTGCTGCCTCCCTGTCTCTCCCTATATGATGTAGGTACAGATAGTGCTGCCTCCCTGTCTCTCCCTATATGATGTAGGTAGAGATAGTGTTGCCTCCCTGTCTCTTCCTATATGATGTAGGTACAGATAGTGCTGCCTCCCTGTCTCTCCCTGTATGATGTAGGTACATATAGTGCTGCCTCCCCGTCTCTCCCTATATGATGTAGGTACAGATAGTGCTGCCTCCCTGTCTCTCCCTATATGATGTAGGTACAGATTGTGCTGCCTCCATGACTCTCCGTATATGATGTAGGTACAGATAGTGCTGCCTGCTTGTTTCTCCCAATATGATGCAGGTACAGATAGTGCTGCCTCCCTGTCTCTCCCTATATGATGTAGCTACATATAGTGCTGCCTCCCTGTCTCTCCCTATATGATGTAGGTACAGATAGTGCTGCCTCCATGACTCTCCCTATATGATGTAGGTACAGATAGTGCTGCCTCCCTGTCTCTCCCTATATGATGTAGGTACAGATAGTGCTGCCTCCCTGTCTCTCCCTATATGATGTAGGTACAGAGAGTGCTGCCTCCCTGTCTCTCCCTATATGATGTAGCTACATATAGTGCTGCCTCCCTGTCTCTCCCTATATGATGTAGGTATAGATAGTGCTGCCTCCCTGTCTCTCCCTATATGATGTAGGTACAGATAGTGCTGACTCCCTGTCTCTCCCTATATGATGTAGGTACAGATAGTGCTGCCTCCCTGTCTCTCCCTATATGATGTAGGTACAGATAGTGCTGCCTCCCTGTCTCTCCCTATATGATGTAGCTACAGATAGTGCTGCCTCCATGACTCTCCCTATATGATGTAGGTACAGATAGTGCTGCCTCCCTGTCTCTCCCTATATGATGTAGGTACATATAGTGCTGCCTCCCTGTCTCTCCCTATATGATGTAGCTACATATAGTGCTGCCTCCCTGACTCTCCCTATATGATGTAGGTACAGATAGTGCTGCCTCCCTGACTCTTCCTATATGATGTAGATACAGATAGTGCTGCCTCCCTGTCTCTCCCTATATGATGTAGGTACAGATAGTGCTGCCTCCCTGTCTCTCCCTATATGATGTAGGTACAGATAGTGCTGCCTCCATGACTCTCCCTATATGATGTAGGTACAGATAGTGCTGCCTCCTTGTCTCTCCCAATATGATGCAGGTACAGATAGTGCTGCCTCCCTGTCTCTCCCTATATGATGTAGCTACAGATAGTGCTGCCTCCCTGTCTCTCCCGATATAATGAAGCTACAGATAGTGCTGCCTCCATGACTCTCCCTATATGATGTAGGTACAGATAGTGCTGCCTCCCTGTCTCTCTCTATATGATGTAGGTACAGATAGTGCTGCCTCCATGTCTCTCCCTATATGATGTAGGTACAGAAAGTGCTGCCTCCCTGTCTCTCCCTATATGATATAGGTACAGATAGTGCTGCCTCCATGACTCTCCCTATATGATGTAGGTACAGATAGTGCTGCCTCCCTGTCTCTCCCTATATGATGTAGGTAAAGATAGTGCTGCCTCCCTGTCTCTCCCTATATGATGTAGCTACAGATAGTGCTGCCTCCCTGTCTCTCCCTTTATGATGTAGGTACAGATAGTGCTGCCTCCATGACTCTCCCTATATGATGTAGGTACAGATAGTGCTGCCTCCCTGTCTCTCCCTATATGATGTAGGTACAGAGAGTGCTGCCTCCCTGTCTCTCCCTATATGATGTAAGTACAGATAGTGCTGCCTCCATGACTCTCCCTATATGATGTAGGTACAGATAGTGCTGCCTCCCTGACTCTCCCTATATGATGTAGCTACAGATAGTGCTGGCTCCCTGTCTCTCCCTATATGATGTAGCTACAAATAGTGCTGCCTCCATGACTCTCCCTATATGATGTAGGTACAGATAGTGCTGCCTCCTTGTCTCTCCCTATATGATGCAGGTACAGGTAGTGCTGCCTCCCTGTCTCTCCCTATATGATATAGGTACAGATAGTGCTGCCTCCCTGTCTCTCCCTATATGATGTAGCTACAGATAGTGCTGCCTCCCTGTCTCTCCCTATATGATGTAGGTATAGATAGTGCTGCCTCCCTGTCTCTTCCTATATGATGTAGGTACAGATAGTGCTGCCTCCCTGTCTCTCCCTATATGATGTAGGTACAGATAGTGCTGCCTCTCTGTCTCTCCCTATATGATATAGGTACAGATAATGCTGCCTCCCTGTCTCTCCCTATATGATGTAGGTACAGATAGTGCTGCCTCCATGACTCTCCCTATATGATGTAGGTACAGATAGTGCTGCCTCCTTGTCTCTCCCAATATGATGCAGGTACAGATAGTGCTCCATCCCTGTCTCTCCCTATATGATGTAGCTACAGATAGTGCTGCCTCCCTGTCTCTCCCTATATGATATAGGTACAGATAGTGCTGCCTCCATGACTCTCCCTATATGATGTAGGTACAGATAGTGCTGCCTCCCTGTCTCTCCCTATATGATGTAGGTACAGATAGTGCTGCCTCCCTGACTCTCCCTATATGATGTAGCTACAAATAGTGCTGGCTCCCTGTCTCTCCCTATATGATGTAGGTACAGATAGTGCTGCCTCCCTGTCTCTCCCTATATGATGTAGGTACAGATAGTGCTGCCTCCCTGTCTCTTCCTATATGATGTAGGTACAGATAGTGCTGCCTCCCTGTCTCTCCCTGTATGATGTAGGTACATATAGTGCTGCCTCCCCGTCTCTCCCTATATAATGTAGGTACAGATAGTGCTGCCTCCCTGTCTCTCCCTATATGATGTAGGTACAGATTGTGCTGCCTCCATGACTCTCCGTATATGATGTAGGTACAGATAGTGCTGCCTCCTTGTTTCTCCCAATATGATGCAGGTACAGATAGTGCTGCCTCCCTGTCTCTCCCTATATGATGTAGCTACATATAGTGCTGCCTCCCTGTCTCTCCCTATATGATGTAGCTACAGATAGTGCTGCCTCCATGTCTCTCCCTATATGATGTAGGTACAGATAGTGCTGCCTCCATGACTCTCCCTATATGATGTAGGTACAGATAGTGCTGCCTCCCTGTCTCTCCCTATATGATGTAGGTACAGATAGTGCTGCCTCCCTGTCTCTCCCTATATGATGTAGGTACAGATAGTGCTGCCTCCCTGTCTCTCCCTATATGATTTAGGTACAGATAGTGCTGCCTCCCTGTCTCTCCCTATATGATGTAGCTACAGATAGTGCTGCCTCCCTGTCTCCCCCTATATGATGTAGGTACAGATAGTGCTGCCTCCCTGTCTCTCCCTATATGATGTAGGTACAGATAGTGCTGCCTCCATGATTCTCCCTATATGATGTAGGTACAGATAGTGCTGCCTCATTGTCTCTCCCTATATGATGTAGGTACAGATAGTGCTGCCTCCCTGTCTCTCCCTATATGATGTAGCTACAGATAGTGCTGCCTCCATGACTCTCCCTATATGATGTAGGTACAGATAAAGCTGCCTCCTTGTCTCTCCCAATATGATGCAGGTACAGATAGTGCTCCCTCCCTGTCTCTCCCTATATGATGTAGATACAGATAGTGCTGCCTCCCTGTCTCTCCCTATATGATATAGGTACAGATAGTGCTGCCTCCATGACTCTCCCTATATGATGTAGGTACAGATAGTGCTGCCTCCCTGTCTCTCCCTATATGATGTAGGTAAAGATAGTGCTGCCTCCCTGTCTCTCCCTATATGATGTAGCTACAGATAGTGCTGCCTCCCTGTCTCTCCCTATATGATGTAGGTACAGATAGTGCTGCCTCCATGACTCTCCCTATATGATGTAGGTACAGATAGTGCTGCCTCCCTGTCTCTCCCTATATGATGTAGGTACAGAGAGTGCTGCCTCCCTGTCTCTCCCTATATGATGTAAGTACAGATAGTGCTGCCTCCATGACTCTCCCTATATGATGTAGGTACAGATAGTGCTGCCTCCCTGACTCTCCCTATATGATGTAGCTACAGATAGTGCTGGCTCCCTGTCTCTCCCTATATGATGTAGCTACAAATAGTGCTGCCTCCATGACTCTCCCTATATGATGTAGGTACAGATAGTGCTGCCTCCTTGTCTCTCCCTATATGATGCAGGTACAGGTAGTGCTGCCTCCCTGTCTCTCCCTATATGATATAGGTACAGATAGTGCTGCCTCCCTGTCTCTCCCTATATGATGTAGCTACAGATAGTGCTGCCTCCCTGTCTCTCCCTATATGATGTAGGTATAGATAGTGCTGCCTCCCTGTCTCTTCCTATATGATGTAGGTACAGATAGTGCTGCCTCCCTGTCTCTCCCTATATGATGTAGGTACAGATAGTGCTGCCTCTCTGTCTCTCCCTATATGATATAGGTACAGATAATGCTGCCTCCCTGTCTCTCCCTATATGATGTAGGTACAGATAGTGCTGCCTCCATGACTCTCCCTATATGATGTAGGTACAGATAGTGCTGCCTCCTTGTCTCTCCCAATATGATGCAGGTACAGATAGTGCTCCATCCCTGTCTCTCCCTATATGATGTAGCTACAGATAGTGCTGCCTCCCTGTCTCTCCCTATATGATATAGGTACAGATAGTGCTGCCTCCATGACTCTCCCTATATGATGTAGGTACAGATAGTGCTGCCTCCCTGTCTCTCCCTATATGATGTAGGTACAGATAGTGCTGCCTCCCTGACTCTCCCTATATGATGTAGCTACAAATAGTGCTGGCTCCCTGTCTCTCCCTATATGATGTAGGTACAGATAGTGCTGCCTCCCTGTCTCTCCCTATATGATGTAGGTACAGATAGTGCTGCCTCCCTGTCTCTTCCTATATGATGTAGGTACAGATAGTGCTGCCTCCCTGTCTCTCCCTGTATGATGTAGGTACATATAGTGCTGCCTCCCCGTCTCTCCCTATATAATGTAGGTACAGATAGTGCTGCCTCCCTGTCTCTCCCTATATGATGTAGGTACAGATTGTGCTGCCTCCATGACTCTCCGTATATGATGTAGGTACAGATAGTGCTGCCTCCTTGTTTCTCCCAATATGATGCAGGTACAGATAGTGCTGCCTCCCTGTCTCTCCCTATATGATGTAGCTACATATAGTGCTGCCTCCCTGTCTCTCCCTATATGATGTAGCTACAGATAGTGCTGCCTCCATGACTCTCCCTATATGATGTAGGTACAGATAGTGCTGCCTCCATGACTCTCCCTATATGATGTAGGTACAGATAGTGCTGCCTCCCTGTCTCTCCCTATATGATGTAGGTACAGATAGTGCTGCCTCCCTGTCTCTCCCTATATGATGTAGGTACAGATAGTGCTGCCTCCCTGTCTCTCCCTATATGATTTAGGTACAGATAGTGCTGCCTCCCTGTCTCTCCCTATATGATGTAGCTACAGATAGTGCTGCCTCCCTGTCTCCCCCTATATGATGTAGGTACAGATAGTGCTGCCTCCCTGTCTCTCCCTATATGATGTAGGTACAGATAGTGCTGCCTCCATGATTCTCCCTATATGATGTAGGTACAGATAGTGCTGCCTCATTGTCTCTCCCTATATGATGTAGGTACAGATAGTGCTGCCTCCCTGTCTCTCCCTATATGATGTAGCTACAGATAGTGCTGCCTCCATGACTCTCCCTATATGATGTAGGTACAGATAAAGCTGCCTCCTTGTCTCTCCCAATATGATGCAGGTACAGATAGTGCTCCCTCCCTGTCTCTCCCTATATGATGTAGATACAGATAGTGCTGCCTCCCTGTCTCTCCCTATATGATATAGGTACAGATAGTGCTGCCTCCATGACTCTCCCTATATGATGTAGGTACAGATAGTGCTGCCTCCCTGTCTCTCCCTATATGATGTAGGTAAAGATAGTGCTGCCTCCCTGTCTCTCCCTATATGATGTAGCTACAGATAGTGCTGCCTCCCTGTCTCTCCCTATTTGATGTAGGTACAGATAGTGCTGCCTCCATGACTCTCCCTATATGATGTAGGTACAGATAGTGCTGGCTCCCTGTCTCTCCCTATATGATGTAGGTACAGATAGTGCTGCCTCCCTGTCTTTCCCTATATGATGTAGGTACAGATAGTGCTGCCTCCCTGTCTCTCCCTATATGATGTAGGTACAGATAGTGCTGCCTCCCTGTCTCTTCCTATATGATGTAGGTACAGAAAGTGCTGCCTCCCTGTCTCTCCCTATATGATGTAGGTAAAGATAGTGCTGCCTCCCTGTCTCTCCCTATATGATGTAGCTACAGATAGTGCTGCCTCCCTGTCTCTCCGTATATGATGTAGGTACAGATAGTGCTGCCTCCATGACTCTCCCTACATGATGTAGGTACAGATAGTGCTGCCTCCCTGTCTCTCCCTATATGATGTAGGTACAGAGAGTGCTGCCTCCCTGTCTCTCCCTATATGATGTAGGTACAGATAGTGCTGCCTCCCTGTCTCTCCCTATATGATGTAGGTACAGATAGTGCTGCCTCCCTGACTCTCCCTATATGATGTAGCTACAAATAGTGCTGGCTCCCTGTCTCTCCCTATATGATGTAGGTACAGATAGTGCTGCCTCCCTGTCTCTCCCTATATGATGTAGGTACAGATAGTGCTGCCTCCCTGTCTCTTCCTATATGATGTAGGTACAGATAGTGCTGCCTCCCTGTCTCTCCCTGTATGATGTAGGTACATATAGTGCTGCCTCCCCGTCTCTCCCTATATGATGTAGGTACAGATAGTGCTGCCTCCCTGTCTCTCCCTATATGATGTAGGTACAGATTGTGCTGCCTCCATGACTCTCCGTATATGATGTAGGTACAGATAGTGCTGCCTCCTTGTTTCTCCCAATATGATGCAGGTACAGATAGTGCTGCCTCCCTGTCTCTCCCTATATGATGTAGCTACATATAGTGCTGCCTCCCTGTCTCTCCCTATATGATGTAGGTACAGATAGTGCTGCCTCCATGACTCTCCCTATATGATGTAGGTACAGATAGTGCTGCCTCCCTGACTCTCCCTATATGATGTAGGTACAGATAGTGCTGCCTCCCTGTCTCTCCCTATATGATGTAGGTACAGATAGTGCTGCCTCCCTGTCTCTCCCTATATGATGTAGGTACAGATAGTGCTGCCTCCCTGTCTCTCCCTATATGATTTAGGTACAGATAGAGCTGCCTCCCTGTCTCTCCATATATGATGTAGCTACAGATAGTGCTGCCTCCCTGTCTCTCCCTATATGATGTAGGTACAGATAGTGCTGCCTCCCTGTCTCTCCCTATATGATGTAGGTACAGATAGTGCTGCCACCATGACTCTCCCTATATGATGTAGGTACAGATAGTGCTGCCTCATTGTCTCTCCCTATATGATGTAGGTACAGATAGTGCTGCCTCCCTGTCTCTCCCTATATGATGTAGCTACAGATAGTGCTGCCTCCATGACTCTCCCTATATGATGTAGGTACAGATAGTGCTGCCTCCTTGTCTCTCCCAATATTATGCAGGTACAGATAGTGCTCCCTCCCTGTCTCTCCCTATATGATGTAGCTACAGATAGTGCTGCCTCCCTGTCTCTCCCTATATGATATAGGTACAGATAGTGCTGCCTCCATGACTCTCCCTATATGATGTAGGTACAGATAGTGCTGCCTCCCTGTCTCTCCCTATATGATGTAGGTAAAGATAGTGCTGCCTCCCTGTCTCTCCCTATATGATGTAGCTACAGATAGTGCTGCCTCCCTGTCTCTCCCTATATGATGTAGGTACAGATAGTGCTGCCTCCATGACTCTCCCTATATGATGTAGGTACAGATAGTGCTGGCTCCCTGTCTCTCCCTATATGATGTAGGTACAGATAGTGCTGCCTCCCTGTCTCTCCCTATATGATGTAGGTACAGATAGTGCTGCCTCCCTGTCTCTCCCTATATGATGTAGGTACAGTTAGTGCTGCCTCCCTGTCTCTTCCTATTTGATGTAGGTACAGAAAGTGCTGCCTCCCTGTCTCTCCCTATATGATGTAGGTAAAGATAGTGCTGCCTCCCTGTCTCTCCCTATATGATGTAGCTACAGATAGTGCTGCCTCCCTGTCTCTCCGTATATGATGTAGGTACATATAGTGCTGCCTCCATGACTCTCCCTATATGATGTAGGTACAGATAGTGCTGCCTCCCTGTCTCTCCCTATATTATGTAGGTACAGAGAGTGCTGCCTCCCTGTCTCTCCCTATATGATGTAGGTACAGATAGTGCTGCCTCCCTGTCTCTCCCTATATGATGTAGGTACAGATAGTGCTGCCTCCCTGACTCTGCCTATATGATGTAGCTACAAATAGTGCTGGCTCCCTGTCTCTCCCTATATGATGTAGGTACAGATAGTGCTGCCTCCCTGTCTCTCCCTATATGATGTAGGTACAGATAGTGCTGCCTCCCTGTCTCTTCCTATATGATGTAGGTACATATAGTGCTGCCTCCCCGTCTCTCCCTATATGATGTAGGTACAGATAGTGCTGCCTCCCTGTCTCTCCCTATATGATGTAGGTACAGATTGTGCTGCCTCCATGACTCTCCGTATATGATGTAGGTACAGATAGTGCTGCCTCCTTGTTTCTCCCAATATGATGCAGGTACAGATAGTGCTGCCTCCCTGTCTCTCCCTATATGATGTAGGTACAGATAGTGCTGCCTCCCTGTCTCTCCCTATATGATTTAGGTACAGATAGTGCTGCCTCCCTGTCTCTCCCTATATGATGTAGCTACAGATAGTGCTGCCTCCCTGTCTCTCCCTATATGATGTAGGTACAGATAGTGCTGCCTCCCTGTCTCTCCCTATATGATGTAGGTACAGATAAAGCTGCCTCCATGACTCTCCCTATATGATGTAGGTACAGATAGTGCTGCCTCATTGTCTCTCCCTATATGATGTAGGTACAGATAGTGCTGCCTCCCTGTCTCTCCCTATATGATGTAGCTACAGATAGTGCTGCCTCCCTTTCTTTCCCTATTTGATGTAGGTACAGATAGTGCTGCCTCCCTGTCTCTCCCTATATGATGTAGGTACAGTTAGTGCTGCCTCCCTTTCTTTCCCTATTTGATGTAGGTACAGATAGTGCTGCCTCCCTGTCTCTCCCTATATGATGTAGGTACAGATAGTGCTGTTCCTTTCTCTCCCTATAAATGATGTAGATACAGATAGTGCTACCTCCCTGTCTCTCCCTAAATGATGTCGCTACAGCTCATGCTGCCTCCCTGTCTCTCCCTATATGATGTAGGTACAGATAGTACTGTCTCCCTGTCTCTCCCTATTTGATACAGGTATAGATAATGCTGCCTCTCTGTCTCTTCCTAAATTATGTAGGTACAGATAGTGCTGCCTCCCTGTCTCTCCCTATATAATGTAGGTACATATAGTGCTGCCTCTCTTTCTCCTTCTATATGATGCAGGTACAGATAGTGCTGCCTCCCTGACTCTCCCTATATAATGCAGGTACAGATAGTGCTGCCTCCCTTTCTCTCCCTATATCATGCAGCTACAGATAGTGCTGCCTCCCTGTCTCTCCCTATATGATGTAGGTACAGATAGTGCTGCTTCCCTGTCTCTCCCTATGTGATGCAGGTGTAGATACTGCTGCCTTCCTGTCTCTCCCTATATGATGTAGATACAGATAGTGCTGCCTCTCTTTCTCCTTCTATATGATGCAGGTACAGATAGTGCTGCCTCTCTTTCTCCTTCTATATGATGCAGGTACAGATAGTGCTGCCTCCCTGTCTTTTCCTATATGATGTAGCTACATATAGTGCTGCCTCTCTTTCTCTCCCTATATGATGCAGGTACAGATAGTGCTGCCTCCCTTTCTCTCCCTATATGATGTAGCTACAGAGAGTGCTGCCTCCCTGTCTCTCCCTATATGATGTAGGTAAAGATAGTGCTGCTTCCCTGTCTCTCCCTATGTGATGCAGGTGTAGATAGTGCTGCCTTCCTGTCTCTCCCTATATGATGTAGTTACAGATAGTGCTGCCTGTCTTTCTCCTTCTATATGATATAGGTACAGATAGTGCTGCCTCTCTTTCTCCTTCTATATGATGTAGTTACAGATAGTGCTGCCTCCCTTTCTCCTTCTATATGATGCAGGTACAGATAGTGCTGCCTCCCTTTCTCTCTCTACTTAGGGTGTAGTTAAAGAGGGGCACATGTATCATAAGTCCGGCTTTGTCCGTCTATTTTGGGACTTCTACATGTGGTGTTTGGTCTGCAGTGAATTTGCAAAAAGTTACAAAAGTTGGTATCAGTTCTGAGCTATTGCCTTGTCAGGGGCAAAACAGTCAGAAATGACCACAAGTTAAGACCAAGGAAAAGTCTCAATAAGGATATATTAATGAAAGGTACTAAATATAAAAGAAGTAGGTACAGATAGTGCTGCCTCCTGGTCTCTCTCTATAAATGATTTAGGTGCAAATATTGCTTACTCCCCCCCCCCCTCTCTATGAATGAATTAGGTAGAGAAAGTGTTGCCTCACAGTCTCTGCTATCATTATAATGGTATTATTCAGTATCAGAATGGTGATAGTATCAATATGGTGTCATTATTCATAGCAGTACAGGACAATTAATAAGTATCAATAAGTTGGTATTATTCTGTTTCATTATAGGGGTTTTATTTAGTGTCAGAATGTGGGTATTATTCAGTATCAGTAGGAGAGTATTATTCTGTATCAGTATGGAGGTATTATTCAGTATCAGTATGGGGGTATTATTCTGTATCAGTATGGAGGTATTATTCAGTATCCGTATGGGGGTATTATTCAGTATCAGTATGGGGGTATTATTCAGTATCAGAATGGGGATATTATTTAGTATCAGTATGGGGGTATTATTCTGTATCAGTATGGGGGTATTATTCTGTATCAGTATGGAGGTATTATTCTGTATCAGTATGTGGGTATTATTCTGTATCAGTATTGGGGTATTATTTAGAATCAGTATGTGGGTATTATTCTGTATCGGTATGGAGGTATTATTCAGTATCAGTATGGAGGTATTATTCTGTATCAGTATGGGGGTATTATTTAGTATCAGAATGGGGGTATTATTCTGTGTCAGTATGGGGGTATTATTCTGTATCAGTATGGGGGTATTATTCTGTATCAGTATGGGGGTATTATTTAGTATCAGTATGGGGGTAAAATTCTGTATCAGTATGGAGTTATTATTCAGTATCAGTATGGGGGTATTATTCAGTATCAGTATGGGGGTATTATTCACTATCAGTATGGGGGTATTATTTAGTATCAGTATGGGGGTATTATTCAGTATCAGAATAGGGATATTATTTACTATCAGTATGGGGGTATTATTCTGTATCAGTAAGGGGGTATTATTCTGTATCAGTATGGGGGTATTATGCAGTGTAAGTATGGAGGTATTATTCTGTATCAGAATGGGGGTATTATTCTGTATCAGTATGGGGGTATTATTTAGTATTAGTATGGGGGTATTATTTAGTATCAGTATGGGGGTATTATTCTGTATCAGTATGGAGTTATTATTCAGTATCAGTATGGGGGTATTATACAGTATCAGTATGGGGGTATTATACAGTATCAGTATGGGGGTATTATTCTGTATCAGAATGGAGTTATTATTCTGTATCAGTATGGAGTTATTATTTAGTATCAGTATGGGGGTATTATTCAGTATCAGAATGGGGGTATTATTCAGTATCAGAATGGGGGTATTATTCAGTATCAGAATGGGGGTATTATTTAGTATCAGAATGGGGGTATTATTCAGTATAAGTATGGGGGTATTATTTAGTATCAGTATGGGGGTATTATTCAGTATCAGAATGGGGGTATTATTCAGTATCAGAATGGGGGTATTATTCAGTATAAGTATGGGGGTATTATTTAGTATCAGTATGGGGGTATTATTCAGTATCAGTATGGAGGTATTATTCTGTATCAGTATGGGGGTATTATTCAGTATCAGTATGGAGGGATTATTCTGTATCAGTATGAGGGTATTATTCTGTATCAGTATGGAGGTATTATTCAGTAGCAGAATGGGGGAATTTTTTAGTATCAGTATGGAGGTATTATTCTGTATCAGTAAGGGGGTATTATTAAGTAGCAGTATGACGGTATTATTCTGTATCAGTATAGGGGTATTATTCTGCATCAGTATGGGGGTATTATTCTGTATCAGAATGGGGGTATTATTCTATATCAGAATGGGGGTATTATTTATTATCAGTATGGGGGTATTATTCTGTATCAGTATGGGGGTATTATTCAGTGTCAGCATGGGGGTATTATTCTGTATCAGTATGAGGGTATTATTATGTATCAGTATGGGGGTATTATTTAGAATCAGTATGTGGGTATTATTCTGTATCGGTATGGGGGTAATATTCAGTATCAGAATGGGGGTATTATTTAGTATCAGTATGGGGGTATTATTCAGTATCAGAATGGGTGTATTATTTAGTATCAGTATAGGGGTATTATTCGGTATCAGTATGGGGGTATTATGCAGTGTCAGTATGGAGGTATTATTCTGTATCAGAATGGGGGTATTATTCTGTATCAGTATTGGGGTATTATTCTGCATAAGAATGGGGCTATTATTTAGTATCAGTATGGGGGTATTACTCTTTATCAGTATGGAGTTATTATTCAGTATCAGTATGGGGGTATTATACAGTATCAGTATGGGGCTATTATTCTGTATCAGTATGGAGGTATTATTCAGTATCAGTATGGAGGTATTATTCTGTATCAGTATGGGGGTATTATTTAGTATCAGGATGGGGGTATTATTCAGTATTAGAATGGGGGTATTATTCTGTATCAGTATCGGGGTATTATTCTGTATCAGTATGAGGGTATTATTCTGTATCAGTATGGAGGTATTATTCAGTATCAGAATGGGGGAATTTTTTAGTATCAGTATGGAGGTATTATTCTGTATCAGTAAGGGGGTATTATTAAGTAGCAGTATGAGGGTATTATTCTGTATCAGTATGGGGGTATTATACATTCTCAGTATGGGGGTATTATTCTGTATCAGTATGGGGGTATTATTCTGCATCAGTATGGGGGTATTATTTAGTATCAGTATGGGGGTATTATTTAGTATCAGAATGGGGGTATTATTTAGTATCAGTATGGGGGTATTTTTCTGCATCAGAATGGGGGTATTATTCTGTATCAGTATGGGGGTATTATTAATTATCAGAATGGGGGTATTATTAAGTATCAGAATGGGGGTATTATTTAGTATCAGAATGGGGGTATTATTCTGTATCAGTATGGGGGTATTTTTCTGTATCAGTATGGGGGTATTATTCAGTATCAGTATGGAGGTATTATTATTTATCAGAATGGGGGTATTATTAAGTATCAGTATGGGGGTATTATTCAGTATGAGTATGGGGGTATTATTCTGCATCAGAATGTGGGTATTATTCTGTATCAGTATGGGGGTATTATTCTGCATCAGAATGGGGGCATTATTTAGTATCAGTATGGGGGTATTATACATTCTTAGTATGGGGGTATTATTCTGTATCAATATGGGGGTATTATTTAGAATCAGTATGTGGGTATTATTCTGTATCGGTATGGGGGTATTATTCAGTATCAGAATGGGGGTATTATTTAGTATCAGTATGGGGGTATTATTCAGTATCAGAATGGGGGTATGATTAAGTATCGGTATAGGGGTATTATTCTGTATCAGTATGGAGGTATTATACAGTGTCAGTATGGAGGTATTATTCTGTATCAGTATGGGGGTATTATTCTGTATCAGTATGGGGGTATTATTCTGTATCAGTATGGGGGTATTATTCAGTATTAGAATGGGGGTATTATTTAGTATCAGTATGGGGGTATTATTCTTTATCAGTATGGAGTTATTATTCAGTATCCGTATAGGGGTATTATACAGTATCAGTATGGGGGTATTATTCTGTATCAGTATGGAGGTATTATTCTGTATCAGTAAGGGGGTATTATTAAGTAACAGTATGAAGGTATTATTCTGTATCAGTATGGGGGTATTATTTTGTATCAGTATGGGGGGTATTATTCAGTATCAGAATGGGGGTATTATTCTGTATCAGTATGGGGGTATTATTCAGTATCAGAATGGGGGTATTATTTAGTATCAGTATGGGGGTATTATTCAGTATCAGAACTGGGGTATGATTTAGTATCAGTATAGGGGTATTATTCTGTATCAGTATGGGGGTATTATTCTGCATAAGAATGGGGGTATTATTTAGTATCAGTATGGGGGTATTATTTTTTATCAGTATGGAGTTATTATTCAGTATCAGTATGGGGGTATTATACAGTATCAGTATGGGGGTATTATTCTGTATCAGTATGGAGGTATTATTCTGTATCAGTAAGGGGGTATTATTAAGTAGCAGTATGAGGGTATTATTCTGAATCAGTATAGGGGTATTATTCTTTATCAGTATGGGGGCATTATTCTGCATCAGTATAGGGGTATTATATTGTATCATTATGGGGTATTATTTTGTATCAGTATGAGGGTATTATTTAGTATCAGTATGGGGGTATTATTAAGTATCAGAATGGGGGTATTATTTAGTATCAGTATGGGGGTATTTATCTGCATCAGAATGGGGGTATTATTCTGTATCAGTATGGGGGTATTATTCTGTATCAGTAAGGGGGTATTATTCTATATCAATATGGGTGTATTATTTAGTATCAGTATGGGGGTATTATTCTGTATCAGAATAGAGGTATCATTCTATATCAGTATGGGGTATTATTTAGTATCAGTATGGGGGTATTATTCTGTATCAGAATGGGGGTATTATTCTATATCAGTATGGGGGTATTATTTAGTATCAGTATGGGGGTATTTTCTGTATCAGTATGGGGGTATTATTCAGTGTCAGTATGGGGGTATTATTCTGTATCAGTATGAGGGTATTATTATATATCAGTATGGGGGTATTATTAAGTATCAGTATGGGGGTATTATTAAGTATCAGTATGGGGGTATTATTATGTATCAGAATGGGGGTATTATTTAGTATCAGTATGGAGGTATTATTCAGTCTCAGTATGGGGGTATTATTCTGTATCAGTATGGGGGTATGATTCAGTATCAGTATGGAGGTATTATTATGTATCAGAATGGGGGTATTATTAAGTATCAGTATGGGGGTATTATTCTGTATCAGAATAGAGGTATCATTCTATATCAGTATAGGGTATTATTTAGTATCAGTATGGGGGTATTATTCTGTATCAGAATGGGGGTATTATTCTATATCAGTATGGGGGTATTATTTAGTATCAGTATGGGGGTATTTTCTGTATCAGTATGGGGGTATTATTATGTATCAGTATGGGGGTATTATTAAGTATCAGTACGGGGGTATTATTATGTATCAGAATGGGGGTATTATTTAGTATCAGTATGGAGGTATTATTCAGTCTCAGTATGGGGGTATTATTCTGTATCAGTATGGGGGTATTATTCAGTATCAGTATGGAGGTATTATTATGTATCAGAATGGGGGTATTATTAAGTATCAGTATGGGGGTATTATTCAGTATGAGTATGTGGGTATTATTCTGTATAAGTATGGGGGTATTATTCTGTACCAGTATGGGGGTATTATTCTGTATCAGTATGGGGGTATTATTCTGTACCAGTATGGGGGTATTATTCTGTATCAGTATGGGGGTATTATTCTGCATCAGAATGGGGGCATTATTTAGTATCAGTATGGGGGTATTATTCTGTATCAGTATGGGGGTATTATTCAGTATCAGTATGGAGGTATTATTCTGTATCAGTATGGGGGGATTATTTAATATCAGAATGGTGGTATTCAATATTATCAATATAGTGGTATTTTTCAGTATTTTTAGGTATCATTCTGTAAGAAACAGAATGCAGATTATTCAGATTCAGAATGGTAGTATTAAATAGCATCAATATAGTGTACATATAGTATTAGTATTTATACACTGACCCCCACATCCCCCATAACACTGACCTCCACAGCCCCCCATAACACTGACCCCCACATCCCCCATAACACTGACCCCCACATCCCCCATAACACTGACCTCCACATCCCCCCCATAACACTGACCTCCACATCCCCCATAACACTGACCTCCACATCCCCCATAACACTGACCCCCACATCCCCCATAACACTGACCTCCACATCCCCCATAACACTGACCTCCACATCCCCCATAACACTGACCTCCACATCCCCCTATAACACTGACCTCCACATCCCCCCATAACACTGACCCCCACATCCCCCCATAACACTGACCCCCACATTCCCCCATAACACTGACCCCCACATCCCCCCATAACACTGACCCCCACATCCCCCCATAACACTGACCTCCACATCCCCCATAACACTAACCCCCACATCCCCCCATAACACTGACCCCCACATCCCCCCATAACACTGACCCCCACATCCCCCCATAACACTGACCCCCACATCCCCCCATAACACTGACCTCCACATCCCCCCATAACACTGACCTCCACATCCCCCATAACACTGACCCCCACATTCCCCCATAACACTGACCTCCACATCCCCCCATAACACTGACCTCCACATCCCCCATAACACTGACCTCCACATCCCCCATAACACTGACCCCCACATCCCCCCCATAACACTGACCCCCACATCCCCCCATAACACTGACCTCCACATCCCCCATAACACTGACCTCCACATCCCCCCATAACACTGACCCCCACATCCCCCATAACACTGACCCCCACATCCCCCCATAACACTGACCCCCACATCCCCCCATAACACTGACCCCCACATCCCCCCATAACACTGACCCCCACATCCCCCATAACACTGACCTCCACATCCCCCCATAACACTGACCCCCACATCCCCCCATAACACTGACCCCCACATCCCCCATAACACTGACCTCCACATCCCCCCATAACACTGACCTCCACATCCCCCCATAACACTGACCCCCACATCCCCCATAACACTGACCCCCACATCCCCCCATAACACTGACCCCCACATCCCCCCATAACACTGACCCCCACATCCCCCCATAACACTGACCCCCACATCCCCCCATAACACTGACCCCCACATCCCCCCATAACACTGACCCCCACATCCCCCATAACACTGACCCCCACATCCCCCATAACCATTCCTGGTGGTCAGTCTGCTCTGCAGTGTGTTCTGTACAAACACTAGATGGCAGCACTTGTAAATATGATCTCTATGTAAATAAGATATTTCAGGCAGTATAGAGGACTAATCCCACCGCTCTGCACATCCCACCGCTCTGCACATCCCACCGCTCTGCACATCCCACCGCTCTGCACATCCCACCGCTCCGCTGCCCCGCACATCCCACCGCTCTGCTGCCCTGCACATCCCACCGCTCTGCACATCCCACCGCTCTGCTGCCCCGCACATCCCACCGCTCTGCACATCCCACCGCTCTGCACATCCCACCGCTCTGCACATCCCACCGCTCTGCACATCCCACCGCTCTGCACATCCCACCGCTCTGCTGCCCCGCACATCCCACCGCTCTGCTGCCCTGCACATCCCACCGCTCTGCTGCCCCGCACATCCCACCGCTCTGCTGCCCTGCACATCCCACCGCTCTGCTGCCCTGCACATCCCACCGCTCTGCAGCCCCGCACATCCCACCGCTCTGCACATCCCACCGCTCTGCTGCCCTGCACATCCCACCGCTCTGCAGCCCCGCACATCCCACCGCTCTGCACATCCCACCGCTCTGCAGCCCCGCACATCCCACCGCTCTGCACATCCCACCGCTCTGCAGCCCCGCACATCCCACCGCTCTGCTGCCCTGCACATCCCACCGCTCTGCACATCCCACCGCTCTGCTGCCCCGCACATCCCACCGCTCTGCACATCCCACCGCTCTGCAGCCCCGCACATCCCACCGCTCTGCACATCCCACCGCTCTGCAGCCCCGCACATCCCACCGCTCTGCTGCCCTGCACATCCCACCGCTCTGCTGCCCTGCACATCCCACCGCTCTGCACATCCCACCGCTCTGCTGCCCTGCACATCCCACCGCTCTGCACATCCCACCGCTCTGCTGCCCTGCACATCCCACCGCTCTGCACATCCCACCGCTCTGCACATCCCACCGCTCTGCACATCCCACCGCTCTGCTGCCCTGCACATCCCACCGCTCTGCACATCCCACCGCTCTGCTGCTAGAGATCATTGCTTCTATGTGAGAGAACATAAGACTGAAACCAACCTGAGAATTGCATTCAGCACCCGGAGCTGTCCCCAGGGTGCGCCATAGACTGGAGAGGGACAGACGACGGATGGATACAGACAGACAGATTCTTACTTGCATTTTATTTACATTGAAGTCTATGGAAAAATCCTCAGCAATGTGATTCCCTCAGCCGAAAGGGATGGAAAAGAAGAAGAGAAAAAAACTAACGCAAAAAAATCTGCATGAAAAACGCACATATTGGATGCAGATTTTGCACATGAAAATACACAATGGGGCAGATTTACTTACCCGTCACGCGATCCCCGCTGTGCGTTGTCCGATGAGGATTCGGATTTTCCGCGATTCACATAGCTCGTGCGCCCGATATCCTGCATGTGTCGCTTCCCCGCTCAGGTCCCTGGAGTTCACCTTCTTCTTCCTGGTGCATGTAAGTGTATTGTCCGTGTATAATGTGCTGTGCGGGGAGTCACTGAGATCCTGCGCCTGATATCCTGCATGTGTCACATCCCCGCTCAGGTCCCTGGAGTTCACCTTCTTCTTCCTGGTGCATGTAAGTGCATTGTCCGTGTATAATGCACTGTGCAGGGAGTCACTAAGATCCTGCACCCGATATCCTGCATGTGTCACTTCCCCTCTCAGGTCCCCGGAGTTCACCTTCTTCTTCCTGGTGCATGTAAGTGCATTGTCTGTGTATAATGCGCTGTGCGGGGAGTCACTAAGATCCTGCACCCGATATCCTGCATGTGTCGCTTCCCCGCTCAGGTCCCCGGAGTTCAACTTTTTCTTCCTGGTGCATGTAAGTGCATTGTCCGTGTATAATGCGCTGTGCGGGGAGTCACTAAGATCCTGCGCCCGATATCCTGCATGTGTCACTTCCCCGCTCAGGTCCCCGGAGTTCACCTTCTTCTTCCTGGTGCATGTAAGTGCATTGTCTGTGTATAATGCGCTGTGCGGGGAGCCACTAAGATCCTGCGCCCGATATCCTGCATGTGTCACTTCCCCGCTCAGGTCCCTGGAGTTCACCTTTTTCTTCCTGGTGCATGTAAGTGCATTGTCCGTGTATAATGCGCTGTGCGGGGAGTCACTAAGATCCTGCGCCCGATATCCTGCATGTGTCACTTCCCCGCTCAGGTCCCCGGAGTTCACCTTCTTCTTCCTGGTGCATGTAAGTGCATTGTCTGTGTATAATGCGCTGTGCGGGGAGCCACTAAGATCCTGCGCCCGATATCCTGCATGTGTCGCTTCCCCGCTCAGGTCCCCGGAGTTCACCTTCTTCTTCCTGGTGCATGTAAGTGCATTGTCCGTGTATAATGCGCTGTGCGGGGAGTCACTAAGATCCTGCCCCGATATCCTGCATGTGTCGCTTCCCCGCTCAGGTCCCCGGAGTTCACCTTCTTCTTCCTGGTGCATGTAAGTGCATTGTCCGTGTATAATGCGCTGTGCGGGGAGTCACTAAGATCCTGCCCCGATATCCTGCATGTGTCGCTTCCCCGCTCAGGTCCCCGGAGTTCACCTTCTTCTTCCCGGTGCATGTGAGCGCTGATCTTGCGACACAATTTGGATTTTAAATTCTGAGGTTTGTTTGAATCAGTCGGGTTGTCCAACGGCCGCGGCCCCCGCTTTGTGTCGCATGAAAGCCGATCGCGTGCGCCAAAATCAGGGCAAAATGGTAAAAAGACCCTTAGTAAATGACCCCCAATGTGTGCAGCGCCGAACACACAGGGAGATTTAAAAAATATATAATTTTTACATATTTTGAATCCAAAAAAAGAAGAAGGTCGATTTATCACTTGGTTTTTTTTGGTTATCTGAAAAGGAGATATTTTATAACTTTTTAAAAAATGTCCCATATTATAAATTAAAACACACAACTAATAAATCGAATGTGCCTAAAATTCATGCGCCCCTGAGAAGTCACCTAGCAAAGAGTACTACAGACCGGCCCCGTACCTGGAGACACTACAGACCGGCCCCGTACCCGGAGACACTACAGACCGGCCCCGTACCCAGAGACACTACAGACCGGCCCCGTACCTGGAGACACTACAGACCGGCCCTGTACCTGGAGACACTACAGACCGGCCCCGTACCTGGAGACACTACAGACCGGCCCCGTACCCGGAGACACTACAGACCGGCCCCGTACCTGGAGACACTACAGACCGGCCCCGTACCCGGAGACACTACAGACCGGCCCCGTACCCAGAGACACTACAGACCGGCCCCGTACCCAGAGACACTACAGACCGGCCCCGTACCTGGAGACACTACAGACCGGCCCCGTACCCGGAGACACTACAGACCGGCCCCGTACCCGGAGACACTACAGACCGGCCCCGTACCCGGAGACACTACAGACCGGCCCCGTACCCGGAGACACTACAGACCGGCCCCGTACCCGGAGACACTACAGACCGGCCCCGTACCCGGAGACACTACAGACCGGCCCCGTACCTGGAGACACTACAGACCGGCCCCGTACCCGGAGACACTACAGACCGGCCCCGTACCCGGAGACACTACAGACCGGCCCCGTACCCGGAGACACTACAGACCGGCCCCGTACCCGGAGACACTACAGACCGGCCCCGTACCCGGAGACACTACAGACCGGCCCCGTACCCGGAGACACTACAGACCGGCCCCGTACCCGGAGACACTACAGACCGGCCCCGTACCTGGAGACACTACAGACCGGCCCCGTACCCGGAGACACTACAGACCGGCCCTGTACCTGGAGACACTACAGACCGGCCCCGTACCTGGAGACACTACAGACCGGCCCCGTACCTGGAGACACTACAGACCGGCCCCGTACCTGGAGACACTACAGACCGGCCCCGTACCTGGAGACACTACAGACCGGCCCCGGAGACACTACAGACCGGCCCCGTACCTGGAGACACTACAGACCGGCCCCGTACCTGGAGACACTACAGACCGGCCCCGGAGACACTACAGACCGGCCCCGTACCTGGAGACACTACAGACCGGCCCCGTACCCAGAGAGACTACAGACCGGCCCCGTACCCAGAGACACTACAGACCGGCCCCGTACCCGGAGAGACTACAGACCGGCCCCGTACCTGGAGACACTACAGACCGGCCCCGTACCTGGAGACACTACAGACCGGCCCCGTACCCGGAGAGACTACAGACCGGCCCCGTACCCGGAGACACTACAGACCGGCCCCGTACCCGGAGAGACTACAGACCGGCCCCGTACCCGGAGACACTACAGACCGGCCCCGTACCCGGAGACACTACAGACCGGCCCCGTACCTGGAGACACTACAGACCGGCCCCGTACCTGGAGACACTACAGACCGGCCCCGTACCTGGAGACACTACAGACCGGCCCCGTACCCGGAGAGACTACAGACCGGCCCCGTACCTGGAGACACTACAGACCGGCCCCGTACCCGGAGACACTACAGACCGGCCCCGTACCCGGAGACACTACAGACCGGCCCCGTACCCGGAGACACTACAGACCGGCCCCGTACCCGGAGACACTACAGACCGGCCCTGTACCTGGAGACACTACAGACCGGCCCCGTACCTGGAGACACTACAGACCAGCCCTGTACCTGGAGACACTACAGACCGGCCCCGTACCTGGAGAGACTACAGACCGGCCCCGTACCTGGAGACACTACAGACTGGCCCCTGTACCTGGAGACACCTCAGACCGGATCCGTACCTGGAGACACTATAAACCGGCCCCGTACCTGGAGACACTACAGACCGGCCCCGTACCTGGAGACACTACAGACCGGCCCCGTACCTGGAGACACTACAGACCGGCCCCGTACCTGGAGACACTACAGACCGGCCCCGTACCTGGAGACACTACAGACCGGCCCCGTACCTGGAGACACTACAGACCGGCCCCGTACCTGGAGACACTACAGACCGGCCCCGTACCTGGAGACACTACAGACCGGCCCCGTACCCGGAGAGACTACAGACCGGCCCCGTACCTGGAGACCCTACAGACCGGCCCCGTACCCGGAGAGACTACAGACCGGCCCCGTACCTGGAGAGACTGCGTCCACAATCTGCAATGGAGTCCGGGTGGCTCAGGCAGACGTGTCCAGGGAGAGCAGGCGGTGCCAGGAGCAGAAGGCCACCGAGGAAAGCAGGGGTTAATACTGACTAAAAGTCGCAAGTGTGGAGGATAACAGAGAAGCCTCCAGCGCAGGAGCTAATGGCCACATTTATACAGCCCCTGCGCCAGTTTTGCACTAGAAAGAACATGTAAACTGCTTGTACGTGGATTTATAAAGTGTCTGCACCAGTTTTGTGTTGCCGCTGCTCTGTTTCTGAAAAATGTGCACCTAAGGCTGCTTTCACACTAACCTGCTGTGCCGGGACCCGGGGGTGTAGCACAGGTAAGGCTGGAGAGGCGTTCACCCCTCCCTTCTCCATAGGCAGCAGTGCCGCACATGTCGAGGTGCAGGCAGCACAGGGGTTAATGTGTGGAGGTGCAGGCAGCACAGGGGTTAATGCATAAAGGTGCAAGCAATGCAGGGATTAATGCCTGGAGATGGAGGTGGTGAAGGGGTTAATGCTTGTAGGTACAGGTAGAGTATGGTTTAATGTGTGGAGGAGGGACAACGCAAGGGTTAATGTGTGGAATTGCAGGGGTTAACGTGTGGATTTGTAGGCAACACTTGGATGTGCTTGCAGGCAGGGTTTAATGTGTAGGCAGCGCAGGGGTTAATGCTTGGAGGTGCAGGCAGCACAGAAGTTAATGTGTAGGCAGCGCAGGGGTTAATGCTTGGAGGTGCAGGCAGCACAGAAGTTAATGTGTAGGCAGCGCAGGGGTTAATGTGTAAAGGTGCAGGCAGCACAGGGGTTAATATGTGGAGGTGCAGCAGTGCATAGGTTAATGTGCAGGCAGCACAGGGGTTAATGGGTGGATTTGCAGGCATCGCACCAGTTAATGTGCAGGCAGCGCAGCCAGGGTTAGTGTGAGGAGGTGCAGGCAGCGCAGGGGTTAATGTGAGGAGGTGCAGGCAGCGCAGGGGTTAATGTGAGGAGGTGCAGGCAGCGCAGGGGTTAATATGAGGAGGTGCAGGCAGCGCAGGGGTTAATGTGTAGAGGTGCAGGCAGGGGTTAATGTGAGGAGGTGCAGACAGCGCAGGGTTGACGCATGGAGGTTTAGGCAGCAAGGGGTTAATGTGTAGGTAGCTCAGGGGTTAATGTTTGGAGGTGCAGGCAGCGCAGGGGTTAATGTGCAGGCACGTGTGTGTGGAGGAGGCCGAGCTCTGGGTCGGGGCCGGGCTGACTGTGGGTCGGGTCGGGTCGGGGCTGGGCTGACTGTGGGTCGGGGCCGGCTGTGGGACGGGTCGGGGCTGGGCTGACTGTGGGTCGGGTCGGGCTCAGCTGTGCCGCTCTGCTGTGCGGGGCTTAGTGTCGGCTCCTCCTCGCTCCGAGTCTATAAAAGCCGCAGATTCTCTCGCGGAGCAGAAACTCCACCACAATCCACACAGCGCGATGGTCAGCGCCAGAGCCGCAGCAAGATGCTGGATGGACAGGTCTTCCTGGGATGGCTGTCACTTGTAGTGCTCCTCGGCCCAGCTGCCGCTTACTTCGGGTAGGTGACCCCGGAGCCCCGGACCATGGATTTATATACCTGCTGCCGAGGATACAGGGATACAGTGTATCTAAGACCTGCACCGGGATCTGCACCTGGTATCTAAGCTGATGGCATTGGGATCTGTATGGAGAGGTACAGTGTATCTAAGCTGATGGCATCGGAATCTATACAGAGAGGTACCGTGTATCTAAGCTGATTGCATTGGAATCTATACAGAGAGGTACCGTGTATCTAAGCTGATTGCATTGGAATCTATACAGAGAGGTACCGTGTATCTAAGCTGATTGCATTGGAATCTATACAGAGAGGTACCGTGTATCTGAGCTGATTGCATTGGAATCTATACAGAGAGGTACCGTGTATCTAAGCTGATTGCATTGGAATCTATACAGAGAGGTACCGTGTATCTAAGCTGCTAACATTGGAATCTATACAGAGAGGTACCGTGTATCTGAGCTGATTGCATTGGAATCTATACAGAGAGGTACAGTGTATCTAAGCTGCTAACATTGGAATCTATACAGAGAGGTACCGTGTATCTGAGCTGATGGCATTGGAATCTATACAGAGAGGTACAGTGTATCTAAGCTGCTAACATTGGAATCTATACAGAGAGGTACCGTGTATCTGAGCTGATTGCATTGGAATCTATACAGAGAGGTACCGTGTATCTGAGCTGATTGCATTGGAATCTATACAGAGAGGTACCGTGTATCTAAGCTGATTGCATTGGAATCTATACAGAGAGGTACCGTGTATCTAAGCTGCTAACATTGGAATCTGTACAGAGGTACTATGTATCCAAGCTGATGGCCTCAAAATCTCTACAAAGGTAGAGTGTATCTAAGCTGCTTACATCCAAATCATTATAGAGAGGTAGTGTATCTAAGCTTATGGCATTGGGATCTGTATAGAGATGTACAGTGTATCTAAGCTGATGGCATTGGGTTTTCTATGGAGAGGTACAGTGTATCTAAACTGATGGCATTGGGATCTGTACAGAGAGTACAGTGTATCTAAGCTGATGGCATAAGGATCTCTATGGAGAGGTACAGTGTATCTAAGTTGATGGCATTACGATCTGTACAGAGAGCTACAGTGTATCTAAACTGATGGCATTGGGATCTGTACAGAGAGTACAGTGTATCTAAGCTGATGGCATAAGGATCTCTATGGAGAGGTACAGTGTATCTAAGTTGATGGCATTACGATCTGTACAGAGAGTACAGTGTATCTAAGCTGATGGCATTACGATCTGTACAGAGAGTACAGTGTATCTAAGCTGATGGCATTAGGATCTGTACAGCGAGGTACAGTGTATCCAAGCTGATGGCATTGGGATCTCTATGGAGAGGTACAGTGTATCCAAGCTGATGGCATTGGGATCTGTACAGAGAGGTACAGTGTATCTAAGCTGATGGCATTGGGATCTGTATAGAGAGGTACAGTGTATCCAAGCTGATGGCATTGGGATCTCTATGGAGAGGTACAGTGTATCTAAGCTGATGGCATTGGGATCTGTACAGAGAGGTACAGTGTATCTAAGCTGATGGTATTGGGATCTGTACAGAGATGTACAGTGTATCTAAGCTGATGGCATTGGGATCTCTATGGAGAGGTACGTGTATCTAAGCTGAGGGCATTGGGATCTGTACAGAGAGGTACAGTGTATCTAAGCTGATGACATTGGGATCTGTACATAGAGGTACAGTGTATCTAAGCTGATGGTATTGGGATCTGTACATAGAGGTACAGTGTATCTAAGCTGATGGTATTGGGATCTGTACATAGAGGTACAGTGTATCTAAGCTGATGGCATTGGGATCTGTACAGAGAGGTACAGTGTATCTAAGCTGATGGCATTGGGATCTGTACAGAGAGGTACAGTGTATCTAAGCTGATGGCATTGGGATCTGTACAGAGAGGTACAGTGTATCTAAGCTGATGGCATTGGGATCTGTACAGAGAGGTACAGTGTATCTAAGCTGATGGCATTGGGATCTGTACAGAGAGGTACAGTGTATCTAAGCTGATTGCAGGCGGAATGACACATCCTACACATCGGCTCCTGTCACATTATTCTGGCAAAGCTCCGGTACTTTGTTCTTGGCAAAGGAGAGGGGGGGCTCTGTACATTATACTGGGGAGGGGGGGGGGGGGCTCTGTACATTATACTGGGGAGGAGGGGGGCTCTGTACATTATACTGGGGAGGGGGGGCTCTGTACATTATACTGGGGAGGAGGGGGGGGCTCTGTACATTATACTGGGGAGGGGGGGGGGCTCTGTACATTATACTGGGGAGGAGGGGGGCTCTGTACATTATACTGGGGAGGAGGGGCTCTGTACATTATACTGGGGAGGGGGGGGGCTCTGTACATTATACTGGGGAGGAGGGGGGCTCTGTACATTATACTGGGGAGGAGGGGGGCTCTGTACATTATACTGGGGGGGGAGGGGGGGGGGCTCTGTACATTATACTGGGGGGGAGGGGGGGGCTCTGTACATTATACTGGGGAGGGGGGGGGGGCTCTGTACATTATACTGGGGAGGAGGGGGGGGGCTCTGTACATTATACTGGGGAGGGGGGGCTCTGTACATTATACTGGGGAGGAGGTGGGGGGCTCTGTACATTATACTGGGGAGGAGGCTCTGTACATTATACTGGGGAGGGGGAGGAGGCTCTGTACATTATACTGGGGAGGGGGGGGAGCTCTGTACATTATAGTGGGGAGGGGGGGGAGCTCTGTACATTATACTGGGGAGGGGGGGGGCTCTGTACATTATACTGGGGAGGGGGGGGGGGCTCTGTACATTATACTGGGGAGGGGGGGGGCTCTGTACATTATACTGGGGAGGGGGGGGGCTCTGTACATTATACTGGGGAGGGGGGGGCTCTGTACATTATACTGGGGAGGAGGGGGGGCTCTGTACATTATACTGGGGAGGAGGGGGGGGCTCTGTACATTATACTGGGGAGGAGGGGGGGGGCTCTGTACATTATACTGGGGAGGAGGGGGGGCTCTGTACATTATACTGGGGAGGGGGGGCTCTGTACATTATACTGGGGAGGGGGGGGCTCTGTACACTATACTGGGGAGGAGGGGGGCTCTGTACATTATACTGGGGAGGGGGGGGGGATCTGTACATTATACTGGGGAGGGGGGGATCTGTACATTATACTGGGGAGGGGGGGGGCTCTGTACATTATACTGGGGGGGGGATCTGTACATTATACTGGGGAGGGGGGATCTGTACATTATACTGGGGAGGAGGGGCTCTGTACATTATACTGGGGAGGGGGGGCTCTGTACATTATACTGGGGAGGGGGGCTCTGTACATTATACTGGGGAGGGGGAGCTCTGTACATTATACTGGGGAGGAGGGGCTCTGTACATTATACTGGGGAGGGGGGGCTCTGTACATTATACTAGGGAGGGGGGGCTCTGTACATTATACTGGGGAGGAGGGGCTCTGTACATTATACTGGGGAGGGGGGGGCTCTGTACATTATACTGGGGAGGGGGGGCTCTGTACATTATACTGGGGAGGGGGGGGGGCTCTGTACATTGTACTGGGGAGGGGGGGGGGCTCTGTACATTGTACTGGGGAGGGGGGGGGGCTCTGTACATTGTACTGGGGAGGGGGGGGGGGCTCTGTATTAGGTTGTTTTCCCCATCCAGTGTATCCTACCCATGCTGACATCAAATTGTGAAGAGACCTTATTTTCTAAATGTCAGTGTTTGGGTCCCTGATGCTTCCCCCCTATTTGCTGCAAATGGTGCTGCCTGAGGCGAGAGGCTCAACTCCCCTCATGGCTGATGCACTGCTGTGTGGAACATTGTTTCAATGATGGGATATTATTAGCTGCACTGGTGATGCTGAGCTGTTGCAGAAAAAAATGGATCTGTCTTAGTCCATATGGTTGTATTTTCAGGTCTCTCTGGTGACATATTAGTTACATTGTATCTGTAGTGTCTCCTCTGGATACATTGTATCTGTAGTGTCTCCTCTGGTTACATTGTATCTGTAGTGTCACCTCTGGTTACATTGTATCTGTAGTGTCTCCTCTGGTTACATTGTATCTGTAGTGTCTCCTCTGGATACATTGTATCTGTAGTGTCTCCTCTGGTTACATTGTATCTGTAGTGTCTCCTCTGGTTACATTGTATCTGTAGTGTCTCCTCTGGTTACATTGTATCTGTAGTGTCTCCTCTGGATACATTGTATCTGTAGTGTCTCCTCTGGTTACATTGTATCTGTAGTGTCTCCTCTGGTTACATTGTATCTGTAGTGTCACCTCTGGTTACATTGTATCTGTAGTGTCACCTCTGGATACATCGTATCTGTAGTGTCTCCTCTGGTTACATTGTATCTGTAGTGTCTCCTCTGGTTACATTGTATCTGTAGTGTCTCCTCTGGTTACATTGTATCTGTAGTGTCACCTCTGGTTACATTGTATCTGTAGTGTCTCCTCTGGTTACATTGTATCTGTAGTGTCTCCTCTGGTTACATTGTATCTGTAGTGTCTCCTCTGGATACATTGTATCTGTAGTGTCTCCTCTGGTTACATTGTATCTGTAGTGTCACCTCTGGTTACATTGTATCTGTAGTGTCACCTCTGGATACATTGTATCTGTAGTGTCTCCTCTGGTTACATCGTATCTGTAGTGTCTCCTCTGGTTACATCGTATCTGTAGTGTCTCCTCTGGTTACATTGTATCTGTAGTGTCACCTCTGGATACATTGTATCTGTAGTGTCTCCTCTGGTTACATTGTATCTGTAGTGTCTCCTCTGGATACATTGTATCTGTAGTGTCTCCTCTGGATACATTGTATCTGTAGTGTCTCCTCTGGTTACATTGTATCTGTAGTGTCACCTCTGGATACATTGTATCTGTAGTGTCTCCTCTGGTTACATTGTATCTGTAGTGTCTCCTCTGGATACATTGTATCTGTAGTGTCTCCTCTGGTTACATTGTATCTGTAGTGTCACCTCTGGATACATCGTATCTGTAGTGTCACCTCTGGATACATCGTATCTGTAGTGTCACCTCTGGATACATCGTATCTGTAGTGTCACCTCTGGATACATCGTATCTGTAGTGTCACCTCTGGTTACATTGTATCTGTAGTGTCTCCTCTGGATACATTGTATCTGTAGTGTCTCCTCTGGATACATTGTATCTGTAGTGTCTCCTCTGGATACATTGTATCTGTAGTGTCTCCTCTGGATACATTGTATCTGTAGTGTTACCTCTGGTTACATTGTATCTGTAGTGTCTCCTCTGGTTACATCGTATCTGTAGTGTCTCCTCTGGTTACATCGTATCTGTAGTGTCTCCTCTGGTTACATCGTATCTGTAGTGTCTCCTCTGGTTACATCGTATCTGTAGTGTCTCCTCTGGTTACATTGTATCTGTAGTGTCTCCTCTGGTTACATCGTATCTGTAGTGTCTCCTCTGGTTACATTGTATCTGTAGTGTCTCCTCTGGTTACATTGTATCTGTAGTGTCTCCTCTGGTTACATCGCATCTGTAGTGTCTCCTCTGGTTACAATAGGGCAGATTTACTTACCCGGTCCATTCGCGATCCAGCGGCGCGCTTTCTGCGGTGGATTCGGGACCGGCCAAGATTCACTAATGTAGTTCCTCCGACGTCCACCAGGTGGCGATGCTGCGCTGAAGTCAGCTGAAATGCACTCAAGTACACCGGCCTATTACTGGTGAAGGTAAGTGCAAGCTCCGCGACACTTTTTGTTTTTTTATATGCAGTGGTTTTTCTGAATCCGTCAGGTTTTTGTTCGGCCACGCCCCCCGATCTCCGTCAGCCAGCGCCGATGCGGCAAAATCCGATTGCGTGCGCCAAAATCCCTGGGCAATTCAGGGGAAATCTGCGCAAATCGTAAATATTCGGGTAACACATCGGAAAACTGCGAATTGGGCCCTTAGTAAATGACCCCCATTGTATCTATAGTGTCTCCTCTGGATACATTGAGGCACATTTACTTACCCATCACTGGAGTTCACCAAAAGTGCATTGTCCGTGTATAATGTGCTGTGCGGGGAGTCACTAAGATCATGCGCCCGATATCCTGCATGTGTCACTTCCCCGCTCAGGTCCCCGGAGTTCACCTTCTTCTTCCTGGTGCATGTAAGTGCATTGTCCGTGTATAATGCGCTGTGCGGGGAGTCACTAAGATTGTGAGCCTGATATCCTGCATGTGTCGCTTCCCCGCTCAGGTCCCAGGAGTTCACCTTCTTCTTCCTGGTGCATGTAAGTGCATTGTCCGTGTATAATGCGCTGTGCGGGGAGTCACCAAGATCCTGCGCCCGATATCCTGCATGTGTTGCTTCCCCGCTCAGGTCCCTGGAGTTCACCTTCTTCTTCCTGGTGCATGTAAGTGCATTGTCCGTGTATAATGCGCTGTGCGGGGAGTCACTAAGATCCTGCACCCGATATCCTGCATGTGTCGCTTCCCCGCTCAGGTCCCCGGAGTTCACCTTCTTCTTCCTGGTGCATGTAAGTGCATTGTCCGTGTATAATGCGCTGTGCGGGGAGTCACTAAGATCCTGCACCCGATATCCTGCATGTGTCACTTTCCCCGCTCAGGTCCCCGGAGTTCACCTTCTTCTTCCTGGTGCATGTAAGTGCATTGTCCGTGTATAATGCGCTGTGCGGGGAGTCACTAAGATCCTGCGCCCCGATATCCTGCATGTGTCACTTCCCCGCTCAGGTCCCTGGAGTTCACCTTCTTCTTCCTGGTACATGTAAGTGCATTGTCCGTGTATAATGCTCTGTGCGGGGAGTCACTAAGATCCTGCACCTAATATCCTGCATGTGTCTCTTCCCCGCTCAGGTCCCTGGAGTTCACCTTCTTCTTCCTGGTGCATGTAAGTGCATTGTCCGTGTATAATGCGCTGTGCGGGGAGTCACTAAGATCCTGCGCCCGATATCCTGCATGTGTCGCTTCCCCACTCAGGTCCATGGAGTTCACCTTCTTCTTCCTGGTGCATGTAAGTGCATTGTCCGTGTGAAATGCGCTGTGCGGGGAGTCACTAGATCCTGCACCCGATATCCTGCATGTGTCACTTCCCCGCTCAGGTCCCCGGAGTTCAACTTCTTCTTCCTGGTGCATGTAAGTGCATTGTCCGTGTATAATGTGCTGTGCGGGGAGTCACTAAGATCCTGCACCCGATATCCTGCATGTGTCACTTCCCCGCTCAGGTCCCCGGAGTTCAACTTCTTCTTCCTGGTGCATGTAAGTGCATTGTCCGTGTATAATGTGCTGTGCGGGGAGTCACTAAGATCGTGCACCCGATATCCTGCATGTGTCGCTTCCCCGCTCAGGTCCCTGGAGTTCACCTTCTTGTTCCTGGTGCATGTAAGTGCTTTGTCCGTGTATAATGCGCTGTGCGGGGAGTCACTAAGATCCTGCCCCCGATATCCTGCATGTGTCACTTCCCCGCTCAGGTCCCCGGAGTTCAACTTCTTCTTCCTGGTGCATGTAAGTGCATTGTCCGTGTATAATGCGCTGTGCGGGGAGTCACTAAGATGCTGCGTCCGATATCCTGCATGTGTCACTTCCCCGCTCAGGTCCCTGGAGTTCACCTTCTTCTTCCTGGTGCATGTAAGTGGTTGGCTTGTGACACAATTTTGAATGTTAAATCCCGCGCTTAGTCTAAATCCGTAGGTTCGTCCAATGCCCCCCCCCACACACATTTCTGTCGCATGAAAGCCAGCACCCATGTGCCAAAATCCAATTGTGTGTGACACAATCCCTTTCTAAATGCTGCGCAGATGGGAAATCCAACAATAGTGCAGTCTGCGGACCCTTAGTAAATGAGCCCCATTGTGTCTGCAGTACGGCCTCTGGTTACATTGTATCTTACACAGTTCCATTGTTTATACGGTTGAAAAAATACACATGTCCATCAAGTTCAGCCAAGAAAGGGAAGGGATTTATGGGAAACAATTCTATATGACATCGATGTTACTTACCTGTAGTGACTGCTCCGGATACGTTGGCTTTATAGTGGGGAGTGGTCGTGCTGATGGGTTGTGTGTATCCAGCGAGGAGGGAGAGGAGGATGATGGAGAGTTGCACTGACCTGCGGGATTGTTGTGCTGCTTGGAATCTGTTGATGATGAAAATGGCAACCGGCTACAACGATGGGACTGATACAGTGGGGCACATTTAGTAAGAACGTAGAAACTGCAGTAAAAGTGCCCCGCCTCTGTGTAATGCCCCGCCCCTGTGTAATGCCCCGCCTCTGTGTAATGCCCCTCCCCTGTGTAATGCCCCTCCCCTGTGTAATGCCCCGCCCCCTGTGTAATGCCCCGCCCCCTGTGTAATGCCCCGCCCCCTGTGTAATGCCCCGCCCCCTGTGTAATGCCCGCCCCCTGTGTAATGCCCCACCCCTTGTGTAATGCCCCGCCCCGTGATTCATTAAGATCGTGCTCCAGAAATCATGAATCTGCCTCTTCCCCGCACCGGCTTTTATGTGGTGCACCTTTAACATAGGCCGTGATACAGACTTCATAATAAATTTGGCGCTTGGTCCGACTGAGCGCCGGAACGCCACCTAATTTGTGTCACATATTGCCTGGTGCAGCTGCGTCACAAAAGGGTCACATGCAACACAATATCGGAGTGGACACTTATTAAGTATCTGTACAATCCATTTACACCTAAAAGACTGTGCATAGAATAGCAGAAAACTGGCGCATGAGCCCCTATGTCCCAGATACATGAGACCTGGAGCCCCTCCTCACTAATGTGCGGGTGCGGCAGATAACCCCCTCGGGCTCTAAGATAATAGCCCCTATGTCCCAGATACACGAGAACTGTAGTCAGGGATGATGGGAGTGATGCATTATGAGCTCCTGGGGTCAGGGATGATGGGAGTGATACATTATGAGCTCCTGGGGTCAGGGATGATGGGAGTGATGCATTGTGAGCTCCTGGGGTCAGGGATGATGGGAGTGATGCATTGTGAGCTCCTGGGGTCAGGGATGATGGGAGTGATACATTGTGAGCTCCTGGGGTCAGGGATGATAGGAGTGATGCATTGTGAGCTCCTGGGGTCAGGGATGATGGAGTGATACATTGTGAGCTCCTGGGGTCAGGGATGATGGGAGTGATGCATTATGAGCTCCTGGGGTCAGGGATGATGGGAGTGATACATTATGAGCTCCTGGGGTCAGGGATGATGGGAGTGATGCATTGTGAGCTCCTGGGGTCAGGGATGATGGGAGTGATGCATTGTGAGCTCCTGGGGTCAGGGATGATGGGAGTGATACATTGTGAGCTCCTGGGGTCAGGGATGATAGGAGTGATGCATTGTGAGCTCCTGGGGTCAGGGATGATGGGAGTGATACATTGTGAGCTCCTGGGGTCAGGGATGATGGGAGTGATACATTGTGAGCTCCTGGGGTCAGGGATGATAGGAGTGATGCATTGTGAGCTCCTGGGGTCAGGGATGATGGGAGTGATACATTGTCCTCCGCTCTTGCGCTGTGGCGGTGCCTTGGCATTGTTCCGGCAGTTCTGCCGCTCTGCCAGCAGGGGGTTCCATTAACCCATGAAAGGTTGTGGTGCAGGGAGCAGGTGTATCCTGTGCTGTCCCAGGGAGCGCGGCCCGGAGCACTTACCTGCCCCTAATCTAATGCTGAGACACACACCTGAGGACCTGCAGAATACTGCTCTGCTGCTTCATAGTATCTATCTATCTATCTCCTATCTATCTCCTATCTATCTCCTATCTATCTCCTATCTATCTATCTCCTATCTATCTCCTATCTATCTCCTATCTATCTCTATCTATCTATCTCCTATCTATCTATCTTCCTATCTATCTATCTCCTATCTATCTATCTCCTATCTATCTATCTCCTATCTATCTATCTCCTATCTATCTATCTATCTATCTATCTATCTATCTCCTATCTATCTATCTCCTATCTATCTATCTCCTATCTATCTATCTCCTATCTATCTATCTCCTATCTATCTCCTATCTATCTCCTATCTATCTTCTATCTATCTTCTATCTATCTCCTATCTATCTTCTCTCTATCTATCTATCTATCTATCTATCTATCTATCTATCTATCTCCTATCTATCTCCTATCTATCTCCTATCTATCTCCTATCTATCTATCTATCTATCTCCTATCTATCTATCTCCTATCTATCTATCTCCTATCTATCTCCTATCTATCTCCTATCTATCTCCTATCTATCTCCTATCTATCTCCTATCTATCTCCTATCTATCTCCTATCTATCTATCTATCTATCTATCTCCTATCTATCTATCTATCTATCTCCTATCTATCTCCTATCTATCTCCTATCTATCTCCTATCTATCTCCTATCTATCTATCTATCTCCTATCTATCTATCTCCTATCTATCTATCTCCTATCTATCTCCTATCTATCTCCTATCTATCTATCTATCTATCTATCTATCTATCTATCTATCTATCTCCTATCTATCTATCTCCTATCTATCTCCTATCTATCTCCTATCTATCTCCTATCTATCTATCTCCTATCTATCTATCTCCTATCTATCTATCTCCTATCTATCTATCTCCTATCTATCTATCTCCTATCTATCTATCTATCTATCTATCTATCTATCTCCTATCTATCTATCTCCTATCTATCTATCTCCTATCTATCTATCTCCTATCTATCTATCTCCTATCTATCTCCTATCTATCTCCTATCTATCTTCTATCTATCTTCTATCTATCTCCTATCTATCTCCTATCTATCTATCTCCTATCTATCTATCTCCTATCTATCTATCTCCTATCTATCTATCTCCTATCTATCTATCTCCTATCTATCTATCTCCTATCTATCTCCTATCTATCTCCTATCTATCTTCTATCTATCTATCTATCTATCTATCTATCTATCTATCTATCTATCTCCTATCTATCTCCTATCTATCTCCTATCTATCTCCTATCTATCTCCTATCTATCTCCTATCTATCTATCTCCTATCTATCTATCTCCTATCTATCTCCTATCTATCTCCTATCTATCTCCTATCTATCTCCTATCTATCTCCTATCTATCTCCTATCTATCTCCTATCTATCTCCTATCTATCTATCTATCTATCTATCTATCTATCTATCTCCTATCTATCTATCTATCTATCTCCTATCTATCTCTATCTATCTCCTATCTATCTCTATCTATCTCCTATCTATCTCCTATCTATCTCCTATCTATCTCCTATCTATCTCCTATCTATCTATCTATCTCCTATCTATCTATCTCCTATCTATCTATCTCCTATCTATCTCCTATCTATCTCCTATCTATCTATCTATCTATCTATCTATCTATCTATCTATCTATCTATCTCCTATCTATCTATCTATCTATCTATCTATCTCCTATCTATCTATCTATCTATCTCCTATCTATCTCCTATCTATCTCCTATCTATCTCCTATCTATCTATCTATCTATCTCTATCTATCTCCTATCTATCTCCTATCTATCTCCTATCTATCTCCTATCTATCTCCTATCTATCTCCTATCTATCTCCTATCTATCCTATCTATCTCCTATCTATCTATCTATCTATCTCCTATCTATCTATCTATCTATCTCCTATCTATCTATCTATCTCCTATCTATCTATCTATCTATCTATCTATCTATCTATTTCCTATCTATCTATCTATCTCCTATCTATCTCCTATCTATCTCCTATCTATCTCCTATCTATCTATCTATCTATCTATCTCCTATCTATCTATCTATCTATCTCCTATCTATCTATCTATCTATCTCCTATCTATCTATCTCCTATCTATCTATCTATCTCCTATCTATCTCCTATCTATCTCCTATCTATCTCCTATCTATCTCCTATCTATCTCCTATCTATCTCCTATCTATCTCCTATCTATCTCCTATCTATCTATCTATCTATCTATCTCCTATCTATCTATCTATCTCCTATCTATCTATCTATCTATCTATCTATCTATCTATCTCCTATCTATCTATCTCCTATCTATCTATCTCCTATCTATCTATCTCCTATCTATCTATCTCCTATCTATCTCCTATCTATCTCCTATCTATCTCCTATCTATCTCCTATCTATCTCCTATCTATCTCCTATCTATCTCCTATCTATCTCCTATCTATCTATCTATCTATCTATCTTCTATCTATCTATCTATCTATCTATCTATCTATCTATCTATCTATCTATCTATCTCCTATCTATCTATCTATCTATCTCCTATATATCTATCTATCTATCTATCTATCTATCTATCTATCTATCTATCTATCTCCTATCTATCTATCTATCTCCTATCTATCTATCTATCTATCTCCTATCTATCTATCTCTATCTATCTATCTCTATCTATCTATCTATCATCTATCTCCTATCTATCTATCTCCTACTATCTATCTCCTATCTATCTCCTATCTATCTCCTATCTATCTCCTATCTATCTCCTATCTATCTCCTATCTATCTCCTATCTATCTCCTATCTATCTCCTTCTATCTCCTATCTATCTATCTATCTATCTATCTCCTATCTATCTATCTATCTATCTCCTATCTATCTCCTATCTATCTCCTATCTATCTCCTATCTATCTCCTATCTATCTCCTATCTATCTCCTATCTATCTCCTATCTATCTCCTATCTATCTCCTATCTATCTATCTATCTATCTATCTATCTATCTATCTCCTATCTATCTATCTATCTATCTATCTATCTCCTATCTATCTATCTATCTATCTATCTATCTATCTATCTATCTCCTATCTATCTATCTATCTCCTATCTATCTATCTCCTATCTATCTATCTCCTATCTATCTATCTATCTATCTATCTATCTCCTATCTATCTCCTATCTATCTCCTATCTATCTCCTATCTATCTCCTATCTATCTCCTATCTATCTCCTATCTATCTCCTATCTATCTCCTATCTATCTCCTATCTATCTCCTATCTATCTCCTATCTATCTCCTATCTATCTCCTATCTATCTCCTATCTATCTCCTATCTATCTCCTATCTATCTCCTATCTATCTCCTATCTATCTCCTATCTATCTCCTATCTATCTCCTATCTATCTATCTATCTCCTATCTATCTCCTATCTATCTCCTATCTATCTCCTATCTATCTCCTATCTATCTCCTATCTATCTCCTATCTATCTATCTATCTATCTATCTATCTATCTCCTATCTATCTCCTATCTATCTATCTATCTCCTATCTATCTATCTATCTCCTATCTATCTATCTATCTCCTATCTATCTATCTATCTATCTCATATGTAACTAACATAAGAAAATCCAGAGCAGTACAGTAGATTATGGCCGGTGCACAGCTGTGGGTCCAATAATATGTTCAAGAATAGACATTTAGAGTCGCCGCACCTTTTTAACACAATCTGGACTGCTGCCTATTCTTGAACATATCTATGTCGGTTTCTCTCTCTATGTCGGTGTCTCTCTCTATGTCGGTGTCTCTCTCTATGTCGGTGTCTCCCTCTCTGTCTCGGTGTCTCTCTCTCTGTCTCGGTGTCTCTCTCTCTGTCTCGGTGTCTCTCTCTCTGTCTCGGTGTCTCCCTCTCTGTCTCGGTGTCTCCCTCTCTGTCTCGGTGTCTCCCTCTCTGTCTCGGTGTCTCCCTCTCTGTCTCGGTGTCTCCCTCTCTGTCTCGGTGTCTCTCTCTCTGTCTCGGTGTCTCCCTCTCTGTCTCGGTGTCTCCCTCTCTGTCTCGGTGTCTCCCTCTCTGTCTCGGTGTCTCCCTCTCTGTCTCGGTGTCTCCCTCTCTGTCTCGGTGTCTCCCTCTCTGTCTCGGTGTCTCCCTCTCTGTCTCGGTGTCTCCCTCTCTGTCTCGGTGTCTCTCTCTCTGTCTCGGTGTCTCTCTCTCTGTCTCGGTGTCTCTCTCTCTGTCTCGGTGTCTCTCTCTCTGTCTCGGTGTCTCTCTCTCTGTCTCGGTGTCTCCCTCTCTGTCTCGGTGTCTCCCTCTCTGTCTCGGTGTCTCCCTCTCTGTCTCGGTGTCTCCCTCTCTGTCTCGGTGTCTCCCTCTCTGTCTCGGTGTCTCCCTCTCTGTCTCGGTGTCTCTCTCTCTGTCTCGGTGTCTCCCTCTCTGTCTCGGTGTCTCCCTCTCTGTCTCGGTGTCTCCCTCTCTGTCTCGGTGTCTCCCTCTCTGTCTCGGTGTCTCTCGCAGTCTGTCTTGTTCTGGGTGGGGTTCCCCTGGTCGGGGGGGGGGGGGGGGATTTGTTCCCCTTTGCGTGCTTTCTGTGGTCATGTGCTTTGAGTTTGGGAGGTTTCTGGGGATTCCCTGGAGGTCTCTGGTTTCTGTGACGCTTGGAAGAGCGCTGGTGTTCTGCGTTGTCCGCGCGCTCCGGCTGTGACCCCGTGAATGTGCAGAGCGGCTCCGCCGCCTCCCGGAGTCGCATCTGGTTTTGCTTTATAGGACATGGAAGTTATTTCAATTTGTCATCATTCCCTTTTGTGAACATTAAAGATGCGACCTCATAAAGGGGGCGGAGCCTGGAAAGACGCATGCTATGTCCCAGAATCCTCAGCGGCTGCAGAGAGGAGACTGCACATAGTACAGACTGCACAGGAGGAGGACACTGCACATAGTACAGACTGCACAGGAGGGAGGACACTGCACATAGTACAGACTGCACAGGAGGGAGGACACTGCACATAGTACAGACTGCACAGGAGGAGGACACTGCACATAGTACAGACTGCACAGGAGGGAGGACACTGCACATAGTACAGACTGCACAGGAGGGAGGACACTGCACATAGTACAGACTGCACAGGAGGGAGGACACTGCACATAGTACAGACTGCACAGGAGAGAGGACACTGCACATAGTACAGACTGCACAGGAGGGAGGAGACTGTACATAGTACAGACTGCACAGGAGGGAGGAGACTGCACATAGTACAGACTGCACAGGAGGGAGGACACTGCACATAGTACAGACTGCACAGGAGGAGGACACTGCACATAGTACAGACTGCACAGGAGGGAGGAGACTGCACATAGTACAGACTGCACAGGAGGGAGGACACTGCACATAGTACAGACTGCACAGGAGGGAGGAGACTGCACATAGTACAGACTGCACAGGAGGGAGGACACTGCACATAGTACAGACTGCACAGGAGGGAGGACACTGCACATAGTAAAGACTGCACAGGAGGGAGGACACTGCACATAGTACAGACTGCACAGGAGGGAGGAGACTGCACATAGTACAGACTGCACAGGAGGGAGGACACTGCACATAGTACAGACTGCACAGGAGGGAGGAGACTGCACATAGTACAGACTGCACAGGAGGGAGGACACTGCACATAGTAAAGACTGCACAGGAGGGAGGACACTGCACATAGTACAGACTGCACAGGAGGGAGGACACTGCACATAGTAAAGACTGCACAGGAGGGAGGACACTGCACATAGTACAGACTGCACAGGAGGAGGGAGGACACTGCACATAGTACAGACTGCACAGGAGGAGGGAGGACACTGCACATAGTACAGACTGCACAGGAGGGAAGACACTGCACATAGTACAGACTGCACAGGAGAGAGGACACTGCACATAGTACAGACTGCACAGGAGGAGGGTGGAGACTGCACATAGTACAGACTGCACAGGAGGAGGGTGGAGACTGCACATAGTACAGACTGCACAGGAGGGAGGACACTGCACATAGTACAGACTGCACAGGAGGGAGGACACTGCACATAGTACAGACTGCACAGGAGGGAGGACACTGCACAGACTACACAGGAGGAGGAGACTGCACATAGTACAGACTGCACAGGAGGGAGGACACTGCACATAGTACAGACTGCACAGGAGGGAGGACACTGCACATAGTACAGACTGCACAGGAGGGAGGACACTGCACATAGTACAGACTGCACAGGAGGAGGACACTGCACATAGTACAGACTGCACAGGAGGGAGGACACTGCACTTAGTACAGACTGCACAGGAGGGAGGACACTGCACATAGTACAGACTGCACCGGAGGGAGGACACTGCACACAGTACAGACTGTACAGGAGGAGAACACTGCACATAGTACAGACTGTACAGGAGGAGGACACTGCACATAGTACAGACTGCACAGGAGGAGAGAGGACACTGCACATAGTACACACTGCACAGGAGGGAGGAGACTGCACATAGTACAGACTGCACAGGAGGAGGACACTGCACATAGTACAGACTGCACAGGAGGGAGGACACTGCACATAGTACAGACTGCACAGGAGGGAGGACACTGCACAGACTACACAGGAGGAGGAGACTGCACATAGTACAGACTGCACAGGAGGGAGGAGACTGCACATAGAACAGACTGCACAGGAGGGAGGAGACTGCACATAGAACAGACTGCACAGGAGGGAGGAGACTGCACATAGTACAGACTGCACAGGAGGGAGGACACTGCACATAGTACAGACTGCACAGGAGGGAGGACACTGCACATAGTACAGACTGCACAGGAGGGAGGACACTGCACATAGTACAGACTGCACAGGAGGGAGGACACTGCACATAGTACAGACTGCACAGGAGGGAGGACACTGCACAGACTACACAGGAGGAGGAGACTGCACATAGTACAGACTGCACAGGAGGGAGGACACTGCACATAGTACAGACTGCACAGGAGGGAGGACACTGCACATAGTACAGACTGCACAGGAGGGAGGACACTGCACATAGTACAGACTGCACAGGAGAGAGGACACTGCACATAGTACAGACTGCACAGGAGAGAGGACACTACACATAGTACAGACTGCACAGGAGGGAGGACACTGCACATAGTACAGACTGCACAGGAGGGAGGACACTGCACTTAGTACAGACTGCACAGGAGGGAGGGCGCTGCGCATAGTACAGACTGCACAGGAGGGAGGAGACTGCACATAGTACAGACTGCACAGGAGGGAGGAGACTACACATAGTACAGACTGCACAGGAGGGAGGAGACTGCACATAGTACAGACTGCACAGGAGGAGGACACTGCACATAGTACAGACTGCACAGGAGGGAGGAGACTGCACATAGTACAGACTGCACAGGAGGGAGGAGACTGCACATAGTACAGACTGCACAGGAGGAGGACACTGCACATAGTACAGACTGCACAGGAGAGAGGGCACTGCAAATAGTACAGACTGCACAGGAGGGAGGACACTGCACAGACTACACAGGAGGAGGAGACTGCACATAGTACAGACTGCACAGTAGGAGGAGACTGCACATAGTACAGACTGCACAGGAGGGAGGGCGCTGTGCATAGTACAGACTACACAGGAGGGAGGAGACTGCACATAGTACAGACTGCACAGGAGGGAGGAGACTGCACATAGTACAGACTGCACAGCAGGGAGGAGACTACACATAGTACAGACTGCACAGGAGGGAGGAGACTGCACATAGTACAGACTGCACAGGAGGGAGGACACTGCACATAGTACAGACTGCACAGGAGGGAGGACACTGCACATAGGACAGACTGCACAAGATGGAGGATACTGCACATAGTACAGACTGCACAGGAGGGAGGACACTGCACATAGTACAGACTGCACAGGAGGGAGGACACTGCACATAGTACAGACTTCACAGGAGGGAGGACACTGCACAGACTACACAGGAGGAGGAGACTGCACATAGTACAGACTGCACAGGAGGGAGGACACTGCACATAGTACAGACTGCACAGGAGGGAGGACACTGCACATAGTACAGACTGCACAGGAGGGAGGAGAGTGCACATAGTACAGACTGCACAGGAGAGAGGACACTGCACATAGTACAGACTGCACAGGAGGGAGGAGACTGTACATAGTACAGACTGCACAGGAGGGAGGAGACTGCACATAGTACAGACTGCACAGGAGGGAGGACACTGCACATAGTACAGACTGCACAGGAGGGAGGACACTGCACATAGTACAGACTGCACAGGAGGAGGACACTGCACATAGTACAGACTGCACAGGAGGGAGGAGACTGCACATAGTACAGACTGCACAGGAGGGAGGACACTGCACATAGTACAGACTGCACAGGAGGGAGGAGACTGCACATAGTACAGACTGCACAGGAGGGAGGACACTGCACATAGTAAAGACTGCACAGGAGGGAGGACACTGCACATAGTACAGACTGCACAGGAGGAGGACACTGCACATAGTACAGACTGCACAGGAGGGAGGAGACTGCACATAGTACAGACTGCACAGGAGGGAGGACACTGCACATAGTGGAGACTGCACATAGTACAGACTGCACAGGAGGGAGGACACTGCACATAGTAAAGACTGCACAGGAGGGAGGACACTGCACATAGTACAGACTGCACAGGAGGGAGGAGACTGCACATAGTACAGACTGCACAGGAGGGAGGACACTGCACATAGTACAGACTGCACAGGAGGGAGGAGACTGCACATAGTACAGACTGCACAGGAGGGAGGACACTGCACATAGTACAGACTGCACAGGAGGGAGGACACTGCACATAGGACAGACTGCACAAGATGGAGGATACTGCACATAGTACAGACTGCACAGGAGGGAGGACACTGCACATAGTACAGACTGCACAGGAGGGAGGACACTGCACATAGTACAGACTTCACAGGAGGGAGGACACTGCACAGACTACACAGGAGGAGGAGACTGCACATAGTACAGACTGCACAGGAGGGAGGACACTGCACATAGTACAGACTGCACAGGAGGGAGGACACTGCACATAGTACAGACTGCACAGGAGGGAGGACACTGCACTTAGTACAGACTGCACAGGAGAGAGGACACTGCACAGGAGAGAGGACACTGCACATAGTACAGACTGCACGGGAGAGAGGACACTACACATAGTACAGACTGCACAGGAGAGAGGACACTGCACATAGTACAGACTGCACAGGAGGAGGAGACTGCACAGGAGGGAGGACACTGCACAAAGTACAGACTGCACAGGAGGGAGGACACTGCACATAGTACAGACTGCACAGGAGGGAGGACACTGCACATAGTACAGACTGCACAGGAGGGAGGACACTGCACATAGTACAGACTGCACAGGAGGGAGGACACTGCACATAGTACAGACTGCACAGGAGGGAGGACACTGCACATAGTACAGACTGCACAGGAGGGAGGACACTGCACATAGTACAGACTGCACAGGATGGAGGACACTGCACATAGTACAGACTGCACAGGAGAGAGGAGACTGCACATAGTACAGACTGCACAGGAGCTAGGACACTGCACATACTACAGACTGCACAGGAGGGAGGACACTGCACAGGAGGGAGGACACTGCACAGGAGGGAGGACACTGCACAGGAGGGAGGACACTGCACAGGAGGGAGGACACTGCACAGGAGGGAGGACACTGCACATAGTACAGACTGCACAGGAGGGAGGACACTGCACATAGTACAGACTGCACAGGAGGGAGGACACTGCACAAAGTACAGACTGCACAGGAGGGAGGACACTGCACATAGTACAGACTGCACAGGAGGGAGGACACTGCACATAGTACAGACTGCACAGGAGGGAGGACACTGCACATAGTACAGACTGCACAGGATGGAGGACACTGCACATAGTACAGACTGCACAGGAGAGAGGACACTGCACATAGTACAGACTGCACAGGAGGTAGGACACTGCACATAGTACAGACTGCACAGGAGGTAGGACACTGCACATAGTACAGACTGCACAGGAGGGAGGACACTGCACAGGAGGGAGGACACTGCACAGGAGGGAGGACACTGCACAGGAAGGAGGACACTGCACAGGAGGGAGGACACTGCACAGGAGGGAGGACACTGCACATAGTACAGACTGCACAGGAGGGAGGACACTGCACATAGTACAGACTGCACAGGAGGGAGGACACTGCACATAGTACAGACTGCACAGGAGGGAGGACACTGCACATAGTACAGACTGCACAGGATGGAGGACACTGCACATAGTACAGACTGCACAGGAGAGAGGACACTGCACATAGTACAGACTGCACAGGAGGTAGGACACTGCACATAGTACAGACTGCACAGGAGGTAGGACACTGCACATAGTACAGACTGCACAGGAGGGAGGACACTGCACAGGAGGGAGGACACTGCACAGGAAGGAGGACACTGCACAGGAGGGAGGACACTGCACAGGAGGGAGGACACTGCACAGGAGGGAGGACACTGCACAGGAGGGAGGACACTGCACAGGAGGGAGGACACTGCACAGGAGGGAGGACACTGCACATAGTACAGACTGCACAGGAGGGAGGACACTGCACATAGTACAGACTGCACAGGAGGGAGGACACTGCACATAGTACAGACTGCACAGGAGGGAGGACACTGCACATAGTACAGACTGCACAGGAGGGAGGACACTGCACATAGTACAGACTGCACAGGAGGGAGGAGACTGCACATAGTACAGACTGCACAGGAGGGAGGAGACTGCACATAGTACAGACTGCACAGGAGGGAGGACACTGCACATAGTACAGACTGCACAGGTGGGAGGACACTGCACATAGTACAGACTGCACAGGAGAGAGGACACTGCACATAGTACAGACTGCACAGGAGAGAGGACACTGCACATAGTACAGACTGCACAGGAGGGATGACACTGCACATAGTACAGACTGCACAGGAGGGAGGACACTGCACATAGTACAGACTGCACAGGTGGGAGGACACTGCACATAGTACAGACTGCACAGGAGAGAGGACACTGCACATAGTACAGACTGCACAGGAGAGAGGACACTGCACATAGTACAGACTGCACAGGAAGGATGACACTGCACATAGTACAGACTGCACAGGAGGGATGACACTGCACATAGTACAGACTGCACAGGAGGGAGGACACTGCACATAGTACAGACTGCACAGGAGGGAGGACACTGCACATAGTACAGACTGCACAGGAGGGAGGACACTGCACATAGTACAGACTGCACAGGAGGGAGGACACTGCACATAGTACAGACTGCACAGGAGGGAGGAGACTGCACATAGTACAGACTGCACAGGAGGGAGGAGACTGCACATAGTACAGACTGCACAGGAGGGAGGACACTGCACATAGTACAGACTGCACAGGTGGGAGGACACTGCACATAGTACAGACTGCACAGGAGAGAGGACACTGCACATAGTACAGACTGCACAGGAGAGAGGACACTGCACATAGTACAGACTGCACAGGAGGGATGACACTGCACATAGTACAGACTGCACAGGAGGGAGGACACTGCACATAGTACAGACTGCACAGGTGGGAGGACACTGCACATAGTACAGACTGCACAGGAGAGAGGACACTGCACATAGTACAGACTGCACAGGAGAGAGGACACTGCACATAGTACAGACTGCACAGGAGGGATGACACTGCACATAGTACAGACTGCACAGGAGGGAGGACACTGCACATAGTACAGACTGCACAGGAGAGAGGACACTGCACATAGTACAGACTGCACAAGAGGGAGGGCGCTGCACATAGTACAGACTGCACAGGAGGGAGGACGCTGCACATAGTACAGACTGCACAGGAGGGAGGAGACTGCACATAGTACAGACTGCACAGGAGGGAGGAGACTGCACATAGTACAGACTGCACAGGAGGGAGGACACTGCACATAGTACAGACTGCACAGGTGGGAGGACACTGCACATAGTACAGACTGCACAGGAGAGAGGACACTGCACATAGTACAGACTGCACAGGAGAGAGGACACTGCACATAGTACAGACTGCACAGGAGGGATGACACTGCACATAGTACAGACTGCACAGGAGGGAGGACACTGCACATAGTACAGACTGCACAGGTGGGAGGACACTGCACATAGTACAGACTGCACAGGAGAGAGGACACTGCACATAGTACAGACTGCACAGGAGAGAGGACACTGCACATAGTACAGACTGCACAGGAGGGATGACACTGCACATAGTACAGACTGCACAGGAGGGAGGACACTGCACATAGTACAGACTGCACAGGAGAGAGGACACTGCACATAGTACAGACTGCACAAGAGGGAGGGCGCTGCACATAGTACAGACTGCACAGGAGGGAGGACGCTGCACATAGTACAGACTGCACAGGAGGGAGGAGACTGCACATAGTACAGACTGCACAGGAGGGAGGAAACTGCACATAGTACAGACTGCACAGGAGGGAGGACACTGCACTTAGTACAGACTGCACAGGAGGGAGGACACTGCACTTAGTACAGACTGCACAGGTGGGAGGACACTGCACAGGAGAGAGGACACTGCACATCGTACAGACTGCACAGGAGAGAGGGCACTGCACGTAGTACAGACTGCACAGGAGGGAGGACACTGCACATAGTACAGACTGCACAGGAGGGAGGACACTGCACATAGTACAGACTGCACAGGAGGGAGGACACTGCACATAGTACAGACTGCACAGGAGGGAGGACACTGCACATAGTACAGACTGCACAGGAGGGAGGACACTGCACAGGAGAGAGGACGCTGCACATAGTACAGACTGCACAGGAGGGAGGGCGCTGCACATAGTACAGACTGCACAGGAGGGAGGGCGCTGCACATAGTACAGACTGCACAGGAGGCAGGGCGCTGCACATAGTACAGACTGCACAGGAGGGAGGGCGCTGCACATAGTACAGACTGCACAGGAGGGAGGGCGCTGCACATAGTACAGACTGAACAGGAGGGAGGACACTGCACAGGAGAGAGGACACTGCACATAGTACAGACTGCACAGGAGGGAGGACGCTGCACATAGTACAGACTGCACAGGAAGGAGGACGCTGCACATAGTACAGACTGCACAGGAGGGAGGAGACTGCACATAGTACAGACTGCACAGGAGGGAGGACACTGCACATAGTACAGACTGCACAGGAGGGAGGACACTGCACATAGTACAGACTGCACAGGAGAGCGGACACTGCACATTGTACAGACTGCACAGGAGGGAGGAGTCTGCACAGGAGAGAGGACACTGCACACAATACAGACTGCACAGGAGAGAGGACACTGCACACAGTACAGACTGCACAGGAGGGAGGAGACTGCACATAGTACAGACTGCACAGGAGGGAGGACACTGCACATAGTACAGACTGCACAGGAGGGAGGACACTGCACATAGTACAGACTGCACAGGAGGGAGGACACTGCACATAGTACAGACTGCACAGGAGGGAGGACACTGCACATAGTACAGACTGCACAGGAGGGAGGAGACTGCACATAGTACAGACTGCACAGGAGGGAGGACACTGCACATAGTACAGACTGCACAGGAGGGAGAACACTGTACAGGGGGGATACAATCTATTACTCTCTGTTATCAGCCATTACATCCCGGGGAGAGGAGACTGTACAGGGGGGATACAATCTATTACTCTCTGTTATCAGCCATTACATCCCGGAGAGAGGAGACTGTACAGGGGGGATACAATCTATTACTCTCTGTTATCAGCCATTACATCCCGGAGAGAGGAGACTGTACAGGGGGGATACAATCTATTACTCTCTGTTATCAGCCATTACATCCCGGGGAGAGGAGACTGTACAGGGGGATACAATCTATTACTCTCTGTTATCAGCCATTACATCCCGGAGAGAGGAGACTGTACAGGGGGGATACAATCTATTACTCTCTGTTATCAGCCATTACATCCCGGGGAGAGGAGACTGTACAGGGGGATACAATCTATTACTCTCTGTTATCAGCCATTACATCCCGGGGAGAGGAGACTGTACACGGGAGGGGATGCAATCTATTACTCTCTGTTATCAGCCATTACATCCCGGGGAGAGGAGACTGTACAGGGGGGGATACAATCTATTACTCTCTGTTATCAGCCATTACATCCCGGAGAGAGGAGACTGTACAGGGGGGATACAATCTATTACTCTCTGTTATCAGCCATTACATCCCGGGGAGAGGAGACTGTACAGGGGGATACAATCTATTACTCTCTGTTATCAGCCATTACATCCCGGGGAGAGGAGACTGTACAGGGGGGGATACAATCTATTACTCTCTGTTATCAGCCATTACATCCCGGGGAGAGGAGACTGTACAGGGGGGGGATACAATCTATTACTCTCTGTTATCAGCCATTACATCCCGGGGAGAGGAGACTGTACAGGGGGGATACAATCTATTACTCTCTGTTATCAGCCCTCTCTGTAGCTGTGGAGGTCCTGGTGGTCACTAGGTTGTTAATGATTGCTTGGGCTGTGAGAGCCTGGAGGGGATGAATGGAGGTGGCAGCGCCTCCTGGTGTTAATCATTAATCGGCGCATGCTTTATCAGCGAATAATCCCTGGCGCGCTGTGGCTCATTCAGTGTCAGATAATTAAAGGGGTCACCAGGTGAAGATAAGAACGGGGTCAGACATCCAAATGCAAACGACTATCCTGTTCCCACAAGAGAGTCACATGACACTGGTGCATTGTACCATATGCCCAAAAGTATGTGCCCCCTGTAAATCACATGACACTGGCGCTACTATCACTCCCATCAGATCGGCCCTAATTAGAACCTAAATATTTGATCAGGACAAACATTTTACTGGCTCCGCGTCTATCGCCTTCTGTACACAGCAAGGAGGAGCGGCCGCAGCTCGATGGCGTTACAATGTGCCAGTCTGGGACCAACATCCGGGAGCATCCTCTATGTAGTGGCACAGCCGCTACAATGAGCAAAACTGTCTGAGAGCAAAACCGTTGTAGTTATTGTGTCCCATCCGTAGTGGAGCCCCCCACCAGTGTCCCATCCGTAGTGGAGCCCCCCACCAGTGTCCCATCCGTAGTGGAGCCCCCCACCAGTGTCCCATCCGTAGTGGAGCCCCCCACCAGTGTCCCATCCGTAGTGGAGCCCCCCCCTGTGTCCCATCCGTAGTGGAGCCCCCCCCTGTGTCCCATCCGTAGTGGAGCCCCCCCCTGTGTCCCATCCGTAGTGGAGCCCCCCACCAGTGTCCCATCCGTAGTGGAGCCCCCCACCAGTGTCCCATCCGTAGTGGAGCCCACCACCAGTGTCCCATCCGTAGTGGAGCCCCCCCCTGTGTCCCATCCGTAGTGGAGCCCCCCCCTGTGTCCCATCCGTAGTGGAGCCCCCCCCTGTGTCCCATCCGTAGAGGAGCCCCCCCTCTGTCCCATCAGTAGTGGAGCCCCCCCTGTGTCCCATCCGTAGTGGAGCCCCCCCCCTGTGTCCCATCCGTAGTGGAGCCCCCCCCCCCCTTGTGTCCCATCAGTAGTGGAGCCCCCCCCTGTGTCCCATCCGTAGTGGAGCCCCCCCCCTGTGTCCCATCCGTAGTGGAGCCCCCCCTGTGTCCCATCCGTAGAGGAGCCCCCCCTCTGTCCCATCCGTAGTGGAGCCCCCCCCCTGTGTCCCATCCGTAGTGGAGCCCCCCCCTGTGTCCCATCCGTAGTGGAGCCCCCCCCCTGTGTCCCATCCGTAGTGGAGCCCCCCCCCCCTGTGTCCCATCCGTAGTGGAGCCCCCCCCCCCTGTGTCCCATCCGTAGTGGAGCCCCCCCCCCCCTTGTGTCCCATCAGTAGTGGAGCCCCCCCCCCCTTGTGTCCCATCCGTAGTGGAGCCCCCCCCCCCCTGTGTCCCATCCGTAGTGGAGCCCCCCCTGTGTCCCATCCGTAGAGGAGCCCCCCTCTGTCCCATCAGTAGTGGAGCCCCCCCTCTGTCCCATCAGTAGTGGAGCCCCCCCCTGTGTCCCATCCGTAGTGGAGCCCCCCCCCTGTGTCCCATCCATAGAGGAGCCCCCCCCCCTGTGTCCCATCAGTAGAGGAGCCCCCCCCCCCTGTGTCCCATCAGTAGAGGAGCCCCCCCCCTGTGTCCCATCAGTAGAGGAGCCCCCCCCCCTGTGTCCCATCAGTAGAGGAGCCCCCCCCCCTGTGTCCCATCAGTAGAGGAGCCCCCCCCCCTGTGTCCCATCAGTAGAGGAGCCCCCCCCCTGTGTCCCATCAGTAGAGGAGCCCCCCCCCTGTGTCCCATCAGTAGAGGAGCCCCCCCCCCTGTGTCCCATCAGTAGAGGAGCCCCCCCCCCTGTGTCCCATCAGTAGAGGAGCCCCCCCCCTGTGTCCCATCAGTAGAGGAGCCCCCCCCCTGTGTCCCATCCGTAGTGGAGCCCCCCCCCCTTGTGTCCCATCCGTAGAGGAGCCCCCCCCCCTGTGTCCCATCAGTAGAGGAGCCCCCCCCCCCCTGTGTCCCATCAGTAGAGGAGCCCCCCCCCCCTGTGTGCCATCAGTAGAGGAGCCCCCCCCCCCTGTGTCCCATCAGTAGAGGAGCCCCCCCCCTGTGTCCCATCAGTAGAGGAGCCCCCCCCCTGTGTCCCATCAGTAGAGGAGCCCCCCCCCCCTGTGTCCCATCAGTAGAGGAGCCCCCCCCCCCCCTGTGTCCATTCAGTAGAGGAGCCCCCCCCTGTGTCCATTCAGTAGAGGAGCCCCTCCCCCCCCTGTGTCCCATCAGTAGTGGAGCCCCCCCCCCCTGTGTCCCATCAGTAGTGGAGCCCCCCCCCCTGTGTCCCATCAGTAGTGGAGCCCCCCCCCGTGTCCCATCAGTAGAGGAGCCCCCCCCCCCCCGTGTCCCATCAGTAGAGGAGCCCCCCCCCTGTGTCCCATCAGTAGAGGAGCCCCCCCCCCCTGTGTCCATTCAGTAGAGGAGCCCCCCCCCTGTGTCCCATCAGTAGAGGAGCCCCCCCCCTGTGTCCCATCAGTAGAGGAGCCCCCCCCCCCCTGTGTCCCATCAGTAGAGGAGCCCCCCCACCCTGTGTCCCATCAGTAGAGGAGCCCCCCCAGTGTCCCATCAGTAGAGGAGCCCCCCCCCTGTGTCCCATCAGTAGAGGAGCCCCCCCCCCTGTGTCCCATCAGTAGAGGAGCCCCCCCAGTGCCCCATCAGTAGAGGAGCCCCCCCCCCGTGTCCCATCAGTAGAGGAGCCCCCCCTGTGTCCCATCAGTAGAGGAGCCCCCCCCCCCTGTGTCCCATCAGTAGAGGAGCCCCCCCCCCCCTGTGTCCCATCAGTAGAGGAGCCCCCCCCCTGTGTCCCATCAGTAGAGGAGCCCCCCCCCTGTGTCCCATCAGTAGAGGAGCCCCCCCCCCTGTGTCCCATCAGTAGAGGAGCCCCCCCTGTGTCCCATCAGTAGAGGAGCCCCCCCCCTGTGTCCCATCAGTAGAGGAGGCCCCCCCCCCCTGTGTCCCATCAGTAGAGGAGCCCCCCCTGTGTCCCATCAGTAGAGGAGCCCCCCCCCTGTGTCCCATCAGTAGAGGAGCCCCCCCCCCTGTGTCCCATCAGTAGAGGAGCCCCCCCCCCTGTGTCCCATCAGTAGAGGAGCCCCCCCCCCTGTGTCCCATCAGTAGAGGAGCCCCCCCCCCTGTGTCCCATCAGTAGAGGAGCCCCCCCCTGTGTCCCATCAGTAGAGGAGCCCCCCCCCCCTGTGTCCCATCAGTAGAGGAGCCCCCCCCCTGTGTCCCATCAGTAGAGGAGCCCCCCCCCCTGTGTCCCATCAGTAGAGGAGCCCCCCCCCCTGTGTCCCATCAGTAGAGGAGCCCCCCCCCCTGTGTCCCATCAGTAGAGGAGCCCCCCCCCCTGTGTCCCATCAGTAGAGGAGCCCCCCCCCTGTGTCCCATCAGTAGAGGAGCCCCCCCCCCCTGTGTCCCATCAGTAGAGGAGCCCCCCCTGTGTCCCATCAGTAGAGGAGCCCCCCCCCTGTGTCCCATCAGTAGAGGAGCCCCCCCCCCTGTGTCCCATCAGTAGAGGAGCCCCCCCTGTGTCCCATCAGTAGAGGAGCCCCCCCCCTGTGTCCCATCAGTAGAGGAGCCCCCCCCCCTGTGTCCCATCAGTAGAGGAGCCCCCCCCCCTGTGTCCCATCAGTAGAGGAGCCCCCCCCCCTGTGTCCCATCAGTAGAGGAGCCCCCCCCCCTGTGTCCCATCAGTAGAGGAGCCCCCCCCCTGTGTCCCATCAGTAGAGGAGCCCCCCCCCCCTGTGTCCCATCAGTAGAGGAGCCCCCCCTGTGTCCCATCAGTAGAGGAGCCCCCCCCCCTGTGTCCCATCAGTAGAGGAGCCCCCCCCCCTGTGTCCCATCAGTAGAGGAGCCCCCCCCCCTGTGTCCCATCAGTAGAGGAGCCCCCCCCCCCTGTGTCCCATCAGTAGAGGAGCCCCCCCCCCCTGTGTCCCATCAGTAGAGGAGCCCCCCCCCCCTGTGTCCCATCAGTAGAGGAGCCCCCCCCCCCCTGTGTCCCATCAGTAGAGGAGCCCCCCCCAGTGTCCCATGGTCCCTGATGTTTGTGTAACCTCTGGGCGCAGTCCCAGGACACGGCCGCCTCTGACGGCTTCTGCTGTAGGGGAAGTCTGATGATGTCAGTGGTGGCGGCTGCCAGCGCAGATGGCCGGAGGCCTGACCCCACCGCCGCAGGAGGAGCCCCCCCGTGTCACTCCGCAGGAAACGCAGCTGCAACTCTGAACATTGAAAAAATAAAAGAATAGTTTATGTTCCCGGCAATAATATAGTAACCGGACCCTGACAGATTCTTGTGACCTCCCTCCTGCCCCCCATAGAGGTAAAGCAGGAATGTACATGAGGAGGGGCCCCGGGCTCCTCTGTGTCCCCGGACCTGGATGTGCGGTTACATGTGCGGCTGGAGGTCGTCGTTCTCAGTCCTGGCCATAAGATATGAGAATGATACAAATGTTAATTGTTACAAAGTCTCCGGCATCAGGTTTTATAATGGTAATGTGCATATTCTCCAGAATGTTATAAAGAGGGATCAGCTTATCAGCAATTCATTACAGAGTCAGTATGTGCCTAGAAAATGAACTTTTTCCCCCAAAACACATTTCCCCTCATTGCAGGCGCCTTAGGCGGAGCAGCGGCCATGGTGTCAGTGATGTCCCCAGTAACACAGGTGCGGGGGCTGATGGGGACAGGGCTGGGGACAATGTGTCATGTGTAAGTAACAATCACCACTGGGCAGTATAATAGGAGCAGGTAACATGGTGTCAGTGATGTCCCCAGTAACACAGGTGCGGGGGCTGATGGGGACAGGGCTGGGGACAATGTGTCATGTGTAAGTAACAATCACCACTGGGCAGTATAATAGGAGCAGGTAACATGGTGTCAGTGGTGTCCCCAGTAACACAGGTGCAGGGGCTGATGGGGACAGGGCTGGGGACAATGTGTCATGTGTAAGTAACAATCACCACTGGGCAGTATAATAGGAGCAGGTAACATGGTGTCAGTGATGTCTCCAGTAACACAGGTGCGGGGGCTGATGGGGACAGGGCTGGGGACAATGTGTCATGTGTAAGTAACAATCACCACTGGGCAGTATAATAGGAGCAGGTAACATGGTGTCAGTGATGTCTCCAGTAACACAGGTGCGGGGGCTGATGGGGACAGGGCTGGGGACAATGTGTCATGTGTAAGTAACAATCACCACTGGGCAGTATAATAGGAGCAGGTAACATGGTGTCAGTGATGTCTCCAGTAACACAGGTGCGGGGGCTGATGGGGACAGGGCTGGGGACAATGTGTCATGTGTAAGTAACAATCACCACTGGGCAGTATAATAGGAGCAGGTAACATGGTGTCAGTGATGTCTCCAGTAACACAGGTGCGGGGGCTGATGGGGACAGGGCTGGGGACAATGTGTCATGTGTAAGTAACAATCACCACTGGGCGGTATAATAGGAGCAGGTAACATGGTGTCAGTGATGTCCCCAGTAACACAGGTGCGGGGGCTGATGGGGACAGGGCTGGGGACAATGTGTCATGTGTAAGTAACAATCACCACTGGGCAGTATAATAGGAGCAGGTAACATGGTGTCAGTGATGTCTCCAGTAACACAGGTGCGGGGGCTGATGGGGACAGGACTGGGGACAATGTGTCATGTGTAAGTAACAATCACCACTGGGCAGTATAATAGGAGCAGGTAACATGGTGTCAGTGATGTCTCCAGTAACACAGGTGCGGGGGCTGATGGGGACAGGGCTGGGGACAATGTGTCATGTGTAAGTAACAATCACCACTGGGCAGTATAATAGGAGCAGGTAACATGGTGTCAGTGATGTCCCCAGTAACACAGGTGCGGGGGCTGATGGGGACAGGGCTGGGGACAATGTGTCATGTGTAACTAACAATCACCACTGGGCAGTATAATAGGAGCAGGTAACATGGTGTCAGTGATGTCCCCAGTAACACAGGTGCGGGGGCTGATGGGGACAGGGCTGGGGACAATGTGTCATGTGTAAGTAACAATCACCACTGGGCAGTATAATAGGAGCAGGTAACATGGTGTCAGTGATGTCTCCAGTAACACAGGTGCGGGGGCTGATGGGGACAGGGCTGGGGACAATGTGTCATGTGTAAGTAACAATCACCACTGGGCAGTATAATAGGAGCAGGTAACATGGTGTCAGTGATGTCTCCAGTAACACAGGTGCGGGGGCTGATGAGGACAGGGCTGGGGACAATGTGTCATGTGTAAGTAACAATCACCACTGGGCAGTATAATAGGAGCAGGTAACATGGTGTCAGTGATGTCTCCAGTAACACAGGTGCGGGGGCTGATGGGGACAGGGCTGGGGACAATGTGTCATGTGTAAGTAACAATCACCACTGGGCAGTATAATAGGAGCAGGTAACATGGTGTCAGTGATGTCCCCAGTAACACAGGTGCGGGGGCTGATGGGGACAGGGCTGGGGACAATGTGTCATGTGTAAGTAACAATCACCACTGGGCAGTATAATAGGAGCAGGTAACATGGTGTCAGTGATGTCCCCAGTAACACAGGTGCAGGGGCTGATGGGGACAGGGCTGGGGGACAATCTGTCAGGATTAAGTAACAATCACACCCCTGGACACTTTACAAGGAGGCTGGTGCTTGGCATCATTGTTTCTCTTCTGTTACCCATGGTTATCTCTAAAGAAACACGTGCAGTCATCATTGCTCTGCACAAAACTGTCCACAGGGAAGAGTATCGCAGCCAGAAAGATTGCACCTCAGTCACCAATCTATCGCATCATCAAGGAATCCAAGGAGAGAGGCTCCATTGTTACCAAAAAGGCTCCAGGAGCCAAAGAAGGAGCAGCAAGCGCCAGGAGCGTCTCTTACAAGTGTCTCAGCTTGGGGATGGGGCTCCCAGCATCGCAGAGCTCAGGAGTGGCAGCAGCAGGTGTGAGGCATCTGCACGCACTGTGACACTGCGGAGACTCCTGGAGCAAGGCCTGGTGTCCAGGAGGGCAGCACAGAAGCCGCTTCTCTCCAGAAACCATCAGGGACAGACGGATATTCTGCAGGAGGTGCAGGGAGTGGACGCTGAGGACTGTGGGGGGTCATTGTCTCTGATGAATCCCCTTTCCGATTGTTGGGAGAAGACAAGGTGAGCGATGCCCCCAGTCCTGTCTCCTGCACCTGTAAAGCTCCTGCAGCCATTCATGTGTGTGTGTGGGGGGCTTCTCAGCCAAGGGAATCGCCTAAAAACACCTCCATGAATAAAGAATGGAGCAGAATGTCCTCCAGGAGCCGCTTCTCCCAACCCTCCAGGAGCAGATGGTGATGAGCAGAGCCTCCTCCAGCATGATGGAGCACCGGCCATAAAGGGGAGAACTAAATGGTGCAGGGGACAGAACATAGAGATTCTGGGTCCATGGCCCGGGAACAGAACACAGAGATTCTGGTCCATGGCTCCGGGAACAGAACACAGAGATTCTGGGTCCATGGCTCCGGGAACAGAACACAGAGATTCTGGGTCCATGGCTCCGGGAACAGAACACAGAGATTCTGGGTCCATGGCCCGGGAACAGAACACAGAGATTCTGGGTCCATGGCCCGGGAACAGAACACAGAGATTCTGGGTCCATGGCCCGGGAACAGAACACAGAGATTCTGGGTCCATGGCCCGGGAACAGAACACAGAGATTCTGGGTCCATGGCCCGGGAACAGAACACAGAGATTCTGGGTCCATGGCCCGGAAACAGAACACAGAGATTCTGGGTCCATGGCTCCGGGAACAGAACACAGAGATTCTGGGTCCATGGCTCCGGGAACAGAACACAGAGATTCTGGGTCCATGGCTCGGGAACAGAACACAGAGATTCTGGGTCCATGGCCCGGGAACAGAACACAGAGATTCTGGGTCCATGTGCAACATCCCCCACCGGGGCCTAGCCTTTGAGGTGAGGCCTGGAGACAGCCGGGGCCCGCGGTACCGGAGTGGCTGGCGGTTGCGGCCTAAGCAGGCTATTGTCACGGTGCTTGGTACGGGGGAACCGGAGGGCTGTCCTACAGCCTGGCAGGTCTCCAGCAGGGTGGTGTTGGCAAGAAATGATGAGGGAGAGACTGCTATAGCGGATCTCCCTGGGGCAACCCCTTAATGTCCCGAGTGTGAGTCTCTGTGTGATGGACAGGGTGCCGGTGATGAAGGCAGCCGTATTAGCAGGGACCAGACGGAGACAGAAGTTGAAGAAAACAACTTACAGTTCTTTATTTGAACCGGCAGGAACCGCAGCAACGTGCCTTTAACAGGTAGATGGAGTGCTGAGATGCTTTTGGAGGGAGCCTCAGGAGATAGTTCACCAGCCTGGATGCAGAGGGCAGGCTGGGAGGCAGCTGTGTCCTGGTAGGAAGCTTCAGCTTGTCCTGTAGGGCTTCAGGTATCACCTTTAAAGGTAAGATGATACCTCTTTCCTCACTATACTAACTCTAGTCTTATACTCCACTCTTCAGAGGCAGGGGCTAGGCTCTTCCTGCTCTGGTATGGGCTAGACAGAGATTGCTCACTCACTCACTGATCTCTAGGATTCTCCTACACTAGAATCTCTTGAGAGACTTCTCTCAGATCTGAGACCTCCTAGAATTCCTCCAGAACATTCCTGGCCAGGGTTTTTATTACTTCCCCTTGGTCAGGTGGTGGCTGCTCCTCCAATCACATCTCAGCTTACAGAGCACAGGATGTAACACAGATCATTGGATAATAGCATCTTGCATCATACAAAATACTTAACTTCTGCCTTGCCAGGCAGGATTCACCACTGCAATATCCCCTATGTCCTATAAGGACCATGTAGTGTGATGTGATTACATGCAGGTGGGACGTATTCGCAAACACTCCCTCGCCATTGCATCGGCGAGGGTGTTGCATACCCCGGGGGCAATTGAAAGAGCCGCCCTCGGCTTGACTATAGATGTTTTGAGGGGGCAGAGGTGGCTAAGGGTACTTCTGGGAAGTGCAGGCTATGTGAGGTGTAGGGACAAACCGCCCATGGTCCTGGAGACAGGCACCTGGGTTGGTGTCGGACTAAGACAAAACATGTAGCTGTATGACAGTTGGTCGCTGACGCCATTAAACCGAACTGTACAGTAGGAAAGGTGTGGTGTCATGTCCTGTAATCCACTCCTTGCACCAAGGCCTGTATATTTGTTATATCAACGCTTCTTCCCTGGCGGCAATTATATAGTGTGTATATCTGCATTGCGTTAGCATATGCGACACAAGTACCTCCTGACTGGCATCCTTACCCATGTATGGGTGGCATCCAGGTGCTAACTCTGTAACACCCCCGGTTCCCTAAGGACCCGCAGTTTACGGACTACCCCCATGTGCAAACCTCGGTTTGAGGGATCAGGTAGCGGTCAGTGTTTTACAAAAAAGACGGTCCGACACAGCCACACTACAACCTGAAAAGCCTATGAAAGGGTTAATGCAAACTACTGGCATATATGACAGTGTGCAAACATTTGGTAAAATCACATTGGCTTAGGAGCCCAATGGGTACACATCTTGAAACGTTACAAACGTTACAGAGGCAGATAGGCTACTCAGGGTAGCAAGATAGTAAATGTCTCTTTTCCTGCAAAGGAAAGGCATGGAAGTGCAAGCAGAATGTCCGTACCTAAAAAGGAAGGCATTAAGTGCAAAATGACAATAAATTACATGGCAACTTTTCCTTGGAGTTGGCAAAAGTCTCACAGAAGGTCTTTCATGACAAAGTCCATCTTCTGGGAACAGCCCTTGATGTGGGGAAAAGTGCAATAAAAAAGCAAAGGGTCTCCTCTATGTGTAGAGGGACAGAGTCCTTTGGAAAGAATCTCTGCTGTGGCAGAGGAAGGGGTGCTATCATAGCACAGGACAATAATCAGTTCAAGGTATGTCTCTTGACTGAGATAAATAGGGATGAGAGTCTCAGGAAAGTCTCTGGCTCTTTAGGGAAAATGGAGATAAATACACATATATACACATGGTACAGTACCTGAAGTGGGCTACAGCCCTTCAGGGGTTACTCTGCATCGCTGGGTTCAGCAGAGACAGGATCCAGCTCCAGCAGGGAATCCTGTGCATCCTCAGCGGGAGCAGGCTGGGGACACCCGGTGGCAGTTGTAGGTACTGCAGGCTCAACAGCATCCTCCGGACATGCAGGGGGAGGAGCGCTGTCGCCCGGGATGTCGGCTGTTCCAGCCGGGGGCTCAACTGAGCCAGGGACCACGGAGGGGTCCAGAAGAAAATAAACAGGGACCTGCGGCAGCGCCGCAGCTCCTTCCAGCTCCGGTTCTTCTGGGGCCGGGTCATCACCCCATTGGTAACCGGCAAGCAGAGAAGTGGGCCTCGTTGGAACCTCCGGACAAGGTTCACTAGCCGGGATGTCATCTCCCACAGAAGAGCCGCGGGACCTGGCAATGCTCCCGGCAGGGGAGACGGTGGGGGTGGCGCCCTGGATCATGCCTGGCCCATGGATGGCAATGGGACCCGTACTCACGATTACCGTGGATGGGGCATTCACGTGGGTCACCGCCCGGGGACTCGCAGCCGAGGAAGAAGAAGTGTTCGGGGACTCCGGCCACTCGTCGTCCTCATACAGCTCGTCGTACGATGGGTAGCGGTCCTCATCGGAGTCCTGGATCCGGATCACACCAGCCGCCCATGGTCCTCGGGGCCCCTCCTGCAGGGAGAACTCGATGCACTCTCCTGGCTTCAGATTGTGCAGCCTCTCTGGCAAGTCAGGCCTCTTGACAGACCGGCGGGGAATAAATACCTCCCGTCCGGTGTAGTCCTGGGTGGTGAAGCCATAGCCACGTTGCTTATCGAAGAACCGGACCATGCCGGTGGTGCGGTTCTTTTCCACCCAAGCTCCAGCTGTAGACTGGCCGGCCATATACCGTTGGGCCTCCTTCTCTCGGCGTTGCTGTTCCGAGACAGCGTCTCGGAGTCGCCGGTGGACGGCCTCACCTCGGCCTTGAGGCTGCGGAGGTGCCGGTGCTGGGGCTCGTGGCTCCGGTGCAGGCTCGGATCTCCTTGGGCGACAGGTAGGTGCCGGAGGATCAGGAACCGTCACAGCGGGGCTGGCAGGCCGCACAGCGGGAACGGTAGGCCTCGGAGCAGGTGGAGCGGCCGCAATAGGCCCAGGCGTTGGCTCAACAGGAGTCGGGGCCTCCCCACGTGGCGCCTCCACGTGGGTCCGCGGTACCAGCATGGTAGCCGGTAGAGGCACGAGGAACCGCCCGGGTGGTACCTGGTGCTGCGTCACCGTTTGAAAATACGTCCTGGTGACGAAGGCCCGAGTCAGTCCTCGGTGCAGCCGGTGTCCAGCGGAGGGTCTCCGGACCGGCTGGGCAGAGACCACGACCATAGTCTCCAGTATTTCGAAGAACTCCGGCTGCTCCACAGGGGGGAATGGCGGAGGACCCCACATGGTGCTGACCTCACTCTCCAAGATCAGCACGAGTTCTGGCGCTTCTCTGAGGCGGGGCAGGAAGTCCGCCTCGAGCCAGTGGGAGGAGTCCAAGTCCTTCCCGCCAAGAGCTGTGGCGGGCTCTAATTTTTCCTGCGCCACAGGAGGCGGGGTTCGCGCCATTCGCGCGTGGGCGGAGTTTAGGGAGTCATCTGGGTTTCCCGCCAGTGAAGGTTTTGGCGGGCTTGAATTATTTGCTGCGCCACAGTTTCTGAGGTAAAAATCTTCAGGCGCGGCAGCGCCGGATGTAGCAGAGCTGGTACAGTTCTTGCAGGGATTAACCTCTTGAGTGCTGGAGCGGTGCTCGACAGCACGTGGCAGCATTAACACAGTTCAATCCAGAAACACACAATTACTTGGGCCTAAACCCGGATGGCAGCAGGGTTAGGCAGCACAGTCTTTTCAATAAAGGAAAGTCTTTAATGCCGGAATAAGGCACAGAAGTATCAATCCTGTTCGTGACGCCACTTGCAACATCCCCCACCGGGGCCTAGCCTTTTCTCGGGGCCTGGAGTCAGCCGGGGCCCGCAGTACCGGAGTGGCTGGCGGTTGCGGTCTAGGCACGCTAGTGTCACGGTGCTTGGTATGGGGGGAACCGGAGGGCTGTCCTACAGCCTGGCAGGTCTCCAGCAGGGTGGTGTTGGCAAGAAATGATGAGGGAGAGGCTGCTATAGCGGATCTCCCTGGGGGCAACCCCTTAATGTCCCGAGTGTGAGTCTCTGTGTGATGGACAGGGTGCCGGTGATGAAGGCAGCCGTATTAGCAGGGACCAGACGGAGACAGAAGTTGAAGAAAACAACTTACAGTTCTTTATTTGAACCGGCAGGAACCGCAGCAACGTGCCTTTAACAGGTAGATGGAGTGCTGAGATGCTTTTGGAGGGAGCCTCAGGAGATAGTTCACCAGCCTGGATGCAGAGGGCAGGCTGGGAGGCAGCTGTGTCCTGGTAGGAAGCTTCAGCTTGTCCTGTAGGGCTTCAGGTATCACCTTTAAAGGTAAGATGATACCCCTTTTCCTCACTACACTAACTCTAGTCTGATGCTGCACTCTTCAGAGGCAGGGGCTAGGCTCTTCCTGCTCTGGTATGGGCTAGACAGAGATTGCTCACTCACTCACTGATCTCTAGGATTCTCCTACACTGGAATCTCTTGAGAGACTTCTCTCAGATCTGAGACCTCCTAGAATTCCTCCAGAACATTCCTGGCCAGGGGGTTTTATTACTTCCCCTTGGTCAGGTGGTGGCTGCTCCTCCAATCACATCTCAGCTTACAGAGCACAGGATGTAACACAGATCATTGGATAACAGCATCTTGCATCATACAAAATACTTAAACTCTGCCTTGCCAGGCAGGATTCACCACTGCAATACCCCTATGTCCTATAAGGACCATGTTGTGTAATGTGGATACATGCAGGTGGGACGTATTCGCAAACACTCCCTCGCCATTGCATGGCTCCGGGAACAGAACACAGAGATTCTGGGTCCATGGCCCGGAGACTCCCCGGATCTTATCCCATTGAGAACTTGTGGTCAATCATCAGGAGACGGGGGACAAACAAACACCAACACATTGTGACAGAATGCAGCAGTGATTGTGCAGGAATGGAGGGCGATCAGTCAGGATCTGGTGCAGGAGGTGAGTGAGAGCTGCCAGGGAGAATTGCAGAGGTCCTGGAGAAGAAGAAGAGGTCCTGCAGATACTGACTGGCTGCAGTAACTCCTCCCACCTGACAATAAAAGCTTCTGCTCCCCATAATATGATTGCACTTGTATCTCTGTATGTGATAAACATCTGACAGACCAGAGGGACACATCATGTGACAGGAGGAGATTTGTGTCATTCTCAGGACTTATGGCCAGGACTGTATATGTGCAGGTCCCGGGATCTCTGCTGTTGAACTTGGGTATCAGGTAATCGGGTAACTCTGCAATGCCATCTATTTATGGTACCATACTATCTGTGTGCTGTGTGCAGAGTCTCCAGTGTATCCTATGAGATGTGACATCACACTGCCTGTCTATACTATCTGTGTGCTGTGTGCAGGGTCTCCAGTGTATCCTATGAGATGTGACATCACACTGCCTGTCTATACTATCTGTGTGCTGTGTGCAGGGTCTCCAGTGTATCCTATGAGATGTAACATCACACTGCCTGTCTATACTATCTGTGTGTGCTATGTGCAGAGTCTCCAGTGTATCCTATGAGATGTGACATCACACTGCCTGTCTATACTATCTGTGTGCTGTGTGCAGGGTCTCCAGTGTATCCTATGAGATGTGACATCACACTGCCTGTCTATACTATCTGTGTGCTGTGTGCAGAGTCTCCAGTGTATCCTATGAGATGTAACATCACACTGCCTGTCTATACTATGTGTGTGCTGTGTGCAGGGTCTCCAGTGTATCCTATGAGATGTAACATCACACTGCCTGTCTATACTATCTGTGTGCTGTGTGCAGAGTCTCCAGTGTATCCTATGAGATGTAACATCACACTGCCTGTCTATACTATCTGTGTGCTGTGTGCAGGGCCTCCAGTGTATCCTATGAGATGTGACATCACACTGCCTGTATATACTATCTGTGTGCTGTGTGCAGGGTCTCCAGTGTATCCTATGAGATGTGACATCACACTGCATGTATATACTATCTGTGTGCTGTGTGCAGAGTCTCCAGTGTATCCTATGAGATGTAACATCACACTGCCTGTCTATACTATCTGTGTGCTGTGTGCAGGGTCTCCAGTGTATCCTATGAGATGTGACATCACACTGCATGTATATACTATCTGTGTGTGCTGTGTGTAGAGCCTCCAGTGTATCCTATGAGATGTGACATCACTCTGCCTGTCTATACTATCTGTGTGCTGTGTGCAGGGTCTCCAGTGTATCCTATGAGATGTGACATCACACTGCCTGTCTATACTATCTGTGTGTGCTGTGTGCAGAGTCTCCAGTGTATCCTATGAGATGTGACATCACACTGCCTGTCTATAATATCTGTGTGCTGTGTGCAGGGTCTCCAGTGTATCCTATGAGATGTGACATCACACTGCCTGTCTATACTATCTGTGTGCTGTGTACAGAGTCTCCAGTGTATCCTATGAGATGTGACATCACACTGCCTGTCTATACTATCTGTGTGTGCTGTGTGCAGGGTCTCCAGTGTATCCTATGAGATGTGACATCACACTGCCTGTCTATACTATCTGTGTGCTGTGTGCAGAGTCTCCAGTGTATCCTATGAGATGTGACATCACACTGCCTGTCTATACTATCTGTGTGTGCTGTGTGCAGAGTCTCCAGTGTATCCTATGAGATGTGACATCACACTGCCTGTCTATACTATCTGTGTGTGCTGTGTGCAGGGTCTCCAGTGTATCCTATGAGATGTGACATCACACTGCCTGTCTATACTATCTGTGTGTGCAGAGTCTCCAGTGTATCCTATGAGATGTGACATCACACTGCCTGTCTATACTATCTGTGTGCAGGGTCTCCAGTGTATCCTATGAGATGTGACATCACACTGCCTGTCTATACTATCTGTGTGCTGTGTGCAGAGTCTCCAGTGTATCCTATGAGATGTGACATCACACTGCCTGTCTATACTATCTGTGTGCAGGGTCTCCAGTGTATCCTATGAGATGTGACATCACACTGCCTGTCTATACTATCTGTGTGCTGTGTGCAGAGTCTCCAGTGTATCCTATGAGATGTGACATCACACTGCCTGTCTATACTATCTGTGTGTGCAGAGTCTCCAGTGTATCCTATGAGATGTGACATCACACTGCCTGTCTATACTATCTGTGTGCAGGGTCTCCAGTGTATCCTATGAGATGTGACATCACACTGCCTGTCTATACTATCTGTGTGCTGTGTGCAGAGTCTCCAGTGTATCCTATGAGATGTGACATCACACTGCCTGTCTATACTATCTGTGTGCAGGGTCTCCAGTGTATCCTATGAGATGTGACATCACACTGCCTGTCTATACTATCTGTGTGCTGTGTGCAGGGTCTCCAGTGTATCCTATGAGATGTGACATCACACTGCCTGTCTATACTATCTGTGTGCTGTGTGCAGGGTCTCCAGTGTATCCTATGAGATGTGACATCACACTGCCTGTATATACTATCTGTGTGCTGTGTGCAGAGTCTCCAGTGTATCCTATGAGATGTGACATCACACTGCCTGTCTATACTATCTGTGTGCTGTGTGCAGGGTCTCCAGTGTATCCTATGAGATGTGACATCACACTGCCTGTCTATACTATCTGTGTGCTGTGTGCAGAGTCTCCAGTGTATCCTATGAGATGTAACATCACACTGCCTGTCTATACTATCTGTGTGCAGGGTCTCCAGTGTATCCTATGAGATGTGACATCACACTGCCTGTCTATACTATCTGTGTGCTGTGTGCAGAGCCTCCAGTGTATCCTATGAGATGTAACATCACACTGCCTGTCTATACTATCTGTGTGTGCTGTGTGCAGGGTCTCCAGTGTATCCTATGAGATGTGACATCACACTGCCTGTCTATACTATCTGTGTGTGCTGTGTGCAGAGTCTCCAGTGTATCCTATGAGATGTGACATCACACTGCCTGTCTATACTATCTGTGTGCTGTGTGCAGAGTCTCCAGTGTATCCTATGAGATGTGACATCACACTGCCTGTATATACTATCTGTGTGTGCTGTGTGCAGGGTCTCCAGTGTATCCTATGAGATGTGACATCACACTGCCTGTATATACTATCTGTGTGTGCTGTGTGCAGAGTCTCCAGTGTATCCTATGAGATGTGACATCACACTGCCTGTATATACTATCTGTGTGCTGTGTGCAGGGTCTCCAGTGTATCCTATGAGATGTAACATCACACTGCCTGTCTATACTATCTGTGTGCTGTGTGCAGGGTCTCCAGTGTATCCTATGAGATGTAACATCACACTGCCTGTCTATACTATCTGTGTGCTGTGTGCAGAGTCTCCAGTGTATCCTATGAGATGTGACATCACACTGCCTGTATATACTATCTGTGTGTGCTGTGTGCAGAGTCTCCAGTGTATCCTATGAGATGTGACATCACACTGCCTGTCTATACTATCTGTGTGCTGTGTGCAGGGTCTCCAGTGTATCCTATGAGATGTGACATCACACTGCCTGTATATACTATCTGTGTGTGCTGTGTGCAGGGTCTCCAGTGTATCCTATGAGATGTGACATCACACTGCCTGTCTATACTATCTGTGTGCTGTGTGCAGAGTCTCCAGTGTATCCTATGAGATGTAACATCACACTGCCTGTATATACTATCTGTGTGATGTGTGCATTCTCCAGTGTATCCTATGAGATGTGACATCACACTGCCTGTCTATACTATCTGTGTGTGCTGTGTGCAGAGTCTCCAGTGTATCCTATGAGATGTGACATCACACTGCCTGTCTATACTATCTGTGTGCTGTGTGCAGGGTCTCCAGTGTATCCTATGAGATGTAACATCACACTGCCTGTCTATACTATCTGTGTGTGCTGTGTGCAGGGTCTCCAGTGTATCCTATGAGATGTGACATCACACTGCCTGTCTATACTATCTGTGTGCTGTGTGCAGAGTCTCCAGTGTATCCTATGAGATGTGACATCACACTGCCTGTATATACTATCTGTGTGCTGTGTGCAGAGTCTTCAGTGTATCCTATGAGATGTGACATCACACTGCCTGTCTATACTATCTGTGTGCTGTGTGCAGAGTCTCCAGTGTATCCTATGAGATGTAACATCACACTGCCTGTCTATACTATCTGTGTGCTGTGTGCAGAGTCTCCAGTGTATACTATGAGATGTGACATCACACTGCCTGTCTATACTATCTGTGTGCTGTGTGCAGGGTCTCCAGTGTATCCTATGAGATGTAACATCACACTGCCTGTCTATACTATCTGTGTGCTGTGTGCAGAGTCTCCAGTGTATCCTATGAGATGTGACATCACACTGCCTGTCTATACTATCTGTGTGCTGTGTGCAGAGTCTCCAGTGTATCCTATGAGATGTGACATCACACTGCCTGTCTATACTATCTGTGTGCTGTGTGCAGGGTCTCCAGTGTATCCTATGAGATGTGACATCACAATGCCTGTATATACTATCTGTGTGTGCTGTGTGCAGAGCCTCCAGTGTATACTATGAGATGTGACATCACACTGCCTGTCTATACTATCTGTGTGCTGTGTGCAGGGTCTCCAGTGTATCCTATGAGATGTAACATCACACTGCCTGTCTATACTATCTGTGTGCTGTGTGCAGGGTCTCCAGTGTATCCTATGAGATGTGACATCACAATGCCTGTATATACTATCTGTGTGTGCTGTGTGCAGAGCCTCCAGTGTATCCTATGAGATGTAACATCACACTGCCTGTCTATACTATCTGTGTGCTGTGTGCAGAGTCTCCAGTGTATCCTATGAGATGTGACATCACACTGCCTGTCTATACTATCTGTGTGTGCTGTGTGCAGGGTCTCCAGTGTATCCTATGAGATGTGACATCACACTGCCTGTATATACTATCTGTGTGCTGTGTGCAGAGCCTCCAGTGTATCCTATGAGATAAGACATCACAAGGCACAATCCCTGGGGAAAAGAATCATTTTCCTTCTCCTCTTCTCCGGGAAAGGTAGAAAATACTTAAAGCAATAACATGTAGGTGGGTAGATGGTGGAAAGCGGGCAACACAGGGGCTGTATTCTCCCATGCAGCAAGGTTTTGGCGTATCCTTAGAGCCTTTATCAAGCCTTGCTTTCTACTATCTTACATAAGATTTCAGGCATCGTAGAGGCGGCTCCTGAGCTTCACCCTTGTTCATACCTTGCATCAGCAGCGCCAGGCACAAGCAGCTCCGCCCACATGCCCCGGCCTCTTCCTGCGTGGAGTTCCTTCCGCTGTCTGGTCACAAGTGCAGGGGAGGGGCTACACACTGTGCATGGAGGAGTAAAGGAAAGTGTAGGGGCAGCTGTACAATCACCCATCCAGTATAATCTCTAGCCTTTGTATGTGATGTAAACCGCATATAGTGCTTGCAGAGATATAATTATGTATGCAGTATATAGTGACTGCAGGGATATATTTGTGTGCAGTATATAGTGACTGCAGGGATATAGTTATGTGTACAGTGTATAGTGACTGCAGGGATATATATATGTGTGTACTGTATATAGTGACTGCTGGGATATAGTTATGTGTACAGTATATAGTGACTGCAGGAATATAATTATGTATGCAGTATATAGTGACTGCAGGGATATATTTATGTATGCAGTATATAGTGACTGCAGGGATATATTTATGTGTACAGTATATAGTGACTGCAGGGATATATTTATGTGTACAGTATATAGTGACTGCAGGGATATATTTATGTGTGCAGTATATAGTGACTGCAGGGATATAGTTATGTGTACAGTATATAGTGACTGCAGGGATATATTTATGTGTACAGTATATAGTGACTGCAGGGATATATTTATGTGTACAGTATATAGTGACTGCAGGGATATATTTATGTATACAGTATTTAATGACTACAAGGATATATTTCTGTGTACAGTATATAGTGCTTGCAGGGATAGATTTCTGTGTACAGTATATAGTGACTGCAGGGATATAATTATGTATGCAGTATATAGTGACTGCAGGGATATAGTTATGTGTACAGTGTATAGTGACTGCAGGAATATATGTGTACAGTATAAAGTGACTGCAGGGATATATTTATGTGTACAGTATATAGTGACTGCAGGGATATATTTATGTGTACAGTGTATAGTGACTGCAGAGATATAGTTATGTGTACAGTATATAGTGACTGCAGGGATATATATATGTGTACAGTATATAGTGACTGCAGGGATATATTTATGTATACAGTATTTAATGACTGCAGGGATATATTTCTGTGTACAGTATATAGTGCTTGCAGGGATAGATTTCTGTGTACAGTATATAGTGCTTGCAGGGATAGATTTCTGTGTACAGTATATAGTGACTGCAGGGATATAATTATGTATGCAGTATATAGTGACTGCAGGGATATAGTTATGTGTACAGTGTATAGTGACTGCAGGAATATATTTATGTATACAGTATTTAATGACTGCAGGGATATATTTATGTGTACAGTATAAAGTGACTGCAGGGATATATTTATGTATACAGTATTTAATGACTGCAGGGATATAATTATGTATGCAGTATATAGTGACTGCAGGGATATAGTTATGTGTACAGTGTATAGTGACTGCAGGAATATATTTATGTGTACAATATAAAGTAACTGCAGGGATATATTTGTGTACAGTATATAGTGACTGCAGGGATATATTTATGTGTACAGTGTATAGTGACTGCAGGGATATAGTTATGTGTAAAGTATATAGTGACTGCAGGGATATAGTTATGTGTACAGTATATAGTGACTGTAGGGATATAGTTATGTGTACAGTATATAGTGACTGCAGGGATATATATATATATGTGTGTACAGTATATAGTGACTGCAGGGATATAGTTATGTATACACCATATAGTGACTGCAGGGATATATTTCTGTGTGCTGTATATAGTGACTGCAGGGATATAGTTGTGTACACAGTATATAGTGACTGCAGGGATATAGTTATGTGTACAGTGTAAAGTGACTGCAGGGATATATATATGTACAGTATATAGTGACTGCAGGGATATATTTACACGTATAGTATATAGTGAATGCAGGGATATATATGTGTGTACAGTATATTGTGACTGCAGGGATATAGTTATGTGTACAGTATATAGTGACTGCAGAGATATATTTCTGTGTGCAGTATATAGTGACTGTAGGGATAATTTCTGTGTGCAGTATATAGTGACTGCAGAGATATATTTCTGTGTGCAGTATATAGTGACTGTAGGGATAATTTCTGTGTGCAGTATATAGTGACTGCAGGGATATAATAATGTGTGCTGTATATAGTGACTGCAGGGATATATTTCTGTGTACAGTATATAGTGACTGCAGGGATATATTTCTGTGTGCAGTATATAGTGACTGCAGGGATATATTTATGTATACAGTATTTAATGACTGCAGGGATATATTTCTGTGTACAGTATATAGTGCTTGCAGGGATAGATTTCTGTGTACAGTATATAGTGCTTGCAGGGATAGATTTCTGTGTACAGTATATAGTGACTGCAGGGATATAATTATGTATGCAGTATATAGTGACTGCAGGGATATAGTTATGTGTACAGTGTATAGTGACTGCAGGAATATATTTATGTATACAGTATTTAATGACTGCAGGGATATATTTATGTGTACAGTATATAGTGACTGCAGGGATATATTTATGTATACAGTATTTAATGACTGCAGGGATATATTTATGTGTACAGTGTATAGTGACTGCAGGGATATAGTTATGTGTAAAGTATATAGTGACTGCAGAGATATAGTTATGTGTACAGTATATAGTGACTGTAGGGATATAGTTATGTGTACAGTATATAGTGACTGCAGGGATATATATATATGTGTGTACAGTATATAGTGACTGCAGGGATATAGTTATGTATACACCATATAGTGACTGCAGGGATATATTTCTGTGTGCTGTATATAGTGACTGCAGGGATATAGTTGTGTACTTAGTATATAGTGACTGCAGGGATATAGTTATGTGTACAGTGTAAAGTGACTGCAGGGATATATATATGTACAGTATATAGTGACTGCAGGGATATATTTACACGTATAGTATATAGTGAATGCAGGGATATATATGTGTGTACAGTATATAGTGACTGCATGGATATAGTTATGTATACATCATATAGTGACTGCAGGGATATATTTCTGTTTGCTGTATATTGTGACTGCAGGGATATAGTTATGTATACATCATATAGTGACTGCAGGGATATATTTCTGTTTGCTGTATATTGTGACTGCAGGGATATAGTTATGTGTGCAGTATATAGTGACTGCAGAGATATATTTCTGTGTGCAGTATATAGTGACTGTAGGGATAATTTCTGTGTGCAGTATATAGTGACTGCAGGGATATAATAATGTGTGCTGTATATAGTGACTGCAGGGATATATTTCTGTGTACAGTATATAGTGACTGCAGGGATATATTTCTGTGTGCAGTATATAGTGACTGCAGGGATATATTTATGTATACAGTATTTAATGACTGCAGGGATATATTTATGTGTACAGTATATAGTGACTGCAGGGATATATTTATGTATACAGTATTTAATGACTGCAGGGATATAATTATGTATGCAGTATATAGTGACTGCAGGGATATATTTATGTGTACAGTGTATAGTGACTGCAGGAATATATTTATGTGTACAGTATAAAGTAACTGCAGGGATATATTTATGTGTACAGTATATAGTGACTGCAGGGATATATTTATGTGTACAGTGTATAGTGACTGCAGGGATATAGTTATGTGTAAAGTATATAGTGACTGCAGAGATATAGTTATGTGTACAGTATATAGTGACTGTAGGGATATAGTTATGTGTACAGTATATAGTGACTGCAGGGATATATATATATGTGTGTACAGTATATAGTGACTGCAGGGATATAGTTATGTATACACCATATAGTGACTGCAGGGATATATTTCTGTGTGCTGTATATAGTGACTGCAGGGATATAGTTGTGTACACAGTATATAGTGACTGCAGGGATATAGTTATGTGTACAGTGTAAAGTGACTGCAGGGATATATATATGTACAGTATATAGTGACTGCAGGGATATATTTACACGTATAGTATATAGTGAATGCAGGGATATATATGTGTGTACAGTATATAGTGACTGCATGGATATAGTTATGTATACATCATATAGTGACTGCAGGGATATATTTCTGTTTGCTGTATATTGTGACTGCAGGGATATAGTTATGTGTACAGTATATAGTGACTGCAGAGATATATTTCTGTGTGCAGTATATAGTGACTGTAGGGATAATTTCTGTGTGCAGTATATAGTGACTGCAGGGATATAATAATGTGTGCTGAATATAGTGACTGCAGGGATATATTTCTGTGTACAGTATATAGTGACTGCAGGGATATATTTCTGTGTGCAGTATATAGTGACTGCAGGGATATATTTCTGTGTACAGTTTATAGTGACTGCAGGGATATATTTCTGTGTGCAGTATATAGTGACTGCAGGAATATAGTTATGTGTACAGTATATAGTGACTGCAGGGAAATAGTTATGTGTACAGTGTATAGTGACTGCAGGGATATATATATGTGTGTACAGTATATAGTGACTGCAGGGATATATATATGTGTGTACAGTATATAGTAACTGCAGGGATATAGTTATGTATACATCATATTGTGTACAGTATATAGTGCTTGCAGGGATATATTTCTGTGTACAGTATATAGTGCTTGCAGGGATATATTTCTGTGTACAGTATATAGTGCTTGCAGGGATATATTTCTGTGTATAGTATATAGTGACTGCAGGGAAATAATTATGTATGCAGTATATAGTGACTGCAGGGATATAGTTATGTGTACAGTGTATAGTGACTGCAGGGACATATTTATGTGTACAGTATAAAGTGACTGCAGGGATATATTTATGTGTACAGTATATAGTGACTGCAGGGATATATTTATGTGTACAGTGTATAGTGACTGCAGGGATATAGTTATGTGTACAGTATATAGTGACTGCAGGGATATATTTATGTGTACAGTATATAGTGACTGCAGGGATATATTTATGTGTACAGTATATAGTGACTGCAGGGATATATTTATGTATACAGTATTTAATGACTGCAAGGATATATTTCTGTGTACAGTATATAGTGCTTGCAGGGATATATTTCTGTGTACAGTATATAGTCCTTGCAGGGATATATTTCTGTGTACAGTATATAGTGACTGCAGGGATATAATTATGTATGCAGTATATAGTGACTGCAGGGATATAGTTATGTGTACAGTGTATAGTGACTGCAGGGATATATTTATGTGTACAGTATAAAGTGACTGCAGGGATTTATTTATGTGTATAGTATATAGTGACTGCAGGGATATAGTTATGTGTACAGTGTATAGTGACTGCAGGGATATATATATATATATGTGTGTACAGTATATAGTGACTGCAGGGAAATAGTTATGTATACGTCATATAGTGACTGCAGGGATATAGTTATGTATACGTCATATAGTGACTGCAGGGATATAGTTATGTATACATCATATAGTGACTGCAGGGATATATTTCTGTGTGCTGTATATAGTGACTGCAGGGATACAGTTATGTGTACAGTATATAGTGACTGCAGAGATATATTTCAGTGTGCAGTATATAGTGACTGCAGGGATATATATATATGTGTGTACAGTATATAGTGACTGCAGGGATATATTTACATGTATAGTATATAGTGACTGCATGGATATATATGTGTGTACAGTATATAGTGACTGCATGGATATAGTTATGTATACATCATATAGTGACTGCAGGGATATATTTCTGTTTGCTGTATATTGTGACTGCAGGGATATAGTTATGTGTACAGTATATAGTGACTGCAGAGATATATTTCAGTGTGCAGTATATAGTGACTGTAGGGATATATTTCTGTGTGCAGTATATAGTGACTGTAGGGATATATTTCTGTGTGCTTTATATAGTGACTGCAGGGATATATTTCTGTGTGCAGTATATAGTGACTGCAGGGATATATTTCTGTGTGCAGTATATAGTGACTGCAGGGATATATTTGTGTACAGTATATAGTGAATGCAGGGATATATTTATGTATGCAGTATTTAATGACTGCAAGGATATATTTCTGTGTACAGTATATAGTGCTTGCAGGGATATATTTCTGTGTACAGTATATAGTGACTGCAGGGATATAGTTGTGTACACAGTATATAGTGACTGCAGGGATATTGTTATGTGTACAGTGTATAGTGACTGCAGGGATATAGTTATGTGTACAGTGTATAGTGACTGCAGGGATATATATATATATATATATGTGTGTACAGTATATAGTGACTGCAGGGATATATTTACACGTATAGTATATAGTGACTGCAGGGATATATATGTGTGTACAGTATATAGTGACTGTAGGGATATAGTTATGTATACATCATATAGTGACTGCAGGGATATATTTCTGTTTGCTGTATATTGTGACTGCAGGGATATAGTTATGTGTACAGTATATAGTGACTGCAGAGATATATTTCAGTGTGCAGTATATAGTGACTGTAGGGATATATTTCTGTGTGCAGTATATAGTGACTGTAGGGATATATTTCTGTGTGCTTTATATAGTGACTGCAGGGATATATTTCTGTGTGCAGTATATAGTGACTGCAGGGATATATTTCTGTGTGCAGTATATAGTGACTGCAGGGATATATTTATGTGTACAGTATATAGTGAATGCAGGGATATATTTATGTATGCAGTATTTAATGACTGCAAGGATATATTTCTGTGTACAGTATATAGTGCTTGCAGGGATATATTTCTGTGTACAGTATATAGTGACTGCAGGGATATAGTTGTGTACACAGTATATAGTGACTGCAGGGATATTGTTATGTGTACAGTGTATAGTGACTGCAGGGATATAGTTATGTGTACAGTGTATAGTGACTGCAGGGATATAGTTATGTGTACAGTGTATAGTGACTGCAGGAATATATATATACGTATAGTATATAGTGACTGCAGGGATATATATGTGTGTACAGTATATAGTGACTGTAGGGATATAGTTATGTATACATCATAGAGTGACTGTAGGGATATATTTCTGTGTGCAGTATATAGTGACTGCAGGGATATATTTCTGTGTGCAGTTTATAGTGACTGTAGGGATAATTTCTGTGTGCAGTATATAGTGATTTAAGGGATATATTTCTGTGTGCTTTATATAGTGACTGCAGGGATATATTTCTGTGTGCAGTATATAGTGACTGCAGGGATATATTTCTGTGTGCAGTATATAGTGACTGCAGGGATATATTTCTGTGTACAGTATATAGTGACTGCAGGGATATAATTATGTATGCAGTATATAGTGACTGCAAGGATATAGTTATGTGTACAGTGTATAGTGACTGCAGGGATATATTTATGTGTACAGTATAAAGTGACTGCAGGGATATATTTATATGTACAGTATATAGTGACTGCAGGGATATATTTATGTGTACAGTGTATAGTTACTGCAGGGATATAGTTATGTGTACAGTATATAGTGACTGCAGGGATATAGGTCCCTGTAGTCACTATATACTGTACACATAACTATATCCCTGCAGTCACTATATACTGTACATATAAATATATCCCTGCAGTCACTATATACTGTACACAGAAATATATCCCTGCAGTCACTATACACTGTACACATAACTATATCCCTGTAGTCACTATATACTGTACACATAACTATTTCTGTGTGCAGTATATAGTGACTGCATGGATATATATGTGTGTAAATTATATAGTGACTGCAGGGATATATATGTGTGTACAGTATATAGTGACTGCGGGGATATAGTTATATCCTTGCTGTCACTATATGATGTATACATAATTATATCCCCGCAGTCACTATATACTGTACACACATATACATCCCTGCAGTCACTATATACTATACATGTAAATATATCCCTGCAGTCACTATATGATGTATACATATTTCTGTGTGCTGTATATAGTGTCTGCAGGAATATAGTTATGTGTACAGTATATAGTGACTTTAGGGAAATATTTCTGTGTGCTGTATATAGTAACTGCAGGGATATATTTCTGTGTACTGTATATTGTGACTGCAGGGATATAGTTGTGTACACAGTATATAGTGACTGCAGGGATATAGTTATGTGTACAGTATATAGTGACTGCAGGGATATAGTTATGTGTACAGTATATAGTGACTGCAGGGATATAGTTATGTGTGCAGTGTATAGTGACTGAAGGGATATATATATGTGTGTACAGTATATAGTGACTGCAGGGATATATATATATGTGTGTATAGTATATAGTAACTGCAGGGATATAGGTATGTATACATCATATAGTGACAGCAGGGATATATTTCTGTGTGCTGTATATAGTGACTGCAGGGATATAGTTGTGTACACAGTATATAGTGACTGCAGGGATATAGTTATGTGTACAGTATATAGTGACTGCAGGGATATAGTTATGTGTACAGTATATAGTGACTGCAGAGATATATTTCTGTGTGCAGTATATAGTGAGTATAGGGATAATTTCTGTGTGCAGTATATAGTGACTGCAGGGATATATTTATGTGTACATTATATAGTGACTGCAGGGATATATTTATGTATACAGTATTTAATGACTGCAAGGATATATTTCTGTGTACAGTATATAGTGACTGCAGGGATATAGTTATGTGTACAGTATATAGTGACTGCAGGGATATAGTTATGTGTACAGTATATAGTGACTGTAGGGATATATTTCTGTGTGCAGTATATAGTGACTGCAGGGATATAATAATGTGTGCTGTATATAGTAACTGCAGGGATATATTTATGTGTGCTGTATATAGTAACTGCAGGGATATATTTCTGTGTGCAGTGTATAGTGACTGCAGGGATATATATATATATGTGTACAGTATATAGTGACTGCAGGGATATAGTTAGGTGTACAGTGTATAGTGACTGCAGGGATATATATATGTGTGTACAGTATATAGTGACTGCAGGGATATAGGTATGTATACATCATATAGTGACTGCAGGGTTATATTTCTGTGTGCTGTATATAGTGACTGCAAGGATATAGTTGTGTACGCAGTATATAGTGACTGCAGGGATATAGTTATGTGTACAGTGTATAGTGACTGCAGGGATATATATATGTGTGTACAGTATATAGTGACTGCAGGGATATAGGTATGTATACGTCATATAGTGACTGCAGGGATATATTTCTGTGTAGTGTATATAGTGACTGCAGGGATATAGTTGTGTACACAGTATATAGTGACTGCAGGGATATAGTTGTGTACGCAGTATATAGTGACTGCAGGGATATAGTTATGTGTACAGTGTATAGTGACTGCAGGGATATATATATGTGTGTACAGTATATAGTGACTGCAGGGATATAGGTATGTATACATCATATAGTGACTGCAGGGATATATTTCTGTGTACTGTATATTGTGACTGCAGGGATATAGTTGTGTACACAGTATATAGTGACTGCAGGGATATAGTTATGTGTACAGTATATAGTGACTGCAGGGATATAGTTATGTGTACAGTATATAGTGACTGTAGGGATAATTTCTGTGTGCAGTATATAGTGAATGTAGGGATATATTTCTGTGTGCTTTATGTAGTGACTGCAGGGATATATTTCTGTGTGCAGTATATAGTGACTGCAGGGATATATTTATGTGTACAGTATATAGTGACTGCAGTGATATATTTATGTGTACAGTATATAGTGACTGCAGGGATATATTTATGTATACAGTATTTAATGACTGCAAGGATATATTTCTGTGTACAGTATATAGTGACTGCAGGGATATATTTCTGTGTACAGTATATTGTGCTTGCAGGTATATATTTCTGTGTACAGTATATAGTGACTGCAAGGACATATTTATGTGTACAGTATATAGTGACTGCAGGGATATAATTATATATGCAGTATATAGTGACTGCAGGGATATAGTTATGTGTACAGTGTATAGTGACTGCAGGGATATAGTTATGTGTACAGTATATAGTGCTTGCAGAGATATAAATATGTGTACAGTATATAGTGCTTGCAGGGATATAGTTATGTGTACAGTATATAGTGACTGCAGGGATATATTTCTGTGTGCAGTGTATATAGTGACTGCAGGGATATATTTATGTGTACAGTATATAGTGACTGCAGGGATATATTTCTGTGTACAGTATTTAATGACTGCAGGGATATAGTTATGTGTACAGTATATAGTGACTGCAGGGATATATCGCCTTGTACAGTATATAGTGACTGCAGGGATATAGTTATGTGTACAGTATATAGTAACTGCATGGATATATCTATGTGCACAGTATATAGTGACGGCAGGGATATAATTATGTATGCAGTATATAGTGACTGCAGGGATATATATGTGTGTACATTATATAGTGTCTGCAGGGATATATTTACATGTATAGTATATACTGACTGCAGGGATATATATGTGTGTACACTATATAGTGACTGCGGGGATATAGTTATGTATACATCATATAGTGACTGCAGGGATATATTTATGTGTGCTGTATATAGTGACTGCAGGGATATATTTATGTCTACAGTATATAGTGACTGTAGGGATATATTTCTGTGTGCAGTATATAGTGACTGCAGGGACATAATTATGTGTGCTGTATATAGTGACTGCAGGGATATATTTCTATGTACAGTATATAGTGATTGCAGGGATATATTTCTGTGTGCAGTATATAGTGACTGCAGGGATATAGTTATGTGTAAAGTATATAGTGACTGCAGGGATATAGTTATGTGTACAGTATATAGTGACTGCAGGGATATAGTTATGTGTACAGTATATAGTGACTGCAGGGATATAGTTATGTGTATAGTATATAGTGGCTGCAGGGATATAGTTATGTGTATAGCATATAGTGACTGCAGGGATATATTTCTGTGTGCAGTATATAGTGACTGCATGGATATAGTTATGTGTACAGTGTATAGTGACTGCAGGGATATTTATATGTGTGTACAGTATATAATGACTGCAGGGATATATATGTGTGTACAGTATATAGTGACTGCAGGGATATATATGTGTGTACAGTATATAGTGACTGCAGGGATATATATATGTGTGTACAGTATATAGTGACTGCAGGGATATAGTTATATATACATCATATAGTGACTGCAGGGATATATTTCTGTGTGCTGTATATTGTGACTGCAGGGATATAGTTATGTGTATAGTATATAGTGACTTCAGGGATATATTTCTGTGTGCAGTATATAGTGATTGCAGGGATATATTTCTGTGTGCAGTATATAGTGACTGCAGGGATATAGTTATGTGTAAAGTATATAGTGACTGCAGGGATATAGTTATGTGTACAGTATATAGTGACTGCAGGGATATAGTTATGTGTACAGTATATAGTGACTGCAGGGATATATTTCTGTGTGCAGTATATTGTGACTGCAGGGATATAGTTATGTGTATAGCATATAGTGACTGCTGGGATATATTTCTGTGTGCAGTATATAGTGACTGCATGGATATAGTTATGTGTACAGTGTATAGTGACTGCAGGGATATTTATATGTGTGTACAGTATATAATGACTGCAGGGATATATATGTGTGTACAGTATATAGTGACTGCAGGGATATATATGTGTGTACAGTATATAGTGACTGCAGGGATATATATATGTGTGTACAGTATATAGTGACTGCAGGGATATATATATATGTGTGTACAGTATATAGTGACTGCAGGGATATATTTCTGTGTGCTGTATATAGTGACTGCAGGGATATATTTCTGTGTGCTGTATATAGTGACTGCAGGGATATAGTAATGTGTACAGTATATAGTGACTGCAGGGATATAGTTATGTATACATCATATAGTGACTACAGGGATATATTTACACGTATAGTATATAGTGACTGCAGGGATATATATGTGTGTACAGTATATAGTGACTGCAGGGATATAGTTATGTATACATCATATATTGACTGCAGGGATATATTTCTGTGTGCAGTATATTGTGACTGCAGGGATATAGTTATGTGTATAGCAAATAGTGACTGCTGGGATATATTTCTGTGTGCAGTATATAGTGACTGCAGGGATATTTTTCTGTGTGCAGTATATAGTGACTGTAGGGATATAGTTATGTGTACAGTATATAGTGACTGTAGGGATATATTTCTGTGTGCTTTATATAGTGACTGCAGGGATATATTTCTGTGTGCAGTGTATATAGTGACTGCAGGGATATATTTATGTGTACAGTATATAGTGACTGCAGGGATATATTTCTGTGTACAGTATTTAATGACTTCAGGGATATATTTCTGTGTACAGTATATAGTGACTGCAGGGATATATTTCTGTGTACAGTATATAGTGACTGCAGGGATATATTTCTGTGTACAGTATATAGTGACTGCAGGGATATATTTCTGTGTACAGTATATAGTGACTGCAGGGATATAGTTATGTGTACAGTATATAGTGACTGCAGGGATATAAGTATGTGTACAGTGTATAGTGACTGCAGGGATATATTTATGTGTACAGTGTATAGTGACTGCAGGGATATATTTATGTGTGTACAGTATATAGTGACTGCAGGGATATATTTATGTGTGTACAGTATATAGTGACTGCAGGGATATAGTTATGTATACATCATATAGTGACTGCAGGGATATATTTCTGTGTGCTGTATATTGTGACTGCAGGGATATAGTTATGTGTATAGTATATAGTGACTGCAGGGATATATTTCTGTGTGCATTATATAGTGACTGCAGGGATATATTTCTGTGTGCAGTGTATATAGTGACTGCAGGGATATATTTATGTGTACAGTATATAGTGACTGCAGGGATATATTTCTGTGTACAGTATTTAATGACTTCAGGGATATATTTCTGTGTACAGTATATAGTGACTGCAGGGATATATTTCTGTGTACAGTATATAGTGACTGCAGGGATATATTTCTGTGTACAGTATATAGTGACTGCAGGGATATAGTTATGTGTACAGTATATAGTGACTGCAGGGATATAAGTATGTTTTCAGTGTATAGTGACTGCAGGGATATATTTATGTGTACAGTGACTGCAGGGATATATTTATGTGTGTACAGTATATAGTGACTGCAGGGATATATTTATGTGTGTACAGTATATAGTGACTGCAGGGATATAGTTATGTATACATCATATAGTGACTGCAGGGATATATTTCTGTGTGCTGTATATTGTGACTGCAGGGATATAGTTATGTGTATAGTATATAGTGACTGCAGGGATATATTTCTGTGTGCATTATATAGTGACTGCAGGGATATATTTCTGTGTGCAGTATATAGTGACTGTAGGGATATAGTTATGTACAGTATGTAGTGACTGCAGGGATATATTTATGTGTACAGTATATAGTGACTGTAGGGATATATTTCTGTGTGCTTTATATAGTGACTGCAGGGATATATTTCTGTGTGCAGTGTATATAGTGACTGCAGGGTTATATTTCTGTGTGCAGTGTATATAGTGACTGCAGGGATATATTTCTGTGTACAGTATATAGTGACTGCAGGGATATATTTCTGTGTACAGTATATAGTGACTGCAGGGATATAATTATGTGTACAGTATATAGTGACTGCAGGGATATAAGTATGTGTACAGTGTATAGTGACTGCAGGGATATAGTTATGTGTGTACAGTATATAGTGACTGCAGGGATATATTTATGTATACAGTGTATAGTGACTGCAGGGATATATTTATGTGTACAGTATATAGTGACTGTAGGGATATATTTATGTGTGTACAGTATATAGTGACTGCAGGGATATATTTATGTGTACAGTGTATAGTGACTGCAGGGATATATTTATGTGTGTACAGTATATAGTGACTGCAGGGATATATAAATGTATACAGTGTATAGTGACTGCAGGGATATATTTATGTATACAGTATATAGTGACTGTAGGGATATGTGTACAGTATAGTGACTGCAGGGATATATATATGTGTGTACAGTATATAGTGACTGCAGGGATATATTTCTGTGTTGTTGCTGTATGTTTACTGTAGATGTATATTTGCTTCTTTATTTCATTTTTACAAATTTTGGTGCTATTTCATTTTTTCATTTTTTCATTTCTTTATTGTCTGCTTAGCACCGCAGGACGCCTGGCCCTGGATAGAGATAGATAGAGGAGAGATGAGAGGGATGTGTAGTGTGCGGCCTGACCCTGGATAGAGATAGATAGAGGAGAGATGAGAGGGATGTGTAGTGTGCGGCCTGGCCCTGGATAGAGATAGATAGAGGAGAGATGAGAGGGATGTGTAGTGTGCGGCCTGGCCCTGGATAGAGATAGATAGAGGAGAGATGAGAGGGATGTGTAGTGTGCGGCCTGACCCTGGATAGAGATAGATAGAGGAGAGATGAGAGGGATGTGTAGTGTGCGGCCTGGCCCTGGATAGAGATAGATAGAGGAGAGATGAGAGGGATGTGTAGTGTGCGGCCTGGCCCTGGATAGAGATAGATAGAGGAGAGATGAGAGGGATGTGTAGTGTGCGGCCTGGCCCTGGATAGAGATAGATAGAGGAGAGATGAGAGGGATGTGTAGCGTGCGGCCTGGCCCTGGATAGAGATAGATAGAGGAGAGATGAGAAGGATGTGTAGCGTGCGGCCTGGCCCTGGATAGAGATAGATAGAGGAGAGATGAGAGGGATGTGTAGTGTGCGGCCTGACCCTGGATAGAGATAGATAGAGGAGAGATGAGAGGGATGTGTAGTGTGCGGCCTGGCCCTGGATAGAGATAGAGGAGAGATGAGAGGGATGTGTAGTGTGCGGCCTGGCCCTGGATAGAGATAGATAGAGGGAGAGATGAGAGGGATGTGTAGCGTGCGGCCTGGCCCTGGATAGAGATAGATAGAGGAGAGATGAGAGGGATGTGTAGCGTGCGGCCTGGCCCTGGATAGAGATAGATAGAGGAGAGATGAGAGGGATGTGTAGCGTGCGGCCTGGCCCTGGATAGAGATAGATAGAGGAGAGATGAGAGGGATGTGTAGCGTGCAGCCTGGCCCTGGATAGAGATAGATAGAGGAGAGATGAGAGGGATGTGTAGTGTGCGGCCTGGCCCTGGTTAGAGATAGATAGAGGGAGAGATGAGAAGGATGTGTAGCGTGGGGCCTGGCCCTGGATAGAGATAGATAGAGGGAGAGATGAGAGGGATGTGTAGTGTGCGGCCTGGCCCTGGATAGAGATAGATAGAGGAGAGATGAGAGGGATGTGTAGTCTGCGGCCTGGCCCTGGATAGAGATAGATAGAGGGAGAGATGAGAGGGATATGTAGCGTGCGGCCTGGCGCTGGATAGAGATAGATAGAGGAGAGATGAGAGGGATGTGTAGCGTGCGGCCTGGCGCTGGATAGAGATAGATAGAGGAGAGATGAGAGGGATGTGTAGCGTGCGGCCTGGCCCTGGATAGAGATAGATAGAGGAGAGATGAGAGGGATGTGTAGTGTGCGGCCTGGCCCTGGATAGAGATAGATAGAGGAGAGATGAGAGGGATGTGTAGCGTGCGGCCTGGCCCTGGATAGAGATAGATAGAGGGAGAGATGAGAGGGATGTGTAGTGTGTGGCCTGGCCCTGGATAGAGATAGATAGAGGAGAGATGAGAGGGATATGTAGCGTGGGGCCTGGCCCTGGATAGAGATAGATAGAGGAGAGATGAGAGGGATGTGTAGCGTGCGGCCTGGCCCTGGCTAGAGATAGATAGAGGAGGGATGAGAGGGATGTGTAGCGTGCGGCCTGACCCTGGATAGAGATAGATAGAGGAGAGATGAGAGGGATGTGTAGCGTGCGGCCTGGCCCTGGCTAGAGATAGATAGAGGAGAGATGAGAGGGATGTGTAGCGTGCGGCCTGGCCCTGGATAGAGATAGAGGAGAGATGAGAGGGATATGTAGTGTGCGGCCTGACCCTGGATAGAGATAGATAGAGGAGAGATGAGAGGGATGTGTAGTGTGCGGCCTGGCCCTGGATAGAGATAGATAGAGGAGAGATGAGAGGGATGTGTAGTGTGCGGCCTGGCCCTGGATAGAGATAGATAGAGGAGAGATGAGAGGGATGTGTAGCGTGCGGCCTGGCCCTGGATAGAGATAGATAGAGGAGAGATGAGAGGGATATGTAGCGTGGGGCCTGACCCTGGATAGAGATAGAGGAGAGATGAGAGGGATGTGTAGTGTGCGGCCTGGCCCTGGATAGAGATAGATAGAGGAGAGATGAGAGGGATGTGTAGTGTGCGGCCTGGCCCTGGATAGAGATAGATAGAGGAGAGATGAGAGGGATGTGTAATCTGCGGCCTGGCCCTGGATAGAGATAGATAGAGGGAGAGATGAGAGGGATGTGTAGCGTGCGGCCTGGCACTGGATAGAGATAGATAGAGGAGAGATGAGAGGGATGTGTAGTGTGCGGCCTGGCACTGGATAGAGATAGAGGAGAGATGAGAGGGATGTGTAGCGTGCGGCCTGGCCCTGGATAGAGATAGATAGAGGAGAGATGAGAGGGATGTGTAGCGTGTGGCCTGGCCCTGGATAGAGATAGATAGAGGAGAGATGAGAGGGATGTGTAGCGTGCGGCCTGGCCCTGGATAGAGATAGATAGAGGAGAGATGAGAGGGATGTGTAGCGTGCGGCCTGGCGCTGGATAGAGATAGATAGAGGAGAGATGAGAGGGATGTGTAGCGTGCGGCCTGGCCCTGGATAGAGATAGATAGAGGAGAGATGAGAGGGATGTGTAGTGTGCGGCCTGGCCCTGGATAGAGATAGAGGAGAGATGAGAGGGATGTGTAGTGTGCGGCCTGGCCCTGGATAGAGATAGAGGAGAGATGAGAGGGATGTGTAGTGTGCGGCCTGGCCCTGGATAGAGATAGATAGAGGAGAGATGAGAGGGATGTGTAGTCTGCGGCCTGGCCCTGGATAGAGATAGATAGAGGGAGAGATGAGAGGGATATGTAGCGTGCGGCCTGGCCCTGGATAGAGATAGATAGAGGAGAGATGAGAGGGATGTGTAGTGTGCGGCCTGGCACTGGATAGAGATAGATAGAGGGAGAGATGAGAGGGATGTGTAGCGTGCGGCCTGACCCTGGATAGAGATAGAGGAGAGATGAGAGGGATGTGTAGCGTGCGGCCTGGCACTGGATAGAGATAGATAGAGGAGAGATGAGAGGGATGTGTAGCGTGCGGCCTGGCGCTGGATAGAGATAGATAGAGGAGAGATGAGAGGGATGTGTAGCGTGCGGCCTGGCCCTGGATAGAGATAGATAGAGGAGAGATGAGAGGGATGTGTAGTGTGCGGCCTGGCCCTGGATAGAGATAGATAGAGGAGAGATGAGAGGGATGTGTAGCGTGCGGCCTGACCCTGGATAGAGATAGATAGAGGAGAGATGAGAGGGATGTGTAGCGTGCGGCCTGGCACTGGATAGAGATAGATAGAGGAGAGATGAGAGGGATGTGTAGCGTGCGGCCTGGCGCTGGATAGAGATAGAGGAGAGATGAGAGGGATGTGTAGCGTGCGGCCTGGCCCTGGATAGAGATAGATAGAGGAGGGATGAGAGGGATGTGTAGTGTGCGGCCTGTCCCTGGATAGAGATAGATAGAGGAGAGATGAGAGGGATGTGTAGTGTGCGGCCTGGCCCTGGATAGAGATAGATAGAGGAGAGATGAGAGGGATGTGTAGTCTGCGGCCTGGCCCTGGATAGAGATAGAGGAGAGATGAGAGGGATGTGTAGCGTGCGGCCTGGCACTGGATAGAGATAGATAGAGGAGAGATGAGAGGGATGTGTAGCGTGCGGCCTGGTGCTGGATAGAGATAGATAGAGGAGAGATGAGAGGGATGTGTAGCGTGCGGCCTGGCCCTGGATAGAGATAGATAGAGGAGAGATGAGAGGGATGTGTAGTGTGCGGCCTGGCCCTGGATAGAGATAGATAGAGGAGAGATGAGAGGGATGTGTAGCATGCGGCCTGGCCCTGGATAGAGATAGAGGGAGAGATGAGAGGGATGTGTAGCGTGCGGCCTGGCCCTGGATAGAGATAGATAGAGGAGAGATGAGAGGGATGTGTAGTGTGCGGCCTGGCACTGGATAGAGATAGATAGAGGGAGAGATGAGAGGGATGTGTAGTGTGCGGCCTGGCCCTGGATAGAGATAGAGGGAGAGATGAGAGGGATGTGTAGTGTGCGGCCTGGCCCTGGATAGAGATAGATAGAGGGAGAGATGAGAGGGATGTGTAGTGTGCGGCCTGGCCCTGGATAGAGATAGATAGAGGAGAGATGAGAGGGATGTGTAGCGTGCGGCCTGGCGCTGGATAGAGATAGAGGAGAGATGAGAGGGATGTGTAGCGTGCGGCCTGGCCCTGGATAGAGATAGATAGAGGAGGGATGAGAGGGATGTGTAGTGTGCGGCCTGGCCCTGGATAGAGATAGATAGAGGAGAGATGAGAGGGATGTGTAGTGTGCGGCCTGGCCCTGGATAGAGATAGATAGAGGAGAGATGAGAGGGATGTGTAGTGTGCGGCCTGGCCCTGGATAGAGATAGATAGAGGGAGAGATGAGAGGGATGTGTAGCGTGCAGCGTCTGTTCTCTGTATTCTTGGAGATTTCTGGATTCTCTGATCTTCTTCTTTGATGTTCTTTCCGCACTTGCCCCCATTCTGAGTAAATTGCACGTCAGTTCTGACCGCACCTAAAACCGGACAGGACTGAGCGATACAAAGCGAGATCTGAGGCTGGAGATGTCACCGTCTAGACACACAAATTGTAGATGTGCACATTCTGTCTTCAGTGTTTGGGATCCGGCCAATGGGTGCGGGGAGTACAAGGGAACTGGGGAACTGAAGCCATGGCCCCTAGAGGAGCAGCCGGGGCCCCATGTCACATATAGGCCTGCCTGTACACAGTATGGTGACCACACACGTATAAAGTCAGGGGGTGGGGCTGTGACTACCTCTCAAACAAACAAAATCTATGATGAAGAGGGGATCTGGAATGGCGGATATAAGGTCAGAGTGCAGCTGATCCAGGACCGGGGAGTCACCAGACATCTGCCGCACGTCTTCTTCTTGGGCTCTGACAGGGGGATATGTTACTATCCCGGGCAGCCAAGACTGTGCCACAGATGTGGCGGCCGGCACATGGCGTATTCCTGCCCTTATGCCAAATGTTCCCTGTGTGGAGAGCTGGGACATCGGAGAGACGCCTGTACAGGACACGTGAGGTGCAATCTCTGCTCGCTTTATGGACATACTTTTCTGGATTGTCCAGACGCTCAGCATAATAAGACCTGTGAGCCGCCAGGTGAGGAGACGGCAAAGGAAGGAGGAGGAGGAGATATACCTGCAGAAGAGGACCTCAACCACGAGCACCATAGCTCAGGGGACCTCACTGTGGGCTCTGGTGCTGGAGTCCAGAGTTCAGGTGACCCTGGATGTCAGGGCTTGAGTGATCCAGTTACAGATCCAGTAGAGCAGCAAGTAGAGATGGTGGATGTCCAGCCTGAGGTGTCATCAGTTACTGGAGTGACCTCTGAGGTACCTGAAGATGCCTCCAGCAGTTGTCCTAGTGCCGGTACCACCACAGAAGCGATGCAGCCTATGGATGATGATGGTTTCAAGGTGGTAAAACGTAAACATGTGGCATCTGGACTGGAGTCTGGGAAACATCTATCTGCAGGAGCATCGCCGGATGTGGAGATCTCTCCTGGGAAATTCCATGTCTTAGGAGAAGAAGTGGGAGATGCGTGTGATCCTGACATCCCGGAGCGCGGTGTGGAGGAGCCGGCTGAGGAGAACATTGCCGTGTCCATGTCCACCAAGAGGTGGGGAACAAAAGGACACAGTAGTGGTAGAAGGAAGAAGACCAGGAAATCTAAGTGACCTGCAGGAGTCTGAAGATCGGTGTTTATGTTGTGTGGGGACTTTAGTTGTGTCTAGTGATGGTGACGGCTCTGGTGATTGGTGACGGCTCTGGTGATGGTGACGGCTCTGGTGACGGCTCTGGTGACGGCTCTGGTGATGGTGACGGCTCTGGTGATTGGTGACGGCTCTGGTGATGGTGACGGCTCTGGTGACGGCTCTGGTGACGGCTCTGGTGACGGCTCTGGTGATGGTGACGGCTCTGGTGATGGTGACGGCTCTGGTGATTGGTGACGGCTCTGGTGATGGTGACGGCTCTGGTGACGGCTCTGGTGACGGCTCTGGTGACGGCTCTGGTGATGGTGACGGCTCTGGTGATGGTGACGGCTCTGGTGATGGTGACGGCTCTGGTGATGGTGACGGCTCTGGTGATTGGTGACGGCTGAGATATGAGACTTGATGAGACTTATCTGAGTAATATTGTCCAGCAGGCCGGCCTTGTGGATTGTTGTAGGGTCTTATAATTGTCTTGTGTATCATGTGTGAATATTTTGTATTTGTGTATTATAAATAAAAAGATTGACTACCTCTCACACAGGATATACAGGCAGGGGGTGGGGCTGTGACTACCTCTCACACAGGATATACAGGCAGGGGGCGGGGCTGTGACTACCTCTCACACAGGATATACAGGCAGGGAGCGGGGCTGTGACTACCTCTCACACAGGATATACAGGCAGGAGGCGGGGCTGTGACTACCTCTCACACAGGACATACAAGCAGGGAGCGGGGCTGTGACTACCACTCACACAGGATATACAGGCAGGGGGCGGGGCATCACACAGGATATACAGGCAGGGGGCGGGGCTGTGACTACCTCTCACACAGGATATACAGGCAGGGGGTGGGGCTGTGACTACCTCTCACACAGGATATACAGGCAGGGGGCGGGGCTGTGACTACCTCTCACACAGGATATACAGGCAGGGGGCGGGGCTGTGACTACCTCTCACACAGGATATACAGGCAGGGGGCGGGGCTGTGACTACCTCTCACACAGGACATACAGGCAGGGGGCGGGGCTGTGACTACCTCTCACACAGGATATACAGGCAGGGGGCGGGGCTGTGACTACCTCTCACACAGGATATACAGGCAGGGGGCGGGGCTGTGACTACCTCTCACACAGGATATACAGACAGGGGGCGGGGCTGTGACTACCCCTCACACAGGATATACAGGCAGGGGGCGGGGCTGTGACTACCTCTCACACAGGATATACAGGCAGGGGGCGGGGCTGTGACTACCCCTCACACAGGATATACAGGCAGGGGGCGGGGCTGTGACTACCTCTCACACAGGATATACAGGCAGGGGGCGGGGCTGTGACTACCTCTCACACAGGATATACAGGCAGGGGGCGGGGCTGTGACTACTTCTCACACAGGATATACAGGCAGGGGGCGGGGCTGTGACTACCTCTCACACAGAATATACAGGCAGGGGGCGGGGCTGTGACTACCCCTCACACAGGATATACAGGCAGGGGGCGGGGCTGTGACAAATGAGGCAAATGTTTGTGGGGGTTCAGGTTTGCACCCCACGCTCTGCTCCTCTCTGCTGGCCCCCTGCCCCTCTGTACAGTATTTCGTTAGACCTCTGTTCATCTCCTATTATCAGAAATCCTGGACCCCCCGGACCCCCATCTCTGTATCAGATGCAGTAACATAATCCAGATACTAATCTTAGACGGCGCTGGTGTTTCTGGGGGGCCGGGGACGTAACATTCGTCTATGATAAATCCCTCCCCCGCTGTGCGGAGCCTCCGCTCTGGGGGTCTCGGTTACATTGTATCCTTGTGTGACATCATGTATCACTGATAGTAATCTATCGTTGTGTCCAGTTTAGGGGTGCAGTTCTCCCCGTTGTGTCCAGTTTAGGGGTGCAGTTCTCCCCGTTGTGTCCAGTTTAGGGGGTGCAGTTCTCCTCGTTGTGTCCAGTTTAGGGGTGCAGTTCTCCTCGTTGTGTCCAGTTTAGGGGTGCAGTTCTCCTCGTTGTGTCCAGTTTAGGGGTGCAGTTCTCCCCGTTGTGTCCAGTTTAGGGGTGCAGTTCTCCTCGTTGTGTCCAGTTTAGGGGTGCAGTTCTCCTCGTTGTGTCCAGTTTAGGGGTGCAGTTCTCCTCGTTGTGTCCAGTTTAGGGGGTGCAGTTCTCCTCGTTGTGTACAGTTTAGGGGTGCAGTTCTCCTCGTTGTGTCCAGTTTAGGGGTGCAGTTCTCCTCGTTGTGTCCAGTTTAGGGGTGCAGTTCTCCTCGTTGTGTCCAGTTTAGGGTGCAGTTCTCCCCATTGTGTCCAGTTTAGGGGTACAGCATTCCCCGTTGTGTCCAGTTTAGGGGGTGCAGTTCTCCTCGTTGTGTCCAGTTTAGGGGTGCAGTTCTCCTCGTTGTGTCCAGTTTAGGGGGTGCAGTTCTCCTCGTTGTGTCCAGTTTAGGGGTGTAGTTCTCCCCGTTGTGTCCAGTTTAGGGGTGCAGTTCTCCTCGTTGTGTCCAGTTTAGGGGTGCAGTTCTCCTCGTTGTGTCCAGTTTAGGGGTGCAGTTCTCCCCGTTGTGTCCAGTTTAGGGGTGCAGTTCTCCTCGTTGTGTCCAGTTTAGGGGTGCAGTTCTCCTCGTTGTGTCCAGTTTAGGGGTGCAGTTCTCCTCGTTGTGTCCAGTTTAGGGGGTGCAGTTCTCCTCGTTGTGTCCAGTTTAGGGGTGCAGTTCTCCTCGTTGTGTCCAGTTTAGGGGTGCAGTTCTCCTCGTTGTGTCCAGTTTAGGGGTGCAGTTCTCCTCGTTGTGTCCAGTTTAGGGGTGCAGTTCTCCTCGTTGTGTCCAGTTTAGGGGGTGCAGTTCTCCTCGTTGTGTCCAGTTTAGGGGTGCAGTTCTCCTCGTTGTGTCCAGTTTAGGGGTGCAGTTCTCCTCGTTGTGTCCAGTTTAGGGTGCAGTTCTCCCCATTGTGTCCAGTTTAGGGGTACAGCATTCCCCGTTGTGTCCAGTTTAGGGGTGCAGTTCTCCCCGTTGTGTCCAGTTTAGGGGTACAGCATTCCCCGTTGTGTCCAGTTTAGGGGTGCAGTTCTCCCCGTTGTGTCCAGTTTAGGGGTGCAGTTCTCGTTGTGTCCAGTTTAGGGGTGCAGTTCTCCCCGTTGTGTCCAGTTTAGGGGTGCAGTTCTCCCCGTTGTGTCCAGTTTAGGGGTGCAGTTCTCCTCGTTGTGCCCAGTTTAGGGGTGCAGTTCTCCTCGTTGTGTCCAGTTTAGGGGTGTAGTTCTCCCCGTTGTGTCCAGTTTAGGGGTGCAGTTCTCCTCGTTGTGTCCAGTTTAGGGGTGCAGTTCTCCTCGTTGTGTCCAGTTTAGGGGTGCAGTTCTCCCCGTTGTGTCCAGTTTAGGGGTGTAGTCCCCCAATAGGTTGCTCTGTACCCACCACTTATATGGTCACATTTAAAGGGCATTCCCCTGACCATATTTTACATGCCCCCCAGAAATCCAGCCCCTAAGCCCCTACGTGTCCAATCAAGATTGTCTGCAGAGGGGCGGAAAATTGGGCAGAGTCTTCAAGCACCCCGACCCGCGGAGGGACCCCCGCGCCATGGACGATACAGCCCACCGTGAGTAATCTGATGATATTCTGGACCTTTACTACGACAGGCGGAGACGCACGTAGATCGTGATGGGTGAGAAAATGATCAAATATGACGACATTTTATAAAATTACCAAATTTCCAGGTATAGAAGGCGCCAGGCATCACCTATGGCATTCAAAGGAACACGACTGCATTTCCAGGGACGGCCAAGAGGGGGTGCAGCATCTATGTGTAAATAGTATAATGGTGGCCCCTATATATAATATACAGCCAGTTATATACACATCATGTATAGATGTCCCTGTATATAATATACACATCATTTATAGATGCCCCTATATATAATATACACATCATGTATAGATGTCCCTATATATAATATACACATCATGTATACATGTCCCTGTATATAATATACACATCATTTATAGATGCCCCTGTATATAATACACACATCATGTATACATGTCCCTATATATAATATACACATCATTTATAGATGCCCCTGTATATAATACACACATCATGTATAGATGTCCCTGTATATAATATACACATCATGTATAGATGCCCCTGTATATAATATACACATCATGTATACATGTCCCTGTATATAATATACACATCATGTATAGATGCCCCTATATATAATATACACATCATGTATAGATGTCCCTATATATAATATACACATCATGTATACATGTCCCTATATATAATATACACATCATGTATAGATGCCCCTATATATAATATACACATCATGTATAGATGTCCCTGTATATAATATACACATCATGTATACATGCCCCTGTATATAATATACACATCATGTATAGATGCCCCTATATATAATATACACATCATGTATAGATGCCCCTGTATATAATATACACATCATGTATAGATGCCCCTATATATAATATACACATCATGTATAGATGCCCCTGTATATAATATACACATCATGTATAGATGTCCCTGTATATAATATACACATCATGTATAGATGCCCCTGTATATAATATACACATCATGTATAGATGCCCCTGTATATAATATACACATCATGTATAGATGCCCCTATATATAATATACACATCATGTATAGATGCCCCTATATATAATATACACATCATGTATAGATGCCCCTATATATAATATACACATAATGTATACATGTCCCTATATATAATATACACATCATGTATAGATGCCCCTATATATAATATACACATAATGTATACATGTCCCTATATATAATATACACATCATGTATAGATGCCCCTATATATAATATACACATCATGTATACATGTCCCTGTATATAATATACACATCATGTATACATGTCCCTATATATAATATACACATCATGTATACATGTCCCTATATATAATATACACATCATGTATAGATGCCCCTATATATAATATACACATAATGTATACATGTCCCTATATATAATATACACATCATGTATAGATGCCCCTATATATAATATACACATCATGTATACATGTCCCTATATATAATATACACATCATGTATAGATGCCCCTATATATAATATACACATAATGTATACATGTCCCTATATATAATATACACATCATGTATAGATGCCCCTATATATAATATACACATCATGTATACATGTCCCTGTATATAATATACACATCATGTATACATGTCCCTATATATAATATACACATCATGTATACATGTCCCTATATATAATATACACATCATGTATAGATGTCCCTGTATATAATATACACATCATGTATACATGTCCCTATATATAATATACACATCATGTATACATGTCCCTATATATAATATACACATCATGTATAGATGTCCCTGTATATAATATACACATCATGTATAGATGTCCCTGTATATAATATACACATCATGTATACATGTCCCTGTATATAATATACACATCATGTATAGATGCCCCTATATATAATATACACATCATGTATAGATGCCCCTATATATAATATACACATCATGTATAGATGTCCCTGTATATAATATACACACCATGTATAGATGTCCCTGTATATAATATACACACCATGTATAGATGTCCCTGTATATAATATACACACCATGTATAGATGTCCCTGTATATAATATACACACCATGTATAGATGTCCCTGTATATAATATACACATCATGTATAGATGCCCCTATATATAATATACACATCATGTATAGATGCCCCTATATATAATATACACATCATGTATAGATGCCCCTATATATAATATACACATCATGTATAGATGCCCCTATATATAATATACACATCATGTATACATGTCCCTATATATAATATACACATCATGTATACATGTCCCTATATATAATATACACATCATGTATACATGTCCCTATATATAATATACACATCATGTATAGATGTCCCTATATATAATATACACATCATGTATACATGTCCCTATATATAATATACACATCATGTATAGATGTCCCTATATATAATATACACATCATGTATAGATGCCCCTGTATATAATATACACATCATGTATACATGTCCCTATATATAATATACACATCATGTATACATGTCCCTATATATAATATACACATCATGTATAGATGTCCCTATATATAATATACACATCATGTATACATGTCCCTATATATAATATACACATCATGTATACATGTCCCTATATATAATATACACATCATGTATACATGTCCCTATATATAATATACACATCATGTATACATGCCCCTGTATATAATATACACATCATGTATAGATGCCCCTGTATATAATATACACATCATGTATACATGTCCCTGTATATAATATACACATCATGTATACATGTCCCTATATATAATATACACATCATGTATACATGTCCCTATATATAATATACACATCATGTATACATGCCCCTGTATATAATATACACATCATGTATACATGCCCCTGTATATAATATACACATCATGTATACATGTCCCTATATATAATATACACATCATGTATACATGTCCCTATATATAATATACACATCATGTATACATGTCCCTATATATAATATACACATCATGTATACATGTCCCTATATATAATATACACATCATGTATACATGTCCCTGTATATAATATACACATCATGTATAGATGCCCCTGTATATAATACACACATCATGTATAGATGCCCCTGTATATAATATACACATCATGTATACATGTCCCTATATATAACATACACATCATGTATACATGTCCCTATATATAACATACACATCATGTATACATGCCCCTGTATATAATATACACATCATGTATACATGTCCCTATATATAATATACACATCATGTATACATGTCCCTATATATAATATACACATCATGTATACATGTCCCTATATATAATATACACATCATGTATACATGTCCCTATATATAATATACACATCATGTATAGATGCCCCTGTATATAATATACACATCATGTAGAGATGCCCCTGTATATAATATACACATCATGTATAGATGTCCCTGTATATAATATACACATCATGTAGAGATGCCCCTGTATATAATATACACATCATGTATACATGTCCCTATATATAATATACACATCATGTATACATGTCCCTATATATAATATACACATCATGTATAGATGCCCCTGTATATAATATACACATCATGTATAGATGCCCCTGTATATAATATACACATCATGTATAGATGCCCCTGTATATAATATACACATCATGTATACATGTCCCTATATATAATATACACATCATGTATACATGTCCCTATATATAATATACACATCATGTATACATGTCCCAATATATAATATACACATCATGTATACATGTCCTTATATATAACATACACATCATGTATACATGCCCCTATATATAATACACATCATGTATACATGCCCCTGTATATAATATACACATCATGTATACATGTCCCTATATATAATATACACATCATGTAGAGATGCCCCTGTATATAATATACACATCATGTATAGATGTCCCTGTATATAATATACACATCATGTAGAGATGCCCCTGTATATAATATACACATCATGTATACATGTCCCTATATATAATATACACATCATGTATACATGTCCCTATATATAATATACACATCATGTAGAGATGCCCCTGTATATAATATACACATCATGTATACATGTCCCTGTATATAATATACACATCATGTAGAGATGCCCCTGTATATAATATACACATCATGTATAGATGTCCCTGTATATAATATACACATCATGTATACATGTCCCTATATATAATATACACATCATGTATACATGTCCCTATATATAATATACACATCATGTAGAGATGCCCCTGTATATAATATACACATCATGTATACATGTCCCTGTATATAATATACACACCATGTATAGATGTCCCTGTATATAATATACACATCATGTATAGATGTCCCTGTATATAATACACACATCATGTATACATGTCCCTATATATAATATACACATCATGTATAGATGTCCCTATATATAATATACACATCATGTATACATGTCCCTGTATATAATATACACATCATGTATACATGCCCCTGTATATAGTCTAATAGTTAAATACACTAAGGGTTTTTATATCTTTATTTTGATGTTTTTTCCTCCTCTCTTTGGGTTTTGGGTGCACTCTTGTGGCCGCTGGTTGTGTCTGTCGCTGTTTTCCTATTCGCTTCTTTACTGTTCTTTGTTTTGCTACCTTTTCCTTGTAAATTAGAGACTTTTGGGGGAGATGTCGCAGAAGGGTCTGAGGTAGAACTGTTGTAGCTGCCCAGGACAACCAATCACAGCTCAGCTTTCAGTTTCCCACATCTGTTTCTAGAATTAAAGCACACGATGTACACGATGGGGGTATTTATTTATCACTGGTTTTCCGTGTGGTGGGGGGGGGGGGCGGTTTATGGCATAAAAAGGCGCATTGAGGGTTTTTGGGACTTTTCTCTGCTAAAAAGTCTCTCGGGACCATTTCCACCTCTTGTAAACACAGAGCCAAATATAGGGGACCCCTGGGTGCAAAATCTTATTGGGGACCCCCATAGAATGTAATGCAGACTGGGAACAGCAATCACTATATACAGCCCCTCCGCCCCCAGCAATCACTGTATACAGCCCCTCCGCCCCCAGCAATCACTATATACAGCCCCTCCGGCACCAGCAATCACTATATACAGCCCCTCCGGCACCAGCAATCACTATATACAGCCCCCCCAGCAATCACTATATACAGCTCTTCCAGCAATCACTATATACAGCTCCCCAGCAATCACTATATACAGCTCCCCCAGCAATCACTGTATACAACTCCCCCAGCAATCACTATATACAGCTCCCCAGCAATCACTATATACAGCTCCCCCAGCAATCACTGTATACAACTCCCCCAGCAATTACTATATACAGCTCCACCAGCAATCACTATATACAGCTCCCCCAGCAATCACTGTATACATCTCCCCCAGCAATCACTATATACAGCCCCCCCAGCAATCACTATATACAGCTCTTCCAGCAATCACTATATACAGCTCCCCAGCAATCACTGTATACAGCTCCCCCAGCAATCACTATATACAGCTCCCCCAGCAATCAATATATACAGCCCCCCAGCAATCACTATATACAGCTCCCCCAGCATTCACTATATACAGCTCCCCCCAGCAATCACCGTATACAGCTCCCCCAGCAATCACTGTGTACATCTCCCCCAGCAATCACTATATACAGCTCCCCCAGCAATCACTATATACAGCTCCAACAGTAATCACTATATACAGCTCCCCCAGCAATCACTGTATACAGCCCCTCCGCCCCCAGCAATCACTATATACAGCTCCAACATTAATCACTATATACAGCTCCCCCAGCAATCACTGTATACAGCCCCTCCGCCCCCAGCAATCACTATATACAGCTCCCCCATCAATCACTGTATACAGCCCCTCCGCCCCCAGCAATCACTATATACAGCTCCCCCAGCAATCACTATATACAGCTCCCCCAGCAATCACTATATACAGCTCCCCCAGTAATCACTATATACATCTCCCCCAGCAATCACTATATACAGCTCCCCCCAGCAATCACTATATACAGCTCCCCCAGTAATCACTATATACAGCTCCCCCAGCAATCACTATATACAGCTCCCCCAGCAATCACTATATACAGCCCCCCCAGCAATCACTATATACAGCTCCCCAGTAATCACTGTATACAGCTCCCCCAGCAATCACTATATACAGCTCCCCCAGCCACCACTATATACAGCTCCCCCAGCAATCACTATATACAGCTCCACCAGTAATCACTATATACAGCTCCACCAGCAATCACTATATACAGCTCCCCCTGCAATCACTATATACAGCTCCCCCTGCAATCACTATATACAGCTCCCCCAGCAATCACTATATACAGCTCCCAGCAATCACTATATACAGCTCCCCCAGCAATCACTGTGTACATCTCCCCCAGCAATCACTATATACAGCTCCCCCAGCAATCACTGTATACAGCCCCTCCGCCCCCAGCAATCACTATATACAGCTCCAACATTAATCACTATATACAGCTCCCCCAGCAATCACTGTATACAGCCCCTCCGCCCCCAGCAATCACTATATACAGCTCCCCCAGCAATCACTGTATACAGCCCCTCCGCCCCCAGCAATCACTATATACAGCTCCCCCAGCAATCACTATATACAGCTCCCCCCGCAATCACTATATACAGCTCCCCCAGTAATCACTATATACATCTCCCCCAGCAATCACTATATACAGCTCCCCCCAGCAATCACTATATACAGCTCCCCCAGTAATCACTATATACAGCTCCCCCAGCAATCACTATATACAGCTCCCCCAGCAATCACTATATACAGCCCCCCCAGCAATCACTATATACAGCTCCCCAGTAATCACTGTATACAGCTCCCCCAGCAATCACTATATACAGCTCCCCCAGCCACCACTATATACAGCTCCCCCAGCAACCACTATATACAGCTCCCCCAGCAATCACTATATACAGCTCCCCCTGCAATCACTATATACAGCTCCCCCAGCAATCACTATATACAGCTCCCAGCAACCACTATATACAGCTCCCCCAGCAATCACTATATACAGCTCCCCCAGCAATCACTATATACAGCTCCCCCAGCAATCACTGTATACAGCTCCCCCAGCAATTACTATATACAGCTCCCCCAGCTATCACTATATACAGCTCCCCAGCAATCACTGTATACATCTCCCCCAGCAATCACTATATACATCTCAACAAGCAATCACTGTATACAGCTCCCCCAGCAATCATTATATACAGCTCCCCCAGCAATCACTGTATACAGCTCCCCCAGCAATCATTATATACAGCTCCCCCAGCAATCACTGTATACAGCTCCCCCAGCAATCACTATATACAGCTCCCCCAGCAATCACTGTATACAGATCCCAGCAATCACTATATACTGCTCCCCAGCAATCACTATATACAGCTCCCCTAGTAATCACTGTATACAGCTCCCCCAGCAATCACTATATACAGCTCCCCCAGCAATCACTATATACAGCTCCCCCAGCAATCACTATATACAGCCCCCCAGCAATCACTATATACAGCCCCCCAGCAATCACTATATACAGCTCCCCCAGCAATCACTGTATACAGCTCCCCCAGCAACGCTATATATACAGCTCCCCCAGCAATCACTATATACAGCTCCCCCAGCAATCACTATATACAGCTCCCCCAGCAATCACTATATACAGCTCCTCCAGCAATCACTATATACAGCTCCCCCAACAATCACTATATACATCTCCCCCAGCAATCACTATATACAGCTCCACCAGCAATCACTATATACAGCTCCCAGCAATCACTATATACAGCTCCCCCAGCAATCACTATATACATCTCCCCCAGCAATCACTATATACATCTCCCCCAGCAATCACTATATACATCTCCCCCAGCAATCACTATATACAGCTCCCCCAGCAATCACTATATACAGCTCCCCCAGCAATCACTATATACAGCCCCCCCAGCAATCACTATATACAGCTCCCCCAGCAATCACTATATACAGCTCCCCCAGCAATCACTATATACAGCTCCCCCAGCAATCACTATATACAGTTTCCCCAGTAATCACTATATACAGCTCCCCCAGCAATCACTGTATACAGCTCCCCCAGCAATCACTATATACAGCTCCCCCAGCAATCACTATATACAACTCCCCAGCAATCACTATATACAGCTCCCCCAGCAATCACTGTATACAGCTCCCCCAGCAACGCTATATATACAGCTCCCCCAGCAATCACTATATACAGCTCCTCCAGCAATCACTGTATACAGCTCCCCCAGCAACGCTATATATACAGCTCCCCCAGCAATCACTGTATACAGCTCCCCCAGCAATCACTATATACAGCTCCCCCAACAATCACTATATACATCTCCCCCAGCAATCACTATATACATCTCCCCCAGCAATCACTATATACAGCTCCCCCAGCAATCACTATATACAGCCCCCCCAGCAATCACTATATACAGCTCCCCCAGCAATCACTATATACAGCTCCCCCAGCAATCACTATATACAGCCCCCCAGCAATCACTATATACAGCTCCCCCAGCAATCACTATATACAGCTCCCCCAGCAATCACTGTATACAGCTCCCCCAGCAATCACTATATACAACTCCCCAGCAATCACTATATACAGCTCCCCCAGCAATCACTATATACAGCTCCCCCAGCAATCACTATATACAGCTCCCCCAGCAATCACTATATACAGCCCCCCAGCAATCACTATATACAGCTCCCCCAGCAATCACTATATACAGCTCCCCCAGCAATCACTGTATACAGCTCCCCCAGCAATCACTATATACAACTCCCCAGCAATCACTATATACAGCTCCCCCAGCAATCACTATATACAGCTCCCCCAGCAATCACTATATACAGCTCCTCCAGCAATCACTATATACAGCTCCCCAGCAATCTCTATATACAGCTCCCCCAGCAATCACTATATACAGCCCCCCCCAGCAACCACTATATACAGCTCCCCCAGCAATCACTATATACAGCTCCCCCAGCAATCACTATATACAGCTCCCCCAGCAATCACTATGTACAGCTCCCCCAGCAATCACTATATACAGCTCCCCCAGCAATCAATATATACAGCCCCCCAGCAATCACTGTATACAGCTCCCCCAGCAATCACTATATACAGCCCCCCCCAGCAATCACTATATACAGCTCCCCCAGTAATCACTATATACAGCCCCCCAGCAATCACTATATACAGCTCCCCCAGCAATCACTATATACAGCCCCCCAGCAACCACTATATACAGCTCCCCCAGCCATCACTATATACAGCCCCTCCACCCCCCAGCAATCACTATATAGAGCCCCTCCACCCCCCAGCAATCACTATATACAGCCCCTCCACCCCCCAACAATCACTATATACAGCTCCCCCAGCAATCACTATATACAGCTCCCCCAGCAATCACTATATACATCTCCCCCAGCAATCACTATATACAGCTCCCCCAGCCATCACTATATACAGCCCCTCCACCCCCAGCAATCACTATATACAGCCCCTCCACCCCCCAGCAATCACTATATACAGCTCCCCCAGCAATCACTGTATACAGCTCCCCCAGCAATCACTATATACAGCCCCCCAGCAATCACTATATACAGCCCCCCAGCAACCACTATATACAGCTCCCCCAGCCATCACTATATACAGCCCCTCCACCCCCCAGTAATCACTGTATACAGCCCCTGCACCCCCAGCAATCACTATATACAGCTCCCCTAGCAATCACTATATACAGCTCCCCTAGCAATCACTATATACAGCTCCCCCAGCAATCACTGTATACAGCTCCCCCAGCAATCACTATTCTCAGCTCCCCCAGCAATCACTATATACAGCTCCTCCAGCAATCACTATATACAGCCCCCCAGCAATCACTGTATACAGCTCCCCCAGCAATCACTATATACAGCCCCCCAGCAATCACTGTATACAGCTCCCCCAGCAATCGCTATACTCAGCTCACCCAGCAATCACTATATACAGCTCCCCCAGCAATCACTATATACAGCTCCTCCAGCAATCACTATATACAGCTCCCCCAGCAATCACTGTATACAGCTGCCCCAGCAATCACTATACTCAGCTCCCCCAGCAATCACTATATACAGCTCCCCCAGCAATCACTATATACAGCTCCCCCAGCAATCACTATATACAGCCCCTCCACCCCCCAGCAATCACTATATACAGCTCCCCCAGCAATCACTATATACAGCTCCCCCAGCAATCACTATATACAGCTCCCCCAGCAATCACTATATACAGCTCCCCCAGCAATCACTATATACAGCTCCCCCAGCAATCACTATATACAGCTCCCCCAGCTATCACTATATACAGCTCCTCCAGCAATCACTATATACAGCCCCCAGCAATCACTGTATACAGCTCCCCCAGCAATCACTATATACAGCCCCCCAGCAATCACTGTATACAGCTCCCCCAGCAATCACTGTATACAGCTCCCCCAACAATCACTATATACAGCCCACAGCAATCACTATATACAGCTCCCCCAGCAATCATTATATACAGCTCCTCCAGCAATCACTATATACAGGTCCCCCAGCAATCACTATATACAGCTCCCCCAGCAATCACTGTATACAGCTCCCCCAGCAATCACTATACTCAGCTCCCCCAGCAATCACTATATACAGCTCCCCCAGCAATCACTATATACAGCTCCCCCAGCAATCACTATATACAGCTCCCCCAGCAATCACTATATACAGCTCCCCCAGCAATCACTATATACAGCTCCCCCAGCAATCACTATATACAGCTCCCCCAGCAATCGCTATATACAGCTCCTCCAGCAATCACTGTATACAGCTCCCCCAACAATCACTATATACAGCCCACAGCAATCACTATATACAGCTCCCCCAGCTATCACTATATACAGCTCCCCCAGCAATCACTATATACAGCTCCCCCAGCTATCACTATATACAGCTCCCCCAGCAATCACTATATACAGCTCCCCCAGCTATCACTATATACAGCCCCTCCACCCCCAGCAATCACTATATACAGCTCCCCCAGCAATCACTATATACAGCTCCCCCAGCAATCGCTATATACAGCCCCCCCAGCAATCACTATATACAGCTCCCCCAGAAATCACTATATACAGCTCCCCCCGCAATCACTATATACAGCTCCCCCAGCAATCAATATATACAGTCCCCCCAGCAATCACTATATACAGCTTCCCCAGCAATCACTATATACAGCTCCCCCAGCAATCGCTATATACAGCTCCCCCCGCAATCACTATATACAGCTCCCCCAGCAATCACTATATACAGTTCCCCCAGCAATCACTATATACAGCTTCCCCAGCAATCACTATATACAGCTTCCCCAGCAATCACTATATACAGCTCCCCCAGCAATCACTATATACAGCTCCCCCAGCAATCACTATATACAGCTCCCCCAGCAATCACTATATACAGCTCCCCCAGCAATCACTATATACAGCCCCCCAGCAATCACTATATACAGCCCCCCAGCAATCACTATATACAGCTCCCCCAGCAATCACTATATACAGCCCCCCAGCAATCACTATATACAGCTCCCCCAGCAATCACTATATACAGCCCCCCAGCAATCACTATATACAGCTCCCCCAGTAATCACTATATACAGCTCTCCCAGCAATCACTATATACATCTCCCCCCGCAATCACTATATACATCTCAACAAGCAATCACTGTATACAGCTCCCCCAGCAATCACTATATACAGCTCCCCCAGCAATCACTATATACAGCTCCCCCAGCAATCACTATATACAGCTCCCCCAGCAATCGCTATATACAGCTCCCCCAGCAATCACTATATACAGCTCCCCCAGCAATCACTATATACAGCTCCCCCAGCAATCACTATATACAGCTCCCCCAGCAATCACTATATACAGCTCCCCCAGCAATCACTATATACAGCTCCACCAGCAATCTCTGTATACAGCTGCTCCAGCAATCACTATATACAGCTCCCCCAGCAATCACTATATACAGCTCCCCCAGCAATCGCTATATACAGCTCCCCCAGCAATCACTATATACAGCTCCCCCAGCAATCGCTATATACAGCTCCCCCAGCAATCACTATATACAGCTCCCCCAGCAATCACTATATACAGCTCCCACAACAATCACTATATACAGCTCCCCCAGCTATCACTATATACAGCCCCTCCACCCCCCAGCAATCACTATATACAGCTCCCCCAGCAATCACTATATACAGCTCCCCCAGCAATCGCTATATACAGCCCCCCCAGCAATCACTATATACAGCTCCCCCAGCAATCACTATATACAGCTCCCCCCGCAATCACTATATACAGCTCCCCCAGCAATCAATATATACAGTTCCCCCAGCAATCACTATATACAGCTTCCCCAGCAATCACTATATACAGCTCCCCCAGCAATCGCTATATACAGCTCCCCCCGCAATCACTATATACAGCTCCCCCAGCAATCAATATATACAGTTCCCCCAGCAATCACTATATACAGCTTCCCCAGCAATCACTATATACAGCTCCCCCAGCAATCACTATATACAGCCCCCCAGCAATCACTATATACAGCCCCCCCAGCAATCACTATATACAGCTCCCCCAGCAATCACTATATACAGCCCCCCAGCAATCACTATATACAGCTCCCCCAGCAATCACTATATACAGCCCCCCAGCAATCACTATATACAGCTCCCCCAGTAATCACTATATACAGCTCCCCCAGTAATCACTATATACAGCTCCCCCAGTAATCACTATATACATCTCCCCCCGCAATCACTATATACATCTCCCCCCGCAATCACTATATACATCTCAACAAGCAATCACTATATACAGCTCCCCCAGCAATCACTATATACAGCTCCCCCAGCAATCACTATATACAGCTCCTCCAGCAATCACTATATACAGCTCCCCCAGCAATCACTATATACAGCTCCCCCAGCAATCACTATATACAGCTCCCCCAGCAATCACTATATACAGCTCCCCCCGCAATCACTATATACAGCTCCCCCAGCAATCAATATATACAGTTCCCCCAGCAATCACTATATACAGCTTCCCCAGCAATCACTATATACAGCTCCCCCAGCAATCGCTATATACAGCTCCCCCCGCAATCACTATATACAGCTCCCCCAGCAATCAATATATACAGTTCCCCCAGCAATCACTATATACAGCTTCCCCAGCAATCACTATATACAGCTCCCCCCGCAATCACTATATACAGCTCCCCCAGCAATCACTATATACAGCTCCCCCAGCAATCACTATATACAGTTCCCCCAGCAATCACTATATACAGCTCCCCCAGCAATCACTATATACAGCTCCCCCAGCAATCACTATATACAGCTCCCCCAGCTATCACTATATACAGCTCCCACAACAATCACTATATACAGCTCCCCCAGCTATCACTATATACAGCCCCTCCACCCCCCAGCAATCACTATATACAGCTCCCCCAGCAATCACTATATACAGCTCCCCCAGCAATCGCTATATACAGCCCCCCCAGCAATCACTATATACAGCTCCCCCAGCAATCACTATATACAGCTCCCCCCGCAATCACTATATACAGCTCCCCCAGCAATCAATATATACAGTTCCCCCAGCAATCACTATATACAGCTTCCCCAGCAATCACTATATACAGCTCCCCCAGCAATCGCTATATACAGCTCCCCCCGCAATCACTATATACAGCTCCCCCAGCAATCAATATATACAGTTCCCCCAGCAATCACTATATACAGCTTCCCCAGCAATCACTATATACAGCTCCCCCCGCAATCACTATATACAGCTCCCCCAGCAATCACTATATACAGCTCCCCCAGCAATCACTATATACAGTTCCCCCAGCAATCACTATATACAGCTCCCCCAGCAATCACTATATACAGTTCCCCCAGCAATCACTATATACAGCTTCCCCAGCAATCACTATATACAGCTTCCCCAGCAATCACTATATACAGCTCCCCCAGCAATCACTATATACAGCTCCCCCAGCAATCACTATATACAGCCCCCCAGCAATCACTATATACAGCTCCCCCAGCAATCACTATATACAGTTCCCCCAGCAATCACTATATACAGCTCCCCCAGCAATCACTATATACAGTTCCCCCAGCAATCACTATATACAGCTTCCCCAGCAATCACTATATACAGCTTCCCCAGCAATCACTATATACAGCTCCCCCAGCAATCACTATATACAGCTCCCCCAGCAATCACTATATACAGCTCCCCCAGCAATCACTATATACAGCCCCCCAGCAATCACTATATACAGCCCCCCCAGCAATCACTATATACAGCTCCCCCAGCAATCACTATATACAGCCCCCCAGCAATCACTATATACAGCTCCCCCAGCAATCACTATATACAGCCCCCCAGCAATCACTATATACAGCTCCCCCAGTAATCACTATATACAGCTCCCCCAGTAATCACTATATACAGCTCCCCCAGTAATCACTATATACATCTCCCCCCGCAATCACTATATACATCTCAACAAGCAATCACTGTATACAGCTCCCCCAGCAATCACTATATACAGCTCCCCCAGCAATCACTATATACAGCTCCCCCAGCAATCACTATATACAGCTCCTCCAGCAATCACTATATACAGCTCCCCCAGCAATCACTATATACAGCTCCCCCAGCAATCACTATATACAGCTCCCCCAGCAATCACTAAATACAGCTCCCCCCGCAATCACTATATACAGCTCCCCCAGCAATCACTATATACAGCTCCCCCAGCAATCACTATATACAGCTCCCCCAGCAATCACTATATACAGCTCCCCCAGCAATCACTATATACAGCTCCCCCAGCAATCACTATATACAGCTCCCCCAGCAATCACTATATACAGCTCCCCCCGCAATCACTATATACAGCTCCCCCAGCAATCACTATATACAGCTCCCCCAGCAATCACTATATACAGCTCCCCCAGCAATCACTATATACAGCTCCCCCAGCAATCACTATATACAGCTCCCCCAGCAATCACTATATACAGCTCCACCAGCAATCTCTGTATACAGCTGCTCCAGCAATCACTATACTCAGCTCCCCCAGCAATCACTGTATACAGCTCCCCCAGCAATCACTGTATACAGCTCCCCCAGCAATCACTATATACAGCTCCCCCAGCAATCACTATATACAGCTCCCCAGCAATCACTGTATACAGCTCCCCCAGCAATCACTGTATACAGCTCCCCCAGCAATCACTGTATACAGCTCCCCCAGCAATCACTGTATACAGCTCCCCCAGCAATCACTGTATACAGCTCCCCCAGCAATCACTATATACAGCCCCCCAGCAATCACTATATACAGCTCCCCCAGCAATCACTATATACATCTCCCCCAGCAATCACTATATACAGCCCCCCAGCAACCACTATATACAGCCCCCCCAGTAATCACTGTATACAGCTCCCCCAGCAATCACTGTATACAGCTCCCCCAGCAATCACTATATACAGCTCCCCAGCAATCACTGTATACAGCTCCCCCAGCAATCACTGTATACAGCTCCCCCAGCAATCACTGTATACAGCTCCCCCAGCAATCACTGTATACAGCTCCCCCAGCAATCACTGTATACAGCTCCCCCAGAAATCGCTGTTTACAGCCCCTCCACCCCCCAGCAATCACTGTATACAGCCTCCCCCAGCAATCACTGTATACAGACCCTCAACATTTACTATATACACCCCTTATAACTATATCCAACCCCCTATAATAACTATATCCAGTCCCCTTATAATAACTATATCCAGCCCCCCTATACCTATATACCTATATACCTCCCCTATAATACATATATACCACCTCTTATAACTATATACTGCCCCCTATAGCTATATACAGCCTCCCTATAATAACTAGACACCGCCCTCTATAATAACTATATACAGCCCCCCTATAATAACTATATACAGCCCCCTATAATAACTATATACAGCCCCCCTATAATAACTAGACACCGTATACAAGTATATATGGCCCTATATATAATATACAGTCAGTAATCTACATATCATCTATAGGTGGATCCCAAACAATGAATAAGTAGCTGGACTTTAATGTATGCAATGGCTTGTGTCTGAGCGTGCATTATACATATAGGGGATTCCTTTGTACACTATGGTGGTAATTGTTATGTAATATATGGAGGTGGCTCCTATATATAATATATTGTCTATTCTTTTAAAATGTATAGGTGATGCCTGGATACAATGTTTTGTTAGTTCCTGAATAGATTATATAAATTTGCAATATGTAGGTAGATGATCCATATGTATAGCTGGAGGATATATGTGATGAAATATATACATATACAGTGATGTTATATGCTGACAATCTATAGATGGTTTCTGTATATAGTCAGTAGATGAGGGCCTCTATACATTGTGTAGTGGGATTGTATCCATTATGTAGATGTCCTGCTATCTGAGGGGACAGACGAGACCCCGGGACCACCACAGGGTCCTGCTATTTGGGGGGGTGGGGACACAAGACCCCCAGACCACCACAGGGTCCTGCTATCTGGGGGGGGGGGCACGAGACCCCGGGACCACCACAGGGTCCTGCTATCTGGGGGGCACACGAGTCCCCGGGACCACCACAGGGTCCTGCTATATCTGGGGGGGACACGAGTCCCCGGGACCACCACAGGGTCCTGCTATCTGGGGGGGACATGAGTCCCCGGGACCACTACAGGTTCCTGCTATCTGGGGGGGACACGAGTCCCTTTTATCTTGTGGTGAAGTAGATAAATCCCCGGCATGGATTGGATGATAATTATTGTGGATTGTCGCCTTTGGTAGGTGACGTTCAGGGCGACTCTTAGAGGCCAGGGATAATAATCGCTGCTCCACCTTCATACAACTTTATCAGAAAGCAGATGCTGTGGAGCTGTGCGCCCACGTGCTGAGCATTACTGTACAGGATAATCCTCATCGTCCTCGCGCCAACAGATGCCAAATAATCGGAAGCGTCGAAGAAGATTAGAGATTTATGGAAACTGAACCCCCTGAATAGTGGGTGCCGCACTCTTCACCCTAAGGGGATGGCATCCGGTCCTGGGTGCTCATTACCCCAATGATGACCGGCGCCCGGCTGCACACGTTATAACCCCGCTCCTGCCTCTATGCTCTATTTACACAGCTGAGGGTATGTTACAATGTATAAGTTTATACGTTTGATTTGTTGCCGATATGTTTCTCTCCTTTTTTGGAGCTCAGACTGATACACTGTTCCAAGTCTTCAGTGCTGTGAGTAGTTCATGATCTGGTAATGGTGTCCATCCACTGACAACAAGCAGAGATGTGCGCTCAAGCCTTGTGCCGGCCCTTTAAGTGCTGGTGTCCGTATCCGCTACATCCTGCGTCTCCGCCCGTGTCTCCATGTCTCGCTCATCACTCGGAGTACGGGACATTTAATCCGATGCTTAACACTTCATTAATAAGGAACGTGAGAGCGATGGAAGACGAGGGGCGAATACTACAGGACCGCGCTGCGTGACACCCGAGCCCCCCCCCCCCCCACCCTAATATGTCCCCGGCCTCCCGCCGGCTGTTGTGGGACTATCCCAGGAACCCGAACCTTTCTAAGGGATTCAAGGTTCTCAAGATGGCGGCGGGATGAAGAGTGAACATCCCGACATCCCTACATGCAGACTACAGGCAGTTATGTGTATGTTGTTAGTAGCTGCAGGACTGTGATTTGTAATCCAAGATTATAGCTTCTCCAAGTGCACTGGGGGTGTTTTGTCACACTGCTGTGCTCTGTGCTCTCTGCAGCCAGTGTTATGTATTGTCCCTGGAGAGATGTGTAATCAGACCTTACACTGCTGTGCTCTGTGCTCTCTGCAGCCAGTGTTATGTATTGTCCCTGGAGAGATGTGTAATCAGACCTCACACTGCTGTGCTCTGTGCTCTCTGCAGCCAGTGTTATGTATTGTCACTGGAGAGATGTGTAATCAGACCTTACACTGCTGTGCTCTGTGCTCTCTGCAGCCAGTGTTATGTATTGTCCCTGGAGAGATGTGTAATCAGACCTTACACTGCTGTGCTCTGTGCTCTCTGCAGCCAGTGTTATGTATTGTCCCTGGAGAGATGTGTAATCAGACCTCACACTGCTGTGCTCTGTGCTCTCTGCAGCCAGTGTTATGTATTGTCACTGGAGAGATGTGTAATCAGACCTTACACTGCTGTGCTCTGTGCTCTCTGCAGCCAGTGTTATGTATTGTCCCTGGAGAGATGTGTAATCAGACCTTACACTGCTGTGCTCTGTGCTCTCTGCAGCCAGTGTTATGTATTGTCCCTGGAGAGATGTGTAATCAGACCTCACACTGCTGTGCTCTGTGCTCTCTGCAGCCAGTGTTATGTATTGTCCCTGGAGAGATGTGTAATCAGACCTCACACTGCTGTGCTCTGTGCTCTCTGCAGCTAGTGTTATGTATTGTCCTGGAGAGATGTGTAATCAGACCTCACACTGCTGTGCTCTGTGCTCTCTGCAGCCAGTGTTATGTATTGTCCCTGGAGGAATGTGTAATCAGATCTCACACTGCTGTGCTCTGTGCTCTCTGCAGCCAGTGTTATGTACTGTCCCTGGAGAGATGTGTAATCAGACCTCACACTGCTGTGCTCTGTGCTCTCCGCAGCCAGTGTTATGTATTGTCCTGGAGAGATGTGTAATCAGACCTCACACTGCTGTGCTCTGTGCTCTCTGCAGCCAGTGTTATGTATTGTCCCTGGAGGAATGTGTAATCAGATCTCACACTGCTGTGCTCTGTGCTCTCTGCAGCCAGTGTAATGTATTTTCCCTGGAGAGATATGTAATCAGACCTCACACTGCTGTGCTCTCTGCAGCCAGTGTTCTGTATTGTCCCTGGAGAGATGTGTAATCAGACCTCACACTGCTGTGCTCCGTTCTCTCTGCAGCCAGTGTTATGTACTGTCCCTGGAGAGATGTGTAATCAGACCTCACACTGCTGTGCTCTGTGCTCTCTGCAGCCAGTGTTATGTATTGTCCTGGAGAGATGTGTAATCAGACCTCACACTGCTGTGCTCTGTGCTCTCTGCAGCCTGTGTTATGTATTGTCCCTGGAGGAATGTGTAATCAGATCTCACACTGCTGTGCTCTGTGCTCTCTGCAGCCAGTGTTATGTATTGTCCTGGAGAGATGTGTAATCAGACCTCACACTGCTGTGCTCTGTGCTCTCTGCAGCCATTGTTATGTATTGCCCCTGGAGAGATGTGTAATCAGACCTCACACTGCTGTGCTCTGTGCTCTCTGCAGCCAGTGTGATGTATTGTCCCTGGAGAGATGTGTAATCAGACCTCACACTGCTGTGCTCTGTGGTCTCTGCAGCCAGTGTTATGTACTGTCCCTGTAGAGATGTGTGATCAGACCTCACACTGCTGTGCTCTGTGCTCTCTGCAGCCAGTGTTATGTATTGTCCCTGGAGAGATGTGTAATTAGACCTCACACTGCTGTGCTCTGTGCTCTCTGCAGCCAGTGTTATGTATTGTCCCTGGAGAGATGTGTAATCAGACCTCACACTGCTGTGCTCTGTGCTCTCTGCAGCCAGTGTTATGTATTGTCCCTGGAGATGTGTAATCAGATCTCACACTGCTGTGCTCTGTGCTCTCTGCAGCCAGTGTAATGTATTTTCCCTGGAGAGATATGTAATCAGACCTCACACTGCTGTGCTCTCTGCAGCCAGTGTTCTGTATTGTCCCTGGAGAGATGTGTAATCAGACCTCACACTGCTGTGCTCCGTTCTCTCTGCAGCCAGTGTTATGTACTGTCCCTGGAGAGATGTGTAATCAGACCTCACACTGCTGTGCTCTGTGCTCTCTGCAGCCAGTGTTATGTATTGTCCTGGAGAGATGTGTAATCAGACCTCACACTGCTGTGCTCTGTGCTCTCTGCAGCCAGTGTTATGTATTGTCCCTGGAGGAATGTGTAATCAGATCTCACACTGCTGTGCTCTGTGCTCTCTGCAGCCAGTGTTATGTATTGTCCTGGAGAGATGTGTAATCAGACCTCACACTGCTGTGCTCTGTGCTCTCTGCAGCCATTGTTATGTATTGCCCCTGGAGAGATGTGTAATCAGACCTCACACTGCTGTGCTCTGTGCTCTCTGCAGCCAGTGTGATGTATTGTCCCTGGAGAGATGTGTAATCAGACCTCACACTGCTGTGCTCTGTGGTCTCTGCAGCCAGTGTTATGTACTGTCCCTGTAGAGATGTGTGATCAGACCTCACACTGCTGTGCTCTGTGCTCTCTGCAGCCAGTGTTATGTATTGTCCCTGGAGAGATGTGTAATTAGACCTCACACTGCTGTGCTCTGTGCTCTCTGCAGCCAGTGTTATGTATTGTCCCTGGAGAGATGTGTAATCAGACCTCACACTGCTGTGCTCTGTGCTCTCTGCAGCCAGTGTTATGTATTGTCCCTGGAGAGATGTGTAATCAGACCTCACACTGCTGTGCTCTGTGCTCTCTGCAGTCAGTGTTATGTACTGTCCCTGGAGAGATGTGTAATCAGACATCACACTGCTGTGCTCTGTGCTCTCTGCAGCCAGTGTTATGTATTGTCCCTGGAGAGATGTGTAATCAGACCTCACACTGCTGTGCTCTGTGCTCCCTGCAGCCAGTGTGATGTATTGTCCCTGGAGAGATGTGTAATCAGACCTCACACTGCTGTGCTCTGTGCTCTGTGCTCTCTGCAGCCAGTGTGATGTATTGTCCCTGGAGAGATGTGTAATCAGACCTCACACTGCTGTGCTCTGTGCTCTCTGCGGCCAGTGTTATGCATTGCCCCTGGAGAGATGTGTAATGAGACCTCACACTGCTGTGCTCTGTGCTCTCTGCAGCCAGTGTTATGTATTATCCCTGGAGAGATGTGTAATCAGACCTCACACTGCTGTGCTCTGTGCTCTCTGCAGCCAGTGTTATGTATTGTCCCTGGAGAGATGTGTAATCAGACCTCACACTGCTGTGCTCTGTGCTCTCTGCAGCCAGTGTTATGTATTGTCCCTGGAGAGATGTGTAATCAGACCTCACACTGCTGTGCTCTGTGCTCTCTGCAGCCAGTGTTATGTATAGTCCCTGGAGAGATGTATAATCAGTCCTAAGTCTATAATGTTAGTAGCAGCAGGACTGTGATATATGTGGAGGATTGCAGTTTCCCCGGTGCACTGGATGCATGTCCTCACACTGCTGTGCTCTGTGTGTTCTGCAGTTACTGCCCCTGGAGAGATGTGTAATCAAACCTTTTTTCTGTTATTAGCAGCAGGACTGTGATATATGGATTTGTATTCCAGGATTGTACAGGGAGGGGGTGTGTGTCCTCACACTGCTGTGCTCTGAGATCTGTGCATTGCGCTTCCCCTCTGCTGCATGGTGCGTGGCTGTGCACCTCTCCTCGGCCTCTCCCCGGGTGCAGATGTGTTGTGTTCTCCGGTCTCCTTGGCCACCCCAGATCCACCATCCTGCGCCTGTCAGCAGAACTGAGGCTGAGGTGTAGATATTGGGTGGTCTGCCGGACCCCCCCACATGTGCAGAAGGACTTGTGGGGGTCCGCAGGCGAGGCTTCCCTCCTCTCTCAGGTTTGGAGGAGGATGGGGGTCCGCAGCTGCAGCCAGCGCTGGATGTGTAGCCCCCACGTTCTGGTAGACTCCCTTCACCACATCCTCCGCGAGCAGATCCTGTGTATTATACAGAGCGCTGCCAAGAATACCGGCCGCAGCCCGAGGCACGAACCTGCAGCTCTACAACAGCAACAAAGCCCCCCCCCCCCACCTGCAGATGGGACAGACCCCTACATGTTCCTACACCTGACCCCCGGAGTTACATCCTGTACATCTCTTATTAAAATATATAATATAAAACATAACAAAAACACAAAACACAAAACAAAACAATAAATACAAAATATTTACAACAACTCACCTGCTGCTCCGGCACCACTCACACCTAACAAAAGACATCATTAACATATATGACCATAGACACCCCCCCCCACACCCTCTAATGACAGACCACCCCACACATAACACCCCCCACCCTCTAATGACAGACCACCCCTCACATAACACCCCCCCACCCTCTAATGACAGACCACCCCTCACATAACACCCCCCCACCCTCTAATGACAGACCACCCCTCACATAACACCCCCCCACCCTCTAATGACAGACCACCCCTCACATAACACCCCCCCCACCCTCTAATGACAGACCACCCCTCACATAACACCCCCCCACCCTCTAATGACAGACCACCCCTCACATAACACCCCCCCCACCCTCTAATGACAGACCACCCCTCACATAACACCCCCCCCCCACCCTCTAATGACAGACCACCCCACACATAACACCCCCCCACCCTCTAATGACAGACCACCCCTCACATAACACCCCCCCCACCCTCTAATGACAGACCACCCCTCACATAACACCCCCCCACCCTCTAATGACAGACCACCCCTCACATAACACCCCCCCGCCCTCTAATGACAGACCACCCCTCACATAACACCCCCCACCCTCTAATGACAGACCACCCCACACATAACACCCCCCCCACCCACACCCTCTAATGACAGACCACCCCTCACATAACACCCCCCCCACCCACACCCTCTAATGACAGACCACCCCTCACATAACACCCCCCCCCCACCCACACCCTCTAATGACAGACCACCCCTCACATAACACCCCCCCCCACCCACACCCTCTAATGACAGACCACCCCTCACATAACACCCCCCACCCTCTAATGACAGACCACCCCACACATAACACCCCCCCCCACCCACACCCTCTAATGACAGACCACCCCTCACATAACACCCCCCACCCTCTAATGACAGACCACCCCACACATAACACCCCCCCCCACCCACACCCTCTAATGACAGACCACCCCACACATAACACCCCCCCCACCCACACCCTCTAATGACAGACCACCCCACACATAACACCCCCCCCCCACCCACACCCTCTAATGACAGACCACCCCTCACATAACACCCCCCACCCTCTAATGACAGACCACCCCTCACATAACACCCCCCCGCCCTCTAATGACAGACCACCCCTCACATAACACCCCCCCACCCTCTAATGACAGACCACCCCACACATAACACCCCCCCACCCACACCCTCTAATGACAGACCACCCCTCACATAACACCCCCCCCACCCACACCCTCTAATGACAGACCACCCCTCACATAACACCCCCCACCCTCTAATGACAGACCACCCCTCACATAACACCCCCCCCCACCCTCTAATGACAGACCACCCCTCACATAACACCCCCCCACCCTCTAATGACAGACCACCCCACACATAACACCCCCCACCCTCTAATGACAGACCACCCCTCACATAACACCCCCCCCACCCTCTAATGACAGACCACCCCTCACATAACACCCCCCCCACCCTCTAATGACAGACCACCCCTCACATAACACCCCCCCCACCCTCTAATGACAGACCACCCCACACATAACACCCCCCCCACCCACACCCTCTAATGACAGACCACCCCTCACATAACACCCCCCACCCTCTAATGACAGACCACCCCACACATAACACCCCCCCACCCTCTAATGACAGACCACCCCACACATAACACCCCCCCACCCTCTAATGACAGACCACCCCTCACATAACACCCCCCCACCCACACCCTCTAATGACAGACCACCCCACACATAACACCCCCCACCCTCTAATGACAGACCACCCCACACATAACACCCCCCCACCCTCTAATGACAGACCACCCCACACATAACACCCCCCACCCTCTAATGACAGACCACCCCTCACATAACACCCCCCGCCCTCTAATGACAGACCACCCCTCACATAACACCCCCCCCCACCCTCTAACAACAGAGCACCCCACACATAACACCCCCCCACCCTCTAATGACATACCACCCCTCACATAACACCCCCCCACCCTCTAACAACAGACCACCCCACACATAACACCCCCCCCACCCTCTAATGACAGACCACCCCACACATAACACCCCCCACCCTCTAATGACAGACCACCCCTCACATAACACCCCCCACCCTCTAATGACAGACCACCCCTCACATAACACCCCCCCCCCACCCTCTAACAACAGACCACCCCACACATAACACCCCCCCACCCTCTAATGACATACCACCCCTCACATAACACCCCCCCACCCTCTAACAACAGACCACCCCACACATAACACCCCCCCCACCCTCTAATGACAGACCACCCCTCACATAACACCCCCCCCACCCTCTAATGACAGACCACCCCACACATAACACCCCCCCACCCTCTAATGACAGACCACCCCTCACATAACACCCCCCCACCCTCTAATGACAGACCACCCCTCACATAACACCCCCCCACCCTCTAATGACAGACCACCCCACACATAACACCCCCCCCCACCCTCTAATGACAGACCACCCCTCACATAACACCCCCCCACCCTCTAATGACAGACCACCCCACACATAACACCCCCCCACCCTCTAATGACAGACCACCCCACACATAACACCCCCCCACCCTCTAATGACAGACCACCCCTCACATAACACCCCCCCCACCCTCTAATGACAGACCACCCCTCACATAACACCCCCCCCACCCTCTAATGACAGACCACCCCACACATAACACCCCCCCACCCTCTAATGACAGACCACCCCACACATAACACCCCCCCACCCTCTAATGACAGACCACCCCTCACATAACACCCCCCACCCTCTAATGACAGACCACCCCTCACATAACACCCCCCCCACCCTCTGACAGACCACCCCACACATAACACCCCCCACCCTCTGACAGACCACCCCTCACATAACACCCCCCACCCTCTAATGACAGACCACCCCTCACATAACACCCCCCCCCCACCCTCTAACAACAGACCACCCCACACATAACACCCCCCCCCACCCACACCCTCTAATGACAGACCACCCCACACATAACACCCCCCCACCCTCTAATGACAGGCCACCCCTCACATAACACCCCCCCACCCTCTAATGACAGACCACCCCTCACATAACACCCCCCCACCCTCTAATGACAGACCACCCCACACATAACACCCCCCACCCTCTAATGACAGACCACCCCTCACATAACACCCCCCCACCCTCTAATGACAGACCACCCCTCACATAACACCCCCCCACCCTCTAATGACAGACCACCCCTCACATAACACCCCCCCACCCTCTAATGACAGACCACCCCACACCCTCTAATGACAGACCACCCCACACATAACACCCCCCCACCCTCTAAAGACAGACCACCCCTCACATAACACCCCCCCACCCTCTAATGACAGACCACCCCACACATAACACCCCCCACCCTCTAATGACAGACCACCCCTCACATAACACCCCCCCACCCTCTAATGACAGACCACCCCACACATAACACCCCCCCACCCTCTAATGACAGACCACCCCACACATAACACCCCCCCCCACCCTCTAATGACAGACCACCCCTCACATAACACCCCCCACCCTCTAATGACAGACCACCCCACACATAACACCCCCCCCCACACCCTCTAATGACAGACCACCCCTCACATAACACCCCCCCACCCTCTAATGACAGACCACCCCTCACATAACACCCCCCCACCCTCTAATGACAGACCACCCCACACATAACACCCCCCCCCCACCCTCTAATGACAGACCACCCCACACATAACACCCCCCCACCCTCTAATGACAGACCACCCCTCACATAACACCCCCCACCCTCTAATGACAGACCACCCCACACATAACACCCCCCACCCTCTAATGACAGACCACCCCTCACATAACACCCCCCCACCCTCTAATGACAGACCACCCCACACAAATAACACCCCCCCCACCCTCTAATGACAGACCACCCCTCACATAACACCCCCCCCACCCTCTAATGACAGACCACCCCTCACATAACACCCCCCCACCCTCTAATGACAGACCACCCCTCACATAACACCCCCCCCACCCTCTAATGACAGACCACCCCTCACATAACACCCCCCACCCTCTAATGACAGACCACCCCACACATAACACCCCCCCACCCTCTAATGACAGACCACCCCACACATAACACCCCACCACCCTCTAATGACAGACCACCCCACACAAATAACACATCCTACACCCAAAAACATATCTTTTAATACATATATATATTATTATTATTTTTATTATTTATTTAATTATATCTTAATTTTTTTTTTAAACAAAATGCGCCCTACACTAAACCGAATCCCTGAGACACTAAGAAGTCCCGACCAGTGTCCAATATCAGTTCCAAAATCCCACCACCATCACCCCCCTTCCAACCTAACACTAGATCCAAAACCACACTATATATAATATATACACTATATACAATATATACATACAATATAAACACTATTTACAACATGATGAAAATATAACACAATCATATAAACCAAACACATAAAGTCCAGGTCCGGCGCCTGCAGCCCCTACATCACTGCATGCCCAGATACAAGACAAAAATCTACAGTGCAGCATCAGCCCAACACCAGGAGAGGAGATGACAGACTAAGGGACACTAAAGGAGAACCCCCTCCAAAGGAGAGAGGCCCTCCCCGTGCCCAGCCTCTCATACTCCAGAGAGCGCACCTTCACCAGGGGGGAGAGGACAGACTAAGGGACACTAAGGAGAGAGGCCCTCCCCGTGCCCAGCCTCTCATACTCCAGAGAGCGCACCTTCACCAGGAGGGAGAGGACTGACTAAGGGGCACTAAGGAGAGAGGCCCTCCCCGTGCCCAGCCTCTCATACTCCAGAGAGCACACCTTCACCAGGAGGGAGAGGACAGACTAAGGGACACTAAGGAGAGAGGTCCTCCCGGTGCCCAACCTCTCATACTCCAGAGAGCGCACCTTCACCAGGAGGGAGAGGACAGACTAAGGGACACTAAGGAGAGAGGTCCTCCCCGTGCCCAGCCTCTCATACTCCAGAGAGCGCACCTTCACCAGGGGGGAAAGGACAGACTAAGGGACACTAAGGAGAGAGGCCCTCCCCGTGCCCAGCCTCTCATACTCCAGAGAGCGCACCTTCACCAGGGGGGAAAGGACAGACTAAGGGACACTAAGGAGAGAGGTCCTCCCCGTGCCCAGCCTCTCATACTCCAGAGAGCGCACCTTCACCAGGGGGGAAAGGACAGACTAAGGGACACTAAGGAGAGAGGCCCTCCCCGTGCCCAGCCTCTCATACTCCAGAGAGCGCACCTTGACCAGGAGGGGAGAGGACAGACTAAGGGACACTAAGGAGAGAGGTCCTCCCCGTGCCCAGCCTCTCATACTCCAGAGAGCGCACCTTCACCAGGAGGGAGAGGACAGACTAAGGGACACTAAGGAGAGAGGCCCTCCCCGTGCCCAGCCTCTCATACTCCAGAGAGCACACCTTCACCAGGAGGGAGAGGACAGACTAAGGGACACTAAGGAGAGAGGCCCTCCCCGTGCCCAGCCTCTCATACTCCAGAGAGCGCACCTTCACCAGGAGGGAGAGGACAGACTAAGGGACACTAAGGAGAGAGGTCCTCCCCGTGCCCAGCCTCTCATACTCCAGAGAGCGCACCTTCACCAGGAGGGGAGAGGACATACTAAGGGACACTAAGGAGAGAGGTCCTCCCCGTGCCCAGCCTCTCATACTCCAGAGAGCGCACCTTCACCAGGAGGGAGAGGACAGACTAAGGGACACTAAGGAGAGAGGTCCTCCACGTACCCAGCCTCTCATACTCCAGAGAGCGCACCTTCACCAGGAGGGAGAGGACAGACTAAGGGGCACTAAGGAGAGTGCCCCCCCCCCCCGTGCCCAGCCTCTCATACTCCAGAGAGTGCACCTTCACCAGGAGGGAGAGGACAGACTAAGGGACACTAAGGAGAAAGGCCCTCCCCGTGCCCAGCCTCTCATACTCCAGAGAGCGCACCTTCACCAGGGGGGAGAGGACAGACTAAGGGACACTAAAGAAGAACCCCCTCCAAAGGAGAGAGGCCCTCCCCGTGCCCAGCCTCTCATACTCCAGAGAGTGCACCTTCACCAGGAGGAGAGGACAGACTAAGGGACACTAAGGAGAGAGGCCCTCCCCGTGCCCAGCCTCTAATACTCCAGAGAGCGCACCTTCACCAGGAGGGAGAGGACTGACTAAGGGGCACTAAGGAGAGAGGCCCTCCCCGTGCCCAGCCTCTCATACTCCAGAGAGTGCACCTTCACCAGGGGGGAGAGGACAGACTAAGAGGCACTAAGGAGAGAGGCCCTCCCCGTGCCCAGACTCTCATACTCCAGAGAGCACACCTTCACCAGGAGGGAGAGGACAGACTAAGGGACACTAAGGAGAGAGGTCCTCCATGTGCCCAGCCTCTCATACTCCAGAGAGCGCACCTTCACCAGGAGGGAGAGGACAGACTAAGGGACACTAAGGAGAGAGGCCCTCCCCGTGCCCAGCCTCTCATACTCCAGAGAGCGCACCTTCACCAGGAGGGAGAGGACAGACTAAGGGGCACTAAGGAGAGTGCCCCCCCCCCCCCCCCCCGTGCCCAGCCTCTCATACTCCAGAGAGTGCACCTTCACCAGGAGGGAGAGGACAGACTAAGGGACACTAAGGAGAGAGGCCCTCCCCGTGCCCAGCCTCTCATACTCCAGAGAGCGCACCTTCACCAGGAGGGAGAGGACAGACTAAGGGACACTAAGGAGAGTGGCCCTCCCCGTGCCCAGCCTCTCATACTCCAGAGAGCGCACCTTCACCAGGAGGAGAGGACAGACTAAGGGACACTAAGGAGAGAGGTCCTCCCCGTGCCCAGCCTCTCATACTCCAGAGAGCGCACCTTCACCAGGAGGGGAGAGGACAGACTAAGGGACACTAAGGAGAGAGGTCCTCCCCGTACCCAGCCTCTCATACTTCAGAGAGCGCACCTTCACCAGGAGGGGAGAGGACAGACTAAGGGACACTAAGGAGAGAGGTCCTCCCCGTGCCCAGCCTCTCATACTCCAGAGAGCGCACCTTCACCAGGAGGAGAGGACAGACTAAGGGACACTAAGGAGAGAGGTCCTCCCCGTGCCCAGCCTCTCATACTCCAGAGAGCGCACCTTCACCAGGAGGGGAGAGGACAGACTAAGGGACACTAAGGAGAGAGGTCCTCCCCGTACCCAGCCTCTCATACTTCAGAGAGCGCACCTTCACCAGGAGGGGAGAGGACAGACTAAGGGACACTAAGGAGAGTGCCCCCCCCCCCCCCGTGCCCAGCCTCTCATACTCCAGAGAGTGCACCTTCACCAGGAGGGAGAGGACAGACTAAGGGACACTAAGGAGAGAGGCCCTCCCCGTGCCCAGCCTCTCATACTCCAGAGAGCGCACCTTCACCAGGAGGGAGAGGACAGACTAAGGGACACTAAGGAGAGTGGCCCTCCCCGTGCCCTGCCTCTCATACTCCACAGAGCGCACCTTCACCAGGAGGGAGAGGACAGACTAAGGGACACTAAGGAGAGAGGTCCTCCCCGTGCCCAGCCTCTCATACTCCAGAGAGCGCACCTTCACCAGGAGGGAGAGGACAGACTAAGGGGCACTAAGGAGAGAGCCCCCCCCCCCGTGCCCAGCCTCTCATACTCCAGAGAGCGCACCTTCACCAGGAGGGAGAGGACAGACTAAGGGACACTAAGGAGAGAGGTCCTCCCCGTGCCCAGCCTCTCATACTCCAGAGAGTGCACCTTCACCAGGAGGGAGAGGACAGACTAAGGGACACTAAGGAGAGAGGCCCTCCCCGTGCCCAGCCTCTCATACTCCAGAGAGCGCACCTTCACCAGGAGGGAGAGGACAGACTAAGGGACACTAAGGAGAGAGGCCCTCCCCGTGCCCAGCCTCTCATACTCCAGAGAGCGCACCTTCACCAGGAGGGGAGAGGACAGACTAAGGGACACTAAGGAGAGAGTTCCTCCCCATGCCCAGCCTCTAATACTCCAGAGAGCGCACCTTCACCAGGAGGGGAGAGGACAGACTAAGGGACACTAAGGAGAGAGGTCCTCCTTGTGCCCAGCCTCTCATACTCCAGAGAGCGCACCTTGACCAGGGGGGAGAGGACAGACTAAGGGACACTAAGGAGAGAGGTCCTCCCCGTGTCCAGCCTCTCATACTCCAGAGAGCGCACCTTCACCAGGAGGAGAGGACAGACTAAGGGACACTAAGGAGAGAGGTCCTCCCCGTGCCCAGCCTCTCATACTTCAGAGAGCGCACCTTCACCAGGAGGGGAGAGGACAGACTAAGGGACACTAAGGAGAGAGGTCCTCCCCGTGCCCAGCCTCTCATACTCCAGAGAGCGCACCTTCACCAGGAGGGAGAGGACAGACTAAGGGGCACTAAGGAGAGAGCCCCCCCCCCCCCGTGCCCAGCCTCTCATACTCCAGAGAGCGCACCTTCACCAGGAGGGAGAGGACAGACTAAGGGACACTAAGGAGAGAGGTCCTCCCCGTGCCCAGCCTCTCATACTCCAGAGAGTGCACCTTCACCAGGAGGGAGAGGACAGACTAAGGGACACTAAGGAGAGAGGCCCTCCCCGTGCCCAGCCTCTCATACTCCAGAGAGCGCACCTTCACCAGGAGGGAGAGGACAGACTAAGGGACACTAAGGAGAGAGGCCCTCCCCGTGCCCAGCCTCTCATACTCCAGAGAGTGCACCTTCACCAGGAGGGAGAGGACAGACTAAGGGGCACTAAGGAGAGTGCCCCCCCCCCCCGTGCCCAGCCTCTCATACTCCAGAGAGTGCACCTTCACCAGGAGGGAGAGGACAGACTAAGGGACACTAAGGAGAGAGGCCCTCCCCGTGCCCAGCCTCTCATACTCCAGAGAGCGCACCTTCACCAGGAGGGAGAGGACAGACTAAGGGACACTAAGGAGAGTGGCCCTCCCCGTGCCCTGCCTCTCATACTCCACAGAGCGCACCTTCACCAGGAGGGAGAGGACAGACTAAGGGACACTAAGGAGAGAGGTCCTCCCCGTGCCCAGCCTCTCATACTCCAGAGAGCGCACCTTCACCAGGAGGAGAGGACAGACTAAGGGACACTAAGGAGAGAGGTCCTCCCCGTGCCCAGCCTCTCATACTCCAGAGAGCGCACCTTCACCAGGAGGGGAGAGGACAGACTAAGGGACACTAAGGAGAGAGGTCCTCCCCGTACCCAGCCTCTCATACTTCAGAGAGCGCACCTTCACCAGGAGGGGAGAGGACAGACTAAGGGACACTAAGGAGAGAGGTCCTCCCCGTGCCCAGCCTCTCATACTCCAGAGAGCGCACCTTCACCAGGAGGAGAGGACAGACTAAGGGACACTAAGGAGAGAGGTCCTCCCCGTGCCCAGCCTCTCATACTCCAGAGAGCGCACCTTCACCAGGAGGGAGAGGACAGACTAAGGGACACTAAGGAGAGAGGTCCTCCCCGTGCCCAGCCTCTCATACTCCAGAGAGTGCACCTTCACCAGGAGGGAGAGGACAGACTAAGGGACACTAAGGAGAGAGGCCCTCCCCGTGCCCAGCCTCTCATACTCCAGAGAGCGCACCTTCACCAGGAGGGAGAGGACAGACTAAGGGACACTAAGGAGAGAGGCCCTCCCCGTGCCCAGCCTCTCATACTCCAGAGAGCGCACCTTCACCAGGAGGGGAGAGGACAGACTAAGGGACACTAAGGAGAGAGTTCCTCCCCATGCCCAGCCTCTAATACTCCAGAGAGCGCACCTTCACCAGGAGGGGAGAGGACAGACTAAGGGACACTAAGGAGAGAGGTCCTCCTTGTGCCCAGCCTCTCATACTCCAGAGAGCGCACCTTGACCAGGGGGGAGAGGACAGACTAAGGGACACTAAGGAGAGAGGTCCTCCCCGTGCCCAGCCTCTCATACTCCAGAGAGCGCACCTTCACCAGGAGGAGAGGACAGACTAAGGGACACTAAGGAGAGAGGTCCTCCCCGTGCCCAGCCTCTCATACTTCAGAGAGCGCACCTTCACCAGGAGGGGAGAGGACAGACTAAGGGACACTAAGGAGAGAGGTCCTCCCCGTGCCCAGCCTCTCATACTCCAGAGAGCGCACCTTCACCAGGAGGGAGAGGACAGACTAAGGGGCACTAAGGAGAGAGCCCCCCCCCCCCCCGTGCCCAGCCTCTCATACTCCAGAGAGCGCACCTTCACCAGGAGGGAGAGGACAGACTAAGGGACACTAAGGAGAGAGGTCCTCCCCGTGCCCAGCCTCTCATACTCCAGAGAGTGCACCTTCACCAGGAGGGAGAGGACAGACTAAGGGACACTAAGGAGAGAGGCCCTCCCCGTGCCCAGCCTCTCATACTCCAGAGAGCGCACCTTCACCAGGAGGGAGAGGACAGACTAAGGGACACTAAGGAGAGAGGCCCTCCCCGTGCCCAGCCTCTCATACTCCAGAGAGCGCACCTTCACCAGGAGGGGAGAGGACAGACTAAGGGACACTAAGGAGAGAGTTCCTCCCCATGCCCAGCCTCTAATACTCCAGAGAGCGCACCTTCACCAGGAGGGGAGAGGACAGACTAAGGGACACTAAGGAGAGAGGTCCTCCTTGTGCCCAGCCTCTCATACTCCAGAGAGCGCACCTTGACCAGGGGGGAGAGGACAGACTAAGGGACACTAAGGAGAGAGGTCCTCCACATGCCCAGCCTCTCATACTCCAGAGAGCGCACCTTCACCAGGGGGAGAGGACAGACTAAGGGACACTAAGGAGAGAGGCCATCCCCGTGCCCAGCCTCTCATACTCCAGAGAGCGCACCTTCACCAGGAGGAGAGAGGACAGACTAAGGGGCACTAAGGAGAGAGGCCCTCCCCGTGCCCAGCCTCTCATACTCCAGAGAGCGCAACTTCACCAGGAGGGGAGAGGACAGACTAAGGGACACTAAGGAGAGAGGTCCTCCACGTGCCTAGCCTCTCATACTCCAGAGAGCGCACCTTCACCAGGAGGGGAGAGGACAGACTAAGGGGCACTAAGGAGAGAGGTCCTCCCCGTGCCCAGCCTCTCATACTCCAGAGAGCGCACCTTCAGCAGGAGGGAGAGGACAGACTAAGGGAAACTAAGGAGAGAGGTCCTCCCCGTGCCCAGCCTCTCATACTCCAGAGAGCGCACCTTCACCAGGAGGGAGAGGACAAACTAAGGGACACTAAGGAGAGAGGCCCTCCCCGTGCCCAGCCTCTCATACTCCAGAGAGCGCACCTTCACCAGGAGGGGAGAGGACAGACTAAGGGACACTAAGGAGAGAGTTCCTCCCCGTGCCCAGCCTCTAATACTCCAGAGAGCGCACCTTCACCAGGAGGAGAGGACAGACTAAGGGACACTAAGGAGAGAGGTCCTCCCCGTGCCCAGCCTCTCATACTCCAGAGAGCGCACCTTCACCAGGAGGGGAGAGGACAGACTAAGGGACACTAAGGAGAGAGTTCCTCCCCGTGCCCAGCCTCTAATACTCCAGAGAGCGCACCTTCACCAGGAGGAGAGGACAGACTAAGGGACACTAAGGAGAGAGGCCCTCCCCGTGACCAGCCTCTAATACTCCAGAGAGCACACCTTCACCAGGAGGGAGAGGACAGACTAAGGGACACTAAGGAGAGAGGTCCTCCTCGTGCCCAGCCTCTCATACTCCAGAGAGCGCACCTTGACCAGGGGGGAGAGGACAGACTAAGGGACACTAAGGAGAGAGGCCATCCCCGTGCCCAGCCTCTCATACTCCAGAGAGCGCACCTTCACCAGGAGGGAGAGGACAGACTAAGGGGCACTAAGGAGAGAGGCCCTCCCCGTGCCCAGCCTCTCATACTCCAGAGAGCGCACCTTCACCAGGAGGGAGAGGACAGACTAAGGGGCACTAAGGAGAGTGGCCCCCCCCCCGTGCCCAGCCTCTCATACTCCAGAGAGCGCACCTTCACCAGGGGGGAGAGGACAGACTAAGGGACACTAAGGAGAGAGGTCCTCCCCGTGCCCCGCCTCTCATACTCCAGAGAGCGCACCTTCACCAGGAGAGGAGACGACAGACTAAGGGACACTAAGGAGAGAGGTCCTCCCCGTGCCCAGCCTCTCATACTCCAGAGAGCGCACCTTCACCAGGGGGGAGAGGACAGACTAAGGGACACTAAGGAGAGAGGTCCTCCCCGTGCCCAGCCTCTCATACTCCAGAGAGCGCACCTTCACCAGGAGTAGAGAGGACAGACTAAGGGACACTAAGGAGAGAGGTCCTCCCCATGCCCAGCCTCTCATACTCCAGAGAGCGCACCTTCACCAGGGGGAGAGGACAGACTAAGGGACACTAAGGAGAGAGGCCCTCCTCGTGCCAAGCCTCTCATACTCCAGAGAGCGCACCTTCACCAGGAGGGGAGAGGACAGACTAAGGGACACTAAGGAGAGAGGCCCTCCCCGTGCCCAGCCTCTCATACTCCAGAGAGCGCACCTTCACCAGGGGGGAGAGGACAGACTAAGGGACACTAAGCAGAGAGGTCCTTCCCGTGCCCAGCCTCTCATACTCCAGAGAGCGCACCTTCACCAGGGGGGAGAGGACAGACTAAGGGACACTAAGCAGAGAGGTCCTTCCCGTGCCCAGCCTCTCATACTCCAGAGAGCGCACCTTCACCAGGGGGGAGAGGACAGACTAAGGGACACTAAGGAGAGAGGTCCTCCCCGTGCCCAGCCTCTCATACTCCAGAGAGCGCACCTTCACCAGGAGGGGAGAGGACAGACTAAGGGACACTAAGGAGAGAGGTCCTCCCCGTGCCCAGCCTCTCATACTCCAGAGAGCGCACCTTCACCAGGGGGGAGAGGACAGACTAAGGGACACTAAGCAGAGAGGTCCTCCCTGTGCCCAGCCCCTCATACATCCTGTATTATACGGCAGAGCTGCACTCACTATTCTGCTGTTGAGGTCAGTGTGTATGTAGTGAGTCTAGCGCCCCTGAGGCGTGATATCTTCTTTGGTTTTGTCACTTCTTGTGTTTCTATAAGCAGAATATTTGTTGTGACGCACGGGGCTGCGCGTTAGTATGTGGCTGTAGATGAGTCGCGTCGGGGACACATCAGTTATGACAAGAACCCGGCGGAGTCCGGGGAGCCAGAAATATTTCTGCAGAGTGACGTCTGGGGCGAATACGGAATCCTCAGATCCTCGGGGCGACTGTTCTGGTCGCGGTTGGGTAACGAGTCAGAAATGACAAAAGTGTGGATGAGGTCGTCACAGTGACGTCTGCTTATCAGTATCCGTGTGGGGGCAGGAGCTCTGCTTGCTGCATGGCGTCACCTCATTCTTCTCGCAGCTCAAGGATATACAGGATATACAGGTAGGGGGCGGGGCTGTGACTACCACTCACACAGGATATACAGGCAGGGGGCGGGGCTGTGACCACCTCTCACACAGGATATACAGGCGGGGGGCGGGCTGTGACTACCTCTCACACAGGATATACAGGCAGGGGGCGGGGCTGTGACCACCTCTCACACATGATATACAGGCAGGGGGCGGGGCTGTGACCACCTCTCACACATGATATACAGGCAGGGGGCGGGGCTGTGACTACCTCTCACACAGGATATACAGGCAGGGGGCGAGTTGTACTTTGCTCCTCCTGTTTGTTGGTCTAGTTTGCTGCACTAAAAATAAAAATTTTTCTGGCGCAGACACACCCCCTATTTCCGAGGACACGCCCTTTTTCATAGGAGTCAGCAAACCACCTAAAATTCATCTAAAACCTTTATTAAATGTGATGCCTAGAATGTCAGTAGTAAATGACTCCAGTTTTCTGGCGCAGACACATTTCTCCGCCGTTTTATAACGATTATCGCGCTTTGTGTGTAAACAGTTGTCAGATGCGTCTGTAATTGTGATGTTTTATATAAATAAAGGGAGCGCGTCCTGGAAGGCGAAGGGCGCAGCCGCCAGCGATGGGGTTTTATGATGTGCTCTGTGTATTAGTCTTAATCTCTTAAGTGCTGGGAAATCTTGGGGCTGGATATGTTGTTATTACTGTACAGCTGATATACGAGCGGCAAAGCAGCCACGTACCAGCCCTGAGATATATCACTAAGAATGTACGACCCCATCATGAATAATACCGCTATAAACCATCCTGACCGTCACATTGTTATACCAGAGACAGCCATTATCTCTGCTACTATGTGTACTACCTTATAGAAGAATATAACTACTATAATACTGCCCCCTATGTACAGGAATATAACTACTATAATACTGCCCCCTATGTACAGGAATATAACTACTATAATACTGCCCCCTATGTACAGGAATATAACTACTATAATACTGCCCCCTATGTACAAGAATATAACTACTATAATACTGCCCCCTATGTACAGGAATATAACTACTATAATACTGCCCCCTATGTACAAGAATATAACTACTATAATACTGCCCCCTATGTACAGGAATATAACTACTATAATACTGCCCCCTATGTACAAGAATATAACTACTATAATACTGCCCCCTATGTACAGGAATATAACTACTATAATACTGCCCCCTTTGTACAGGAATATAACTACTATAATACTGCCCCCTATGTACAAGAATATAACTACTATAATACTGCCCCCTATGTACAAGAATATAACTACTATAATACTGCCCCCTATGTACAGGAATATAACTACTATAATACTGCCCCCTATGTACAAGAATATAACTACTATAATACTGCCCCCTATGTACAGGAATATAACTACTATAATACTGCCCCTATGTACAGGAATATAACTACTATAATACTGCCCCCTATGTACAGGAGTATAGCTACTATAATACTGCCCCCTATGTACAGGAATATAACTCCTATAATACTGCCCCCTATGTACAGAAATATAACTACTATAATACTGCCCCCTATGTACAAGAATATAACTACTATAATACTGCCCCCAATGTACAGAAATATAACTACTATAATACTGCCCCCTATGTACAAGAATATAACTACTATAATACTGCCCCCTATGTACAAGAATATAACTACTATAATACTGCCCCCTATGTACAGGAATATAACTACTATAATACTGCCCCCTATGTACAGGAATATAACTACTATAATACTGCCCCCTATGTACAGGAATATAACTACTATAATACTGCCTCCTATGTACAGGAATATAACTACTATAATACTGCCCCTATGTACAGGAATATAACTACTATAATACTGCCCCCTATGTACAGGAATATAACTACTATAATACTGCCCCCTATGTACAGGTATATAACTACTATAATACTGCCCCCTATGTACAAGAATATAACTACTATAATACTGCCCCTATGTACAGGAATATAACTACTATAATACTCCCCCCTATGTACAGGAATATAACTACTATAATACTCCCCCCTATGTACAGGAATATAACTACTATAATACTCCCCCCAATGTACAAGAATATAACTACTATCATACTGCCCCCAATGTACAAGAATATAACTACTATAATACCACCCCCTATGTACAGGAATTTAACTACTATAATACCGCCCCCTATGTACAGGAATATAACTACTATAATACCGCCCCCTATGTACAAGTATATAACTACTATAATACTGCCCCCTATGTACAAGTATATAACTACTATAATACTGCCCCCTATGTACAGGAATATAACTATTATAATACTGTCCCCTATGTACAGGAATATAACTACTATAATACTGCCCCCTATGTACAGGAATATAACTACTATAATACTGCCCCCTATGTACAGGAATATAACTACTATAATACTGCCCCCTATGTACAAGAATATAACTACTATAATACTGCCCCCTATGTACAAGAATATAACTACTATAATACTGCCCCCTATGTACAGGAATATAACTACTATAATACTGCCCCCTATGTACAGGAATATAACTACTATAATACTGCCCCCTATGTACAAGAATATAACTACTATAATACTGCCCCCTATGTACAGGAATATAACTACTATAATACTGCCCCCTATGTACAGGAATATAACTACTATAATACCGCCCCCCTATGTACAGGAATATAACTACTATAATACTGCCCCCTATGTACAGGAATATAACTGCTATAATACTGCCCCCTATGTACAGGAATATAACTACTATAATACTGCCCCCTATGTACAGGAATATAACTACTATAATACTGCCCCCTATGTACAGGAATATAACTACTATAATACCGCCCCCTATGTACAGGAATATAACTACTATAATACTGCCCCCTATGTACAAGAATATAACTACTATAATACTGCCCCCTATGTACAAGAATATAACTACTATACTACTGCCCCCTATGTACAGGAATATAACTACTATAATACTGCCCCCTATGTACAAGAATATAACTACTATAATACTGCCCTCTATGTATAGGAATATAACTACTATAATACTGCCCCCTATGTACAAGTATATAACTACTATAATACTGCCCCCTATGTACAAGTATATAACTACTATAATACTGCCCCCTATGTACAAGAATATAACTACTATTATACTGCCCCCTATGTACAGGAATATAACTACTATAATACTGCCCCCTATGTACAAGTATATAACTACTATAATACTGCCCCCTATGTACAAGTATATAACTACTATAATACTGCCCCCTATGTACAGGAATATAACTACTATAATACCGCCCCCTATGTACAGGAATATAACTACTATAATACTGCCCCCTATGTACAAGTATATAACTACTATAATACTGCCCCCTATGTACAAGAATATAACTACTATAATACTGCCCCCTATGTACAAGAATATAACTACTATAATACTGCTCCCTATGTACAAGTATATAACTACTATAATACTGCCCCCTATGTACAAGAATATAACTACTATAATACTGCCCCCTATGTACAGGAATATAACTACTATAATACTGCCCCCTATGTACAAGTATATAACTACTATAATACTGCCCCCTATGTACAAGAATATAACTACTATAATACTGCCCCCTATGTACAGGAATATAACTACTATAATACTGCCCCCTATGTACAGGAATATAACTGCTATAATACTGCCCCCTATGTACAAGAATATAACTACTATAATACTGCCCCCTATGTACAAGAATATAACTACTATAATACTGCCTCCTATGTACAGGGATATAACTACTATAATACTGCCCCCTATGTACAGGAATATAACTACTATAATACTGCCCCCTATGTACAAGTATATAACTACTATAATACTGCCCCCTATGTACAGGAATATAACTACTATAATACTGCCCCCTATGTACAGGAATATAACTACTATAATACTGCCCCCTATGTACAGGAATATAACTACTATAATACTGCCCCCTATGTACAGGAATATAACTACTATAATACTGCCTCTATGTACAGGAATATAACTACTATAATACTGCCTCCTATGTACAGGAATATAACTACTATAATACTGCCCCCTATGTACAGGAATATAACTACTATAATACTGCCCCCTATGTACAAGTATATAACTACTATAATACTGCCCCCTATGTACAGGAATATAACTACTATAATACTGCCCCCTATGTACAGGAATATAACTACTATAATACTGCCCCCTATGTACAGGAATATAACTACTATAATACTGCCCCCTATGTACAGGAATATAACTACTATAATACTGCCCCCTATGTACAGGAATATAACTACTATAATACTGCCCCCTATGTACAAGTATATAACTACTATAATACTGCCCCCTATGTACAGGAATATAACTACTATAATACTGCCCCCTATGTACAGGAATATAACTACTATAATACTGCCCCCTATGTACAAGAATATAACTACTATAATACTGCCCCCTATGTACAGGAATATAACTACTATAATACTGCCCCCTATGTACAAGTATATAACTACTATAATACTGCCCCCTATGTACAAGAATATAACTACTATAATACTGCCCCCTATGTACAGGAATATAACTACTATAATACTGCCCCCTATGTACAGGAATATAACTACTATAATACTGCCCCCTATGTACAGGAATATAACTACTATAATACTGCCCCCTATGTACAGGAATATAACTACTATAATACTGCCCCCTATGTACAGGAATATAACTACTATAATACTGCCCCCTATGTACAGGAATATAACTACTATAATACTGCCCCCTATGTACAAGTATATAACTACTATAATACTGCCCCCTATGTACAGGAATATAACTACTATAATACTGCCCCCTATGTACAGGAATATAACTACTATAATACTGCCCCCTATGTACAGGAATATAACTACTATAATACTGCCCCCTATGTACAGGAATATAACTACTATAATACTGCCCCCTATGTACAGGAATATAACTACTATAATACTGCCCCCTATGTACAAGTATATAACTACTATAATACTGCCCCCTATGTACAGGAATATAACTACTATAATACTGCCCCCTATGTACAGGAATATAACTACTATAATACTGCCCCCTATGTACAAGAATATAACTACTATAATACTGCCCCCTATGTACAGGAATATAACTACTATAATACTGCCCCCTATGTACAAGAATATAACTACTACTGCCCCCTATGTACAAGAATATAACTACTATAATACTGCCCCCTATGTACAGGAATATAACTACTATAATACTGCCCCCTATGTACAAGAATATAACTACTATAATACTGCCCCCTATGTACAGGGATATAACTACTATAATACTGCCCCCTATGTACAGGAATGCATCTGCTCCAACTTTTCTATAGTTGGAGCAGGTGTTGTTCCTTTCTTGCAGGTATATAGTGTTGGTATATAATACCGCTCTGCAGTGATATAGTTTTATATCTCTACAAAAAAGATTCTCCAGCGCTTGGAGGGAATGAGGTTTATAAAAATATTTTTATTGAATTCCAAATAAAAGCATATTTCTCGGCAAGGTGCATAATCCTACAACTCCTGGTGTAGCAGGAAACATCCGAGCTTCATCATGGTCCACTTTCACTTTGAATTAAAGATCTATTTGGAGGCCGCGCTCTTTCCCGGCCTGTGACATCACGTGACCAGAGTAACTCCGCCTACGGAACGGTCGCGGCTTCATACAAAATATTAAAACCTTCTGAAAGGATAAAAGATCATCAGTAAAGGTTCATAGTGTACATGTCGCTGTCTAGACACAATGTATCATTAATCGTGTATAATAAACATGGATACAAGATAACAAAAGCTGCAGCAGCGGGAGAGAAGTGGATACATTGTTACTTGTATTCTGCATGAGTCTCCTGAGTGATGTGCACAGATGGGGTCAGGATGTTTCCTGTATGCTCCCTGCATCCTCCTCTTCCTAATGATCCTCCTAAGGCAGTGATGGCGAACCTTTTAGAGATCGAGTGCCCAGACTACAACTAAAACCCACTCATTTACCACTGTAGCTCCTCTCCAGGGTCCCACAGTTTAGGAAGACTTGTGGGGCCAGCAGGAGGACCTTCAAAGATAATCCGGTCTTCTCCAAACCTCCTTGCTTTTCTTTCAGTCCCAAGCTGCCAAGAGAGTCTAGGTGCCAGGGATCCAAAGTTATGGATCCTATAATCCAGGATGCATCTCATACATGCTTGGCTACTGAGGTGCCTACCTCTAAGGACATATGAGATACTTCCTTGGAGATTAAAGGGTTAAAATAGCATGGCGATTAGTAAATCTTGACTCTGTGCTGAGTTTGAGTGCCCATAGAAAGCACTCTGAGTGCCACCTCTGGCACCCGTGCCATAGGTTCGCCACCACTGTCCTAAGGTTTGGGTAGTTCTAGGTAACTTTTGTTGTTTTCCTTGTACATCCTCCCTTAATTTTGGACACAAATCTTCACATGTATTTTTAGGACTTGAACCTGTGAATAGGACCCTTAGTGCTCTGTCATCTCCTGGAGCTTGTCATTTGTAATAGTCTGCACAAATTTTGTCATGAATGTGTGAGGAAGCTGAAATGTACTGATTCATCTGACTACGACAACGCAGAGAAATCTAACAAAGTAACAGCAGGGACCAATCATTATATGAAACAACATGAGCTGCGGAGGCTGTAATATATGTGTATCTCATGTCTAATAACAGTGATGTCATCAGCAGGGGGCGGGGCTATAACAGACTAATGTCAATTACCCTGTACTGATCCTGAGTTACATCCTGTATTATACCCCAGAGCTGCACTCACTATTCTGCTGCTGGTGCAGTCACTGTGTACATACATGACATTACTTATCCTGTACTGATCCTGAGTTACATCCTGTATTATACCCCAGAGCTGCACTCACTATTCTGCTGCTGGTGCAGTCACTGTGTACATACATGACATTACTTATCCTGTACTGATCCTGAGTTACATCCTGTATTATACCCCAGAGATGCACTCACTATTCTGCTGCTGGTGCAGTCACTGTACATACATGACATTACTTATCCTGTACTGATCCTGAGTTACATCCTGTAAATCTTTTATTTTATATAAAAGTGAAAAACATAACAATAATAAACATAAATAAAGCCATAACTTCTGGCAAAAGAAATACAAAAGAACAAATATAAACGAAAATAAACTTACAAAACCTCCTGGCCCAGCCACACACACACCACACACTCAGCATGAAAACAGACAAAACCTTCACCCAATCCCACCACCTAATTTTTTTTTTATATCAAAATACACAGCAAAATACACATAAATAAATAAACAATAAATAAACACAGAAATAACAATGAATATAACGGAAATAACATTAATAACAATAAATAACATAAAATATAACTAACTAAATCCCACGCCCATCACCCTCCCCCCCCCCAGACACTGGTCTAACGTCCAAAGTCCGCGCTATATAGTCCAGACCAGTGCCCAGGATCGTACAGTCCAAGTCCCGTCCACCCCCCTCCCAACCTAACACCCTAACACCAACACCCCAAAACCAACCTATATACACACAAGAACTATAACTACATATAACTATATACACACTGTACACAAGATACAAACACATTAAACATATCAACATATATCAAAACCACATAAAGCCCAGGTTCGGCACCTGCAAGCCCTACATCACTATAACCTCAGATACAAAACAAAAATCTACAGTGTCAGCATCAGCCCAACACCAGGAGCGGAGATGACAGACTAAGGGACACTAAAGGAGAACCCCCTCCAAAGGAGAGAGGCCCTCCCCGTGCCCAGCCCCTCATACTCCAGGGAGCGCACCTTCACCAGGTCACCCAGAATGTTCCTAACCACCTCATCCACTGGGAGGATTTTACGCTGCGTCGACACTAAGCACCGTGCGTTCCACGCGTGGTACCTGACCACTAGGCTAACTAGAAATAACGTGCATCGGTCCCGGCCACCCAGGCCTCTGAATGCTCCATAGGCCCACTCCGCATAGGAGAGACCGGCCAACCCGGGCCAATGGATGGAAGCGCCCACCCGGTTGTACACCTCTGTGTTAAAGGGGCACTGAAGCAGGAAGTGGTCCATGCTCTCCAGCAGGCCACCGCACTCCTCCCGGGGACAACCCCTTTCCTCAGAGCTCCTACACTTCAGATTGTCCCTCACACACAGCTTTCCATGGAAGCAGCGCCAAGTCACGTCCCAAAACTTCAAGGGGATCCGGATAGAATTCAATAAACTCAAACCCACCCCCAGATCCCGACTTGGGCAATCCCTGAGGGCCAGAGGCTTCTGGAAATGGGTCAACAGAACCCTCTTGTCAAGGACTTTCCTCGACATGGTCCTGATCTCCCACATTCCCAGACCCCACCGGCGAATCACCTTCAGAACCGGGGCAGCGTAAGCCGGAAGATGCCCATGCGGTGTACGGAGATCCTTCACTTGCCCTCCTGTCTCCCATTCCTGGAAGAAAGGCCTAAACCATCCCCTGCAGGAGTATACCCACGGAGGAGCCCTCTCTTTCCAGAGGTTTGCTACATTGATCTTAAGAAAGGTATTCACTAGGAACACCACAGGGTTGACCATACACAACCCTCCTTGTCTCCTCGTGCGGTAAGTAACCTCCCTCTTGATTAGGTTCAGCCTATTCCCCCATAACAGCTGGAAGAACAGACTGTAGACCCGAGTCCAGAGGTGTTCTGGCAACATGCACACACTGCCCAGATAAATCAGCAATGGGAGCAGGTAAGTTTTGATCAGGTTAACCCTTTCTCTGAGGGTCAAAGACCAACCCTTCCACTGGTCCACCCTCTGAGCGGCGATCTTAAGCCTGCCGTCCCAGTTTTGCATGGGGTAATCCCCCTGGCCAAATTCGATGCCGAGAACTTTGGCAGAGTCCTGGGGCCCTGGAAGAGTGTCCGGGAGATCAAAGCCTGGACCTCCCTCTCCCAGCCAGAGACTCTCACACTTATCCCGGTTCATCTTGGACCCAGAAGCCTCTAAGTAGCGGTCAACCTCTGACATCACCCATTGCGCCTCCCCTCTCGAGGACACAAAAACGGTGACATCATCGGCATACGCTACCACCCTTAGAGTGGCTTCTGGTGCCGCCTGGTCCATCCCGACTCCCACCAACGGCCCACGATCAACCCTCCTAAGGAATGGGTCAATCGCGAACACGTATAAAAGTGGGCTCAGAGGACAACCCTGGCGAACACCAGACCCAACCTCAAAAGAGCGGCCAATCCAACCGTTCACAAGCGGGAAACTCTCTGCCCCTGCATACAAAACCTTTAGCCAATTGACAAACTCCCCCGGCAGGCCATACCTCAGAAGGACAGACCAGAGGTACTCGTGGTTAACCCGATCAAACGCTTTTGCCTGATCCAAGGACAGCAAGTACCCCTTCCAGTTACCAGCCCTGCCCTGCTCCACTGCCTCCCGGACACAAAGCACAGCACTAAATGTACTGCGGCCTGGAACAGAGCAGTGCTGGGTCCCCGAAAGGAGCCGGGGCGCAAACTGCACCAGCCGATTAAACAGCACCTTTGCCAAAACCTTTCTGTCCGTATTGAGAAGCGCTATGGGACGCCAGTTCTCAATACGAGATCGGTCCTTACCCTTTGACAGGATGATCAGGGCAGACCTCCTCATTGACTTCGGCAGAGCGCCCGAGGAAAGACACTCATTGAATACCTCAGTCAAGAGGGGAACCAAGGCGTCCTTAAAGGTCTTATAAAACTCAGATGTTAAGCCATCCGGACCCGGTGATTTCTTGAGGGCGAGCCCTTCAATCGCCAGGCTGACTTCCTCTTCCCTGATCATCTCTGTCAAAACATCAAGAGAGGGGTCTACTCCTGGCTCAGGGACAGCTTCAGCCAGGAAATCCGACATCACATCCCGATCTAGATCCTTCCTGCCCAAGAGGTGTGAGTAGAAGGATCTGACGACCTCCAGAATCCCTGATCTGGACCTTTTCAGGGATCCCGTACTGTCAACCAGTCCTGTGACAACTTTACCATTCACTGACATCTTGCAGTTTCTGTAAGGGTCGGGCGAGCGGTATTTCCCGTAATCCCTCTCAAAAACCAAAGATGCGTGTCTATCGTACTGACACCTCTTCAGCAAGGATTTCACTCTGGAGATGTCCTCACGACTACCTCCAGTCGAGACGAGATGCTCGAGTTTCCTCCTCAGGCCCTGATACAGGCGGTACCTGTCCAGGCTCCTGAGGCTCGAGAGCTGGCGGAAGAATCTCGCCACCCTTTTCTTGAGCATCTCCCACCACTCTGACTTACTGCTACAAAGGCCCAGCAATGGTACCTGGCTCTGAAGAAAGTCCTCAAAGGATTGTCTTATCTCCGCTTCCTCCAGGAGGGACGAATTGAGCTTCCAGTAGCCTCTTCCCATCCGGGGGGTCTCTGTAACATTCAGAGAAAACAAAATTAGACAGTGATCGGAGAATTCCACCTCAACAACGGACACTGCTGAAGAGATGGCTTCCTCCTTTAAATAAAACCTGTCTATTCTAGACCTACAGCTACCCCTATAATAGGTGAACCCCGTGTGACCTGGGGTGTGCCGGATGTGGACATCCACCAGGCGAGCCTCACTGGCTATGCTATTAAGAGCGACGCTATCATAAGTCAGCTTGTCTCTGGAACCTCCCCTATCCTGGGACCTCGTGACAGCATTGAAGTCCCCTCCAAAGACCACCTGCCGACTTGTAAAAAGGTAGGGCTTGATCCTCATAAAGAGACACTTCCTGTCCCACTTGGACTGGGGACCATAGATGTTAATTAGGCGAAGTTCTTGTCCCTTCATGAGGACATCCAGGATCAGGCACCTCCCCATTTCTAACTCAATAACTCGTCGGCATTCTACCGGTGCGGTAAAAAGGACCGCCACTCCGCTATACGGCTCGGCCGCAAGAGACCAATAGGAAGGCCCGTGTCTCCATTCCCTCTTAGCTTTAAACACGGCCGCCAAATCTGGCAGCCTGGTCTCCTGCAAAAATAAAATGTCGGCTTCAACACGGCCGAGAAAATCAAAGGCCGCAAATCTAGCCGCATCAGACTTAATGCTGGCGACATTAATGGACGCCAGCGTCAACGGAGTGGGCGCCGCCATCATGAGTGATTGAGTTAGACGGCTTTTTTCTTACTACCTCCCTTCCCTCTACTGTCCTCTGAAGATGATGCCTTTTCCCTTTTACCATCAGAATTGGGGCAACTTCTTTTTAACGAAATTGAGGTGTCCATGTTATTACTGGCCCCCAAGGACCCACCCGGACCACCCTCTCCTTCGTCCTTGTCTCCTGACTCTGAGTCAGTCTCCCACTCTGAGGACCCAGCATCCCCAGAGGATAGAGACTCGGCGCCCCCTGCAGGCTGCTCCGCCGCCACCTCCAGAACCCCACCCTCAGCCTCTCCTTCCGAGGAGGCGATCTCATCGAGGGTGAGGAACCGGTTGGAAAGCTCAACCAGAGGGGAGGAAGTTTTCCCTTCCTTAGGTACCTTAGATAGGCCGCGTTTTTTCTTTTTCTGCTTGCGCTTATTTTCTAGCCAAATCCTGTTATCCTCATCCATACTCTCATAATGGGAGGACGTGGAGGACATGGCACCTTTCTCGCGCTCCATCCTCCTGACCTCCTCATCCAACTCATCATCCCTCAGGGCCTCAGTAGCATGACCAGCCTCTGAGGAAGGACCAAGGGTCACCCCAGCAACCTGAGGCTTCCCCAGTTCTCTCCCTTTTTGTCTGGCTTCAAGCCGCCTCAACTGAGAAGGTGACTTATTCTTACTTTTCTTCACAGGCCCCTCAGCTCCTCCACCTCTGCTGGTACCTTCCCCAGCAGAAGCAACCTCATGGCTCTCCTCCACTGGGGTCACAACCGCATTGGCAAAGGAGCGAGGACAACGGCTGAAAGGGTGACCGAGCTCACCACACAGGTTACACCTAATGTCCTTACAGGATGCAGCGAGATGACCTAGCCCACCACACAAAGCGCACTTCTGCACTTGGCAGCTGGCGCTAAAGTGGGTGGGGTCACCGCACCTGTGACAGACCTTCGGCTGCCCCTGGTAGAAAATCAGGATTCTGTCCCGCCCAAGAAAGGCTGAAGAAGGAATGTGGGCGACTGTGCCGCCTGAACACTTCAACTTCATCATGAAGGTCCAGGCCCCAGACCAAATGCCAAATTCATCGCGGTTTTTCTGAGGTACCTGAACTACTTCGCCATAACGACTTAGCCACGTCATGATGTCCATGCAAGAAAGTGACTCGTTACGGGTCAAAACGGTCACTTTCTTGACTGCGTTTTGGCGAGACACTGCTTGCACAGCAAAGTCTCGCCATGCGGGCTCGTTCTTTGCCAGCTCATAATTCGACCAGAAGAGCTCTAAGCCCTCCGGCCGAACAAAGCTGACATCGAACTCCGGAGTACCATAAGGATGTATCAGGGCAAAGATGTCACTAGCCCTGAAGTTCATCTTCAGGAGGAGCTCCACCACCCTTGACCTGGGTGGGCATGCGTCACTGCCCCTCCAGCGAAGACGAACCACATTCCTACGGGCAGCTCCGGGCCCGGTTGTGGGTAAAGACCATACAGTCTCTCCCCCCCTTTTCTCTTGGAAGGCTGCCAGGCCATGCCTGTCTGTCCAGAAGGACAGATCAACATCTCTCCCCTCTACATTGATTGACTTTTCCCCTCTCCTGAGAGCCTCCAGAAGACGCCTTTGCAAAACGCTGTTCCCAGAGCCAGGAGACAAGGAGTTAACCCCACTTGCCCCAGCGGTGACACTCGCATAGCTCCTTATGGGAGCGGCCACCACTGGGGGTGCAGATGGTCCAGCACGCACACCAGGATCACCCCCCTCAGCACCATTCACCACCCCAACATTCACCACACTATGTACAATACTGCCTCGCTTCCTTGCATCACTCACACCAGCTGGGCCAGGAGGACCTGGGGTTGCCTCGGCGTCACTGGACACTGGGGGTAGAGCCACCTCCATAGCTGATACAGCCTGAGAAGAGGCAGCTCCAACCCCGATCTTACTTGTGCCCTCTGCCTCATTGGCATTAACCCCTTGTTGACCAGCTGTTTTAATGTTTGAGCACCGCTGCTCGCTAGATGCATGAGGTCTCTTTTCTTTATGAAGTCCGGACAGTCTCTTGTTACCATCTCCTGGGTCAGATGATCCAATGCAAAATAAAACTTTTCCTGCGCCCTTTCCTGCAGGCTGCACAGGACGCTTGGGAGGCGCCGCACTACAAGCCCCAGCAGCCCCATCACACTGCCGCTGCTTACCGGAGCAAGCAACAGCCCCAGCGCTAGGGGCCACAGGAGCCACCGCCACTGCCCCTGGCACAGGGCCACCCCCCCCACCCACTGGGGGGCAGCGCACAGTACCAGGACCTGCTGGATCGCCCTCACTGTCCGGCCTTTCGGCCGATGCCTTCCCTGCACCATCCTTGCTACTACAAACAAGGCTGGTGCTCTGCACCATGATGGAACGTGGCTTTGCACTCTCCCCGCACCCTGGCACCGAGTCCACTGCAGGATTCGTGCTGGGCTGGGTAACGGGGCCTACACGACAGGCTGGCACTGCTGCCCGCCCGGAGGGAACAGGGAGGGGACGAAACACCAGATTCACCTCCTGAGACGCCTTGGTCTTCTTGGCTCTCTTCTTTCTCTTTAGGTCGTCATCCGGGATCTCATCGCCGAAGGAGAAGTTTTGGAGGTGAACTGGGGACTCAAGCTGACGGATCTGAGCCATTAGCGCCCCCCCCTGGCCGCTGTCATCACTTTCCTCCTCCAGGTTGGCAGAGCCGCAGCCTGATGGTAATGGCGCTTGCTCTGCAGGCAGCCTGTCGTGCGAGGCCTGCTGGTGTTGGTGCAGGCCACCAGACGGACACGGCAGGTCTTCCTCATCCTCCTCATCATCGCCATCGCCTTCATCCGCCTGGATCTGAAGCCCCTTCAGCTTTCTCAGCTTCTCCTGGCGCATGTCATTAAATCTGGCGTCATTCTCCAGCTTTTCCCTGAACGGACCGCTGTGCTCCCGGATCAACCGTCGTTTTTCCTGCAGAGCGGTGACCTCGGCTTTTAGTCTGTCAATGGTGTTAAGATGATCAGACTTTTTCTTCTGTGTAGCCACCCCCGCTAGGGCCAAGGTCTCCCTTATCTCCTCCTGGAGCCTATTCATCGCCTTGCCAGCTTCCTCGTACTCACGGAGGTGCTCAGCAATCCGGGAGCCATAGATGGTAGCAGACTCCCGGGCCTTTAGGTGTCCCCATGCTTTTTGCACACCTCCGTGAGCACCCAGCTTTCCAGCTGAACCACCCAACTTTCCCGCACAGTCACTCAGCTTTCCAGGAGGAGCACTCAGGCTGATGTTACTTGCCTTGATCTTCTGTGTTCCGGAGACCTTGCGGCTTCCCTGGGTCTTGGGGGTGGCAGCCGAGGTCACATCGCTGCGTCCTTGGGTTCGGGCAGATCTTCTCACCCCCTCCATGTTGGCCGGTATCTGGCTTTTCCTGCCCCCCGCCGGCCTGGTCCGGGAGGCAGAAGCCTGGGATTTTCCTGGCTCACTCATCCCAGTAACCCACTCCCTCCCTGGGGAGGAGAGAGCAGGCCTGGGTGGATTGGTCTTCCACCAGGTGGTGCAGGAGCTCAGTCACAAACAACCACACCCGTCAGCAGTTCACAGCAGAATGAGATTGCACGAGCTATTCTGCTGCTGGTGCAGTCACTGTGTACATACATGACATTACTTATCCTGTACTGATCCTGAGTTACATCGTGTATTATACTCCAGAGCTGCACTCACTATTCTGCTGCTGGTGCAGTCACTGTGTACATACATGACATTACTTATCCTGTACTGATCCTGAGTTACATCGTGTATTATACTCCAGAGCTGCACTCACTATTCTGCTGCTGGTGCAGTCACTGTGTACATACATGACATTACTTATCCTGTACTGATCCTGAGTTACATCCTGTATTATACCCCAGAGCTGCACTCACTATTCTGCTGCTGGTGCAGTCACTGTGTACATACATGACATTACTTATCCTGTACTGATCCTGAGTTACATCCTGTATTATACTCCAGAGCTGCACTCACTATTCTGCTGCTGGTGCAGTCACTGTGTACATACATGACATTACTTATCCTGTACTGATCCTGAGTTACATCCTGTATTATACTCCAGAGCTGCACTCACTATTCTGCTGCTGGTGCAGTCACTGTGTACATACATGACATTACTTATCCTGTACTGATCTTGAGTTACATCCTGTATTATACCCCAGAGCTGCACTCACTATTCTGCTGTTGAGGTCAGTGTTGCATGCCCCATGTTGCAGGTGCATCAAAAAAAGTGGTGCCCTCTGTTGAGGCAGTGCAAATCCTAAATCTGGTGCCCCCTGCACACTGCACATAGTACACACCGCCTGCACATAGTACACACCGCCTGCACATAGTACACACCGCCTGCACATAGTACACACCGCCTGCACATAGTACACACCCCCTGCACATAGTACACACCGCCTGCACATAGTACACACCCCCTGCACATAGTACACCCACCCCTGCACATAGTACACCCACCCCTGCACATAATACACACACCCCCTGCACATAGTACACCCCCCCCTGCACATAGTACACCCCCCCCCTGCACATAGTACACCCCCCCCCTGCACATAGTACACCCCCCCCCTGCACATAGTACACACCCCCTGCACATAGTACACCCACCCCCTGCACATAGTACACCCACCCCCTGCACATAGTACACACCCCCCTGCACATAGTACACCCCCCCCCCCTGCACATAGTACACACCGCATGTTTTTTAATAAATAATGGCCATGGTGATTTATGACTGCGGACCTGCAGCTGTTGTCCTGAGTAATAGAGCGGCACTGGGTGACAGACGCTGCTCAGGTGCCGCTGCGGGGATGATGCGCTCTCACCGGTGACCTGGGCGCATTATTGACATTCCAGCATTGGGACAATAGAAGGAATGCGCCATGTTTGTAGAGCGACTTCTCTTGCCGTCGGAGTTGTCTCTCCTTTGCAGTCTCAGAAGGTGGTGGCCGCAGGCGATGGGGATCATCCAGACTCCAGCTACATGGAGAGTGTTTTTACAATACGGTTTAACGTTTTAGCCTAATATACAAGGGATATGCACTGCCTCAGCTCTCCTGCTATAATATACAGGGGATATGCACTGCCTCAGCTCTCCTGCTATAATATACAGGGGATATGCACTGCCTCAGCTCTCCTGCTATAATATACAGGGGATATACACTGCCTCAGCTCTCCTGCTATAATATACAGGGGATATACACTGCCTCAGCTCTCCTGCTCTAATATACAGGGATATACACTGCCTCAGCTCTCCTGCTATAATATACAGGGGATATACACTGCCTCAGCTCTCCTGCTGTAATATACAAGGGATATGCACTGCCTCAGCTCTCCTGCTATAATATACAGGGGATATACACTGCCTCAGCTCTCCTGCTCTAATATACAGGGATATACACTGCCTCAGCTCTCCTGCTATAATATACAGGGGATATACACTGCCTCAGCTATCCTGCTATAATATACAGGGGATATACACTGCCTCAGCTCTCCTGCTATAATATACAGGGGATAAACACTGCCTCTGCTCTCCTGCTATAATATACAGGGGATATTCACTGCCTCAGCTCTCCTGCTATAATATACAGGGGATATACACTGCCTCAGCTCTCCTGCTCTAATATACAGGGATATACACTGCCTCAGCTCTCCTGCTATAATATACAGGGATATACACTGCCTCATCTCTCCTGCTATAATATACAGGGGATATACACTGCCTCAGCTCTCCTGATATAATATACAGGGGATATACGCTGCCTCAGCTCTCCTGCTATAATATACAGGGGATATACACTACCTCAGCTCTCCTGCTATAATATATAGGGGATATACACTGCCTCAGCTCTCCTGCTATAATATACAGGGATATGCACTGCCTCAGCTCTCCTGCTATAATATACTGGGGATATACACTGCCTCAGCTCTCCTGCTATAATATACAGGGGATATACACTGCCTCAGCTCTCCTGCTATAATATACAGGGCTATACACTGCCTCAGCTCTCCTGCTATAATATACAGGAGATATACACTGCCTCAGCTCTCCTGCTATAATATACAGGGGATATACACTACCTCAGCTCTCCTGCTATAATATACAGGGATATACACTGCCTCAGCTCTCCTGCTATAATATACAGGGGATATACACTACCTCAGCTCTCCTGCTATAATATACAGGGATATACACTGCCTCAGCTCTCCTGCTATAATATACAGGGGATATACACTGCCTCAGCTCTCCTGCTATAATATACAGGAGATATACACTGCCTCAGCTCTCCTGCTATAATATACAGGGGATATACACTGCCTCAGCTCTCCTGCTATAATATACAGGGGATATACACTACCTCAGCAATCCTGCTATAAAATACAGGAGATATACACTGCCTCAGCTCTCCTACTATAATATACAGGGGATATACACTGCCTCAGCTTTCCAGCTATAATATACAGGGATATACACTGCCTCATCTCTCCTGCTATAATATACAGGGGATATACACTGCCTCAGCTCTCCTGATATAATATACAGGGGATATACGCTGCCTCAGCTCTCCTGCTATAATATACAGGGATATACACTACCTCAGCTCTCCTGCTATAATATACAGGAGATAAATATTGCCTCAGCTCTCCTGCTATAATATACAGAGTATATACACTGCCTCAGCTCTCCTGCTATAATATACAGGGGATATACACTGCCTCAGCTCTCCTGCTATAATATACAGGGGATATACACTGCCTCAGCTCTCCTGCTATAATATACAGGGGATATACACTACCTCAGCTCTCCTGCTATAATATACGGGGGATATACACTACCTCAGCTCTCCTGCTATAATATACAGGGGATATACACTACCTCGGCTCTCCTGCTATAATATACAGGGATATACACTACCTCAGCTCTCCTGCTATAATATACAGGGATATACACTGCCTCAGCTCTCCTGCTATAATATACAGGGATATACACTACCTCAGCAATCCTGCTATAAAATACAGGGGATATACACTGCCTCAGCTCTCCTGCTATAATATACAGGGATATATTCTACTTCAGCTCTCCTGCTATAATATACAGGAGATATAAACTGCCTCAGCTATCCTGCTATAATATACAGGGGATATACACTGCCTCTGCTCTCCTGCTATAATATACAGGGGATATACACTGCCTCAGCTCTCCTGCTATAATATACAGGGGATATACACTGCCTCAGCTCTCCTGCTATAATATACAGAGATATACACTGCCACAGCTCTCCTGCTATAATATACAGGGATATACACTGCCACAGCTCTCTTGCTATAATGTACAGGGGATATACACTACCTCAGCAATCCTGCTATAAAATACAGGAGATATACACTGCCTCAGCTCTCCTGCTATAATATACAGGGGATATACACTGCCTCAGCTCTCCTGCTATAATATACAGGGATATACACTGCCACGGCTCTCCTGCTATAAATAATATACAGGGGATATACACTGCCTCAGCTATCCTGCTATAATATACAGGGGATATACACTGCCTCAGCTCTCCTGCTATAATATACAGGGATATACACTGCCTCAGCTCTCCTGCTATAATATACAGGGATATACACTGCCTCAGCTCTCCTGCTATAATATACAGGGGATATACACTGCCTCAGCTCTCCTGCTATAATATACAGGGGTATACACTGCCTCAGCTCTCCTGCTATAATATACAGGGGATATACACTGCCTCAGCTCTTCTGCTATAATATATAGGGGATATACACTGCCTCAGCTCTCCTGCTATAATATACAGGGGATATACACTGCCTCAGCTCTCCTGCTATAATATACAGGGGATATACACTGCCTCAGCTCTCCTGCTATAATATACAGGGGATATACACTGCCTCAGCTCTCCTGCTATAATGTACAGGGGATATACACTGCCTCAGCTCTCCTGCTATAATATACAGGGGATATACACTGCCTCAGCTCTCCTGCTATAATATACAGGAGATATACACTGCCTCAGCTCTCCTGCTATAATATACAGGGGATATACACTGCCTCAGCTCTCCTGCTATAATATACAGAGATATACACTGCCTCAGCTCTCCTGCTATAATATACAGGGGATATACACTGCCTCAGCTCTCCTGCTATAATATACAGGGATATACACTGCCTCAGCTCTCCTGCTATAATATACAGGGGATATACACTGCCTCAGCTCTCCTGCTATAATATACAGGGGATATACACTGCCTCAGCTCTCCTGCTATAATATACAGGGGATATACACTGCCTCAGCTCTCCTGCTATAATATACAGGGATATGCACTGCCTCAGCTCTCCTGCTATAATATACAGGGGATATACACTACCTCAGCTCTCCTGCTATAATATACAGGGGATATACACTGCCTCAGCTCTCCTGCTATAATATACAGGGGATATACACTACCTCAGCTCTCCTGCTATAATATACAGGAGATATACACTGCCTCAGCTCTCCTGCTATAATATACAGGAGATATACACTACCTCAGCTCTCCTGCTATAATATACAGGAGATATACACTGCCTCAGCTCTCCTGCTATAATATACAGGGGATATACACTGCCTCAGCTCTCCTGCTATAATATACAGGGATATACACTACCTCAGCTCTCCTGCTATAATATACAGGAGATATACACTACCTCAGCTCTCCGGCCTATGGGAAGTGGGCACCCGCTTTATTGCACCTTTACTATACGGCATGTGTCACAATTCTGCCGAGTTGCTGTAAATGTGGCGCAGGGACTTTGTTGGACAAAGAGCAGCTGTGACACAAAACTGGTGCAGCCTCTTTATAATTACATGTTCCAGCAGTTTCCAAGTTCTTTTTAGTGCAAAGTCAGACAGAAAACTGGCGCAGACGCTGTAATATATGTGGCGCAATCTGCTCCTTGCACTGACATCACTTCCGGGTGCTGGTCCCAGGAGCTGACACTCTAGAGGCGGAGGGCCCTGCCCTGGTACATTGTGCGCTTCTCCTCCCATGTCTCATCCCTTCTTTCTGATACTTGGTGACCGCACGTGTCCTGGGTGCGGCCCCTCTTACACATCTGTCATGTATTTCCTCATCAGCCGGGACCCCCAGAGCTCACAGCCCAACATGTAACCCCTCCACTGCCGGGACCCCCAGAGCACACAGCCCAACACATAACCCCTCCACTGCCGAGACCCCCAAAGCTCACAGCCCAACACATAACCCCTCCACTACCGGGACCCCCAGAGCTCACAGCCCAACACATAACCCCTCCACTACCGGGACCCCCAGAGCTCACAGCCCAACACATAACCCCTCCACTGCCGGGACCCCCAGAGCTCACAGCCTAACACATAACCCCTCCACTGCCGGGACCCCCAGAGCACACAGCCCAACACATAACCCCTCCACTGCCGGGACCCCCAGAGCACACAGCCCAACACATAACCCCTCCACTGCCGGGACCCCCAGAGCACACAGCCCAACACATAACCCCTCCACTGCCGGGACCCCCAGAGCTCACAGCCTAACACATAACCCCTCCACTGCCGAGACCCCCAGAGCACACAGCCCAACACATAACCCCTCCACTGCCGGACCCCCAGAGCTCACAGCCCAACACATAACCCCTCCACTGCCGGACCCCCAGAGCTCACAGCCCAACACATAACCCCTCCACTGCCGGGACCCCCAGAGCACACAGCCCAACACGTAACCCCTCCACTGCCGGGACCCCCAGAGCTCACAGCCCAACACATAACCCCTCCACTACCGGGACCCCCAGAGCTCACAGCCCAACACATAACCCCTCCACTGCCGGGACCCCCAGAGCTCACAGCCCAACACATAACCCCTCCACTGCCGAGACCCCCAGAGCAGACAGCCTGACACGTAACTCCTCCACTGCCGGACCCCCAGAGCTCACAGCCCGACACGTAACTCCTCCACTGCCGGACCCCCAGAGCACACAGCCCAACACATAACCCCTTCACTGCCGGGACCCCCAGAGCTCACAGCCTAACACATAACCCCTCCACTGCCGAGACCCCCAGAGCTCACAGCCCAACACGTAACCCCTCCACTGCCGGGACCCCCAGAGCTCACAGCCCAACACGTTATAAAGGCTGCTTTTATCTGCTCAATGAGCTGGATCTGAATCTTTTTAAAATCTCACACTGCTGTGCTCTGTGCTCTCTGCAGCCAGTGTTATGTATTGTCCCTGGAGAGATGTGTAATCAGACCTCACACTGCTGTGCTCTGTGCTCTCTGCAGCCAGTGTAATGTATTGTCCCTGGAGAGATGTGTAATCAGACCTCACACTGCTGTGCTCTGTGCTCTCTGCAGCCAGTGTTATGTATTGTCCCTGGAGAGATGTGTAATCAGACCTCACACTGCTGTGCTCTGTGCTCTCTGCAGCCAGTGTTATGTATTGTCCCTGGAGAGATGTGTAATCACACCTCACACTGCTGTGCTCTGTGCTCTCTGCAGCCAGTGTTATGCTGTGTCCCTGGAGAGATGTGTAATCAGACCTCACACTGCTGTGCTCTGTGCTCTCTGCAGCCAGTGTAATGTATTGTCCCTGGAGAGATGTGTAATCAGACCGCACACTGCTGTGCTCTGTGCTCTCTGCAGCCAGTGTTATGTACTGTCCCTGGAGAGATGTGTAATCAGACCTCACACTGCTGTGCTCTGTGCTCTCTGCAGCCAGTGTTATGTATTGACCCTGGAAAGATGTGTAATCAGACCTCACACTGCTGTGCTCTGTGCTCTCTGCAGCCAGTGTTATGTATTATCCCTGGAGAGATGTGTAATCAGACCTCACACTGCTGTGCTCTGTGCTCTCTGCAGCCAGTGTTATGTATTATCCCTGGAGAGATGTGTAATCAGACCTCACACTGCTGTGGTCTGTGCTCTCTGCAGCCAGTGTTATGTATTGTCCCTGGAGAGATGTTTAATCAGACCTCACACTGCTGTGCTCTGTGCTCTCTGCAGCCAGTGTTATGTATTGTCCCTGGAGAGATGTGTAATCACACCTCACACTGCTGTGCTCTGTGCTCTCTGCAGCCAGTGTTATGCTGTGTCCCTGGAGAGATGTGTAATCAGACCTCACACTGCTGTGCTCTGTGCTCTCTGCAGCCAGTGTAATGTATTGTCCCTGGAGAGATGTGTAATCAGACCGCACACTGCTGTGCTCTGTGCTCTCTGCAGCCAGTGTTATGTACTGTCCCTGGAGAGATGTGTAATCAGACCTCACACTGCTGTGCTCTGTGCTCTCTGCAGCCAGTGTTATGTATTGACCCTGGAAAGATGTGTAATCAGACCTCACACTGCTGTGCTCTGTGCTCTCTGCAGCCAGTGTTATGTATTATCCCTGGAGAGATGTGTAATCAGACCTCACACTGCTGTGCTCTGTGCTCTCTGCAGCCAGTGTTATGTATTATCCCTGGAGAGATGTGTAATCAGACCTCACACTGCTGTGGTCTGTGCTCTCTGCAGCCAGTGTTATGTATTGTCCCTGGAGAGATGTTTAATCAGACCTCACACTGCTGTGCTCTGTGCTCTCTGCAGCCAGTGTTATGTAATGTACCTGGAGAGATGTGTAATCAGACCTCACACTGCTGTGCTCTGTGCTCTCTGCAGCTAGTGTTATGTATTATCCCTGGAGAGATGTGTAATCAGACCTCACACTGCTGTGCTCTGTGCTCTCTGCAGCCAGTGTTATGTATTGTCCCTGGAGAGATGTGTAATCATTCCTCACACTGCTGTGCCCTGTGCTCTCTGCAGCCAGTGTTATGTACTGTCCCTGGAGATATGTGTAATCAGACCTCACACTGCTGTGCTCTGTGCTCTCTGCAGCCAGTGTTATGTACTGTTCCATGTGTAATCAGACCTCACACTGCTGTGCTCTGTGCTCTCTGCAGCCAGTGTTATGTATTATCCCTGGAGAGATGTGTAATCAGAACTCACACTGCTGTGCTCTGTGCTCTCTGCAGCCAGTGTTATGTATTATCCCTGGAGAGATGTGTAATCAGACCTCACACTGCTGTGCTCTGTGCTTTCTGCAGCCAGTGTTATGTATTGTCCCTGGAGAGATGTGTAATCAGACCTCGCACTGCTGTGCTCTGTGCTCTCTGCAGCCAGTGTTATGTAGTGTCCCTGGAGAGATGTGTAATCAGACCTCACACTGCTGTGCTCTGTGCTCTCTGCAGCCAGTGTAATGTATTATCCCTGGAGAGATGTGTAATCAGACCTCACACTGCTGTGCTTTGTGCTCTCTGCAGCCAGTGTTATGTATTATCCTGGAGAGATGTGTAATCAGACCTCACACTGCTGTGCTCTGTGCTCTCTGCAGCCAGTGTTATGTATTGTCCCTGGAGAGATGTGTAATCAGACCTCACACTGCTGTGCTCTGTGCTCTCTGCGGCCAGTGTTATGTATTGTCCCTGGAGAGATGTGTAATCAGACCTCACACTGCTGTGCTCTGTGCTCTCTGCAGCCTGTGTTATGTATTGTCCCTGGAGAGATGTGTAATCAGACCTCACACTGCTGTGCTCTGTGCTCTCTGCAGCCAGTGCTATGTACTGTCCCTGGAGAGATTTGTAATCAGATCTTTGTGTATGTTGTTAGTAGCAGCAGGACTGTCATATACGGATTTATAATCCCGGAGTGGAATGGAGATGTGTCCTCACACTGCTGTGCTCTGCGCATTCAACTGCTTCACAGCCCCATTACCGGTCTAGAGCTTTGTGCAGAGAACCAAGAGCTCAGCAGTGTGAGGGGGGGAGTAGATGGCTATAAGCCACCAAAGAATGGCCTGTGGAGGAAAGGAATGTGAGGAACATCTTCTTGTAATCCTGGGAGCTGGGGTCCTGCTGCTTCCTGCCGTGTAGGAGGAGATGAGTCCTCCTCACCCCTGACCACCAGGGAGGGTGCGGAGTTGTCCTTGGCAGATGTGATGGTAGATGAGGGACATCCCGGAGCTGAGGATGGTGATGGGTTTTTGGAAAATCTTCACCTAATCCCCGGCTGACGGCTGATAAGACGGAGCCGCCTGATGAAGGATCAGAATGTGACATTGTATCAGCGGCCCCAGAGCCGCCGCCAAGGGGCCCGACAGATGCCAGAAGTGTCCTATTGTTAGCGAGCCAAGCGCCCCTGGCTCCATTACCCAGAGGAGCAATATTACACTGCAAACTAATAGAGGGGCAACGAGACGGGCGCAGAGCACCCACCCGCGACTGTACCCCCCCATCCACCATCACAGGGAGCACCGGACACTGCACCCCATCTCCAGGAAGAGTCCTAATAATAATATCATAAATAATCCGGAAATCTGCAACCTACCGCAATCCAGTTATATATCCCTGCACATAGGGAGCAGTATTATAGCAGTTATATTCCTGTACATAGGGGGCAGTATTATAGTAGTTATATTCTTGTACATAGGGGACAGTATTATAGTAGTTATATCGCTGTACATAGGGGGCAGTATTATAGTAGTTATATTCCTGTACATAGGGGGCAGTATTATAGTAGTTATATTCTTGTACATAGGGGGCAGTATTATAGTAGTTATATCCCTGTACATAGGGGGCAGTATTATAGTAGTTATATTCCTGTACATAGAGGCAGTATTATAGTAGTTATATTCCTGTACATAGGGGGCAGTATTATAGTAGTTATATTCCTGTACATAGGGGGCAGTATTATAGTAGTTATATCCCTGTACATAGGGGGCAGTATTATAGTAGTTATATTCCTGTACATAGGGGGCAGTATTATAGTAGTTATATTCCTGTACATAGGGGGCAGTATTATAGTAGTTATATTCTTGTACATAGGGGGCAGTATTATAGTAGTTATATTCCTGTACATAGGGAGCAGTATTATAGTAGTTATATTCCTGTACATAGGGGGCAGTATTATAGTAGTTATATTCTTGTACATAGGGGGCAGTATTATAGTAGTTATATTCCTGTACATAGGGGGCAGTATTATAGTAGTTATATTCCTGTACATAGGGGGCAGTATTATAGTAGTTATATTCCTGTACATAGGAGGCAGTATTATAGTAGTTATATTCCTGTACATAGGGGGCAGTATTATAGTAGTTATATTCCTGTACATAGGGGGCAGTATTATAGTAGTTATATTCCTGTACATAGGGGCAGTATTATAGTAGTTATATTTTTGTACATAGGGGGCAGTATTATAGTAGTTATATTCCTGTACATAGGGGGCAGTATTATAGTAGTTATATTCCTGTACATAGGGGGCGGTATTATAGTAGTTATATTCCTGTACATAGGGGGCAGTATTATAGTAGTTATATTCTTGTACATAGGGGGAAGTATTATAGTAGTTATATTCTTGTACATAGAGGGCAGTATTATAGTAGTTATATTCCTGTACATAGGGGGCAGTATTATAGTAGTTATATTCCTGTACATAGGGGGCAGTATTATAGTAGTTATATTCCTGTACATAGGGGGCAGTATTATAGTAGTTATATTCCTGTACATAGGGGGCAGTATTATAGTAGTTATATTCCTGTACATAGGGGGCAGTATTATAGTAGTTATATTCTTGTACACAGGGGGCAGTATTATAGTAGTTATATTCCTGTACATAGGAGGCAGTATTATAGTAGTGATATTCCTGTACATAGGGGGCAGTATTATAGTAGTTATATTCCTGTACATAGAGGGCAGTATTATAGTAGAATTATTCCTGTACATAGGGGGCAGTATTATAGTAGTTATATTCTTGTACATGGGGGGCAGTATTATAGCAGTTATATTCCTGTACATAGGGGGCAGTATTATAGTAGTTATATTCCTGTACATAGAGGGCAGTATTATAGTAGTTATATTCTTGTACATAGGGTGCAGTATTATAGCAGTTATATTCCTGTACATAGGGGGCAGTATTATAGTAGTTATATTCCTGTACATAGGGGGGCAGTATTATAGTAGTTATATTCCTGTACATAGAGGGCAGTATTATAGTAGTTATATTCCTGTACATCGGGGGCAGTATTATAGTAGTTATATTCCTGTACATAGGGGGCAGTATTATAGTAGTTATATTCTTGTACATGGGGGGCAGTATTATAGCAGTTATATTCCTGTACATAGGGGGCAGTATTATAGTAGTTATATTCCTATACATAGAGGGCAGTATTATAGTAGAATTATTCCTGTACATAGGGGGCAGTATTATAGTAGTTATATTCTTGTACATGGGGGGCAGTATTATAGCAGTTATATTCCTGTACATAGGGGGCAGTATTATAGTAGTTATATTCCTGTACATAGGGGGCAGTATTATAGTAGTTATATTCTTGTACATAGGGTGCAGTATTATAGCAGTTATATTCCTGTACATAGGGGGCAGTATTATAGCAGTTATATTCCTGTACATAGGGGGGAGTATTATAGTAGTTATATTCCTGTACATAGGGGGCAGTATTATAGTAGTTATATTCTTGTACATATGGGGCAGTATTATAGTAGTTATATTCCTGTACATAGGGGGCAGTATTATAGTAGTTATATTCCTGTACATAGGGTGCAGTATTATAGTAGTTATATTCTTGTATATAGGAGGCAGTATTATAGTAGTTATATTCCTGTACATAGGGGGCAGTATTATAGTAGTTATATTCTTGTACATAGGGTGCAGTATTATAGCAGTTATATTCCTGTACATAGGGGGCAGTATTATAGCAGTTATATTCCTGTACATAGGGGGCAGCATTATAGTAGTTATATTCTTGTACATATGGGGCAGTATTATAGTAGTTATATTCCTGTACATAGGGGGCAGTATTATAGTAGTTATATTCCTGTACATAGGGGGCAGTATTATAGTAGTTATATTCCTGTACATAGGGGGCAGTATTATAGTAGTTATATTCTTGTACATAGGGGGCAGTATTATAGTAGTTATATTCCTGTACATAGGGGGCAGTATTATAGTAGTTATATTCTTGTACATAGGGGGCAGTATTATAGTAGTTATATTCCTGTACATAGGGGGCAGTATTATAGTAGTTATATCCCTGTACATAGGGGGCAGTATTATAGTAGTTATATTCCTGTACATAGGGGGCAGTATTATAGTAGTTATATTCCTGTACATAGGGGGCAGTATTATAGTAGTTATATTCTTGTACATAGGGGGCAGTATTATAGTAGTTATTTCCCTGTACATAGAGGGCAGTATTATAGTAGTTATATTCCTGTACATAGGGGGTAGTATTATAGTAGTTATATCCCTGTACATAGGGGGCAGTATTATAGTAGTTATATTCTTGTACATAGGGGGCAGTATTATAGTAGTTATATTCCTGTACATAGGGACAGTATTATAGTAGTTATATTCCTGTACATAGGGGGCAGTATTATAGTAGTTATTTCCCTGTACATAGAGGGCAGTATTATAGTAGTTATATTCCTGTACATAGGGTGCAGTATTATAGTAGTTATATTCCTGTACATAGGGACAGTATTATAGTAGTTATATTCTTGTACATAGGGGCAGTATTATAGTAGTTATATTCCTGTACATAGGGGGCAGTATTATAGTAGTTATATTCCTGTACATAGGGGGCAGTATTATAGTAGTTATATTCTTGTACATAGGGGTCAGTATTATAGTAGTTATATTCCTGTACATAGGGGGCAGTATTATAGTAGTTATATTCCTGTACAGAGGGACAGTATTATAGTAGTTATATTCTTGTACATAGGGGGCAGTATTATAGTAGTTATATTCCTGTACATAGGGGGCAGTATTATAGTAGTTATATTCTTGTACATAGGGGGCAGTATTATAGTAGTTATATTCCTGTACAAATGAGGCAGTATTATAGTAGTTATATTCTTGTACATAGGGGACAGTATTATAGCAGTTATATTCTTGTACATGGGGGGCAGTATTATAGCAGTTATATTCCTGTACATAGGGGGCAGTATTATAGCAGTTATATTCCTGTACATAGGGGGCGGTATTATAGTAGTTATATCCCTGTACATAGGGGGTAGTATTATAGTAGTTATATTCTTGTACATTGGGGGCAGTATTATAGTAGTTATATTCTTGTACATAGGGGGCAGTATTATAGTAGTTATATCCCTGTACATAGGGGGCAGTATTATAGTAGTCATATTCTTGTACATAGGGGGCAGTATTATAGTAGTTATATCCCTGTACATAGGGGGCAGTATTATAGTAGTTATAATCTTGTACATAGGGGGCAGTATTATAGTAGTTATATTCCTGTACATAGGGGGCAGTATTATAGTAGTTATATTCCTGTACATAGGGGGCAGTATTATAGTAGTTATATTCTTGTACATAGGGGTCAGTATTATAGTAGTTATATCCCTGTACATAGGGGGCAGTATTATAGTAGTTATATTCCTGTACATAGGGGGCAGTATTATAGTAGTTATATTCCTGTACATAGGGGGCAGTATTATAGTAGTTATATTCTTGTACATAGGGGGCAGTATTATAGTAGTTATATTCTTGTACATAGGGGGCAGTATTATAGTAGTTATATTCTTGTACATAGGGGGCAGTATTATAGTAGTTATATCCCTGTACATAGGGGGCAGTATTATAGTAGTTATATTCCTGTACATAGGGGGCAGTATTATAGTAGTTATATTCTTGTACATAGGGGGTAGTATTATAGTAGTTATATTCCTGTACATAGGGGGCAGTATTATAGTAGTTATATTCCTGTACATAGGGGGCAGTATTATAGTAGTTATATACTTGTACATAGGGGGCAGTATTATAGTAGTTATATCCCTGTACATAGGGGGAAGTATTATAGTAGTTATATCCCTGTACATAGGGGGCAGTATTATAGTAGTTATATTCTTGTACATAGGGGCAGTATTATAGTAGTTATATTCTTGTACATAGGGGGCAGTATTATAGTAGTTATATTCCTGTACATAGGGGGCAGTATTATAGTAGTTATATTCTTGTACATAGGGGCAGTATTATAGTAGTTATATCCCTGTACATAGGGGGCAGTATTATAGTAGTTATATTCTTGTACATAGGGGGCAGTATTATAGTAGTTATATTCTTGTACATAGGGGGCAGTATTATAGTAGTTATATTCTTGTACATAGGGGGCAGTATTATAGCAGTTATATTCCTGTACATAGGGGGCAGTATTATAGTAGTTATATTCTTGTACATAGGGGACAGTATTATAGTAGTTATATTCCTGTACATAGGGGGCAGTATTATAGTAGTTATATCCTTGTACATAGGGGGCAGTATTATAGTAGTTATATTCCTGTACATAGGGGACAGTATTATAGTAGTTATATTCTTGTACATAGGGGGCAGTATTATAGTAGTTATATTCCTGTACATAGGGGGCAGTATTATAGTAGTTATATTCTTGTACATAGGGGGCAGTATTATAGTAGTTATATTCCTGTACATAGGGGGCAGTATTATAGTAGTTATATTCTTGTATATAGGAGGCAGTATTATAGTAGTTATATTCTTGTACATAGGGGGCAGTATTATAGTAGTTATATTCCTGTACATAGGGGGCAGTATTATAGTAGTTATATTCTTGTACATAGGGGGCAGTATTATAGTAGTTATATTCCTGTACATAGGGGGCAGTATTATAGTAGTTATATTCTTGTATATAGGAGGCAGTATTATAGTAGTTATATTCCTGTACATAGGGGGCAGTATTATAGTAGTTATATTCCTGTACATAGGGGGCAGTATTATAGTAGTTATATTCCTGTACATAGGGGGCAGTATTATAGTAGTTATATTCCTGTACATAGGGGGCAGTATTATAGTAGTTATATTCCTGTACATAGGGGGCAGTATTATAGCAGTTATATTCCTGTACATAGGGGGCAGTATTATAGTAGTTATATTCCTGTACATAGGGGGCAGTATTATAGTAGGTATATTCCTGTACATAGGGGGCAGTATTATAGTAGTTATATTCCTGTACATAGGGGGCAGTATTATAGTAGTTATATTCCTGTACATAGGGGGCAGTATTATAGCAGTTATATTCCTGTACATAGGGGGCAGTATTATAGTAGTTATATTCCTGTACATAGGGGGCAGTATTATAGTAGGTATATTCCTGTACATAGGGGGCAGTATTATAGTAGTTATATTCCTGTACATAGGGGGCAGTATTATAGTAGTTATATTCCTGTACATAGGGGGCAGTATTATAGTATATGTACATATGTGGAGTATGTAATTGCTTTTATGTTCTCTTACAGTATTTCTCATTACATGTTTCTTATCCGGATCTTCCTTTTCTTTCAGGCTGACAGGGAACGAGCCATTGACAATTCTTCCTCTGACCTCTGAATCGGAGGGGGCAGCAGAGAAAGCTCACTACAAAATCTGTGACAGGCTGAAGCTGGAGAAGAAGCAGCGCAGAATGTGCCGGCGAGACCCCGGGGTGGCGGAGACCCTGATGGAAGCCATTAGTATGAGCGCCCAGGAATGCGAATATCAATTTCACTTTGAACGCTGGAACTGCACACTGGAGGGACGGTATCGCATCAGTCTGCTGAAACAAGGTGCGGTATTATCACTGATGGCTTCTGCTATGGATGTTGTTGATTCCCCAGATAGTGGGAAACCATGGACTTCACTATCCACGTCTCTGCTACTTTGTTACAAAGGGGCTCATTAACTAAAAGTTCCCAGTATCCTGCATGTGTCACTTCCCCGCTCAGGTCCACGGACTTCTTCTTCCTGGTTCTTTACTGTAAGAGCTGTGACTCTGTAGAATAGTCTCCTCAGGAGCCGGTTCTTTACTGTAAGAGCTGTGACTCTGTAGAATAGTCTCCTCAGGAGCTGGTTCTGTACTGTAAGAGCTGTGACTCTGTAGAATGGTCTCCTCAGGAGCCGGTTCCTTACTGTAAGAGCTGTGACTCTGTAGAATGGTCTCCTCAGGAGCCGGTTCTGTACTGTAAGAGCTGTGACTCTGTAGATTAGTCTCCTCAGGAGCCGGTTCTTTACTGTAAGAGCTGTGACTCTGTAGAATAGTCTCCTCAGGAGCCGGTTCTTTACTGTAAGAGCTGTGACTCTGTAGAATAGTCTCCTCAGGAGCTGGTTCTGTACTGTAAGAGCTGTGACTCTGTAGAATAGTCTCCTCAGGAGCCGGTTCTTTACTGTAAGAGCTGTGACTCTGTAGAATAGTCTCCTCAGGAGCCGGTTCTGTACTGTAAGAGCTGTGACTCTGTAGAATAGTCTCCTCAGGAGCCGGTTCTGTACTGTAAGAGCTGTGACTCTGTAGAATAGTCTCCTCAGGAGCCGGTTCCTTACTGTAAGAGCTGTGATTCTGTAGAATAGTCTCCTCAGGAGCCGGTTCTGTACTGTAAGAGCTGTGACTCTGTAGAATAGTCTCCTCAGGAGCTGGTTCCTTACTGTAAGAGCTGTGACTCTGTAGAATAGTCTCCTCAGGAGCCGGTTCTTTACTGTAAGAGCTGTGACTCTGTAGAATAGTCTCCTCAGGAGCCGGTTCTTTACTGTAAGAGCTGTGACTCTGTAGAATAGTCTCCTCAGGAGCCGGTTCCTTACTGTAAGAGCTGTGACTCTGTAGAATAGTCTCCTCAGGAGCTGGTTCTTTACTGTAAGAGCTGTGACTCTGTAGAATAGTCTCCTCAGGAGCCGGTTCCTTACTGTAAGAGCTGTGACTCTGTTGAATAGTCTCCTCAGGAGCCGGTTCTGTACTGTAAGAGCTGTGACTCTGTAGAATAGTCTCCTCAGGAGCCGGTTCCTTACTGTAAGAGCTGTGACTCTGTAGAATAGTCTCCTCAGGAGCCGGTTCTATACTGTAAGAGCTGTGACTCTGTAGAATAGTCTTCTCAGGAGCCGGTTCCTTACTGTAAGAGCTGTGACTCTGTAGAATAGTCTCCTCAGGAGCCGGTTCCTTACTGTAAGAGCTGTGGCTCTGTAGAATAGTCTCCCACGGAGCTGGTTCTATACTGTAAGAGCTGTGATTCTGTAGAATAGTCTCCTCAGGAGCCGGTTCTGTACTGTAAGAGCTGTAACTCTGTAGAATAGTCTCCTCAGGAGCCGGTTCTATACTGTAAGAGCTGTGACTCTGTAGAATAGTCTCCCCAGGAGCCGGTTCCTTACTGTAAGAGCTGTGACTCTGTAGAATAGTCTCCTCAGGAGCCGGTTCTGTACTGTAAGAGCTGTGACTCTGTAGAATAGTCTCCTCAGGAGCTGGTTCTATACTGTAAGAGCTGTGATTCTGTAGAATAGTCTCCTCAGGAGCCGGTTCCTTACTGTAAGAGCTGTGACTCTGTAGAATAGTCTCCTCAGGAGCCGGTTCTGTACTGTAAGAGCTGTGACTCTGTAGAATAGTCTCCTCAGGAGCCGGTTCTATACTGTAAGAGCTGTGACTCTGTAGAATAGTCTCCTCAGGAGCTGGTTCTGTACTGTAAGAGCTGTGACTCTGTAGAATAGTCTCCTCAGGAGCCGGTTCCTTACTGTAAGAGCTGTGATTCTGTAGAATAGTCTCCTCAGGAGCCGGTTCCTTACTGTAAGAGCTGTGACTCTGTAGAATACTCTCCTCGGGAGCCGGTTCCTTACTGTAAGAGCTGTGACTCTGTAGAATACTCTCCTCGGGAGCCGGTTCCTTACTGTAAGAGCTGTGACTCTGTAGAATAGTCTCCTTAGGAGCCGGTTCTATACTGTAAGAGCTGTGACTCTGTAGAATAGTCTCCTCAGGAGCTGGTTCTATACTGTAAGAGCTGTGACTCTGTAGAATAGTCTCCTCAGGAGCCGGTTATGTACTGTTAGAGCTGTGACTCTGTAGAATAGTTTCCTCAGGAGCCGGTTCCTTACTGTAAGAGCTGTGACTCTGTAGAATAGTCTCCTCAGGAGCCGGTTCCTTACTGTAAGAGCTGTGACTCTGTAGAATAGTCTCCTCAGGAGCCGGTTCTATACTGTAAGAGCTGTGACTCTGTAGAATAGTCTCCTCAGGAGCCGGTTCCTTACTGTAAGAGCTGTGACTCTGTAGAATATTCTCCTCAGGAGCCGGTTCTGTACTGTAAGAGCTGTGACTCTGTAGCATAGTCTCCTCAGGAGCCGGTTCCTTACTGTAAGAGCTGTGACTCTGTAGAATAGTCTCCTCAGGAGCCGGTTCTGTACTGTAAGAGCTGTGACTCTGTAGAATAGTCTCCTTAGGAGCCGGTTCCTTCCTGTAAGAGCTGTGACTCTGTAGAATAGTCTCCTCAGGAGCCGGTTCCTTACTGTAAGAGCTGTGACTCTGTAGAATAGTCTCCTCAGGAGCCGGTTCCTTACTGTAAGAGCTGTGACTCTGTAGAATAGTCTCCTCATGAGCCGGTTCCTTACTGTAAGAGCTGTAACTCTGTAGAATAGTCTCCTCAGGAGCCGGTTCCTTTAAGTAAAAACTGTGACTCTGTAGAATAGTTTCCTCAGGAGCCGGTTCTGTACTGTAAGAGCTGTGACTCTGTAGCATAGTCTCCTCAGGAGCCGGTTCCTTACTGTAAGAGCTGTGACTCTGTAGAATAGTCTCCTCAGGAGCCGGTTCCTTTAAGTAAAAACTGTGACTCTGTAGAATAGTTTCCTCAGGAGCTGGTTCTGTACTGTAAGAGCTGTGACTCTGTAGCATAGTCTCCTCAGGAGCCGGTTCCTTACTGTAAGAGCTGTGACTCTGTAGAATAGTCTCCTCAGGAGCCGGTTCTGTACTGTAAGAGCTGTGACTCTGTAGCATAGTCTCCTCAGGAGCCGGTTCCTTACTGTAAGAGCTGTGACTCTGTAGAATAGTCTCCTCATGAGCCGGTTCCTTACTGTAAGAGCTGTAACTCTGTAGAATAGTCTCCTCAGGAGCCGGTTCCTTTAAGTAAAAACTGTGACTCTGTAGAATAGTTTCCTCAGGAGCCGGTTCCTTACTGTAAGAGCTGTGACTCTGTAGAATAGTCTCCTCAGGAGCCGGTTCCTTTAAGTAAAAACTGTGACTCTGTAGAATATTCTCCCCAGGAGCCGGTTCCTTACTGTAAGAGCTGTGACTCTGTAGAATAGTCTCCCCAGGAGCTGGTTTTATACTGTAAGAGCTGTGACTCTGTAGAATAGTCTCCTTAGGAGCCGGTTCCTTCCTGTAAGAGCTGTGACTCTGTAGAATAGTCTCCTCAGGAGCCGGTTCCTTACTGTAAGAGCTGTGACTCTGTAGAATAGTCTCCTCAGGAGCCGGTTCTTTACTGTAAGAGCTGTGACTCTCTGTAGAATAGTCTCCTCAGGAGCCGGTTCTTTACTGTAAGAGCTGTGACTCTGTAGAATAGTCTCCTCAGGAGCCGGTTCTGTACTGTAAGAGCTGTGACTCTGTAGAATAGTCTCCTCAGGAGCCGGTTCTGTACTGTAAGAGCTGTGACTCTGTAGAATAGTCTCCTCAGGAGCCGGTTCTGTACTGTAAGAGCTGTGACTCTGTAGAATAGTCTCCTCAGGAGCCGGTTCTTTACTGTAAGAGCTGTGACTCTGTAGAATGGTCTCCTCAGGAGCCGGTTCTGTACTGTAAGAGCTGTGACTCTGTAGAATAGTCTCCTCAGGAGCCGGTTCTGTACTGTAAGAGCTGTGACTCTGTAGAATAGTCTCCTCAGGAGCCGGTTCCTTACTGTAAGAGCTGTGACTCTGTAGAATAGTCTCCTCAGGAGCCGGTTCATTACTGTAAGAGCTGTGATTCTGTAGAATAGTCTCCTCAGGAGCCGGTTCCTTACTGTAAGAGCTGCAAATCTGTAGAATAGTCTCCTCAGGAGCCGGTTCTTTACTTTAAGAGCTGTGACTCTGTAGAATAGTCTCCTCAGGAGCCGGTTCCTTACTGTAAGAGCTGTGACTCTGTAGAATAGTCTCCTCAGGAGCCGGTTCCTTACTGTAAGAGCTGTGACTCTGTAGAATAATCTCCTCATGAGCCGGTTACTTACTGTAAGAGCAGTGACTCTGTAGAATAGTCTCCTCAGGAGCCGGTTCTGTACTGTAAGAGCTGTGACTCTGTAGAATAGTCTCCTCAGGAGCCGGTTCTGTACTGTAAGAGCTGTGACTCTGTAAAATAGTCTCCTCAGGAGCCGGTTCCTTACTGTAAGAGCTGTAACTCTGTAGAATAGTCTCCTCAGGAGCCGGTTCCTTTAAGTAAAAACTGTGACTCTGTAGCATAGTCTCCTCAGGAGCCGGTTCCTTACTGTAAGAGCTGTGACTCTGTAGAATAGTCTCCTCAGGAGCCGGTTCCTTTAAGTAAAAACTGTGACTCTGTAGAATAGTTTCCTCAGGAGCTGGTTCTGTACTGTAAGAGCTGTGACTCTGTAGCATAGTCTCCTCAGGAGCCGGTTCCTTACTGTAAGAGCTGTGACTCTGTAGAATAGTCTCCTCAGGAGCCGGTTCCTTCCTGTAAGAGCTGTGACTCTGTAGAATAGTCTCCTCAGGAGCCGGTTCCTTACTGTAAGAGCTGTGACTCTGTAGAATAGTCTCCTCAGGAGCCGGTTCCTTACTGTAAGAGCTGTGACTCTGTAGAATAATCTCCTCATGAGCCGGTTACTTACTGTAAGAGCTGTGACTCTGTAGAATAGTCTCCTCAGGAGCCGGTTCTGTACTGTAAGAGCTGTGACTCTGTAGAATAGTCTCCTCAGGAGCCGGTTCTGTACTGTAAGAGCTGTGACTCTGTAGAATAGTCTCCTCAGGAGCCGGTTCCTTACTGTAAGAGCTGTGACTCTGTAGAATAGTCTCCTCGGGAGCCGGTTCTGTACTGTAAGAGCTGTGACTCTGTAGAATAGTCTCCTCAGGTGCCGGTTCCTTACTGTAAGAGCTGTGACTTAGTAGAATAGTCTCCCCAGGAGCCGGTTCCTTACTGTAAGAGCTGTGATTCTGTAGAATAGTCTCCTCAGGAGCCGGTTCTGTACTGTAAGAGCTGTGACTCTGTAGAATAGTCTCCTCAGGAGCCGGTTCCTTACTGTAAGAGCTGTGACTATGTAGAATAGTCTCCTCAGGAGCCGGTTCTTTACTGTAAGAGCTGTGACTCTGTAGAATAGTCTCCTCAGGAGCCGGTTCTGTACTGTAAGAGCTGTGACTCTGTAGAATAGTCTCCTTAGGAGCTGGTTCCTTACTGTAAGAGCTGTGATTCTGTAGAATAGTCTCCTCAGGAGCCGGTTCTGTACTGTAAGAGCTGTGACTCTGTAGAATAGTCTCCTCAGGAGCCGGTTCCTTCCTGTAAGAGCTGTGACTATGTAGAATAGTCTCCTCAGGAGCCGGTTCTGTACTCTAAGAGCTGTGACTCTGTAGAATATTATCCTCAGGAGCCGGTTCTTTACTGTAAGAGCTGTGACTCTGTAGAATAGTCTCCTCAGGTGCCGGTTCCTTACTGTAAGAGCTGTGACTTAGTAGAATAGTCTCCCCAGGAGCCGGTTCCTTACTGTAAGAGCTGTGATTCTGTAGAATAGTCTCCTAAGGAGCTAGTTCTTTACTGTAAGAGCTGTGACTCTGTAGAATAGTCTCCTCAGGAGCCGGTTCTGTACTGTAAGAGCTGTGATTCTGTAGAATAGTCTCCTCAGGAGCCGGTTCCTTACTGTAAGAGCTGTGACTCTGTAGAATAGTCTCCTCAGGAGCCGGTTCCTTACTGTAAGAGCTGTGACTCTGTAGAATAGTCTCCTCAGGAGCCAGTTCCTTACTGTAAGAGCTGTGACTCTGTAGAATAGTCTCCTCAGGTGCCGGTTCTTTACTGTAAGAGCTGTGACTCTGTAGAATAGTCTCCTCAGGAGTCGGTTCTTTACTGTAAGAGCTGTGACTCTGTAGAATAGTCTCCTCAGGAGCCGGTTCCTTACTGTAAGAGCTGTGACTCTGTAGAATAGTCTCCTAAGGAGCTGGTTCTTTACTGTAAGAGCTGTGACTCTGTAGAATAGTCTCCTCAGGAGCCGGTTCTGTACTGTAAGAGCTGTGACTCTGTAGAATAGTCTCCTCGGGAGCTGGTTCCTTACTGTAAGAGCTGTGACTCTGTAGAATAGTCTCCTCAGGAGCCGGTTCCTTACTGTAAGAGCTGTGACTATGTAGAATAGTCTCCTCAGGAGCCGGTTCTTTACTGTAAGAGCTGTGACTCTGTAGAATAGTCTCCTCAGGAGCCGGTTCTGTACTGTAAGAGCTGTGACTCTGTAGAATAGTCTCCTTAGGAGCTGGTTCCTTACTGTAAGAGCTGTGATTCTGTAGAATAGTCTCCTCAGGAGCCGGTTCTGTACTGTAAGAGCTGTGACTCTGTAGAATAGTCTCCTCAGGAGCCGGTTCCTTCCTGTAAGAGCTGTGACTATGTAGAATAGTCTCCTCAGGAGCCGGTTCTGTACTCTAAGAGCTGTGACTCTGTAGAATATTATCCTCAGGAGCCGGTTCTTTACTGTAAGAGCTGTGACTCTGTAGAATAGTCTCCTCAGGTGCCGGTTCCTTACTGTAAGAGCTGTGACTTAGTAGAATAGTCTCCCCAGGAGCCGGTTCCTTACTGTAAGAGCTGTGATTCTGTAGAATAGTCTCCTAAGGAGCTGGTTCTTTACTGTAAGAGCTGTGACTCTGTAGAATAGTCTCCTCAGGAGCCGGTTCTGTACTGTAAGAGCTGTGATTCTGTAGAATAGTCTCCTCAGGAGCCGGTTCCTTACTGTAAGAGCTGTGACTCTGTAGAATAGTCTCCTCAGGAGCCGGTTCCTTACTGTAAGAGCTGTGACTCTGTAGAATAGTCTCCTCAGGAGCCAGTTCCTTACTGTAAGAGCTGTGACTCTGTAGAATAGTCTCCTCAGGAGCCGGTTCTTTACTGTAAGAGCTGTGACTCTGTAGAATAGTCTCCTCAGGTGCCGGTTCTTTACTGTAAGAGCTGTGACTCTGTAGAATAGTCTCCTCAGGAGTCGGTTCTTTACTGTAAGAGCTGTGACTCTGTAGAATAGTCTCCTCAGGAGTCGGTTCTTTACTGTAAGAGCTGTGACTCTGTAGAATAGTCTCCTCAGGTGCCGGTTCTTTACTGTAAGAGCTGTGACTCTGTAGAATAGTCTCCTCAGGAGTCGGTTCTTTACTGTAAGAGCTGTGACTCTGTAGAATAGTCTCCTCAGGTGCCGGTTCTTTACTGTAAGAGCTGTGACTCTGTAGAATAGTCTCCTTAGGAGCCGGTTCTGTACTGTAAGAGCTGTGACTCTGTAGAATAGTCTCCCCAGGAGCCGGTTCCTTACTGTAAGAGCTGTGATTCTGTAGAATAGTCTCCTCAGGAGCCGGTTCTGTACTGTAAGAGCTGTGACTCTGTAGAATAGTCTCCTCAGGAGCCGGTTCTGTACTGTAAGAGCTGTGACTCTGTAGAATAGTCTCCTCGGGAGCCGGTTCCTTACTGTAAGAGCTGTGATTCTGTAGAATAGTCTCCTCAGGAGCCGGTTCCTTACTGTAAGAGCTGTGATTCTGTAGAATAGTCTCCTCAGGAGCTGGTTCTTTACTGTAAGAGCTGTGACTCTGTAGAATAGTCTCCTCAGGAGCCGGTTCTGTACTGTAAGAGCTGTGACTCTGTAGAATAGTCTCCTCATGAGCCGGTTCCTTACTGTAAGAGCTGTGACTCTGTAGAATAGTCTCCCCAGGAGCCGGTTCCTTACTGTAAGAGCTGTGACTCTGTAGAATAGTCTCCTCAGGAGCTGGTTCTTCACTGTAAGAGCTGTGACTCTGTAGAATAGTCTCCTCATGAGCCGGTTCCTTACTGTAAGAGCTGTGACTCTGTATAATAGTCTCCTCGGGAGCCGGTTCTGTACTGTAAGAGCTGTGACTCTGTAGAATAGTCTCCTCAGGTGCCGGTTCTTTACTGTAAGAGCTGTGACTCTGTAGAATAGTCTCCTCAGGAGTCGGTTCTTTACTGTAAGAGCTGTGACTCTGTAGAATAGTCTCCTCAGGTGCCGGTTCTTTACTGAAAGAGCTGTGACTCTGTAGAATAGTCTCCTCAGGAGTCGGTTCTTTACTGTAAGACCTGTGACTCTGTAGAATAGTCTCCTCAGGAGCCGGTTCTGTACTGTAAGAGCTGTGACTCTGTAGAATAGTCTCCTCAGGAGCCGGTTCTGTACTGTAAGAGCTGTGACTCTGTAGAATAGTCTCCTCGGGAGCCGGTTCTGTACTGTAAGAGCTGTGACTCTGTAGAATAGTCTCCTCAGGAGCCGGTTCTGTACTGTAAGAGCTGTGACTCTGTAGAATAGTCTCCTTAGGAGCCGGTTCTGTACTGTAAGAGCTGTGACTCTGTAGAATAGTCTCCCCAGGAGCCGGTTCCTTACTGTAAGAGCTGTGATTCTGTAGAATAGTCTCCTCAGGAGCCGGTTCTGTACTGTAAGAGCTGTGACTCTGTTGAATAGTCTCCTCAGGAGCTGGTTCTTTACTGTAAGAGCTGTGGCTCTGTAGAATAGTCTCCTCAGGAGCCGGTTCTGTACTGTAAGAGCTGTGACTCTGTAGAATAGTCTCCTCATGAGCCGGTTCCTTACTGTAAGAGCTGTGACTCTGTAGAATAGTCTCCCCAGGAGCCGGTTCCTTACTGTAAGAGCTGTGACTCTGTAGAATAGTCTCCTCAGGAGCTGGTTCTTCACTGTAAGAGCTGTGACTCTGTAGAATAGTCTCCTCAGGAGCCGGTTCCTTACTGTAAGAGCTGTGACTCTGTATAATAGTCTCCTCGGGAGCCGGTTCTGTACTGTAAGAGCTGTGACTCTGTAGAATAGTCTCCTTAGGAGCCGATTCCTTACTGTAAGGGCTGTGATTCTGTAGAATAGTCTCCTAAGGAGCTGGTTCTTTACTGTAAGAGCTGTGACTCTGTAGAATAGTCTCCTCAGGAGCCGGTTCCTTACTGTAAGAGCTGTGACTCTGTAGAATAGTCTCCTCAGGAGCCGGTTCCTTACTGTAAGAGCTGTGGATGTGTAGAATAGTCTCCTCAGGAGCTGGTTCTGTACTGTAAGAGCTGTGACTCTGTAGAATAGTCTCCTCAGGAGCCGGTTCCTTACTGTAAGAGCTGTGACTCTGTAGAATAGTCTCCTCAGGAGCCGGTTCTGTACTGTAAGAGCTGTGACTCTGTTGAATAGTCTCCTCAGGAGCCGGTTCTGTACTGTAAGAGCTGTGACTCTATAGAATAGTCTCCTCAGGTGCCGGTTCTTTACTGTAAGAGCTGTGACTCTGTAGAATAGTCTCCTCAGGTGCCGGTTCTTTACTGTAAGACCTGTGACTCTGTAGAATAGTCTCCTCAGGTGCCGGTTCTTTACTGTAAGAGCTGTGACTCTGTAGAATAGTCTCCTCAGGAGCCGGTTCTGTACTGTAAGAGCTGTGATTCTGTAGAATAGTCTCCTCAGGAGCCGGTTCCTTACTGTAAGAGCTGTGACTCTGTAGAATAGTCTCCTCGGGAGCCGGTTCCTTCCTGTAAGAGCTGTGACTCTGTAGAATAGTCTCCTCAGGAGCTGGTTCTTCACTGTAAGAGCTGTGACTCTGTAGAATAGTCTCCTCAGGAGCCGGTTCCTTATTGTAAGAGCTGTGACTCTGTATAATAGTCTCCTCGGGAGCCGGTTCTGTACTGTAAGAGCTGTGGCTCTGTAGAATAGTCTCCTTAGGAGCCGGTTCCTTACTGTAAGAGCTGTGATTCTGTAGAATAGTCTCCTAAGGAGCCGGTTCCTTACTGTAAGAGCTGTGACTCTGTAGAATAGTCTCCTCAGGAGCCGGTTCCTTACTGTAAGAGCTGTGACTCTGTAGAATAGTCTCCTCAAGAGCCGGTTCTGTACTGTAAGAGCTGTGACTCTGTAGAATAGTCTCCTCAGGAGCCGGTTCTTTACTGTAAGAGCTGCGACTCTGTAGAATAGTCTCCTTGGGAACCGGTTCTGTACTGTAAGAGCTGTGACTCTGTAGAATATTCTCCTCAGGAGCCGGTTCCTTACTGTAAGAGCTGTAACTCTGTAGAATAGTCTCCCCAGGAGCCGGTTCCTTACTGTAAGAGCTGTGATTCTGTAGAATAGTCTCCTCAGGAGCCGGTTCTGTACTGTAAGAGCTGTGACTCTGTAGAATAGTCTCCTCAGGAGCCGGTTCTGTACTGTAAGAGCTTTGAATGTGTAGAATAGTCTCCTCAGGAGCTGGTTCCTTACTGTAAGAGCTGTGACTCTGTAGAATAGTCTCCTCAGGAGCCGGTTCTTTACTGTAAGAGCTGTGAATGTGTAGAATAGTCTCCTCAGGAGCCGGTTCCTTACTGTAAGAGCTGTGACTCTGTAGAATAGTCTCCTCAGGAGCTGGTTCCTTACTGTAAGAGCTGTGATTCTGTAGAATAGTCTCCTAAGGAGCTGGTTCTTTACTGTAAGAGCTGTGACTCTGTAGAATAGTCTCCTCAGGAGCCGGTTCTGTACTGTAAGAGCTGTGATTCTGTAGAATAGTCTCCTCAGGAGCCGGTTCCTTACTGTAAGAGCTGTGACTCTGTAGAATAGTCTCCTCAGGAGCCGGTTCCTTACTGTAAGAGCTGTGACTCTGTAGAATAGTCTCCTCAGGAGCCGGTGCTGTACTGTAAGAGCTGTAACTCTGTAGAATAGTCTCCTCAGGAGCTGGTTCTTTACAGTAAGAGCTGTGACTCTGTAAAATAGTCTCCTCAGGAGCCGGTTCCTTACTGTAAGAGCTGTGACTCTGTAGAATAGTCTCCTCAGGAGCCGGTTCTGTACTGTAAGAGCTGTGACTCTGTAAAATAGTCTCCTCAGGAGTCGGTTCTTTACTGTAAGAGCTGTGACTCTGTAGAATAGTCTCCTCAGGAGCCGGTTCCTTACTGTAAGAGCTGTGATTCTGTAGAATAGTCTCCTCAGGAGCCGGTTCTGTACTGTAAGAGCTGTGACTCTGTTGAATAGTCTCCTCAGGAGCCGGTTCTTTACTGTAAGAGCTGTGACTCTGTAGAATAGTCTCCTCAGGAGCCGGTTCTGTACTGTAAGAGCTGTGACTCTGTAGAATAGTCTCCTCAGGAGCTGGTTCTTCACTGTAAGAGCTGTGACTCTGTAGCATAGTCTCCTCAGGAGCCGGTTCCTTACTGTAAGAGCTGTGACTCTGTAGAATAGTCTCCTCAGGAGCCGGTTCCTTACTGTAAGAGCTGTGACTCTGTAGAATAGTCTCCTCAGGAGCCGGTTCTGTACTGTAAGAGATGTGACTCTGTAGAATAGTCTCCTCAGGAGCCGGTTCTGTACTGTAAGAGCTGTGACTCTGTAGATTAGTCTCCTCAGGAGCCGGTTCTGTACTGTAAGAGCTGTGACTTTGTAGAATAGTCTCCTCAGGAGCCGGTTCTGTACTGTAAGAGCTGTGGCTCTGTAGAATAGTCTCCTTAGGAGCTGGTTCCTTACTGTAAGAGCTGTGACTCTATAGAATAGTCTCCTCAGGAGCCGGTTCCTTACTGGAAGAGCTGTGACACTGTAGAATAGTCTCCTCAGGAGCCGGTTCCTTACTGTAAGAGCTGTGACTCTATAGAATAGTCTCCTCAGGAGCCGGTTCCTTACTGGAAGAGCTGTGACACTGTAGAATAGTCTCCTCAGGAGCCGGTTCCTTACTGTAAGAGCTGTGACTCTGTAGAATAGTCTCCTCAGGAGCCGGTTCCTTACTGGAAGAGCTGTGACACTGTAGAATAGTCTCCTCAGGAGCCGGTTCCTTACTGTAAGAGCTGTGACTCTGTAGAATAGTCTCCTTGGCTCGGGTGGGACCTGAGTGCCCGATGTTGTTACTCTTGTTGCTGGTTGGACGGTTGTTATCGGTGCAGGAGATACAATGTAACAACTTTCGATGCCTGTGAATGTTTCCCGTGAGTTGCAGACAGCGTTGTATATCCGAGACCCGCGTCCTGAATGCTCTGGGCTCTGGGTAGGTGGAGGTCGGGTGCTCTTCTCAGTGCGGACCTCCCATTGATGTTGTGTAGCAGGATCTGTGGAGCACATGACCTCCTGTCATCCTCCCAGTCCCCTGCACACATGATCTGCGTCGTTACAATTGGCAGAATTCACTATTTTTATTTTGACAAAAAATGACAGATTTGCACCAAAAACGGTCTAATGTCTTCAGAAATATTTTTAGGCTTTGGATTATCTTTTTGCCTTTTTACCATTTGTTAAAGGGGGTGTTTCCTCGTGAAAGGGGTGTGGTATGTGAGAGAGGGGCGTGGCCAAATTGAAATTAGTCCATGCATCAAAAAATGAAGCAGCGTGCACAGACCACGCCCCCTTTCACACTGCACGTACATCCCCATAGACGCCATAGGTGCCCGGCGGTGGTACCGTGTACGGGGAAAGGATAGAGCCGCGCAGCGCCGTTACCTATGGAGAAGAGAAGGAATTTAGTGTGAATTCCCCCCATTGTGTCCAAATGATCCTCTGAGTTTAACACAACCGAAATCTCTCTCCTCTGCTGGTAGTTTGTTGCAATGTATCAGTACAGGGCGGATCAGCATTTTTTATGGGGCCCTTAATCCTGTAGCCCCCATGCAAGTTGTCGCCCTCACCGGTCCAGTAATCAGAGGATAGGACCCCTCAGCCACTGGAGACGTGGGTAGGGCACGCCTTTTAACTCCTTGAATCCCGGTTACACCTAAAGCGAGGTTCACCCCCTAGCTGGAGCACAAGGGGTTATTGCTGTGGTCAGTGATGCGAGAAGCGCTGAAACCGGAGCCATGTGGGTGGCGGACCCCAGAGACCCCCGAGGGTAGAATGGACGTATTCACTTAGGGTTTAGGAGTTGTTAATTAATATCTTGTGCAGCCAAGTGTCTCGCTGTGCAGGAGGCGGCCATAAGCTTCATGTGCGACCAGCCCGATCCCGGAGTAGGGCTTATTACACAGGGAGACCTCGAGGCCCCTGTATGGTCAGTGGGGTCCATTGGTCACTAAAGGTGCCCATGATTTCTGGTAGTTTCATTCTTCTAAATTATCATACAAACTCTGTGCCATTTTAAAGATCTCTGCTTGCTGTCAGTGAAAGGAGATATTTCCATTCACTGACCGCAGCAGAGATCCTGATAGATTTTCCTATGTCGCTATTAATCTTTTCCTCTCGTGTTCCCCAGGTTTCAAGGAGACGGCCTTCCTTTACGCCATTTCCTCAGCTGGACTAACCCATGCCATGGCGAAGGCGTGTAGCGCAGGACGGATGGAGCGCTGCACGTGTGACGAGGCTCCGGACCTGGAGAACAGGGAGGCCTGGCAGTGGGGCGGCTGCGGGGACAACCTGAAATACAGCAACAAGTTTGTCAAGGAATTTCTGGGCAAAAAATCTGACAGAGATCTGCGAGCGCGAATGGACTTACATAACACGAACGTCGGGATCAAGGTGAGTGACAGCGGCCGGGGGAGGGAAGACCTACCTTGTAGAGAGGTGGGGGGTGTTGTGGAAAGGGGTCACAAAGCCGACATCCGGGGACGGTGACGTTTCTATTTAGCTGTAGGATGACTTCTACTGGCCTCATAGTGCTCCCCTCACACCGGCCTCATAGTGCTCCCCTCACACCGGCCTCATAGTGCTCCCCTCACACCGGCCTCATAGTGCTCCCCTCACACCGGCCTCATAGTGCTCCCCTCACACCGGCCTCATAGTGCTCCCCTCACACCGGCCTCATAGTGCTCCCCTCACACCGGCCTCATAGCTTCTCCTCTCCTCCCTGCACCATACACTGCAGCTTCTCCTCTCCTCCCTGCACCACACACTGCAGCTTCTCCTCTCCTCCCTGCACCGCACACTGCAGCTTCTCCTCTCCTCCCTGCACCACACACTGCAGCTTCTCCTCTCCTCCCTGCACCGCACACTGCAGCTTCTCCTCTCCTCCCTGCACCGCACACTGCAGCTTCTCCTCTCCTCCCTGCACCGCACACTGCAGCTTCTCCTCTCCTCCCTGCACCACACACTGCAGCTTCTCCTCTTCTCCCTGCACCGCACACTGCAGCTTCTTCTCTCCTCCCTGCACCGCACACTGCAGCTTCTCCTCCCCCCTGCACCGCACACTGCAACTTCTCCTCTCCTCCCTGCACCGCACACTGCAGCTTCTCCTCTCCTCCCTGCACCGCACACTGCAGCTTCTCCTCTCCTCCCTGCACCACACACTGCAGCTTCTCCTCTTCTCCCTGCACCGCACACTGCAGCTTCTTCTCTCCTCCCTGCACCGCATACTGCAGCTTCTCCTCTCCTCCCTGCACCGCACACTGCAGCTTCTCCTCTCCTCCCTGCACCGCACACTGCAGCTTCTCCTCTCCTCCCTGCAGCGCACACTGCAGCTTCTCCTCTCCTCCCTGCACCGCACACTGCAGCTTCTCCTCTCCTCCCTGCACCACACACTGCAGCTTCACCTCTCCTCCCTGCACCGCACACTGCAGCTTCTCCTCTCCTCCTCCCTGCACCGCACACTGCAGCTTCTCCTCTCCTCCTCCCTGCACCGCACACTGCAGCTTCTCCTCTCCTCTCCTCCCTGCACCGCACACTGCAGCTTCTCCTCTCCTCCCTGCACGGCAAACTGCAGCTTCTCCTCTCCTCCCTGCACCACACACTGCAGCTTCTCCTCTCCTCCCTGCACCGCATACTGCAGCTTCTCCTCTCCTCCCTGCACCACACACTGCAGCTTCTCCTCTCCTCCCTGCACCGCACACTGCAGCTTCTCCTCTCCTCCCTGCACCGCACACTGCAGCTTCTCCTCTCCTCCCTGCACCGCACACTGCAGCTTCTCCTCTCCTCCCTGCACCGCACACTGCAGCTTCTCCTCTTCTCCCTGCACCGCACACTGCAGCTTCTCCTCTCCTCCCTGCACCGCACACTGCAGCTTCTCCTCTCCGCCCTGCACCGCACACTGCAGCTTCTCCTCTCCTCCCTGCACCGCACACTGCAGCTTCTCCTCTCCTCCCTGCACCACACACTGCAGCTTCTCCTCTCCTCCCTGCACCACACACTGCAGCTTCTCCTCTCCTCCTCCCTGCACCGCACACTGCAGCTTCTCCTCTCCTCCCTGCACCGCACACTGCAGCTTCTCCTCTCCTCCTCCCTGCACCGCACACTGCAGCTTCTCCTCTCCTCCCTGCACCGCACACTGCAGCTTCTCCTCTCCTCCCTGCACCGCACACTGCAGCTTCTCCTCTCCTCCCTGCACCGCACGCTGCAGCTTCTCCTCTCCTCCTCCCTGCACCGCACACTGCAGCTTTTCCTCTCCTCCCTGCACCGCACACTGCAGCTTCTCCTCTCCTCCCTGCACCGCACGCTGCAGCTCCAGCCACGGCTGATGAAGTTCTTCTGGGGGTCCTGGTTGGTCTCCTCCAGCTGCCCCCCCCCCCTTCCTGCTTCTTCTGGAGGACTTGGGATGTTTTAAATTTAATTTAATGGAGTTTCTCAGTGGAGAATCATTAGGTAAGATTTTGGTTGCTGCGTTTCTTAATCCCCCGGGGTCGGACCTTCTCCGAGGTGTGTGTGATGAAGCATGTCCCAGCGTGGTGAGGGGCACTAGCAGGGGTATGCGGTTACCCGCTCGCCCGGGCACTCACCCATCTGTGTCATGTATTATTTCACTGCTCTCAATGCGGTGCGCTGCGCAGAGCGTGTTCTCAGGAATGTCAGGTCTGTTCTCACTGCCGGACAAATCACAGGCGGGGGCTCCACACTCCTCGGATTTGTGGGGTGAAACCTGAAACATGTGAAGGTGCAGCAGGACTGTGCACAGGAATGCACGCTCTGCCTGATCTGCCCCCTCACCCCCCATGTAATGAATACCCAGTGCGGGTCTGGGGCCTGGGGTGACATTGACCTTGGGGTGGACGCGGTTGGGTTACATCTGGTGGACTGAGGCTTTTAGCCGTGTTTTTATCTGCCCCCTCATTGGGTTACATGCGGCTCCGCGCTGCTCCAGGTTTTTGGAGATGATTCCTCGGATATTCTGGAGCTTGCAGGTCTCCATGAGATGATAAACCCCGAGGAGAACATCCCATCCACGATCCATCCCTGACCTCCGGGAGGTGTCACCTGATGTGCAATGACCTTCATTAATGTTCTGATGTCTCCTCCTTGGAGCATCCTGAGGGACAAGAACCTACATAGGATTTTGGATCCAAGCCAAAGGAACCTTGTCCAGGGCCTATTGTCCACTCGTATTCTTCTTGTACATCCTTCATGGCGGAGCTATCTAATCACTGTATGGCGGTGTTATATCTAATCACTGTATGGCGGTGTTATATCTAATCACTGTATGGCGGTGTTATATCTAATCACTGTATGGCGGTGTTATATCTAGTCACTGTATGGCGGTGTTATATCTAATGACTGTATGGCGGTGTTATATCTAATGACTGTATGGCGGTGTTATATCTAATGACTGTATGGCGGTGTTATATCTAATCACTGTATGGCGGTGTTATATCTAATCACTGTATGGCGGTGTTATATCTAATCACTGTATGGCGGTGTTATATCTAATCACTGTATGGCGGTGTTATATCTAGTCACTGTATGGCGGTGTTATATCTAATCACTGTATGGCGGTGTTATATCTAATGACTGTATGGCGGTGTTATATCTAATGACTGTATGGCGGTGTTATATCTAATCACTGTATGGCGGTGTTATATCTAATGACTGTATGGCGGTGTTATATCTAATCACTGTATGGCGGTGTTATATCTAATCACTGTATGGCGGTGTTATATCTAATCACTGTATGGCGGTGTTATATCTAATCACTGTATGGCGGTGTTATATCTAATCACTGTATGGCGGTGTTATATCTAATGACTGTATGGCGGTGTTATATCTAATGACTGTATGGCGGAGCTATCTAATCACTGTATGGCGGTGTTATATCTAATGACTGTATGGCGGTGTTATATCTAATGACTGTATGGCGGTGTTATATCTAATGACTGTATGGCGGAGCTATCTAATCACTGTATGGCGGTGTTATATCTAATCACTGTATGGCGGTGTTATATCTAATGACTGTATGGCGGTGTTATATCTAATGACTGTATGGCGGTGTTATATCTAATCACTGTATGGCGGTGTTATATCTAATGACTGTATGGCGGTGTTATATCTAATCACTGTATGGCGGTGTTATATCTAATCACTGTATGGCGGTGTTATATCTAATCACTGTATGGCGGTGTTATATCTAATCACTGTATGGCGGTGTTATATCTAATCACTGTATGGCGGTGTTATATCTAATGACTGTATGGCGGTGTTATATCTAATGACTGTATGGCGGTGTTATATCTAATGACTGTATGGCGGTGTTATATCTAATCACTGTATGGCGGTGTTATATCTAATCACTGTATGGCGGTGTTATATCTAATCACTGTATGGCGGTGTTATATCTAATCACTGTATGGCGGTGTGATATCTAATCACTGTATGGCGGTGTTATATCTAATCACTGTATGGCGGTGTTATATCTAATCACTGTATGGCGGTGTTATATCTAATGACTGTATGGCGGTGTTATATCTAATCACTGTATGGTGGTGTTATATCTAATGACTGTATGGCGGTGTTATATCTAATCACTGTATGGCGGTGTTATATCTAATCACTGTATGGTGGTGTTATATCTAATCACTGTATGGCGGTGTTATATCTAATCACTGTATGGCGGTGTTATATCTAATGACTGTATGGCGGTGTTATATTTAATCACTGTATGGCGGTGTTATATCTAATCACTGTATGGCGGTGTTATATCTAATGACTGTATGGCGGTGTTATATCTAATGACTGTATGGCGGTGTTATATCTAATGACTGTATGGCGGTGTTATATCTAATCACTGTATGGCGGTGTTATATCTAATCACTGTATGGCGGTGTTATATCTAATCACTGTATGGCGGTGTTATATCTAATCACTGTATGGCGGTGTTATATCTAATCACTGTATGGCGGTGTTATATCTAATCACTGTATGGCGGTGTTATATCTAATGACTGTATGGCGGTGTTATATCTAATCACTGTATGGCGGTGTTATATTTAATCACTGTATGGCGGTGTTATATCTAATCACTGTATGGCGGTGTTATATCTAGTCACTGTATGGCGGTGTTATATCTAGTCACTGTATGGCGGTGTTATATCTAATCACTGTATGGCGGTGTCAGCTCTTCTGTGTTTAGGGCGGGCACCATGGAGAACACATAGGAGATTTATTAACTGCTTTCTGTATTTTTGTAGGTCATAAAGTCTGGCGTGAAGACCACTTGTAAATGTCACGGGGTGTCTGGATCCTGCACAGTCCGCACCTGTTGGAGGCAGCTTTCTCCCTTTCACGAAATTGGCAAACAGTTGAAACAAAAATATGAGACTTCACTCAAAGTAGGAAGCTCCACCAACGAAGCCACGGGGGAAGGGGACATCTCTCCAGTTAAGAAACCCACCACTGGCCACACCGACCACATCCCAAGGACTACAGACCTCATTTACATTGACGATTCCCCAAATTTTTGTCTGATGAGCAAGTATTCCCCAGGAACCTTTGGGAGGAGATGTTACAAAGACAAAAACTGTGAAAGCATATGCTGCGGTCGAGGACATAATACCCAGAGCAAGGTGGTGACCAAGCCTTGCCAATGTCAGGTCCGCTGGTGCTGCTATGTAGAGTGCAAACAGTGCACTCAACGAGAGGAAGTCTACACCTGCAAAGACTAGCCAATGGGAACAGACGGACCGCCGCCGGCGTGAGGTGGAGACTTCTACATGACATGAGCACTTTGTAGGGTTCAGGAGGACCCAAATATTGTGTTGTCGTCGTTGTTTTTGATGTTCTGGATTTGTGAAGAGTCATGGATACCGACCGAGCACCTTGGGTAGCTCCAATGCCACCTGTTCACATGGTCATTATCCCGGGACCTCCCAAGTTTCTTGAACACGTTGGCTTTGTAACGTACATGGCTGGTGACCCAGGTCCTTGACCATAAATTCAGACGAATGAGAAGGGAACAATTCTGATGTCAGGATAACTTGGGGTGTTTTTCGTTGTTGTTCTTGATCCCAAAGTCTCCTTCACTCCACCGTCATGGGGTTTGGCTCTAGGACCCTCGTGTCTTAGGCGATGCTGAACCTACAAGGTTGCAATGACATCCGTTCCATCACTGAGAGTGATGGTCTTCGTAGCTTGAGTGGTAGGTTGTCGATGACCCCCACATGCCTTATTTTTAGCACTATCACTGTCTTAAAAACCACTAGCAGAATTTTATTTTTCTTTGTATAAATATATAAATATATAGACATATATTTAGCTTTTTTCCCTGTGGAGGTTACCTGAGTCGGGGTGATACCCACTCCCCCATCCCCCTCCCGTAATATTAGTCTAATCCAGAGAGTGACTTGGTCTCGCTCTTTGTATGACTTCATTCCACTTACTGTAAGACTAGGAGCAATAAAACCTTCATAGATACTGTATAAAGCTTGAAAACCACTATATCCAGGACTATGGCGCATTCATCACATGCGCCAGCTACACAAATCTTGAAGGATCGTTTGCCAAAACCACATAAGACAGGAACACTTCCCGTGCCTCTGCTAAGCTGTGAAGTAGACAGATATGTTGTATTCTCCGGCCAGCTCCATGAATGTTGCTTGGGGATCTCGCTCTTAAGCAGGACGACGCTACTAGATCCTACATGTAGACCAGCCCTCGGGGTCACTGAGGGCTTTAGCTTTTCCATTAGGGGCACAATAGTCTCTACCCTGCCAAAAACATGTTCTAGTAGCAAATAAGACTTGAGAACGTCATCCCCAACCATTCATGGCCACTTGTTCTCACTTTGGACAAACTTCAAGTTGTTTTAGTTTTTAACACTAGAACTTTTTGAATTTCTTTTTACATTTCTCCACCTTCATCAGGTCTGAACACAATTATTATTCAGATAAATTGGTGAATGTAACTTCCTGTTTTCACTCATATGTCACCACCTGTTCACCAAACCAGATGTGAGAAAGAAGGATCATCCATGGTGGATATCAATGTGTCCAAGGGAGGACACGGGAGATTAGTCATGTCTGGAGATGACATAAGGATCTGGACCAGGGGAGCCTTGAGGGGGACCCTAGATTTAGGAACTGATAGAGAATTTTGAAGAATTGACTAGGTCCTGAAGTGAATCTGGAGAGTCTGGAGGGGAACAGATCAATCAGGAGGTCAATAGTTGGTCTCTGGTGAGCGGAAGGCTCTGATCCTCATGTGGGAGGATTGGCTGTTGCTGTTTGATTGGCTTCATATTAGATGACTATAACAAGAGGTAAACCTCCCACCAGGTAGAGGAGTTCAGAATATTCTTCTCTTTTCTGACGCTTGAAGTTTATTTTACACAGCTCATTCCTAGACAAAATCCCGCTGGACAACAGGCTCGGCCAAGCACATGTTCTCAGTGAGGACAGCAAAGCAAAGTAGCTGACGTCTTTTGTGGCCTCCTTGGGGAAGCAACATACCCGATCCTTATCTCCCACATCTGCTGTCAGGGAACAATCAGAACGTCACCTTTCACTCCATCTAATTATTAACACATTGCCAATGGGATGGTCTCCATGGACTATACCAATGAGATGGACTATACCAAAAAGATGGTCTACGTGGACTATACCAATGAGATGGTCTATGTGGACTATACCAATGAGATGGTCTATGTGGACTATACCAATGAGATGGTCTATGTGGACTATACCAATGAGATGGTCTATGTGGACTATACCAATAAGATGGTCTATGTGGACTATACCATTGAGATGGTCTACGTGGACTACACCAATAAGATGGTCTACGTGGACTATACCAATGAGATGTTCTACGTGGACTATACCAATGAGATGGTCTATGTGGACTATACCAATGAGATGGTCTATGTGGACTATACCAATGAGATGGTCTATGTGGACTATACCATTGAGATGGTCTATGTGGACTATACCAATGAGATGGTCTATGTGGACTATACCAATGAGATGGTCTATGTGGACTATACCAATGAGATGGTCTATGTGGACTATACCAATGAGATGGTCTATGTGGACTATACCAATGAGATGGTCTATGTGGACCATACCAATGAGATGGTCTATGTGGACCATACCAATGAGATGGTCTATGTGGACTATACCAATGAGATGGTCTATGTGGACTATACCAATGAGATGGTCTATGTGGACTATACCAATGAGATGGTCTATGTGGACTATACCATTGAGATGGTCTATGTGGACTATACCAATGAGATGGTCTATGTGGACTATACCAATGAGATGGTCTATGTGGACTATACCAATGAGATGGTCTATGTGGACTATACCAATGAGATGGTCTATGTGGACTATACCAATGAGATGGTCTATGTGGACTATACCAATGAGATGGTCTATGTGGACTATACCAATGAGATGGTCTATGTGGACTATACCAATGAGATGGTCTATGTGGACTATACCAATGAGATGGTCTACGTGGACTACACCAATGAGATGGTCTACGTGGACTATACCAATGAGATGGTCTACGTGGACCTTACCAATGAGATGGCCGTCTTGGACTTTACCAGTGATACATGGTAGCCATCACCCGATGGTGTCCACAATGAATCAAATCCAGACTATATTTATATTAAAAAAGGTTTCTCAAACCCTAATATTCCTGAAGACTAATGTCATCCATAACTGACCCCACGTGATGCTCCCCTCCACCCCAAAACCCCAAATAAATGGACTTCACAGCCTTGACCAAATACATAGCCACAAAAAGACTAAAAAATAACAAAATAAATAAATGTATAGTAATGATCTGCTTGTTCCAGAGCGGAGCTGTATCCAGTGTGAATGTGCGTATATTCTATATAGAAGCTTTATTTATTGTTTGGTTATATTGTGGTATCACCTCCATATATTACACACATTTTGTGCCTTCAGTAAGGAAGAGACGCGTGGAGGTGGCGGAATCAGATACACGAAGCTTGCACATAGTTTTTATCAACCTGTTTTCAATATTCCAAGAAAATGCAACAAAAAAATGATATAAAATGTAAAAAAAAAAAAAAAAATTCCCAGTGTGTAAGTGCAGGAGAGGATGAATGAACTACTGAGCAGACCAAGCTCCAGTGAGTGTAGGGTCACACGCGCTGAAGCCCAGACGCTTTCTATTTATGACAATGTGGACATAGGACTTTTCTCGTGTATATTGTATATAGTTGGGGTTGTTTTCCTGTGGTTTTACAATATTTGAAGAAAAACACAAAAAACAAGTAATAAATGGACAAGAATTTGACCCGTTGCATGTCTGACCGATGGTACGCAGTCTTTGGTATTTGGATGGATCACATGACCTACAACTAGTGACATCACTGATTCCGGGAGACGACTCTTCTGGTCTTCGTGATGTCACAAGCTCCCATGATCCTCCCCTACAAGCAGCACTTTCCAATATGTGAACCAGGGATGGGATGGAAGATACAATAATCCCGTAGCTTCATGTTCTTGTTGCTAAAATATTTAGGGTAAAGAATTAAAATTAAGCAAGTTCTAAGAATTCTTTTTTTATTATTTAATACATTGAGACAATATCTACACGTAAGCTACACGTACAAGACGATGAAGTAATGGAACGTCCCTTCTAGGATTTTGACGTGCTTAGAAATCATGTTTTTCTTTCTTTAAGTTAAAAACCTTTTTTTTTTTTCAATTAAAGTGAGGTAAAAATTTCTCTTTTTTTCATATCTTGGTCATTTGGGAAAAAGACAAAAAACTAAATGTATCCTGTGCCTTAGAGGTTGACATCTTGCTCCGCCCTAGAGTTGGCCCTGGTCATCGTCTTCTGTATGAATTCACCGTTGTGCCTTAGTCAGGAAGTGAAAGTGTTACACCCGGGGGGAGGGGCTTATTCTGTTACTCAACCAATGAAGCCACGGTTTCACATATGTCTGATATACATTTTGTAGGTATTATTATTTTTTTAATTAATTTAATAAATCACCCACGAACGACCGGCCACTTTCCGCCATATTCATTTGGCGCATGTTTTGGTTTGTTTTAAGATTTTCTTTAAATAATGTTTATGTAAAACTCTACTTCTACTTAATATTTTATAAAAGTGCGTTAAATATTATTGTGTAACAGAAATTTTTTGTACAAAACAATTGCAAGCCGGTGCCTTGTTTTATAAATGTAAGTCGACAGAAAGTCTCTCCTCTACAGTTCCATGTGTCTGATCCCCGGACCTTACGAGGACCTGCGCCATATTGTTTATCTAGGTCCTGCTGTCTTCTCGGCCATTTGACAAACCCCCAGTAAGCCTTGGAGAAGCTGAAGGTCAAAAATCCAGTGTTCCATAAATCGGAGCTTTTCCCAAATCCCCATTTCCTGCTCAAGTAAAATGACACATTTATGCAAAATGTTATTGTGTCAGAAAGACCAATTCCCCGGAGCTCGTGTAAATTCTGGAATCTTTTGATCGGGGCGAGCGACGGCCGCGTCTGCACAGCTGCGCCCAGAGTTTATCCTGTGGATTATTTGTAACACAAAGATTTTTCTCTTTTTTTTTTTTTGTTTCCCATCGAGGGAGAATAATTCGGGGAAATATTAAACCCGGTGAAACTTTACCGAAACACAAAGAGAAATGTTTTTTGAAATTCGTCTTTTTGATCTTGAGAATCTCTCTAATGCAGTCAACTAATTTTTTTAAGTTTTTGTAAATAAATTTATTTTCTTTATGTTGACTAAAAATAGGAAGTCTGAGCCCGGTTCCTCCCGGAGTCATGAAAAATGTAAAAAATCCTAATCCCCATTGAGAAGATGAAATTATTTATTTTTTTGTAAGTTTCATTTTTTATTGTATTTAATATTTCCTCGTTTGATTCCTAAAGTCTTCTAGATTATTTTCTGAAATATCAAAAAAAAAAATTAAATCTGATTAAAAAATGTACAGAAAACGATTGCAAGGCCCGTTAAAAAAATCTATCGTGTGAAAGAAACTTTTAAAGCTGCACTTAAACTCTTTGTACTGAGACATTTTAACTTAAAAAAAGAAAGTAATACTTCTCAAAGACTGTGTTACTGTATATATCAATACTGAGAAAAAATGTACAATGTTTTTTCATGTTTAAATAAAAATCTGTGGATTTTTCATATGATCATTATCTATTTTCTTTCCCATCCTTCTAGACTTGCAGATCTGTTCAGTGGGGAATTGGCACAACCTCTGTAGCCACTCCCCATATAGATCTGTTGATAATGGAATAGTAAGCTGAAGCTTTAGATTTGTAGAATTTTCACCATGTAATTATCATGTGACATCACAAAACCCAATGTTTATTACTTTGGGTGACACAGATCTACGAGTATCTCCATCATCGCCCGGTTGTGGTTTATAATTATCTCACAATGTTAGGTACCGCAATGGGTCCAACAATTACCCCAATATTTTCAATTCTCTCATTCATATGAAACTGGACTCTGAATCTTGTTGTGTGCACTTAGGAGAAGATCTACGATGAGAGGACCTGCAGACAGGACAGGACTGGAGAATCGGAGGAAGGAATTAGGTTCCTTTTTGTACATTTTATTTCTAATGTCTACTGGGAGACTAAATTATTTATCTCTACCTCATGTGTGCAGCTTGTAGGGTTCAATCTGATTCTGAGTGGCTGTTGAGAATGTATTTAAGTTATTTAACATCTTTGTATAACAAAAGAAAAAAAAATAATAAAACAATGAATGTATTTTAAATTGTAAATGACTTTGTTGTATTTTTTTTTTCTTTTTCGCAAATATTCCTGGGCCCCAAAAAACCCTTTTATTTACATCATGTTGGCCCAACAACACAACTACATCAGGAGGTAGGTACTAGAGACAGCAATGGCTAACTATATGTTTTCCCAGGAGCGCCCTCTGCTGCACCAATGTAGTATTACCAGGGGCTGTGTGATACCTGGTCCATCAGAACAAGACATTCTTATTATCATAGTCTCTGCCACAGTCTCCCAAGCCACGGCACCCATATATGTCGTGTATGTAAGATGGGGGATGCAAGAAGAATTTCTTTATAAACCTCCACATGTATTTATAAAGTGTCTGCATTGGTTTTGTGTCGCGGCTGCTCTGTGTCCAACAAGACAGAAAAGATGTCACCTAAAGGGGCAGTTACTGTATAGCTGGACCCTGAGGCACATCAGGAACAAAGTGCCCAAAAAAAAGATGGTGCCACTTCCCGAGCAGCGCAGGGTGCTGGCGCCAGTATTTAATAATCTGGTGGCCCCTTCCCACTACAGAGAACACTGCACGTAGTACAGAGAGCACGAAAAAGTTCTTTTCCCCTCATTAATGTGCCCTCTGCCCCCCAGTAATGTGCCCTCTGCCCCCAGTAATGTGCACTCTGTCCCCCATTCATGTGCTCTATGCCCCCCTAGTAATGGGCACTCTGAACCCCCAGCAATAAAAATGGCCCCTGGTGATGAGTATTCGTCTCCTGGTTATAAGTATTCAGCCCCCGGTGATAAGTATTCGGCCCCCAGAGATGAGTATTCGGCCCCCGGTGGTGAGTATTTAGCCCCTGGGGATAAGTATTCGGCCCCCAGAGATGAGTATTCAGCCCCCGGTGATAAGTATTCGGCCCCCAGAGATGAGTATTCCGCCCCCGGTGGTGAGTATTTAGCCCCTGGGGATAAGTATTTAGCCCCCGGTGATAATTATTCAGCCCCCGGTGATGAGTATTCAGCCCCTGGTGATGAGTATTCAGCCCCCGGTGATAAGTATTTAGCCCCTGGGGATAAGTATTTAGCCCCTAGGGATAAGTATTCAGCCCCCGGTGATGAGTATTCAGATTCAGCCCCCGGTGGTGAGTATTCAGCCCCCGGCGATGAGTATTCAGCCCCCGGTGATGAGTATTCAGCCCCCGGTGATGAGTATTCAGCCCCCGGTGATGAGTATTCAGCCCCCGGTGATGAGTATTCAGCCCCCGGTGATAAGTATTTAGCCCCTGGGGATAAGTATTCAGCCCCCGGTGATGAGTATTCAGCCCCCGGTGATAAGCATTCAGATTCAGCCCCCGGTGGTGAGTATTCGCCCCCCGGTGATAAGTATTAAGCCCCCGGTGATGAATATTCGTCCCCTTTGCTCAGTGATGAGTAGAAGCTTTGGGGCTGGTGCTGCCCGGAGTCTTCTTGGGAAGATACTACAAGTTTCTCCCACCTGGACTTGGGGATCCTCTCCAGGTCCCTCAGGTCGGAAGGTGAACGTTGGTGGAGGCCATTTTCCAGTCTCTCCGGAGATGCTCCATTGGGTTTAGGTCCGGGCTCTGGGTCAGGAATGGTGACAGAGATGTTCTGTGGTGTTTGAGCTGGGGGCTTGGGGTCATTGGGGGATATTCATCAGGGCCTTGTTAGTGGCGTAAAAGCCCTGAAATAATCGCAAATGCTTATAGCTTATTGCTATCACTTGTGATTATTTACCCTAATCTTCCACCTTCATGCCAATAAGGGGGCGTGGCCAGCCGATAGTGGGCGTTACTGTCCCCACCTGACTCCCCCCAGGGCCTGGCATAGTAATAAAGGTTATCATACATGATAAATATGATAAATATTCCCCGGTGTCTTGTTCACGTTTATCTGTCCTCCCATTACCCCCAGTGGTCCTGACCCCCCCCCCTTCCCATAGCCTGATGCTGCACCCTACCCCCCAGTTTGGGCACAGCCCCCCCTGTAGCATGATGCTGCCCCCCCTCTCCATAGCAAGATGCTACCCCCCCTCCAGTATTGGCCACTTCCCCCCCCATAGCATGATGCTGCACCCCCCATTGCCTGATGCTGCCCCCAATGTGTCACTGCTGGGGGTGTATTTGGCAGGTTTTCTCCACCACTTAGAGTTATCACCAGAAAGTCCAATCTCCATCTCATCAGAGCAGAGAATCTTATTCCTCGTAGTCCGGATCCTCCATCATGTGTCTTACCCTGAGGAGAAGCTTCCAGACTCTGCCATAAAGACCCGACTGCTGGAGGCGGCAGTAATAGGTGACCCCCACCTACCTACCACAGTGATAGGTGACCCCCATCTCCCTCCTGCAGTGATAGGTGACCTCCATCTCCCCTCCTGCAGTGATAGGTGACCCCCATCTCCCTCCTGCAGTGATAGGTGACCCCCATCTCCCTCCTGCAGTGATAGGTGACCCCCACCTACCTACCACAGTGATAGGTGACCCCCATCTCCCTCCTGCAGTGATAGGTGACCCCCATCTCCCTCCTGCAGTGATAGGTGACCCCCATCTCCCTCCTGCAGTGATAGGTGACCCCCATCTCCCCTTCTGCAGTGATAGGTGACTCCCATCTCCCTCCTGCAGTGATAGGTGACCCCCATCTCCCCTCCTGCAGTGATAGGTGACTCCCATCTCCCCTCCTGCAGTGATAGGTGACTCCCATCTCCCTCCTGCAGTGATAGGTGACCCCCATCTCCCTCCTGCAGTGATAGGTGACCCCCATCTCCCTCCTGCAGTGATAGGTGACCCCCATCTCCCTCCTGCAGTGATAGGTGACCCCCATCTCCCCTTCTGCAGTGATAGGTGACTCCCATCTCCCCTCCTGCAGTGATAGGTGACTCCCATCTCCCTCCTGCAGTGATAGGTGACTCCCATCTCCCTCCTGCAGTGATAGGTGACCCCCATCTCCCTCCTGCAGTGATAGGTGACTCCCATCTCCCCTCCTGCAGTGATAGGTGACCCCCATCTCCCCTTCTGCAGTGATAGGTGACCCCCATCTCCCTCCTGCAGTGATAGGTGACTCCCATCTCCCTCCTGCAGTGATAGGTGACCCCCATCTCCCTCCTGCAGTGATAGGTGACTCCCATCTCCCTCCTGCAGTGATAGGTGACTCCCATCTCCCTCCTGCAGTGATAGGTGACTCCCCATCTCCCTCCTGCAGTGATAGGTGACTCCCATCTCCCTCCTGCAGTGATAGGTGACTCCCCATCTCCCTCCTGCAGTGAGAGGTGTCTCCCATCTCCCTCCTGCAGTGATAGGTTACCCCCATCTCCCTCCTGCAGTGATAGGTGACCCCCATCCCCCTCCTGCAGTGATATGTGACCCCCATCTCCCTCCTGCAGTGATAGGTGACCCCCATCTCCCTCCTGCAGTGATAGGTGACTCCCATCTCCCTCCTGCAGTGATAGGTGACTCCCATCTCCCTCCTGCAGTGATAGGTGACTCCCATCTCCCTCCTGCAGTGATAGGTGACCCCCATCTCCCCTCCTGCAGTGATAGGTGACCCCCATCTCCCCTCCTGCAGTGATAGGTGACCCCCATCTCCCCTCCTGCAGTGATAGGTGACCCCCATCTCCCCTCCTGCAGTGATAGGTGACCCCCATCTCCCCTCCTGCAGTGATAGGTGACTCCGATCTCCCCTCCTGCAGTGATAGGTGACCCCCATCTCCCTCCTGCAGTGATAGGTGACCCCCATCTTCCTCCTGCAGTGATAGGTGACTTCCATCTCCCCTCCTGCAGTGATAGGTGACCCCCATCTCCCTCCTGCAGTGATAGGTGACCCCCATCTCCCTCCTGCAGTGATAGGTGACCCCCATCTCCCCCTCCTGAAGTGATAGGTGACCCCCATCTCCCTCCTGCAGTGATAGGTGACCCCCATCTCCCTCCTGCAGTGATAGGTGACCCCCACATCCCTCCTGCAGTGATAGGTGACCCCCATCTCCCTCCTGCAGTGATAGGTGACCCCCATCTCCCCTCCTGCAGTGATAGGTGACTCCCATCTCCCCCTCCTGCAGTGATATGTGACCCCCATCTCCCCTCCTGCAGTGATAGGTGACCCCCATCTCCCTCCTGCAGTGATAGGTGACCCCCATCTCCCTCCTGCAGTGATAGGTGACTCCCATCCCCCTCCTGCAGTGATAGGTGACCCTCATCTCCCTCCTGCAGTGATAGGTGACCCCCATCTCCCCTCCTGCAGTGATAAGTGACCCCCATCTCCCTCCTGCAGTGATAGGTGACTCCCATCTCCCTCCTGCAGTGATAGGTGACCCCCACCCCCCTCCTGCAGTGATAGGTGACCCCCATCCCCCTCCTGCAGTGATAAATGACCCCCATCTCCCTCCTGCAGTGATAGGTGACTCCCATCTCCCCCTCCTGCAGTAACAGGTGACCCCCATCTCCCCCTCCTGCAGTGATACGTGACCCCCATCTCCCTCCTGCAGTGATAGGTGACCCCCATCTCCCTCCTGCAGTGATAGGTGACTCCCATCTCCCCCTCCTGCAGTAACAGGTGACCCCCATCTCCCCCTCCTGCAGTGATACGTGACCCCCATCTCCCTCCTGCAGTGATAGGTGACCCCCATATACCTCCTGCAGTGATAGGTGACCCCCATCTCCCTCCTGCAGTGATAGGTGACCCCCATCTCCCTCCTGCATTGATAGGTGACCCCCATCTCCCTCCTGCAGTGATTGGTGACCCCCATCTCCCTCCTGCAGTGATAGGTGACTCCCCATCTCCCTCCTGCAGTGAGAGGTGTCTCCCATCTCCCTCCTGCAGTGATAGGTGACCCCCCACCTCCCTCCTGGGGCTCAGACACAGGGATCTTGTGGTTCTTCTTTACCTCTCACCAAGGCTCTTCTACCATGATTGCTTAGTTTCGCTGGACAGCCAGGTCCAGGAGGAGTTGTGGTCATCCCAAACTTCTTCCATGTAAGGATGATGGAGGCCACTGTGCTCTTAGGAACCTTGAGAGCTGCAGAAATTATTTTGTATTTTTGGCCAGATCTGTGTCGAGCCACAATTCTGTCACAGTTCCTTGGGCAGTTGCTTAGCCCTCATGATTCTCATGTGCTCGGACCTGCACTGTGAGCTGTGAAGTCTGGTGTGCGCCTTTCCTAATCAAGTCCAGTCAGTTAAATTAAACACAACTGGACTCCGATGAAGGAGTAGAACCATCTCAAGGTGCATCAGAAGGAAATGGACAGCATGCGAGTGACATATAAGAGTTGCAGCAAAGGGGCTGAGGGGATGTACAAGAATATAACTACTATAATACTGCCCCCTATGTACAAGAATATAGCTACTATAAAACTGCCCCTATGTACAGGAATATAACTGCTATAATACTGCCCCCTATGTACAGGAATATAACTACTATAATACTGCCCCCTATGTACAAGAATATAACTACTATAATACTGCCCCCTATGTACAGGAATATAACTACTATAATACTGCCCCCTATGTACAGGAATATAACTACTATAATACTGCCCCCTATGTACAAGAATATAACTACTATAATACTGCCCCCTATGTACAGGAATATAACTACTATAATACTGCCTCCTATGTACAGGAATATAACTACTATAATACTGCTCCCTATGTACAAGAATATAACTACTATAATACTGCTCCCTATGTACAGGAATATAACTACTATAATACTGCCCCCTATGTACAAGAATATAACTACTATAATACTGCCCCCTATGTACAGGAATATAACTACTATAATACTGCCCCCTATGTACAGGAATATAACTACTATAATACTGCCCCCTATGTACAAGAATATAACTACTATAATACTGCCCCCTATGTACAGGAATATAACTACTATAATACTGCCCTCTATGTACAAGAATATAACTACTATAATACTGCCCCCTATGTACAGGAATATAACTACTATAATACTGCCCCCTATGTACAAGAATATATCTACTATAATACTGCCCCCTATGTACAAGAATATAACTACTATAATACTGCCCCCTATGTACAGGAATATAACTACTATAATACTGCCTCCTATGTACAAGAATATAACTACTATAATACTGCCCCCTATGTACAGGAATATAACTACTATAATACTGCCCCCTATGTACAAGAATATAACTACTATAATACTGCCTCCTATGTACAGGAATATAACTACTATAATACTGCCCCCTATGTACAAGAATATAACTACTATAATACTGCCCCCTATGTACAAGAATATAACTACTATAATACTGCCCCCTATGTACAAGAATATAACTACTATAATACTGCCCCCTATGTACAGGAATATAACTACTATAATACTGCCCCCTATGTACAAGAATATAACTACTATAATATTGCCCACTATGTACAAGAATATAACTACTATAATACTGCCCCCTATGTACAGGAATATAACTAATATAATACTGCCCCCTATGTACAAGAATATATCTACTATAATACTGCCCCCTATGTTCAGGAATATAACTACTATAATACTGCCCCCTATGTACAAGAATATAACTACTATAATACGGCCTCCTATGTACAAGAATATAACTACTATAATACTGCCCCCTATGTACAAGAATATAACTACTATAATACTGCCCCTATGTACAGGAATATAACTACTATAATACTGCCCCCTATGTACAGGAATATAACTACTATAATACTGCCCCCTATGTACAGGAATATAACTACTATAATACTGCCCCCCATGTACAGGAATATAACTACTATAATACTGCCCCCTATGTACAGGAATATAACTACTATAATACTGCTCCCTATGTACAGGAATATAACTACTATAATACTGCCCCCTATGTACAAGAATATAACTACTATAATACTGCCCCCTTGCTGAGAGGTTGTGTGCAGTGTGAGCTCCTGAGGTCTCCTCATGTCTGGAGCTAGCCCAGGGCGGGGCCACCCTGGGTGGGGAACTTCCCCATGCAAGGCCCAGGCTCCAAGGCCTTCTCTGGGAAATAACTCCCAGACACCAAAACTAATGGATGAGAATCCTAAAATCTCCGGTTCAGTAAGTCATGTCAGCGGCTCCAGTTCTGCCAGAAGCAGTGAAGTAAAGAATGAAGATGTTGTGAAGAAAGAAGCAGCAGTAAGTTCCAGTTTGGTGAAGTCACCTACCAGTGTGAATGTGCAGCAGAAGCCAGTGAGTGGGAACACAATGTCGGGTCATCCAGGACAGAGGAGCGAGCAGGTTGTGCAGGAGCAGAGGAAGCCTCCAGCCCCGGCCTCAGCTGTGCCGTGTACACCTCCATCATCCAGGCAGAGGAAGCCTCCAGCCCCGGCCTCACCTGTGCCGTGTACACCTCCATCATCCAGGCAGAGGAGGACATCTCTGGAGAAACAGACCTTGCTGGAGAACCTGCAGCAGCCTGTACTGATCCGCTCTGAGCGCACACGGTATGGGAGTGGAGGCAGCAAGGCCGAGACCAAACTAGCAGGGAGGCCTCAGGCTGCCACAAGTGCTGCTACTGGACAGTGTCATCCCCCAGCAGTAAGAGCCGCAGCGCGTCAGAACCCAACAGTGGTGCAGAGACCCGGACCCAACAGAGTGCCATCACCTACCACCTGTAAGCAACCTGCAGCAACTCCATGTGCAGCGGCTGAGCGTGCACCTGCAGCAACTCCCTATGCAGCGGCTGAGCGTGCACCTGCAGCAACTCCCTATGCAGCGGCTGAGCGTGCACCTGAGCTCCTCCTGGCTGATCAGATCCCAACACTGGTAAAGAGACTGGGAAACCTGAAGGAACAAAAACTGCTGCTACAAAAAAACATTGACTGTGCCTACAAGCTGAAGGCAGCAAACCCGGAGAGACATGAGCTGTTAGACAAGAAGCTGACCACCCTGGCCAAGCAGCTCGCTGACAATGTCGCCCAGACTGAGGCTGTCCTGGAGCAGATGGGTCCCCTGGCAGAGACCTACAGGAACCAGGAGCGCTTCCAGGCCCAGAGACATCATGGAGGGGCATCTAATCCGGCAACTGAGACCAAGGGGAAACCTATACTCCAGCGACTTTCCCATACCAGCAAGGGGATCTCTACAAGAAAGATAAAGCCATGAAACAGCAACCACCCACAGCAGAGGCACCACAAGTCCCAGCAGCCTGCAATCAGCAGAAGGATCACAGCCGTCCCTCTGATGTTACCAGAGCAGAGCAAACACCACATGTCCCAGCATTCAGCGTGCAACGTGGACATCTGCCTGATGGTAGCGGAGAACAAGCACCACAAGTCCCAGATGACGGCTCACTGCAGCAGGACTGTGCACCTGATCCTGAAGGTAACACTGTGGCATCTGAGCAGGATCATCAGGACTCTGCTGGGACTGATTGTACTGACATTGATGGGATTTCAGTGGGTGATACTGCTCATACATCAGTGCCTAATGCTGTTTCTAATATCTGTGACACTGCTGCCCCCAATGTTGGTGATAATGCTGATGCATCTGTATCTCCTCCTGATAATACCATTGTGTGTGATAATGTTCCAGCAGGGGAAGCGCAGTCTGTGTGGGATGTTGCCATAGAGCAGGTAGAGCAGTGTATGGAGGCTGATGGTGGGGAGGGGGTAGTACAGTCTGATGCTCAGGACTTCCCCCCTCTAGTTGCTGAGGTATCAGACCCTCAGAGTGCAGGAGCCCAGCAGCCCCCGCAGCGCCCCCAGACACAGCAGGGTACGGGCCCTCACCAGTCTTCTTCTGGCAACGCCTGGAGCCAGGGTGCACCATCTTTTTCATCCGGCTCTCATTACACCGGTCAGGCATTTAAGAGGAGGAATGTGGTGAGATTTAGGCACAAAGGGGCCAAGGAGGACCTACCTGACAGGCGGTTTGTGGTCAGGTCGCTATTGTGTGAACAAATGGGTTTCTCGCCAAGTGACATTTTGGCAGTAATTAACCTCCCCGATCGCCAGGGATATGACGTGAGCTTTAAGCTGATGGGCAACCTGGACCGCTTTTGGGCCATCTTCCCCAGGTTTAGAGATGCAGAGGGGTGGAATAAATTCAGCTTCATCCCCATCTCTAAACTTGGTACAGTCACTGTCACAGTCATCTTCTGGAATGAGTCTGTTCCCCAGCAGGATATTGTCATCTGGCTCAAGAGGCACTGTGACCTCATGTCAGAGCTCACCAAGACCCGGGATGAGGACGGGATCTGGACAGGAGGGTGGAAGGTCCTGGTGAAATTAAGACAGTACAACATAACCCAGCATCTGCCCAACTCCTTCTTCATTGGCCAGGAGAAGGGGGTATGTTTCTATCCGGGTCAGCCCCGTAGATGCTTCAAATGTGGTAGAGTCGGTCACATCGCCAGTAATTGCTCTGTGGTCAAGTGCAGCCTGTGTGGGGATATCGGCCATGTGAGTGCGGACTGCCAGAACATCAGGTGTAACCTGTGCGGTGAGATCGGGCATGCCCACAGGGATTGTCCCAATGCCTGGCACAACATATGTAAGAGCTTCCCTGATGAAGACCTATTGGCAGGGGCAGATGACCTGGGGGAGGAGGAGGCATTGTTATTAGGGTCAGATCAGGCTACGCCAGAACCTCAGCAGGTCCTAGAATCAAGTGATGCTGTACCAACACCAGACCAGCCTCAGACCCAAACCACAGAGGGAGATATGGAAGTTGTCCAGCAGGTTGCACCACCCTCAGTGCTCATTCCCTCTCCAGCCACAACATCTGCTAATAAGAGGAGGAAAAAAGATAGGTCCACCCGGAAGCCTGAGGGTGAGTGGACCACAGTTCACAAGTCATCTAAGATCAGAGTGGACAGTGGAACAGACATGACCATGACAGTCAATAGATTCAGTGTCCTCTCAGAGTCAGACGCAGAGGAGGAGCTAGAGAAGGAACTGCAGAGGATGGTGGCAGAGTATGATGAGGATCCCGATGGTGACCCCCCCTCAAAACGGAGACCCCATAGGGTGGGGCCAGAGTCTGAATCAGACATGGAGACGGGTGGTGAAGAGGAGGGATCTGATCCAGATTTATGATGATGGGGACACTCTCTCTGCTTCTTGTTATGGCTCTAATGGCGAACTTTAATCTGAAAATAATATCTAGCAATGTCAACAGCATTAGGGCAAGAAGGACAAGACATGCGGTGTATGAACATCTACATTATCTCGATGCCGATGTCTTTTTCCTACAGGAGACTCATCTTAATAGTCTTAGTTTGTTAAAAGAAGCAGAGAGAGAATGGCGCTCCGGGCCGTCCATCTGGTCACTGTCTGTGGAGCCGTGTGCCGGGGTCTCCATACTGTTTAACACCCACGATGTCACCATTCACAGACTTACCGAGGTGTCGATGGGAAGATGTTTGGTGCTGGAGGTTACTATCCGAGGTAGAAGGCTCCGGCTTATCAATATCTATGGTCCACAGACAGTGACTGACAGAGTCAATCTATTTAATGATGTGAAGCCCTATTTATTTACATCTCTCCCAGTCATCATGGCGGGTGATTTCAACGCCACTAGGACAGTGAGTGACAGACCCACTGGTAGGCCTCTTGCTAGGGACTCTAAGGTCTTAAATGATATTATAACACAGTCAGGTTTGTCTGATGTCTTTGTGCAGGGTGGTAGGAAACCCAAATTTACCTACTCCTGTGCTGGGAGGCATAGCAGAATAGACCTAGCGCTGGTGACTCCCTCGGAGGTCATTGGGGATAGAAGTGAGAAGTCTGTCCCATACTCGGATCACCTGGCCCTATACTTCTACTTAGGTAATACAGAACGGCCAGATATAGGAAGAGGCTTGTGGAGACTAAATTCTACCCTATTAGAAGATGTGTTTGTCCAGGAGCAAGTCCACTCTCTTATACAGGGTGAATCGGAGAGAGTGTATTTCTATAACCACATATCCGACTGGTGGGAGGACGTCAAGGAGGAGATCCGGTCCCTCTTGAAGAGACTGTCAGTGAAGAAGGGTAAGAATAAGTACGGCCAGTATCTCAAGCTGCGGAAAGAATTGGAGTCACTCTATTCGGCGGGTGGGGATGACAAACAAAAGATTGACCGACTGAAATCTGAAATAAAGCAGTATCAGTACAGCCGCTACACGTCCCTGGTTGTGGAGCGAGACTATGGAAACTTAGTCACGCCAGATCCATATGAGAGTTGCCGGGAACGTGTGGCTAAGAAATCGATCACAGGTCTCACTGACTCCCAGGGAGTTTTGCAGGAATCTCGGGAGGGTATCCTGGGGGTGGTGAGATCCTACTATGCTGAATTATTTCAGAAGAAGGTTTTGGATAAAGACAAAATGGCTCAATTCTTGGAGGCAACTCCAGGCCCTGACACTAGAGATTTGGACTTTTCTCCTTTGACAGCAGAAATAACAGAGGAGGAGGTTAAAGAGGCCATTGATAAGTTACATCTGAAGAAGGCACCAGGTCCTGATGGTACTACAGCAGAATTCTATAAGAAGTTCAGGGACCTCTTAGCCCCGATCCTTGTGGATGTGTTTACCAATTGTCTAAAAAATCACCTGATGCCTCCATCCATGAGAGTGTCCTCCCTTATTCTGCTGTCTAAAGGTAAGGAGCCTAGTGACATCAAGAACTGGAGGCCGATCGCCCTCTTGAATGTTGATAGGAAAATTCTGGCAAAAATCCTCTTCTCTAGATTAGTCTGTTTGTCCCCGGCACTCTTGGCAGGCTCTCAGTACGGCACGGTAAGAGGGCGGAACATCTCTGGAGCAGTCATCTCGATAAGGGAGATGTTTGAGAGATGTAAAGCTCTGAGGTGTGGGAGATATGTTGTAGGTCTGGACCAGGCTAAAGCCTTTGACAGGGTTGATCACAATTATCTATGGGCCACTTTATCAAAGTACGGTATTCCGGGAGAATTTGTGGATTGGCTCAGGACTTTGTATAGAGAGGCGAAGAGCTTTCCTCTGATCAATGGTTGGCAGGGGGACACTTTCGGGGTAGAGGCCGGGGTGCGACAGGGCTGCCCCCTGAGTCCACTGCTGTATGTGTTTGCTATCGATCCGTTCCTGAGATCACTGCAGCGGTGTGATTTTCAGGGGGTGCCGGTCCCCCATTGCTTGCCCTTGAAGGTAGTCGCCTACGCGGATGATGTGACTGTGGTGATATCTGAACCTCGTGAGGTGGAGATGCTGTCCACAGCCATCAGAAGTTACTCAGAGGCCTCCGGGTCTATGGTCAACCTAGAGAAGAGTCAAGCTTTCTGGACATTGGATGCTGCTCCTGGCTTTGATCTGCCACAATTCGCCAAGGCCTCCACCCATATTAAGATCCTTGGGGTTAAATTTGGGAGGGAAGATAATGCCAAACTAAATTGGGAAGAGAAGTTGGATACCGGAAATGTAAAGGTTCAGCGATGGAAGAACTGGAGGCTGACCTATAGAGAAAGGGTTACTCTGATGAAGACTTACCTGGTCCCTGTCTTCCTCTACGTCTCTGTCGTCTTTCCTTTGCCAGAATCTTTCTCCGCTAGGCTCTTTAGCCTGTTCTTCCAGCTTTTATGGGGGAACAGGTTGAACCCAGTAAAAAGAGGGATCACCTACCTGCAGAGGAGAGAGGGTGGACTGGATATGTTAAATCCAAGGGTGTTCTTTGACTCCATGTTTCTGAAAGTCAATTTTGGTTGCCTGGACTCAAACAATGGTCTCCTGTGGGTAAGTAGTGTCAGGGACTGGATATTGCCTTTTGCAGAGTCTTGGGTGCGAGGCGGCAGTCTCAAGAGGGGCCGATGGACTCCTGGCTTCCTCCCCCAGTATCTGGTATATGGTCTGAAGTGTGTCAGGATGTGGAAGCTGGAGAAGTCCTACATTGTCAGTAACACCAGGAGAGATCTCTATACTAGGATATGTCGGGCTTTCTACCACTCCCCACTCGCTCTCAGAGACTGTGTGACCACCACCTTACAGAAGAGTCTCAGGTTCCTCAATGGGAAGCGACTTCCCCCCAAGTTGTTTGATATCTCTTGGTTGTCACTACATGGGAAGTTATTTGTGAGAGGGAACCTAAAGTTTGTGAGTGTGGCAGATAGGAAGTGTCCTATGGGGTGTCAGCAGGAGGAGACGATGGAGCATTTCATCTCTGAGTGCTGGGGAGGGAGGAAGATCTGGAAGGAAGTATCTGACCTGCTGAACATCCCGAGGCTGCAATTCCTCCAGTACCCGGACATCATCTATGGCGTCCCATCTCCAGATGGTGATATAGATCCGGGAACCATGTATCTCATAATAACAGTGATAAAGTATTACCAATGGCATGCCAGAACCCGGGTGTCCCTGCATAGTGAGGACTATAACTACACGGCTGTGGTATCCCAAATATTGTCTGAGCTCCGGTGGATAAAATCACTGGAAATCAGAAAAGACCAAAGAAATAGGAAATTATGGAGGAATATATCTGGTGTTTAATTTCTATATTTATTGATTTAGTTTTCTTCTTTTTTCCTTTCCAGCAGCAGCTATGGACTCTAAGTTACATTTACTCTGAGTTTATATTTGTTTGATTCCTAATTGTGTATACAGAAGAATGTATTTATGATTTTGTTTAATTGTATTTTGTTGGTTTTTACAATAAAAATTGCCCCCTATGTACAGGAATATAACTACTATAATACTGCCCCCTATGTACAAGAATATAACTACTATAATACTGCCCCCCTATTTAGAATATAACTACTATAATACTCCCCCTATGTACAAGAATATAACTACTATAATACTGCCCCCTATGTACAGGAATATAACTAATATAATACTGCCCCCTATGTACAAGAATATATCTACTATAATACTGCCCCCTATGTTCAGGAATATAACTACTATAATACTGCCCCCTATGTACAAGAATATAACTACTATAATACGGCCTCCTATGTACAAGAATATAACTACTATAATACTGCCCCCTATGTACAGGGATATAACTACTATAATACTGCCCCCTATGTACAAGAATATAACTACTATAATACTGCCCCCTATGTACAGGAATATAACTAATATAATACTGCCCCCTATGTACAAGAATATATCTACTATAATACTGCCCCCTATGTTCAGGAATATAACTACTATAATACTGCCCCCTATGTACAAGAATATAACTACTATAATACGGCCTCCTATGTACAAGAATATAACTACTATAATACTGCCCCCTATGTACAGGGATATAACTACTATAATACTGCCCCCTATGTACAAGAATATAACTACTATAATACTGCCCCCTATGTACAAGAATATAACTACTATAATACTGCCCCTATGTACAGGAATATAACTACTATAATACTGCCCCCTATGTACAGGAATATAACTACTATAATACTGCCCCCTATGTACAGGAATATAACTACTATAATACTGCCCCCCATGTACAGGAATATAACTACTATAATACTGCCCCCTATGTACAGGAATATAACTACTATAATACTGCTCCCTATGTACAGGAATATAACTACTATAATACTGCCCCCTATGTACAAGAATATAACTACTATAATACTGCCCCCTTGCTGAGAGGTTGTGTGCAGTGTGAGCTCCTGAGGTCTCCTCATGTCTGGAGCTAGCCGAGGGCGGGGCCACCCTGGGTGGGGAACTTCCCCATGCAAGGCCCAGGCTCCAAGGCCTTCTCTGGGAAATAACTCCCAGACACCAAAACTAATGGATGAGAATCCTAAAATCTCCGGTTCAGTAAGTCATGTCAGCGGCTCCAGTTCTGCCAGAAGCAGTGAAGTAAAGAATGAAGATGTTGTGAAGAAAGAAGCAGCAGTAAGTTCCAGTTTGGTGAAGTCACCTACCAGTGTGAATGTGCAGCAGAAGCCAGTGAGTGGGAACACAATGTCGGGTCATCCAGGACAGAGGAGCGAGCAGGTTGTGCAGGAGCAGAGGAAGCCTCCAGCCCCGGCCTCAGCTGTGCCGTGTACACCTCCATCATCCAGGCAGAGGAAGCCTCCAGCCCCGGCCTCACCTGTGCCGTGTACACCTCCATCATCCAGGCAGAGGAGGACATCTCTGGAGAAACAGACCTTGCTGGAGAACCTGCAGCAGCCTGTACTGATCCGCTCTGAGCGCACACGGTATGGGAGTGGAGGCAGCAAGGCCGAGGCCAAACTAGCAGGGAGGCCTCAGGCTGCCACAAGTGCTGCTACTGGACAGTGTCATCCCCCAGCAGTAAGAGCCGCAGCGCGCCAGAACCCAACAGTGGCGCAGAGACCCGGACCCAACAGAGTGCCATCACCTACCACCTGTAAGCAACCTGCAGCAACTCCATGTGCAGCGGCTGAGCGTGCACCTGCAGCAACTCCATGTGCAGCGGCTGAGCGTGCACCTGCAGCAACTCCCTATGCAGCGGCTGAGCGTGCACCTGAGCTCCTCCTGGCTGATCAGATTCCAGCACTGGTAAAGAGACTGGGAAACCTGAAGGAACAAAAACTGCTGCTACAAAAAAACATTGACTGTGCCTACAAGCTGAAGGCAGCAAACCCGGAGAGACATGAGCTGTTAGACAAGAAGCTGACCACCCTGGCCAAGCAGCTCGCTGACAATGTCGCCCAGACTGAGGCTGTCCTGGAGCAGATGGGTCCCCTGGCAGAGACCTACAGGAACCAGGAGCGCTTCCAGGCCCAGAGACATCATGGAGGGGCATCTAATCCGGCAACTGAGACCAAGGGGAAACCTATACTCCAGCGACTTTCCCATACCAGCAAGGGGATCTCTACAAGAAAGATAAAGCCATGAAACAGCAACCACCCACAGCAGAGGCACCACAAGTCCCAGCAGCCTGCAATCAGCAGAAGGATCACAGCCGTCCCTCTGATGTTACCAGAGCAGAGCAAACACCACATGTCCCAGCATTCAGCGTGCAACGTGGACATCTGCCTGATGGTAGCGGAGAACAAGCACCACAAGTCCCAGATGACGGCTCACTGCAGCAGGACTGTGCACCTGATCCTGAAGGTAACGCTGTGGCATCTGAGCAGGATCATCAGGACTCTGCTGGGACTGATTGTACTGACATTGATGGGACTTCAGTGCCTGATACTGCTCATACATCAGTGCCTAATGCTGTTTCTAATATCTGTGACACTGCTGCCCCCAATGTTGGTGATAATGCTGATGCATCTGTATCTCCTCCTGATAATACCATTGTGTGTGATAATGTTCCAGCAGGGGAAGCGCAGTCTGTGTGGGATGTTGCCATAGAGCAGGCAGAGCAGTGTATGGAGGCTGATGGTGGGGAGGGGGTAGTACAGTCTGATGCTCAGGACTTCCCCCCTCTAGTTGCTGAGGTATCAGACCCTCAGAGTGCAGGAGCCCAGCAGCCCCCGCAGCGCCCCCAGACACAGCAGGGTACGGGCCCTCACCAGTCTTCTTCTGGCAACGCCTGGAGCCAGGGTGCACCATCTTTTTCATCCGGCTCTCATTACACCGGTCAGGCATTTAAGAGGAGGAATGTGGTGAGATTTAGGCACAAAGGGGCCAAGGAGGACCTACCTGACAGGCGGTTTGTGGTCAGGTCGCTATTGTGTGAACAAATGGGTTTCTCGCCAAGTGACATTTTGGCAGTAATTAACCTCCCCGATCGCCAGGGATATGACGTGAGCTTTAAGCTGATGGGCAACCTGGACCGCTTTTGGGCCATCTTCCCCAGGTTTAGAGATGCAGAGGGGTGGAATAATTTCAGCTTCATCCCCATCTCTAAGCTTGGTCCAGTCACTGTCACAGTCATCTTCTGGAATGAGTCTGTTCCCCAGCAGGATATTGTCATCTGGCTCAAGAGGCACTGTGACCTCATGTCAGAGCTCACCAAGACCCGGGATGAGGACGGGATCTGGACAGGAGGGTGGAAGGTCCTGGTGAAATTAAGACAGTACAACATAACCCAGCATCTGCCCAACTCCTTCTTCATTGGCCAGGAGAAGGGGGTATGTTTCTATCCGGGTCAGCCCCGTAGATGCTTCAAATGTGGTAGAGTCGGTCACATCGCCAGTAATTGCTCTGTGGTCAAGTGCAGCCTGTGTGGGGATATCGGCCATGTGAGTGCGGACTGCCAGAACATCAGGTGTAACCTGTGCGGTGAGATCGGGCATGCCCACAGGGATTGTCCCAATGCCTGGCACAACATATGTAAGAGCTTCCCTGATGAAGACCTATTGGCAGGGGCAGATGACCTGGGGGAGGAGGAGGCATTGTTATTAGGGTCAGATCAGGCTACGCCAGAACCTCAGCAGGTCCTAGAATCAAGTGATGCTGTACCAACACCAGACCAGCCTCAGACCCAAACCACAGAGGGAGATATGGAAGTTGTCCAGCAGGTTGCACCACCCTCAGTGCTCATTCCCTCTCCAGCCACAACATCTGCTAATAAGAGGAGGAAAAAAGATAGGTCCACCCGGAAGCCTGAGGGTGAGTGGACCACAGTTCACAAGTCATCTAAGATCAGAGTGGACAGTGGAACAGACATGACCATGACAGTCAATAGATTCAGTGTCCTCTCAGAGTCAGACGCAGAGGAGGAGCTAGAGAAGGAACTGCAGAGGATGGTGGCAGAGTATGATGAGGATCCCGATGGTGACCCCCCCTCAAAACGGAGACCCCATAGGGTGGGGCCAGAGTCTGAATCAGACATGGAGACGGGTGGTGAAGAGGAGGGATCTGATCCAGATTTATGATGATGGGGACACTCTCTCTGCTTCTTGTTATGGCTCTAATGGCGAACTTTAATCTGAAAATAATATCTAGCAATGTCAACAGCATTAGGGCAAGAAGGACAAGACATGCGGTGTATGAACATCTACATTATCTCGATGCCGATGTCTTTTTCCTACAGGAGACTCATCTTAATAGTCTTAGTTTGTTAAAAGAAGCAGAGAGAGAATGGCGCTCCGGGCCGTCCATCTGGTCACTGTCTGTGGAGCCGTGTGCCGGGGTCTCCATACTGTTTAACACCCACGATGTCACCATTCACAGACTTACCGAGGTGTCGATGGGAAGATGTTTGGTGCTGGAGGTTACTATCCGAGGTAGAAGGCTCCGGCTTATCAATATCTATGGTCCACAGACAGTGACTGACAGAGTCAATCTATTTAATGATGTGAAGCCCTATTTATTTACATCTCTCCCAGTCATCATGGCGGGTGATTTCAACGCCACTAGGACAGTGAGTGACAGACCCACTGGTAGGCCTCTTGCTAGGGACTCTAAGGTCTTAAATGATATTATAACACAGTCAGGTTTGTCTGATGTCTTTGTGCAGGGTGGTAGGAAACCCAAATTTACCTACTCCTGTGCTGGGAGGCATAGCAGAATAGACCTAGCGCTGGTGACTCCCTCGGAGGTCATTGGGGATAGAAGTGAGAAGTCTGTCCCATACTCGGATCACCTGGCCCTATACTTCTACTTAGGTAATACAGAACGGCCAGATATAGGAAGAGGCTTGTGGAGACTAAATTCTACCCTATTAGAAGATGTGTTTGTCCAGGAGCAAGTCCACTCTCTTATACAGGGTGAATCGGAGAGAGTGTATTTCTATAACCACATATCCGACTGGTGGGAGGACGTCAAGGAGGAGATCCGGTCCCTCTTGAAGAGACTGTCAGTGAAGAAGGGTAAGAATAAGTACGGCCAGTATCTCAAGCTGCGGAAAGAATTGGAGTCACTCTATTCGGCGGGTGGGGATGACAAACAAAAGATTGACCGACTGAAATCTGAAATAAAGCAGTATCAGTACAGCCGCTACACGTCCCTGGTTGTGGAGCGAGACTATGGAAACTTAGTCACGCCAGATCCATATGAGAGTTGCCGGGAACGTGTGGCTAAGAAATCGATCACAGGTCTCACTGACTCCCAGGGAGTTTTGCAGGAATCTCGGGAGGGTATCCTGGGGGTGGTGAGATCCTACTATGCTGAATTATTTCAGAAGAAGGTTTTGGATAAAGACAAAATGGCTCAATTCTTGGAGGCAACTCCAGGCCCTGACACTAGAGATTTGGACTTTTCTCCTTTGACAGCAGAAATAACAGAGGAGGAGGTTAAAGAGGCCATTGATAAGTTACATCTGAAGAAGGCACCAGGTCCTGATGGTACTACAGCAGAATTCTATAAGAAGTTCAGGGACCTCTTAGCCCCGATCCTTGTGGATGTGTTTACCAATTGTCTAAAAAATCACCTGATGCCTCCATCCATGAGAGTGTCCTCCCTTATTCTGCTGTCTAAAGGTAAGGAGCCTAGTGACATCAAGAACTGGAGGCCGATCGCCCTCTTGAATGTTGATAGGAAAATTCTGGCAAAAATCCTCTTCTCTAGATTAGTCTGTTTGTCCCCGGCACTCTTGGCAGGCTCTCAGTACGGCACGGTAAGAGGGCGGAACATCTCTGGAGCAGTCATCTCGATAAGGGAGATGTTTGAGAGATGTAAAGCTCTGAGGTGTGGGAGATATGTTGTAGGTCTGGACCAGGCTAAAGCCTTTGACAGGGTTGATCACAATTATCTATGGGCCACTTTATCAAAGTACGGTATTCCGGGAGAATTTGTGGATTGGCTCAGGACTTTGTATAGAGAGGCGAAGAGCTTTCCTCTGATCAATGGTTGGCAGGGGGACACTTTCGGGGTAGAGGCCGGGGTGCGACAGGGCTGCCCCCTGAGTCCACTGCTGTATGTGTTTGCTATCGATCCGTTCCTGAGATCACTGCAGCGGTGTGATTTTCAGGGGGTGCCGGTCCCCCATTGCTTGCCCTTGAAGGTAGTCGCCTACGCGGATGATGTGACTGTGGTGATATCTGAACCTCGTGAGGTGGAGATGCTGTCCACAGCCATCAGAAGTTACTCAGAGGCCTCCGGGTCTATGGTCAACCTAGAGAAGAGTCAAGCTTTCTGGACATTGGATGCTGCTCCTGGCTTTGATCTGCCACAATTCGCCAAGGCCTCCACCCATATTAAGATCCTTGGGGTTAAATTTGGGAGGGAAGATAATGCCAAACTAAATTGGGAAGAGAAGTTGGATACCGGAAATGTAAAGGTTCAGCGATGGAAGAACTGGAGGCTGACCTATAGAGAAAGGGTTACTCTGATGAAGACTTACCTGGTCCCTGTCTTCCTCTACGTCTCTGTCGTCTTTCCTTTGCCAGAATCTTTCTCCGCTAGGCTCTTTAGCCTGTTCTTCCAGCTTTTATGGGGGAACAGGTTGAACCCAGTAAAAAGAGGGATCACCTACCTGCAGAGGAGAGAGGGTGGACTGGATATGTTAAATCCAAGGGTGTTCTTTGACTCCATGTTTCTGAAAGTCAATTTTGGTTGCCTGGACTCAAACAATGGTCTCCTGTGGGTAAGTAGTGTCAGGGACTGGATATTGCCTTTTGCAGAGTCTTGGGTGCGAGGCGGCAGTCTCAAGAGGGGCCGATGGACTCCTGGCTTCCTCCCCCAGTATCTGGTATATGGTCTGAAGTGTGTCAGGATGTGGAAGCTGGAGAAGTCCTACATTGTCAGTAACACCAGGAGAGACCTCTATACTAGGATATGTCGGGCTTTCTACCACTCCCCACTCGCTCTCAGAGACTGTGTGACCACCACCTTACAGAAGAGTCTCAGGTTCCTCAATGGGAAGCGACTTCCCCCCAAGTTGTTTGATATCTCTTGGTTGTCACTACATGGGAAGTTATTTGTGAGAGGGAACCTAAAGTTTGTGAGTGTGGCAGATAGGAAGTGTCCTATGGGGTGTCAGCAGGAGGAGACGATGGAGCATTTCATCTCTGAGTGCTGGGGAGGGAGGAAGATCTGGAAGGAAGTATCTGACCTGCTGAACATCCCGAGGCTGCAATTCCTCCAGTACCCGGACATCATCTATGGCGTCCCATCTCCAGATGGTGATATAGATCCGGGAACCATGTATCTCATAATAACAGTGATAAAGTATTACCAATGGCATGCCAGAACCCGGGTGTCCCTGCATAGTGAGGACTATAACTACACGGCTGTGGTATCCCAAATATTGTCTGAGCTCCGGTGGATAAAATCACTGGAAATCAGAAAAGACCAAAGAAATAGGAAATTATGGAGGAATATATCTGGTGTTTAATTTCTATATTTATTGATTTAGTTTTCTTCTTTTTTCCTTTCCAGCAGCAGCAGCTATGGACTCTAAGTTACATTTACTCTGCGTTTATATTTGTTTGATTCCTAATTGTGTATACAGAAGAATGTATTTATGATTTTGTTTAATTGTATTTTGTTGGTTTTTACAATAAAAATTGCCCCCTATGTACAAGAATATAACTACTATAATACTGCCCCCTATGTACAAGAATATAACTACTATAATACTGCCCTCTATGTACAGGAATATAACTACTAGAATACTGCCCCCTATGTACAAGAATATAACTACTATAATACTGCCCCCTATGTACAAGAATATAACTACTATAATACTGCCCCCTATGTACAAGAATATAACTACTATAATACTGCCCCCTATGTACAGGAATATAACTGCTATAATACTGCCCCCTATGTACAGGAATATAACTACTATAATACTGCCCCCTATGTACAAGAATATAACTACTATAATACTGCCCCCTATGTACAAGAATATAACTACTATAATACTGCCCCCTATGTACAGGAATATAACTACTATAATACTGCCCCCTATGTACAAGAATATAACTACTATAATACTGCCCCCCATGTACAGGAATATAACTACTATAATACTGCCCCCTATGTACAGGAATATAACTACTATAATACTGCCCCCTATGTACAGGAATATAACTACTATAATACTGCCCCCTATGTACAAGAATATATCTACTATAATACTGCCCCCTATGTACAGGAATATAACTACTATAATACTGCCTCCTATGTACAAGAATATAACTACTATAATACTGCCCCCTATGTACAAGAATATAACTACTATAATACTGCCCCCTATGTACAAGAATATAACTACTATAATACTGCCCCCTATGTACAAGAATATAACTACTATAATACTGCCCCCTATGTACAGGGATATAACTACTATAATACTGCCCCCTATGTACAGGAATATAACTACTATAATACTGCCCCCTATGTACAAGAATATGACTACTATAATACTGCCCCCTATGTACAGGAATATAACTACTATAATACTGCCCCCTATGTACAAGAATATGACTACTATAATACTGCCTCCTATGTACAAGAATATAACTACTATAATTCTGCCCCCTATGTACAGGAATATAACTACTATAATACTGCCCCCTATGTACAAGAATATAACTACTATAATACTGCCCCTATGTACAAGAATATAACTACTACAATACTGCCTCCTATATACAAGAATATAACTACTATAATACTGCCCCCTATGTACAGGAATATAACTACTATAATACTGCCCACTATGTACAAGAATATAACTTCTATAATACTGCCCCCTATGTACAAGAATATAACTACTATAATACTGCCCCTATGTACAAGAATATAACTACTATAATACTGCCCCCTATGTACAGGAATATAACTACTATAATACTGCCCCCTATGTACAGGAATATAACTACTATAATACTGCCTCCTATGTTCAGGAATATAACTACTATAATACTGCCCCCTATGTACAAGAATATAACTTCTATAATACTGCCTCCTATGTACAGGAATATAACTACTATAATACCGCCCCCTATGTACAGGAATATAACTACTATAATACTGCCCCCTATGTACAAGAATATAACTACTATAATACTGCCCCCTATGTACAGGAATATAACTACTATAATACTGCCCCCTATGTACAGGAATATAACTACTATAATACTGCCCCCTATGTACAGGAATATAACTACTATAATACTGCCCCCTATGTACAGAAATATAACTACTATAATACTGCCCCCTATGTACAAGAATATAACTACTATAATACTGCCCCCTATGTACTAGTATATAACTACTATAATACTGCCCCCTATGTACAGGGATATAACTACTATAATACTGCCCCCTATGTACAGGAATATAACTACTATAATACTGCCCCCTATGTACAAGAATATAACTACTATAATACTGCCCCCTATGTACAAGAATATAACTACTATAATACTGCCCCCTATGTACAGGAATATAACTACTATAATACTGCCCCCTATGTACAGGAATATAACTACTATAATACTGCCCCCTATGTACAGGAATATAACTACTATAATACTGCCCCCTATGTACAAGAATATAACTACTATAATACTGCCCCTATGTACAAGAATATAACTACTATAATACTGCCCCCTATGTACAGGAATACAACTACTATAATACTGCCCCCTATGTACAGGAATACAACTACTATAATACTGCCCCCTATGTACAGGAATATAACTACTATAATACTGCCCCCTATGTACAAGAATATAACTACTATAATACTGCCCCCTATGTACAAGAATATAACTACTATAATACTGCCCCTATGTACAAGAATATAACTACTATAATACTGCCCCCTATGTACAAGAATATAACTACAATAATACTGCCTCCTATGTACAAGAATATAACTACTATAATACTGCCCCCCTATGTACAAGAATATAACTACTATAATACTGCCCCCTATGTACAAGAATATAACTACAATAATACTGCCTCCTATGTACAAGAATATAACTACTATAATACTGCCCCCCTATGTACAAGAATATAACTACTATAATACTGCCTCCTCTGCCTCCTCTTCCTCCTCTGCCTCCTCTTTCTCCTCTGCCTCTACTTCCTCCTCTGCTTTCTCTTCCTCCTCATCCTCGTCTGCCTCCTCTTCCTCCTCTGCCTCCTCTGCCTCCTTTTCCTCCTCTTCCTCCTCTGCCTCCTTTTCCTCCTCTTCCTCCTCTGCCTCCTATGCCTCCTTTTCCTCCTCTTCCTCCTTTTCCTCCTCTGCCTCCTCTGCCTCCTCTTCCTCCTCTTCCTCCTCTTCCTCCTCTTCCTCCTCTGCCTCCTCTTCCTCCTCTGCCTCCTCTGCCTCCGTTTCCTCCTCTTCCTCCTCTGCCTCCTTTTCCTCCTCTGCCTCCTCTCCCTCCTCTGCCTCCTCTGCCTTCTCTGCCTCCTCTTCCTCCTCTGCCTCCTCTTCCTCCTCTTCCTCCTCTTCCTCCTCTTCCTCCTCTGCCTCCTCTGCCTCCTCTTCCTCCTCTGCCTCCTCTGCCTCCTCTGCCTCCTCTTCCTCCTCTCCCTCCTCTGCCTCCTCTGCCTCCTCTTCCTCCTCTACCTCCTCTTCCTCCTCTTCCTCCTTTTTCTCCTCTTCCTCCTCTTCCTCCTCTACCTCCTCTTCCTCCTCTTCCTCCTCTGCCTCCTCTTCCTCCCCTGCCTCCTCTTCCTCCTCTGCCTCCTCTGCCTCTTCTGCCTCCTCTTCCTCCTCTGCCTCCTCTGCCTCTTCTGCCTCCTCTTCCTCCTCTGCCTCCTCTGCCTCTTCTGCCTCCTCTTCCTCCTCTGCCTCCTCTGCCTCTTCTGCCTCCTCTTCCTCCTCTGCCTCCTCTGCCTCCTCTGCCTCGTCCTGATGGAGAGGACATTGAGTCTCCGCTGCTCTGACGCTTCATGGACCATTAGTAACAGCTACTAAAAACACAACGTGCAGTGAAAACCTCCCATAAACCTTCAGCAGGGGCTCCACACATCACACAGCGAAGGAGGTTATAAACCCGCCACATCCCGACATAAAGACATGAAATCATCCACAGCAAAAGCTGGAATCCTGCAGCCAGAATCTTTACATCCCATATACTGCATATACGTTATATATACTCACAACAATACCTGGTGACACTGCACATTACAAAACCCAAGGAGAATACACAGAACCTATAGAATAAACACAACCTATAGAATACACACAACCCATAGAATATATACAACCTATAGAATACACACAACCTATAGAATACATACAACCTATAGAATACACACAACCCATAGAATATATACAACCTATAGAATATATACAACCCATAGAATACACACAACCTATAGAATACATACAACATATAGAATACACAAAACCCATAGAATACATACAACCTATAGAATATATACAACCTATAGAATACATACAACCTATAGAATATATACAACCCATAGAATACACACAACCTATAGAATACATACAACCTTTAGAATACACACAACCTATAGAATACATACAACCTATAGAATATATACAACCCATAGAATACACACAACCTATAGAATATATACAACCCATACAATACACACAACCTATAGAATACACACAACCTATAGAATATATACAACCCATACAATACATACAACCTATAGAATACACACAACCTAAAAAATAAATACAACCCATAGAATATATACAACCTATAGAATACACACAACCTATAGAATATATACAACCTATAGAATACACACAACCTATAGAATACATACAACCCATAGAATACACACAACCCATAGAATACACACAACCTATAGAATACACACAACCTATAGAATATATACAACCAATAGAATACAAACAACCTATAGAATACATACAAACTTTAGAATACACACAACCTATAGAATACATACAACCTATAGAGTACATACAACCTATAGAATATATACAACCCATAGAATACACACAACCTATAGAATACACACAACCTATAGAATATATACAACCTATAGAATACACACAACCTATAGAATATATACAACCTATAGAATATATACAACCCATAGAATACACATAACCTATAGAATACATACAACCTATAGAATACACACAACCTATAGAATGCATACAACCTATAGAATACACACAACCTATAGAATACACACAACCTATAGAATACACACAACCTATAGAATACACACAACCTATAGAATACACACAACCTATAGAATATATACAACCCATAGAATACACACAACCTATAGAATACATACAAACTTTAGAATACACACAACCTATAGAATACATACAACCTATAGAGTACATACAACCTATACAATATATACAACCCATAGAATACACACAACCTATAGAATACACACAATCTATAGAATATATACAACCTATTGAATACACACAACCTATAGAATATATACAACCTATAGAATATATACAACCCATAGAATACACATAACCTATAGAATACATACAACCTATAGAATACACACAACCTATAGAATACATACAACCTATAGAATACACACAACCTATAGAATACACACAACCCATAGAATACATACAACCTATAGAATACACACAACCTATAGAATACATACAACCTATAGAATACATACAACCCATAGAATACACACAACCTATAGAATACACACAACCTATAGAATATATACAACCCATAGAATACACACAAACTATAGAATACATACAACCTAAAAAATATATACAACCTATAGAATACACACAACCTATAGAATATATACAACCTATAGAATATATACAACCCATAGAATATATACAACCCATAGAATACACACAACCTATAGAATATATACAACCTATAGAACACATACAACCTATAGAATATATACAACCCATAGAATACATACAACCTATAGAATACACACAACTTAAAAAATATATACAACCCATAGAATATATACAACCTATAGAATACAAACAACCCATAGAATACATACAACCTATAGAATACACACAACCTATAGAATACATACAACCCATAGAATACACACAACCCATAGAATACACACAACCTATAGAATATATACAACCTACAGAATACATACAACCTATAGAATATATACAACCCATAGAATACACACAACCTATAGAATACATACAACCTATAGAATATATACAACCCATAGAATACATACAACCTATAGAATACACACAACTTAAAAAATATATACAACCCTTAGAATACATACAACCTATAGAATACACACAACCTATAGAATACATACAACCCATAGAATACATACAACCTATAGAATACACACAACCTATAGAATACACACAACCTATAGAATACACACAACCTATAGAATATATACAACCCATAGAATACACACAACCTATAGAATACATACAACCCATATAATACACACAACCTGTAGAATATATACAACCCATAGAATACACACAACCTATAGAATACACACAACCCATAGAATACACACAACCTATAGAATACATACAACCCATAGAATACACACAACCCATAGAATACACACAACTTATATAATACACACAACCTATAGAATATATACAACCTACAGAATACATACAACCTATAGAATATATACAACCCATAGAATACACACAACCTATAGAATACACACAACCCATAGAATACACACAACCTATAGAATATATACATCCCATAGAATACATACAACCTATAGAATATATACAACTTATAGAATACACACAACCTATAGAATACATACAACCTATAGAATATATACAACCCATAGATTACATACAACCTATAGAATATATACTACCCATAGAATACATACAACTTATAGAATACATACAACCCATAGAATATATACAACCTATAGAATACATACAACCTATAGAATATATACAACCCATAGATTACATACAACCTATAGAATACATACAACCCATAGAATACATACAACCTATATAATACATACAACCTAAAAATATATACAACCTATAGAATATATACAACCTATAGAATACACACAACCTATAGAATACATACAACCCATAGAATACATACAACCTATAGAATACACACAACCTATAGAATACATTCAACCCATAGAATACACACAACCTATAGAATACATACAACCCATATAATACACACAACCTGTAGAATATATACAACCCATAGAATACACACAACCTATAGAATACACACAACCTATAGAATATATACAACCCATAGAATACATACAACCTATAGAATATATACAACCTATAGAATATATACAACCCATAGAATACATACAACCTATAGAATATATACAACCCATAGAATACACACAACCTATAGAATACATACAACCCATAGAATACATACAACCTATAGAATACACACAACCTATAGAATACATACAACCCATAGAATATATACAACCTACAGAATATATACAACCCATAGAATACATACAACCCATAGAATACACAGAACCTATAGAATACATACAACCCATAGAATACATACAACCTATAGAATATATACAACCCATAGAATATATACAACCCATAGAATACATACAACCCATAGAATACATACAACCTATAGAATATATACAACCCATAGATTACATACAACCTATAGAATATATACAACCTATCGAATACATACAACCTATAGAATATATACAACCCATAGAACACACAAGTTTAGTGGACCCCCTGGACTATTGCAGGAGATGTTTCTAGCCGACACCTGGGACCAGAATCTAAGTGGCACCGTGTCTTCACCAGAGCCCGGCACAAAGCGGGATGGACTTGCTGCGGCAGGTGCCACCAGGTCGTTCCACTGATGCGACTAGCCCGCGCTGGCAGCCAAGGTTGGGATACCAATTCAGGAGAGTCTCGTAGTCAGGGTCAGGCTGGTAGTCAGGTCTGGCGGCAGAGATACAGAGTCTGGGTGCAAGTCCAGGGTCAGCAACAGGAGATCAAGGCAGGAACGAGGACGAGGAACAAGGAACAAACTCTGGGAACCGGAAGCTTTCTCTTCTCACCATGGAGCTCAAAGATCCGGCGGGGAGGGATGGGAGCCACCGATCTTTATGGAAACCCGGAAGTTCCTGCGCCAATCAGTGGTGCGCTCACCCTTTAAATCTTCGAGTGCCCAGGCGGGACAGGAGCAGGAGCGTGGAGAGGTGAGTGCCATGGAGACAGGCATGTACCCGCGATGTGTGACATAGGGGCAGCCGTGACCCAACCCATTTTACACAACCTATAGAACGGGCTGGATCCAGTCTTCTGCACATGTTATTTCTAATCCTTTGCCTTCTCGTCGTTTTATGTTGTTTTAAAAGACAAATAAAGCTGGAAGATTAGTATTTTTAGGGTTCAGTTTCCAGCTGCAGTTCATTCTCATTTGACCCTGTAGATTATGGCACAAGCCCCTCATTGATTACTCGATAAGACCCTCACTTGGTGGTTTCTGAGTGTCCTCATGGTTGGCAGGTGGAGACATCTTGAGGGTTATAGTCTACTCATACTTTGGTAGTTTGGTATTAGCCTGATCATGTGAGGCGGTATATTCCAGAGAATGGGTCCTGGAGACATGAGTGGGGGTCCGACCTATTGGTTGTAGATGCAAACGAGTTCCCAATAAGACTTTCCTTGTTTAAGTAATGCGGTGTACGCCCGAAAGGATTATGGAGGGTGCACCTGGACTGGTGGGGGATGTTAGAGCCGGAAGGGGTCAATGCCAGTTTTGCACTTTAAGGGGAGTTGGTTTGCTGCAGAGCACTTTCCTCCTCCCCTTATTTCTGTATATAAAGGGGAGGTATTCTCCACCTCCACTCACAGGAAGCAGTCCCTCCCTCCCTCCCTCCCTAATTTATTGTTTTTTTTTACTGTTTTTGGATATTCTGTGTTTTTATAGTTCTGAAGTCACAGCTGGCAGAAAAATGGAGATGTGAGATGTGTGCTGTACTCGTCTGGCCGACTTGCCATCTGGGAGTCCATGTGGGCATAGTGCAGTCCCAATCCGTTTTACCTTCAGATGGAGAGGTCACTTAAAAGTGGGTCGGTATTTAGATACAGGACTAGAACAGGACCCATGTGAGGATCTTCTATGAGTCTATATGCAGAACATGACATTGGGCCCCACACCAACATGACCAACTTCCCAATGAGATTACTCTCTGTATCTTGGTCTTTGCCGCTGAGGGCAGGTAGGTGGGGACACAGTTGGAGGGTTGTAGTCTATTACAGTTACAATCTAAACAGGTTCCCCCTATCCCAGTATTCTGCACAGTCCCTCACAATATAGAGGCAATCCTCCTGGGACCCCTCCAGGCATAGCACCCCCCCAGCAAGGTTCAGACCAATGTCAGACCATATGGGGTGGCACTGCACCACCAGGAGGATCTCAGGACTTGGCTTTACCATGCCAAGTCCAGCGCAGCCTGACACTTGCTGCACTCATCCACTTCTCCATTCACTCACAAGGAGGAATGAAAATCAGCCCAAATGTGGTGTGACTGTGTGCATAGCCCGGGTAACATGCTCCGCCTCTCCACCTGGTAACATCTGCGTAACATCTGATAATTCCATAGAGCCTGGCGAAAAGACTATGCAAAATCAGGCTCTGTGCAGGCACTGAACAAGCAGGACATGCTGGAAGATTTCCTAATACAGGTTCTTATAATGGTCCAGTTCTGATTTCTCACGGCATTCCGCTAAATGTCAAGCTGGGGCACCCTGAGGCTGTATGTGACAACACCGACTGCCCGATATCGTATGTGACAACACCGACTGCCCGATGTCGTATGTGACTGCCCGGCTGCCCGATGTCGTATGTGACAGCCCCGGCTGCCCGATGTCGTATGTGACAGCCCCGGCTGCCCGATGTCGTATGTGACTGCCCCGGCTGCCCGATGTCGTATGTGACAGCCCCGGCTGCCCGATGTTGTATGTGACAGCCCCGGCTTCCCGATGTCATATGTGACAACACCGACTGCCGATGTCGTATGTGACAGCCCCGGCTGCCCGATGTCGTATGTGACAGCCCCGGCTGCCCGATGTCGTATGTGACAGCTCCGACTGCCCGATGTCGTATGTGACAGCCCTTGGCTGACCGATGTCGGATGTGACAGCCCCGGCTGCCTGATGTCGTATGTGACAGCCCCGGCTGCCCGATGTCGTATGTGACTGCCCCGGCTGCCCGATGTCGTATGTGACAGCCCCGGCTGCCCGATGTCGTATGTGACTGCCCCGGCTGCCCGATGTCGTATGTGACAGCCCCGGCTGCCCGATGTCGTATGTGACTGCCCCGGCTGCCCGATGTTGTATGTGACAGCTCCGGCTGCCCGATGTTATATGTGACAGCCTCGGCTGCCCGATGTCGTATGTGACAGCCCTGGCTGCCCGATGTTATGTGTGACAGCCCCGGCTGCCCGATGTTATATGTGACAGCTTTGGCTGCCCGATGTCGTATGTGACTGCCCCGGCTGCCCGATGTCGTATGTGACAACACCGGCTGCCCGATGTCGTATGTGACAGCCCCGGCTGTTTACTCTCGAGCACAGTGACCTCATCACCTTCCAGTTCCCACAATCCTCATATATTCCTGTGAATCCCCCACCTCAGCCGTCGCCTCATTCCGTTTTGAGGTTGTTTATTTTTTTAGGTGACGCAAAGTGTAAAAAGTTGTTGAATATGAAGAAAACTTGTCACTCAGGAAGTTCTGCTTAACGTGCAATCTGCCAGCTGACACCCCCCACCCCTCACATTCATCAGGTAACAACTTACAGAGGTGATTGTGGAGGCAGCGGAGAAGGGCACAAGGGTCCATTATGTGACCCGTTCCGAGAGGTAGGTCACTGCGAGGTTCCGCTTTATCTACAATTAAAATGTGACATCATTTTTGGAAAATTTCGTGTAAAAAATATAATATAAATGGTGGAAGGCAAGAGAAATAGAAAGAATAAATTGGGGCAAGAATGGAAAGGACTGATGTGGGGTCAGGATGAGGGTGGGAGGAATAGGAGTACTTATCCAGAGTTGGACTGACCCAACAGGATACCAAAGGATCCTCCAATGGACCCGCACTGTAAGATAATACTGTCCACCCGAGGTCAAGCAATAGACAACGCGATGTGACGTCCACTTGGGACTATTTCCTATGGGTTGAGGATGCTCCCGAGAAACCCTTGTCTGACCCATGGGTGTAACTAGTAAACATGATGAAGAGATGTCGTTAGAAAAGGCAAAAAAGGGGCTGTAGATGCAAAGAGTGTTACCGTAAAGCCACTCTGATTTTGCGGGGCTATTGGATACAAAGCTAGGGATGTCGATCCCATGTGAGGGTCTTCCGTTGGGCACCACTCCATCATTCATGTCCATCTTCATAAAGAGTAAGTTTTCATTTGGAGTTGGGTTTTACAGTAGGTAAGTAGCAGCAATAGATGGAGTGACCATGGTACCAGAGTATCCCCTTGTGTGCCTTGGCTTGGGGATACCACAAGTAAAGTCTAAATGGGCTGATGGAATTTGCCCTCACAATCAATCTGTTGAGCACAAGGATAACAGGGGTAAAACAGGGTTGGGGTAAAAGGACATGTGACCTGTTGGTTGTAGAAAGGTTCTCAATAAGTCACTCTGTATTTAAGTAATTCAGATGCAGGACATCAAACAGAACCTATGTGAGGGTCTTCTGAGAGTCTACATAGCATAATAGGCAATTGGGTACCAGACCAACATGAGCAACTTCCAAAATCGATTAGTCGGGAGCACACAAAGCTTCGGAGCTCTTGGTCTTCTCTGACGGGAGATGGATACTTGGCAGCTTCATTACTTAGTCTACTAGGAGTCAAACCTAAGTGTTCTTGGGATTTGTGGTGGAAGTCTACTGGAAGCTCTTCCAATCTGATAAGGTCTATACAAGTAGTCACAGGGTGCGGGAATGAGATGAAAGTAGAAGTCCTTAGTGTAACAAGTCACTGGAAATACGATGGATTATCTTTAAGAAATGGAACCAAAATGAATCTAGATAAACCGAGACAGACGAACTCTACGAAGCTCTACAGATTCTTACCGCATTATTACATCTAGACCATATGATATATATGATAGGCGCAGGAGGCTCATAGGGAGATAATTAGTGATGGAATATCTTCCCCTGGAAAGGGCCACTGACTACTCTGAGACTTATGGACCTTCTGACCTCCATGAGGGCCTCTCGGAGAGCCTCAGTTCAGATGTTTTGTTGTGGAGGACGGTTCTCCTGTGACACTTCATCATGATCCTGACTGTGGGGGTGAGGTCGTAGGTTTCGTACTAATCAGATTTTCTCTCCAATGATATACATTTACACGTCACAGACATTCCCCAATCTCTAAAAGTCAATGCTCAGGTTCAACATCTTTATGAAGACTCATTCATCATGGTCAGAGTCAATGATTGTGCAGATAGATCTGGTTTTGGCATCTCCTGTGGATTGTGTTACATAAATGCTCCTCTGCTGTGTAATAGTCCGCTTCCTTCCCACGTGTGACTGAAACTGCATCCGAGCAAATCAGGAAAGTGTGTGACCTCGGGGAAAATGTGAGGATACACTCAGACACGAGTGCTGGGGTCAGCTGTAGGAGAGGAGCGCTGATTACTGGAGACCAGTAAATTCTTATTTACTCCTGAGTTATTCTTATAGATCTGTGCACATCTGAGCCACCGGGAATCTCCACTCTATAATAATGTAAAACTGTGCTGTGATTTACTGCTGGAAGAGAGGACGAAAGAGCTGACTGAGACTGAGAACCCAGACAAGGAGCTGTTGACATGACTATGACTAAGAGTAAAAGGAAAAAGAAAATTTGTTTTTCAAAAGGTTTTTTATGAATTTCCCAAATATAGATGAAGAAAATTGTTCCTTCTGGCCAATGAAGATCTCCAGGATCCCAGTCAGGGGTCTGAAACCCGGCACCACGGTTTTAGTTGAGGATTTGGTTGGGATTGGGTGCCTGGCTTGGTCAGAGTTGGGGAGTGGAGATGAAGGTCTGAACCTGGCGTTACGGAAGCTTCAGTGGGTTCTGGACCTAGAATTCTGACCAGGGCAGAGACCTTGGCTTTTCCTAAACTGAAACGGTTCTGTGGCCCTAAACTATTGCTGACGTCTCCAATGGAAAGATTGTGAATAGGTGATCGGCAGACATGTGCCACCCAGCAACCCCATCAATCAGGTTAGTACAGCAAGCTGGTGGCTCTACCCTTGGGACAGCTCCTCTCTTATTCACTTCAATGAGAATTGTGCCTGCAGTAAGTGGAGGAGACCACTGCACTTTGGATGGAGTTGTGTCCATGCTACAAAGTGCACAGTGTAAATAAGATGGGCAGTCGGGGGCTCTGGTGTTGCACCCCCACCATTTCCCTATACATGACCCATCCTATCAATTAATCAGGAGCACATAAGCTTCTCAGCATGGTGGTCTCTACACCGATCAATTCTTTCCTCCCTAGATTTCTAGAAGTCTTACGAGCTCTTCCAATCCTATAAGGTCTATACAAGTGGTCATGGGGTAAAACAATGAGATCAGAATTGAAGCCAAAGTGTAGGAAGTCACTGGAAGTATGTTGGAGTAATGGAGTAATAGATATAGATATATCTAGAAGAACTCTACGAAACTCTTCAAATTCCTACCATGTTATTACAGCTTAACTCTTGACCAGAGTATAATATATCTGATGGGTGCAGAAGTCTCATAACCAGAGATAAAATATCTTCCCCCAAGAGGGACCACTGACTGCTTAGAGACTTATGGACCTCCTGACCTCTATGAGGATTTCTTGTATATGCCTTCACATGTTTTGTTGTGGAGGATGGTCCTCTCCTGACCTACCCCATCAACCTATTCTATTAACAGGCCTGCAATTTTACTAGAGGGCAATTATAAAATCCCTCTCGGTAGCCACCATGGCCAAAGAGGGCCCCATGGAGGAACTTCACCGATTCCATTGTTCAACGTCTTTAGCTGGTCTAGATTTATAAAGCTGCTAAATTCTCTCCAGCCATGTACAGAAGACGTGCATGTAATAGGGGTCTGATGATGTCCCCATGACTGCCATCTGCTGAGACATCGCTCCTTGACCTTTTCCATGAGTCTTCCTCTTCCTTGTGACTTTGGATAAAGGTATCACCCACACTTAATTCCTGTTCCTGCCGTTCTATCTCCAGTTCTTTACCGCATGCTTGAGACCAATTCAGATATTCTCAACAGCGATGTCATCACTCGACCAACAGCCACAGGAACTGAGTGCTCCTTATCTCCTGATAGTGGCCAGACTCTGATTACTGTGCAGCGCTCAGGCGGAGGAGTCGCGTCTACACTGTGAAACGCTACAAAGATGGGAAAACCCGTTCTGCATATTCCACATAAGACCATGATTGGTGAAAATTGGGTTGAACCAATTGGTTTCATCAATGGGTTAGAGATGAAATATCAAGCAATGACTCAAACGCTATAAGAGATTTAACTTGCGTGATGAAGTTAAGAGCATAAGCCTGGCAGAACCAATGATATACTGACCCAGAGGACCCAGGCTCTGATACAACCATATGGACACATGTTCAGTTCTTCAGTTACAGCCTTTGCCCACCTATACAGTTATGGCCATAAGATATGAGAATGATACAAATGTAAATTGTTACAAAGTCTCTGGCATCAGGTGTTATAATGGTAATTTGCATATTCTCCAGAATGTTATAAAAAGGGATCAGCTTATCAGCAATTCATTACAGAGTCAGTATTTGCCTAGAAAATGAACTTTTCCCCCCAAAACACATTTCCCCTTCATTGCAGGCGCCTTAGGCGGTGCAGCGGCCATGGTGTCAGTGATGTCTCCAGTAACACAGGTGCGGGGGCTGATGGGGGCAGGGCTGGAGGACAATCTTTCAGGATTAAGTAACAATCCCACCCCTGGACACTTTACAAAGAGGCTGGTGCTTGGCATCATTGTTTCTCTTCTGTTAGCCATGGTTATCTCTAAAGAAACACGTGTAGTCATCATTGCACTGCACAAAACTGGCCGAACAGGGAAGAGTATCGCAGCGAGAATGATGTCACCTCAGTCACCAATCTATCGCATCATCAAGGAATCCAAGGAGAGAGGCTCCATTGTTGCCAAAAAGCTCCAGGGCCCATGAAGGAGCAGCTTGGGGATGGGGCTCCCAACCCATTGCAGAGCTCAGGAATGGCAGCAGCAGGTGTGAGGCATCTGCACGCACTGTGACACTGCGGAGACTCATGGAGCAAGGCCTGGTGTCCAGGAGGGCAGCACAGAAGCCGCTTCTCTCCAGGAACCATCAGGGACAGACGGATATTCTGCAGGAGGTGCAGGGAGTGGACGCTGAGGACTGGGGGGGGGGGGGTCATGTCTCTGATGAATCCCCTTTCCGATTGTTGGGAGAAGACAAGGTGAGCGATGCCCCCAGTCCTGTCTCCTGCACCTGTAAAGCTCCTGCAGCCATTCATGTGGGGGGGGGCGGCTTCTCAGCCAAGGGAATCGCCTAAAAACATCTCCATGAATAAAGAATGGAGCAGAATGTCCTCCAGGAGCCGCTTCTCGCAACCCTCCCGGAGCAGATGGTGATGAGCAGAGCCTCCTCCAGCATGATGGAGCACCGGCCATAAAGGGGAGAACTAAATGGCTCCGGGAACAGAACACAGAGATTCTGGGTCCATGGCCCGGGAACAGAACACAGACATTCTGGGTCCATGGCCCGGGAACAGAACACAGACATTCTGGATCCATGGCCCGGGAACAGAACACAGAGATTCTGGGTCCATGGCCCGGGAACAGAACACAGAAATTCTGGGTCCATGGCCCGGGAACAGAACACAGAGATTCTGGGTCCATGGCCCGGGAACAGAACACAGAGATTCTGGGTCCATGGCTCCGGGAACAGAACACAGAGATTCTGGGTCCATGGCTCCGGGAACAGAACACAGAGATTCTGGGTCCATGGCCCGGGAACAGAACACAGAGATTCTGGGTCCATGGCCCGGGAACAGAACACAGAGATTCTGGGTCCATGGCCCGGGAACAGAACACAGAGATTCTGGGTCCATGGCTCCGGGAACAGAACACAGAGATTCTGGCTCCATGGCCCGGGAACAGAACACAGAGATTCTGGGTCCATGGCTCCGGGAACAGAACACAGAGATTCTGGCTCCATGGCCCGGGAACAGAACACAGAGATTCTGGGTCCATGGCCCGGGAACAGAACACAGAGATTCTGGGTCCATGGCCCGGGAACAGAACACAGAGATTCTGGGTCCATGGCTCCGGGAACAGAACACAGAGATTCTGGCTCCATGGCCCGGGAACAGAACACAGAGATTCTGGGTCCATGGCCCGGGAACAGAACACAGAGATTCTGGCTCCATGGCCCGGGAACAGAACACAGAGATTCTGGGTCCATGGCCCGGGAACAGAACACAGAGATTCTGGGTCCATGGCCCGGGAACAGAACACAGAGATTCTGGGTCCATGGCCCGGGAACAGAACACAGAGATTCTGGGTCCATGGCCCGGGAACAGAACACAGAGATTCTGGGTCCATGGCTCCGGGAACAGAACACAGAGATTCTGGGTCCATGGCCCGGGAACAGAACACAGAGATTCTGGGTCCATGGCCCGGGAACAGAACACAGAGATTCTGGGTCCATGGCCCGGGAACAGAACACAGAGATTCTGGGTCCATGGCTCCAGGAACAGAACACAGTGATTCTGGATCCATGGCCCGGGGACAGAACACAGAGATTCTGGATCCATGGCTCCGGGGACAGAACACAGAGATTCTGGATCCATGGCCCGGAAACTCCCCGGATCTTATCCCATTGAGAACTTGTGGTCAATCATCAGGAGACGGAGGACAAACAAAACCCAACACATTGTGACAGAATGCAGCAGTGATTGTGCAGGAATGGACGGCGATCAGTCAGGATCTGGTGCAGGAGGTTAGTGAGAGCTGCCAGGGAGAATTGCAGAGGTCCTGAAGAAGAAGGAGAGGTCCTGCAGATACATTCTCACAACTTATGGCCATGACTGTAGAATTAGACCTCACGTATAATGATGGAGTAGGAAGCCAATGGGACCCCATTTCATCATTGCAACCATCTCTAATGTTGTCTCATGGCCTGGGACAGTAGAGCGGACTAAAAATTCAGGTTCCACTACTTCTGGGACGAGGTTGAGAGGTATTCCCCAGCTCCAAGGGTGAACCAGAAGATAACTCTATCCAATCTAATCTTATCTCATTTAAATTATTACAGCAACCTCTATAGATGGAGGACTGTGGCAGACGTCACCTTCTCTGGTGGGCCCAAGGAAGCGCCGGTCAGTACAGAGCACCAGCCTCTAGACAGAAGAAGAAGAACATGGAGAAGGTCCCGTCTATTCAAGAACATACATTGAATTAGGAACCACTTTTACAGGTTTTGTCCATAGTGTAGAACATGAACAGGCTGAGTGACATGTACCACCTCACATGTAGCCCCTTATCCCCCATGCTTTACCCTACAGCTTTCGCCATCCATAAAGTTGGCCATAAGCCATAAGAAGACACAGGGAGGACCTGAGTGAGGAGGAGGTGCCTGGAGTCTTACAGATGACAGTATGAGCTTCTCGTCTTGGTGGCGCTGTGCCCGTACCCCCCCCCCCTCCTCTTGGTGTCTTCTCCATGACCCACATTGTTCTAGATGTGGCTCTTCCTGACATTGCTGTAAGAGAAGATTTCAGGCACAGTCCTGGCTCTATCCTCCATCCTTCAGGCCAGACCCTTAAAGAGCTGCTAATGAGAGTCGTAAAGCCCCAGTAGTCCGTCATCCTCGGCGTTTGGACAGCTGTTCCCGCAGAGGATGTGGGTGCAGCAGGAACACACGCTGTAAAAATTTGGAATTTATTTTATTTCTTCCACTAGACGGGTCTGCAGAATAATAGCAGAATGAGATGAATCTGTGGCTGATGCTGAGCGCAGCAGAAGTTTTATCTGTGGAAGGAAGGAAGCGATCCCACCACGAGCCAAGAACCAGACAGCGAATACTAAGCAGTCACATGGTCCGTCCATCTCCACCAAACCCACAAGATCACTCCACACCTCCCCTGCTAAACTATAAATGATAATCAGTGAGTCCCATAAACAAGTGCATTGTCCACCTGCAGAACCACCCCTGAAAAATGTTATGATGATAATCATGGTAGAGATTATAGTGGTGATGATCATAGTCATGATGATAATGGAGATTATAGTGGTGACGGTGATAAGTGTGGTAACTATGGTAGTTAAGATTCTATAGCCCCAAATCAATTAGAGAAGGGGCTGAAGACTGCGGGGGATTTAGGGTTAAAGAATTAGAATTTTAATGGCGGTGATGATTATAGTAATTGTGTTGATGATGATTCTGGTGGTTGAGGTTACAGTTGTGGTGGAGATTATATAAGTGGTGTTGGTGGAGATTACAGCGGTGCTGGAGATGATGATGGTGGAGATTATTGTAGTGGTGATGATGGTGATGATGGTGTTGGAGATTGCAGTGGTGATTGAGATGATGATGGTGGAGATTACAGCGGTGCTGGAGTTGATGATGGTGGAGATTATTGCAGCGGTGATGATGTTGGTGGAGATTACAGTGGTGTTGATGATGATTATGGTGGTTGAGATTACAGTTGTGGTGGAGATTATATTAGTGGTGATGATGGAGGTGGAGATTACAGTGGTGCTGGAGATGATGATGGTGGAAATTATAGTAGTGGTGGTGATGGAGGTGGAGATTACAGTGGTGCTGGAGATGATGATGGTGGAGATTATAGTAGTGGTGATGATGTTGGTGGAGATTACAGTGGTGCTGGAGATGATGATGGTGGAGATTATAGTAGTGGTGATGATGTTGGTGGAGATTACAGTGGTGCTGGAGATGATGATGGTGGAGATTATAGTAGTGGTGATGATGTTGGTGGAGATTACAGTGGTGCTGGAGATGATGATGGTGGAGATTATAGTAGTGCTGATGATGTTGGTGGAGATTACAGTGGTGCTGGAGATGATGATGGTGGAGATTATAGTAGTGGTGATGATGTTGGTGGAGATTACAGTGGTGCTGGAGATGATGATGGTGGAGATTATAGTAGTGGTGATGATGGTGGTGGAGATTACAGCGGTGCTGGAGATGATGATGGTGGAGATTATTGTAGTGGTGATGATGTTGGTGGAGATTACAGTGGTGCTGGAGATGATGATGGTGGAGATTATAGTAGTGGTGATGACGGTGGTGACAGCACATCTACTTCCCCGGACTTCCGGGTCCCTCAGAATAATTTCCATATTTGATATTTTGCAGACAATGAGGAGATGTGTCATCGCTTGTGTCAGACCCCTGATGACTCGGAGGAGAAGACTGATCTATCATTGTTTTATAATTTGCCTTGTTACTTCTTGTTAGATATCAGGATATTCCTCGATATTAGTCATGATGGCCCCGTGTGTCAGGCTTCATAGATAGATGTGGTATAAATCCACTGATGGCCACCACCCAATGTATGTGACATCATGGAGACCTTCACCATGTGCTCCACCACTGATCTCATCTGGGTACCACTATGGGCACTGATCTGGAGTCTGTATTTATGAGTCTGTATTAATTTAGGGGGGAAGTGTTTATTTTGTTCTGGGGTCAGCATTTATTCTAGGGTATGTAATTATTTAGGATTTCTTTAATGAGATGGATGGTCTTTATTTAGAGGGGTGGATTCTAAGTTGAAATTCATTTAGGGTTGCTAATTTGGACTCTGTATGATCCACCTACTTGGATCAGACATTTGTATTCATCTTGGGGTCTAGCCTGGGGTTTGTATTCATCTTGGGTCTTGGCCTGGGGTTTGTATTCATCTTGGGGCCTGTTTTGATCTTAGGGTCTAGTTTGGGGTCTTTAATAATTGTGGGGTCTAGTCTGGGTCTGCATTCATCAATGGGTCTGTATTGGGGGTCTGTAATCATCTTGGGTTCTGTACTGGGGTCAATAGTCATCTTGGGGTCTGGTCTTAGGGGTCTGTATTTATCTCAGGGTGTAATCTGGGTCTGTATTCACCTCGGGTCTGGTTTGGGTGGCAGTATTAATCTGAGGGTCTGTTCTGGGTGATTTTATTAATTTTGGGGCGTGGTCTGGGGACTGTATTCCTCTTGGAGTCAGTTCTGGGGTCTTTATTCATCTTGGGATCTGATGCAGGGTTTTTCAAACATCTTAGGGTCTGGCCTGGGGTCTGTATTAATCCTAGGTTCTTGTCAGGGGTCTGTATTCATCTTGGTATGTGTTCTTGTGGTCTAGTTTGGGGTCTTTATTAATTGTGGGATCTGGGGTCTATGTCCATCTTGGGGGTCTGGATTAGAAGTCGGTAATCATCTTGGTTTGGGTCAGTACTTATCTTATAATCTGGTACATTGGTCTGTATTAATGTTGGGAGTCTAGTCTTGGTTTTGTTTTCATCTTGTGGTCTGGTTTGGGGATCTATATTCAAGGTATGGTCCGGCCAGGAGTCTGTGTTTATCTCGAGATCAGGTCTGGAGTCTGTATTCATTTTGGGGGTCTATTCCTGATTTTGTATTCATCTTGGGGTCTAGTCTGGAGTCTGTATTCAACTTGCGGTCATGCCTGCAGTCTGTATTCATCTTGGGGTCTAGCCTGGGGTCTGTATTCATCTTGGGGTCTAGCCTGGGTTTTGTATTCATCTTGGGGTCTAGCCTGGGTTTTGTATTCATCTTGGGGTCTAGCCTGGGTTTTGTATTCATCTTGGGGCCTGTTTTGATCGTAGGGTCTAGTTTGAGGTCTTTGATAATTGTGGGGTCTAGTCTAGGTCTGCATTCATCTAGTCTGTATTGGGGGTCTGTAATCATCTTGGGTTGTAATCTGGGGTTTTTATTTATCTCTGGGTCTAGTCTTTGGTCTGTATTAATCTTGTGGTCTGTTTTGGGGTCTGTATTCATCTCGGAGTCTGGTTTGGGGATCTATATTCAAGGAATGGTCAGGTCAGGAGATTGTGTTTATCTCGAGATCAGGTCTGGAGTCTGTATTAATTTTGGGAGTCTAGCCGTGAGTTTGTATTCAAGTTTGTATTTGGTCTGGGTGATCTATATTCATTTTGGGGTCTAGTCTGGAGTCTGTATTCAACTTGTGTTCTGGTCTGAAGTCTGTATTCATATTGTGGTCTGGGGTATGTTTTTATCTCGGAGTCTAGTTTGGGTCTGTATTCCTCTTGGGTTCTGGTCTGTGGTTTGTCTTTATCTTTTAGTCTAGTTTGGGTTTGTATTCCTCTTGGGTTCTGCTCTGGGGCTTGTTATAATCTTGGGTTCTGGTCTGGAGTCTGTATTCATATTGTGGTCTGGGGTATGTTTTTATCTCGGAGTCTAGTTTGGGTCTCTATTCATCTTGGGTTTGGCTCTGGGGCTTGTTATCATATTGGGTTTGGCTCTGGGGCTTGTTATCATCTTGGGTTCTGATCTAGGGCTTGTTATCATCTTGGGTTCTGATCTAGGGCTTGTTATCATCTTGGGTTTGGCTCTGGGGCTTGTTATAATCTTGGGTTCTGGTCTGGAGTCTGTAAGTTTAGTCTGTGGGTCTCTACTCATCTTAGAGTTTGGTCTAGAGATTTGTATTCATCTTTCGGTCTGATCTAGGGGTCTGTATAGATCTTGGGTTCTAGTCTGTGGTCTGTATTTATCTTTGGATCTGGTCTAGGGTTGGTAGTCATCTTTGGGTCCATATTTATATTGGGGTCTAGTTAGGTTTCTGTATTCATCTTGGGGGGGTCTAGTCCGACGTTTTCTATCAATCTTGAAATCTAATCTGGGTTCTGTATTCATCTTGGGGTCCAACATTTGGTCTATACTAAACCAGGGTTCTGCTCTGGTATTTACATTCGTCTTGGCATTGATATCAATCTTTGGGTCTGTATTTTCTTGAGGTCTAGGTTGGGGTTTGAATTCAACTTGGGGGTCTGTTTTTCTCTTGGGGTGGAGTCTGGGGTGTGTATTCATATTGGGTTCTGGTCTGTGGTCTTTATTCATCTTTTGATCTAGTCTGAGCTTTGTATTAATCTTGGGGTCTATATTCATATTGGGGTCTAGTCAAGTGTCTTTGTTCATGTTGGAGTCTGTATTTAACTTGGGGGCCTAGTCTGAAGTTTCAATTAATCTTGAAAACCTGAGCTATGTAGTCATCTTGGGGACTAGTATGGGGGTCTCTTTTCATTTTGGAGTCTGGCATGTGGTCTATACTCATATTGGGTTCTTCCCTGGTTTTTGTATTTATCTTGGGTTTGATATTCATCTTGGGGTCTGGTCTAGATTTTGTAGTCATCATGGGCTCTGTAGTCGTCTTTGGGTCTCTTCAGGGCTCTGTAGTCATCTTGGGGTCTGTTCTGGTCTCTGTAGTCATCTTGGGATCTGTTCTGGGCTCTGTAGTCATCTTAGGGTCTGTTTTGGTCTCTGTAGTCATCTTGGGGTCTGTTCTGGGCTCTGTAGTCAACTAAGGGTCTGTCCTGGTCTCTGTAGTCATCTTGGGGTCTGTTCTGGTCTCTGTAGTCATCTTGGGGTCTGTTCTGGTCTCTGTAGTCATCTTGGGGTCTGTTCTGGGCTCTGTAGTCATCTAAGGGTCTGTCCTGGTCTCTGTAGTTATCTTGGGGTCTGTTCAGGTCTCTGTAGTCATCTTGGGGTCTGTTCTGGTCTCTGTAGTCATCCTGGGGTCTGTTCAGGGCTCTGTAGTCATCATGGGATCTGTTCAGGGCTCTGTAGTCATCTTGGGGTCTGTTCTGCTCTGTAGTCATCCTGGGGTCTGTTCTGGGCTCTGTAGTCATCTTGGGGTCTGTTCTGGTCTCTGTAGTCATCCTGGGGTCTATTCAGGGCTCTGTAGTCATCATGGGATCTGTTCAGGGCTCTGTAGTCATCTTGGGGTCTGTTCTGGTCTCTGTAGTCATCTTGGGGTCTGTTCTGGTCTCTGTAGTCATCTTGGGGTCTGTTCTGGTCTCGGTAGTCATCGTGGGGTCTGTTCAGGGCTCTGTAGTCAACTTGGGGTCTGTTCTGGGCTCAGTAGTCATCTTGGGGTCTGTTCTGGTCTCTGTAGTCATCTTGGGGTCTGTTCTGGTCTCTGTAGTCATCTTGGGGTCTGTTCTGGGCTCTGCAGTTATCTAAGGGTCTGTCCTGGTCTCTGTAGTTATCTTGGGGTCTGTTCAGGGCTCTGTAGTCATCTTGGGGTCTGTTCTGGTCTCTGTAGCCATCCTGGGGTCTGTTCTGGGCTCTGTAGTCATCATGGGATCTGTTCAGGGCTCTGTAGTCATCTTGGGATCTGTTCAGGGCTCTGTAGTCATCTTGGGGTCTGTTCTGCTCTGTAGTCATCCTGGGGTCTGTTCTGGGCTCTGTAGTCATCTTGGGGTCTGTTCTTGTCTCTGTAGTCATCCTGGGGTCTGTTCTGGGCTCTGTAGTCATCATGGGATCTGTTCAGGGCTCTGTAGTCATCTTGGGGTCTGTTCTGGGCTCAGTAGTCATCTTGGGGTCTGTTCAGGGCTCTGTAGTCAACTTGGGGTCTGTTCTGGGCTCAGTAGTCATCTTGGGGTCTGTTCTGGTCTCTGTAGTCATCTTGGGGTCTGTTCTGGTCTCTGTAGTCATCTTGGGGTCTGTTCTGGGCTCTGTAGTTATCTAAGGGTCTGTCCTGGTCTCTGTAGTTATCTTGGGGTCTGTTCAGGGCTCTGTAGTCATCTTGGGGTCTGTTCTGGTCTCTGTAGTCATCCTGGGGTCTGTTTTGGGCTCTGTAGTCATCTTGGGGTCTGTTCTGGTCTCTGTAGTCATCTTGGGGTCTGTTCTGGTCTCTGTAGTCATCTTCGGGTCTGTTCTGGGCTATGTAGTCATCGTGGGGTCTGTTCTGGTCTCGGTAGTCATCTCGGTGTCTGTTCTGGGCTCTGCAGTCATCTCGGGGTCTGTTCTGGTCTCTGTAGTCATCTTGGGGTCTGTTCTGGGCTCTGCAATCATCTAAGGGTCTGTCCTGGTCTCTGTAGTTATCTTGGGGTCTGTTCAGGGCTCTGTAGTCATCTTGGGGTCTGTTCTGGTCTCTGTAGTCATCTTGGGGTCTGTTCTGGGCTCTGTAGTCATCGTGGGGTCTGTTCAGGGCTCTGTAGTCAACTTGGGGTCCGTTCTGGGCTCAGTAGTCATCTTGGGGTCTGTTCTGGTCTCGGTAGTCATCTCGGGGTCTGTTCTGGTCTCTGTAGTCATCTTGGGGTCTGTTCTGGTCTCTGTAGTCATCGTGGGGTCTGTTCAGGGCTCTGTAGTCAACTTGGGGTCTGATCTGGACTCAGTAGTCATCTTGGGGTCTGTTCTGGTCTCTGTAGTCATCTTGGGGTCTGTTCTGGTCTCTGTAGTCATCTTGGGGTCTGCTCTGGGCTCTGTAGTTATCTAAGGGTCTGTCCTGGTCTCTGTAGTTATCTTGGGGTCTGTTCAGGGCTCTGTAGTCATCTTGGGGTCTGTTCTGGTCTCTGTAGTCATCCTGGGGTCTGATCAGGGCTCTGTAGTAATAATAGGATCTGTTCAGGGCTCTGTAGTCATCTTGGGGTCTGTACTGGTCTCTGTAGTCATCCTGGGGTCTGTTCTGGGCTCTGTAGTCATCTTGGGGTCTGTTCTGGTCTCTGTAGTCATCTTGGGGTCTGTTCTGGGCTCTGTAGTCATCATGGGATCTGTTCAGGGCTCTGTAGTCATCTTGGGATCTGTTCAGGGCTCTGTAGTCATCTCGGGGTCTGTTCTGCTCTGTAGTCATCCTGGGGTCTGTTCTGGGCTCTGTAGTCATCTTGGGGTCTGTTCTGGTCTCTGTAGTCATCCTGGGGTCTGTTCTGGGCTCTGTAGTCATCATGGGATCTGTTCAGGGCTCTGTAGTCATCTTGGGGTCTGTTCTGGGCTCAGTAGTCATCTTGGGGTCTGTTCAGGGCTCTGTAGTAAACTTGGGGTCTGTTCTGGGCTCAGTAGTCATCTTGGGGTCTGTTCTGGTCTCTGTAGTCATCTTGGGGTCTGTTCTGGTCTCTGTAGTCATCTTGGGGTCTGTTCTGGGCTCTGTAGTTATCTAACGGTCTGTCCTGGTCTCTGTAGTTATCTTGGGGTCTGTTCAGGGCTCTTTAGTCATCTTGGGGTCTGTTCTGGTCTCTGTAGTCATCCTGGGGTCTGTTCAGGGCTCTGTAGTCATCATGGGATCTGTTCAGGACTCTGTAGTCATCTTGGGGTCTGTTCTGGTCTCTGTAGTCATCCTGGGGTCTGTTTTGGGCTCTGTAGTCATCTTGGGGTCTGTTCTGGTCTCTGTAGTCATCTTGGGGTCTGTTCTGGTCTCTGTAGTCATCTTGGGGTCTGTTCTGGGCTCTGTAGTCATCGTGGGGTCTGTTCTGGTCTCGGTAGTCATCTCGGTGTCTGTTCTGGGCTCAGTAGTCATCTTGGGGTCTGTTCTGGGCTCTGCAGTCATCTCGGGGTCTGTTCTGGTCTCTGTAGTCATCTTGGAGTCTGTTCTGGGCTCTGCAGTCATCTAAGGGTCTGTCCTGGTCTCTGTAGTTATCTTGTGGTCTGTTCAGGGCTCTGTAATCATCTTGGGGTCTGTTCTGGTCTCTGTAGTCATCTTGGGGTCTGTTCTGGGCTCTGTAGTCATCGTGGGGTCTGTTCTGGGCTCTGTAGTCAACTTGGGGTCCGTTCTGGGCTCAGTAGTCATCTTGGGGTCTGTTCTGGTCTCGGTAGTCATCTCGGGGTCTGTTCTGGTCTCGGTAGTCATCTTGGGGTCTGTTCTGGTCTCTGTAGTCATCGTGGGGTCTGTTCAGGGCTCTGTAGTCAACTTGGGGTCTGATCTGGACTCAGTAGTCATCTTGGGGTCTGTTCTGGTCTCTGTAGTCATCTTGGGGTCTGTTCTGGTCTCTGTAGTCATCTTGGAGTCTGTCCTGGTCTCTGTAGTCATCCTGGGGTCTGTTGTGGGCTCTGTAGTCATCTTGGGGTCTGTTCTGGTCTCTGTAGTCATCCTGGGGTCTGTTCTGGTCTCTGTAGTCATCATGTAGATAGCAACCTGATGTTTCCACAATCACGCGGATTCGAGCGCTCAAGGATCTTCTGGACACCCGATATTTTACTATCAGCGTATATTTATTGTTTATAAAATAATAAAATGCACTGTTGCGACGCGTTTCGGTCCGGTACCCGGACCTTCTTCAGGATACTGCCTGAAGAAGGTCCGGGTACCTGACCGAAACGCGTCGCAACAGTGCATTTTATTATTTTATAAACAATAAATATACGCTGATAGTAAAATACCGGGTGTCCAGAAGATCCTTGAGCGCTCGAATCCGCGTGATTGTGGAAACATCAGGTTGCTATCTACATTTGGAATACCATCCCCGGTGACCCTGGAACACGGAGGACGGGCTTCAATCCAAAATAGAGCTGCCAGGACACATTGGACCACAAGGATGACATGCTGATATTAATCACGGAATAGGTGAGAGTCCATTTGGACAAACCTTCTATTCACACGTGCCCACCTTTGATAATCCACTAGGAGAGCGCTCCTGTCTTTTTTCTCCCCTGTTCTCTCTCCTATTCTCTTGGAGGGAGATTGCATAGTGTGCATTCCACTCTGCTCCCAGGTTTTACGCCTGTAGTCATCATGGGATCTGTTCTGGGCTCTGTAGTCATCATGGGATCTGTTCAGGGCTCTGTAGTCATCTTGGGGTCTTTTCTGGTCTCTGTAGTCATTCTGGGGTCTGTTCTGGGCTCTGTAGTCATCTTGGGGTCTGTTCTGGTCTCTGTAGTCATCCGGGGGTCTGTTCTGGACTCTGTAGTCATCATGTGGTCTGTTCTGGACTCTGTAGTCATCATGTGATCTGTTCTGGGCTCTGTAGGCATGCTGGGGTCTGTTCTGGGCTCTGTAGTCATCTTGGGGTCTGTTCTGTTCTCTGTAGTCATCATGTGATCTGTTCTGGGCTCTGTAGGCATGCTGGGGTCTGTTCTGGGCTCTGTAGTCATCTTGGGGTCTGTTCTGGGCTCTGTAGTCATCATGGGATCTGTTCAGGGCTCTGTAGTCATCTTGGGGTCTGTTCTGGTCTCTGTAGTCATCTTGGGGTCTGTTCTGGTCTCTTTAGTCATTTTGGGGTCTGTTCTGGGCTGTGTAGTCATCGTGGGGTCTGTTCAGGGCTCTGTAGTCAACTTCGGGTCCGTTCTGGGCTCAGTAGTCATCTTGGGGTCTGTTCTGGTCTCGGTAGTCATCTTGGGGTCTGTTCTGGTCTCTGTAGTTATCTTGGGGTCTGTTCTGGGCTCTGTAGTCATCTAAGGGTCTGTCCTGGTCTCTGTCGTTATCTTGGGGTCTGTTCAGGGCTCTGTAGTCATCTTGGGGTCTGTTCTGGTCTCTGTAGTCATCCTGGGGTCTGTTCAGGGCTCTGTAGTCATCATGGGATCTGTTCAGGTCTCTGTAGTCATCTTGGGGTCTGTTCTGGTCTCTGTAGTCATCCTGGGGTCTGTTCTGGGCTCTGTAGTCATCTTGGGGTCTGCTTAGGGCTCTGTAGTCATCCTGGGGTCTGTTCTGGGCTCTGTAGTCATCATGGGATCTGTTCAGGGTCTGTAGTCATCTTGGGGTCTGTTCTGGTCTCTGTAGTCATCCTGGGGTCTGTTCTGGGCTCTGTAGTCATCTTGGGGTCTGTTCTGGTCTCTGTAGTCATCCTGGGGTCTGTTCTGGGCTCTGTAGTCATCATGGGATCTGTTCAGGGCTCTGTAGTCATCTTGGGGTCTGTTCTGGTCTCTGTAGTCATCTTGGGATCTATTCTGGGCTTTGTAGTTGTTTTGGGGTCTGTTCTGGACTCTATAGTCGTTTTGGGATCTGTTCTGGGCTCTGTAGTCATCTTGGGGTCTGTTCTGGGCTCTGTAGTCGTCTTGGGATCTGTTCTGGACTCTGTAGTCATCGTGGGGTCTGTTCAGGGCTCTGTAGTCATCTTGGGGTCTGGTCTTGATTTTGTAGTCATCATGGGATCTGTTCTGGGCTCTGTAATCATCTTGGGGTCTGTTCTGGTCTCTGTAGTCATTCTGGGGTCTGTTCTGGGATCTGTGATCATCTTGGGGTCTGTTCTGGTCTCTGTAGTCATCTTGGGGTCTGTCCTGGTCTCTGTAGTCATCCTGGGGTCTGTTCTGGGCTTTGTAGTCATCATGGGATCTGTTCAGGGCTCTGTAGTCATCTTGGGGTCTGTTCTGGGCTTTGTAGTTGTTTTGGGGTCTGTTCTGGACTCTATAGTCGTTTTGGGGTCTGTTCTGGGCTCTGTAGTAATCTTGGGGTCTGTCCTGGGCTCTGTAGTCGTCTTGGGATCTGTTCTGGATTCTGTAGTCATCGTGGGGTCTGTTCCGGGCTCTGTAGTGATCTTGGGGTCTGTTCTTGATTTTGTAGTCATCATGGGGTCTGTTCTGGGGTCTGTAATCATCTTGGGGTCTGTTCTGGTCTCTGTAGTCATCCTGGGGTCTGTTCTGGTCTCTGTAGTCATCTTGGGGTCTGTCCTGGTCTCTGTAGTCATCCTGGGGTCTGTTGTGGGCTCTGTAGTCATCTTGGGGTCTGTTCTGGTCTCTGTAGTCATCCTGGGGTCTGTTCTGGTCTCTGTAGTCATCATGTAGATAGCAACCTGATGTTTCCACAATCACGCGGATTCGAGCGCTCAAGGATCTTCTGGACACCCGATATTTTACTATCAGCGTATATTTATTGTTTATAAAATAATAAAATGCACTGTTGCGACGCGTTTCGGTCCGGTACCCGGACCTTCTTCAGGATACTGCCTGAAGAAGGTCCGGGTACCTGACCGAAACGCGTCGCAACAGTGCATTTTATTATTTTATAAACAATAAATATACGCTGATAGTAAAATACCGGGTGTCCAGAAGATCCTTGAGCGCTCGAATCCGCGTGATTGTGGAAACATCAGGTTGCTATCTACATTTGGAATACCATCCCCGGTGACCCTGGAACACGGAGGACGGGCTTCAATCCAAAATAGAGCTGCCAGGACACATTGGACCACAAGGATGACATGCTGATATTAATCACGGAATAGGTGAGAGTCCATTTGGACAAACCTTCTATTCACACGTGCCCACCTTTGATAATCCACTAGGAGAGCGCTCCTGTCTTTTTTCTCCCCTGTTCTCTCTCCTATTCTCTTGGAGGGAGATTGCATAGTGTGCATTCCACTCTGCTCCCAGGTTTTACGCCTGTAGTCATCATGGGATCTGTTCTGGGCTCTGTAGTCATCATGGGATCTGTTCAGGGCTCTGTAGTCATCTTGGGGTCTTTTCTGGTCTCTGTAGTCATTCTGGGGTCTGTTCTGGGCTCTGTAGTCATCTTGGGGTCTGTTCTGGTCTCTGTAGTCATCCTGGGGTCTGTTCTGGACTCTGTAGTCATCATGTGGTCTGTTCTGGACTCTGTAGTCATCATGTGATCTGTTCTGGGCTCTGTAGGCATGCTGGGGTCTGTTCTGGGCTCTGTAGTCATCTTGGGGTCTGTTCTGTTCTCTGTAGTCATCATGTGATCTGTTCTGGGCTCTGTAGGCATGCTGGGGTCTGTTCTGGGCTCTGTAGTCATCATGGGATCTGTTCAGGGCTCTGTAGTCATCTTGAGGTCTGTTCTGGACTCTATAGTCGTTTTGGGGTCTGTTCTGGGCTATGTAGTCATCTTGGGGTCTGTTCTGGGCTCTGTAGTCGTCTTGGGATCTGTTCTGGACTTTGTAGTCATCGTGGGGTCTGTTCAGGGCTCTGTAGTCATCTTGGGGTCTGGTCTTGATTTTGTAGTCATCATGGGGTCTGTTCTGGGCTCTGTAATAATCTTGAGGTCTGTTCTGGGCTCTGTAGTCATCGTGGGGTCTGTTCTGGGCTCTGTAGTCATCTTGGGGTCTCGTCTGGTCTCTGTAGTCATCCTGGGGTCTATTCTGGGCTTTGTAGTCGTTTTGGGGTCTGTTCTGGACTCTATAGTCATTTTGGGGTCTGTTCTGGGCTCTGTAGTCATCTTGGGGTCTGTTCTGGACTCTGTAGTCATCCTGGGGTCTGTTCTGGGCTCTGTAGTCATCTTGGGGTCTGTTCTGGACTCTGTAGTCATCCTGGGGTCTGTTCTGGGCTCTGTAATCATCTTGGGGTCTGTTCTGGGGGGGCTGTATTAATCTTTGGGTCTGGTCTGGGTCTGTATTCATTTTGGGGTTTGGTGTCTTGGCTGTATTTGATCTTGGGTGTGTTTTCATGTAGGGATGTGATGGAAGGAGCATGTGCTTTATTATTGACTTCAATCAGGGTGTTCCCTACATTTACTTCCTGGAATCTCCTGTCACTTCTCAATAGTTGGAAAATGAAAGTTTGACCTCAAAAATAGTTTCAACAGGTTTAAAAATAAATCTCAGTGAACAATCCTCCTCCCTGAGAGACGGGACCCTCCGGAAGGAATGCTGGGAGGTGATTATCTGCTTTCCCCTGCTCCTTGATCTTCCCATCATCCTCTCCCAGGAGGTTTGGCACCAGCGCTGAGTTATTGTTCTGCTTTGATGGTGGTGACCATCCACCTGCTCATTCCCAGCACTTCACCATTGACCCCATGGTCTCTACATGTGGACTTCAGCTCTTGGGTCACCAGCCGTGTGCAGAGCTTTCCTGGCTGGGGGGAGAGTTTTCTGGACAAAGGAATGAGAATGCAAGAACTCTGCCCCCCAAGGGCCCCACCAAGACCCCACCTGGGTCATCTGATCATGTATGGTCACTGAGGTCTGCATTAGCATCAATATTGGAATGAAGCTTGTAGTTTGTTCATCCTGGGCCTACTGCTTCATGAATAGAATGTTCTGCAGTGAGGACTGACGCGCTGTAACCCCCGATCATGTGATGGTTATATTCTGCCCCTCCGGCCGCCATCTGCTTTTCTGCTTACACCATCCCATATGTGATCGGTTAGTTCAGGAGGAGTCTTCTCCTCTTCTCCAAAACTATCTATGCATTAACCCTTGACCTCCATGACAGGGAAGGACTTACCACCTGCAGCCCACGACAAGCACAGCCCCCCCACCGTCTTCTTTCATGTGCAATAGGATTTTTTGCTCACTTTCTAAAATATTTAACATTGAGAATAAAGTCTGGAGATCGGGGGTTGTGTCCACATCGGGCAGCGTAACGAATCTGCTTCTGATGTCAGCGCCCGACCAATGATGTCATCCCCCGATCTACGATGTCAGCCCCCTATCAAAAATGCGCTGTGCGGGGAGTCACTAAGATCCTGCGCCCGATATCCTGCATGTGTCACTTCCCCGCTCAGGTCCCCGGAGTTCACCTTCTTCTTCCTGGTGCATGTAAGTGCATTGTCCGTGTATAATGCGCTGTGCGGGGAGTCACTAAGATCCTGCGCCCGATATCCTGCATGTGTCGCTTCCCCGCTCAGGTCCCCGGAGTTCCCCTTCTTCTTCCTGGTGCATGTAAGTGCATTGTCCGTGTATAATGCGCTGTGCGGGGAGTCACTAAGATCCTGCGCCCGATATCCTGCATGTGTCGCTTCCCCGCTCAGGTCCCCGGAGTTCACCTTCTTCTTCCTGGTGCATGTAAGTGCATTATCCGTGTATAATGCGCTGTGCGGGGAGTCACTAAGACCCTGCGCCCGATATCCTGCATGTGTCGCTTCCCCGCTCAGGTCCCTGGAGTTCACCTTCTTCTTCCTGGTGCATGTAAGTGCATTGTCCATGTATAATGCGCTGTGCGGGGAGTCACTAAGATCGTGCGCCCGATATCCTGCATGTGTCTCTTCCCTGCTCAGGTCCCCGGAGTTCACCTTCTTCTTCCTGGTGCATGTAAGTGCATTGTCCGTGTATAATGCGCTGTGCGGGGAGTCACTAAGATCCTGCGTCCGTTATCCTGCATGTGTCGCTTCCCCGCTCAGGTCCCCGGAGTTCACCTTCTTCTTCCTGGTGCATGTAAGTGCATTGTCCGTGTATAATGCGCTGTGCAGGGAGTCACTAAGATCGTGCCCCCGATATCCTGCATGTGTCGCTTCCCCGCTCAGGTCCCCGGAGTTCACCTTCTTCTTCCTGGTGCATGTAAGTGCATTGTCCGTGTATAATGCGCTGTGCGAGGAGTCACTAAGATCCTGCGCCCGATATCCTGCATGTGTCACTTCCCCGCTCAGGTCCACGGAGTTCACCTTCTTCTTCCTGGTGCATGTAAGTGCATTGTCCGTGTATAATGCGCTGTGCGGGGAGTCACTAAGATCCTGCGCCCGATATCCTGCATGTGTCGCTTCCCCGCTCAGGTCCCCGGAGTTCACCTTCTTCTTCCTGGTGCATGTAAGTGCATTGTCCGTGTATAATGCGCTGTGCAGGGAGTCACTAAGATCCTGCGCCCGATATCCTGCATGTGTCACTTCCCCGCTCAGGTCCCCGGAGTTCACCTTCTTCTTCCTGGTGCATGTAAGTGCATTGTCCGTGTATAATGCGCTGTGCGGGGAGTCACTAAGATCCTGCGCCCGATATCCTGCATGTGTCACTTCCCCGCTCAGGTCCCCGGAGTTCACCTTCTTCTTCCTGGTGCATGTAAGTGCATTGTCCGTGTATAATGCGCTGTGCGGGGAGTCACTAAGATCCTGCGCCCGATATCCTGCATGTGTCACTTCCCCGCTCAGGTCCCCGGAGTTCACCTTCTTCTTCCTGGTGCATGTAAGTGCATTGTCTGTGTATAATGCGCTGTGCGGGGAGTCACTAAGATCCTGCATGTGTCGCTTCCCCGCTCAGGTCCCCGGAGATCACCTTCTTCTTCCTGGTGCATGTAAGTGCTTGGCCAATTTGAATGTTAAATCCCACTCTCAGTCCGGATCAGTTGGATTGTCAGACAGTCCTCTCCCAGATTTCTGTCGCATTTCAGTCCATGGCACAATCCAATTGCGTGTGACACAATCCCAGCGCAGACACCTGTTATACCTGTCAAAAACGGCAAACAGTCCTCTGAAACTGTGATGCAGGACCCTTAGCCCCGTTATCTCAGACTATTTGAATAATCCAATGTATTATATGAGTTTCACTTTGTGAATAAATTACTGAAAAAAACCCATTTTTTAATATTGTAACTGATCACTCAGCGCATTGTATATGCACCTGCCCTCGGCGCCGCAGACCATTACACCTGTCACTTGCCCTGAATGCAGCAGATGGTGCAGGGTCTTTCTGTACATTTTGGGGACCCCCATTAGGACTTGATTTGCATATGTGTAGAATCTCCCTCATTGTGATAGGATTTTGCCACATTTGGGGCCGGAGCTCCTCCCTGCATCCGGATAACACAACTACAGACAAAGCTCATTGTCCCCCGGTAGCTCCAAATATCAATATTTTATCAATAGTTTTTCCCGATTTTCCTCTTTGTTTGTATTATTTTAGGTTTTTAAGCCTAATGATTTAGAAAGGAAACAATCGCTCGCTTCATCCCTGCCGCGCCTGTCACTCCAGCAGCGCTCCCTATTTTCCATCTATGTACTTTGCGGAGTCCTTGGAAAGTCTTCAGGAGCAAACACGGTGGCAGTGAAGGTAATAAAAGAGACGTCACCGGACCCTGAGCAAACATCTGATGTCACACTGTTTAGTAGATCGGCTGCTGCTCCCTGTAGACTATGGAAAGAACCTGTCCTGTAAGTGGCGGCTGGAAAGTGTGAGTGGCCGGGACGCGGGAGCTGACTCTCCTCGTGGACGCTCGGCCGCCTGTTTACTTCTGTTTGATTGTCGTCAGGGAACTGTCTCCATCGAGTATTTACTGTTCACGTTTCTTCATGTTTCTTTATTGGGGCTGAATGAGGGAGAAGCTTTGGGTATTTCCAAGGTGCCGACACGTGACTCCGGCTGCCACCGGCATCTAGAAGGGCAAGAGGTTTCTCCAGGGAGAAGAAGAATTTACGTATAAGAATCGCGGATCATTTCATTAAAGAGGTTTTACCACCAAGAAGGTTTAACTGCCTGAGAAAATGGGGGTCTGCCGGGACTAGCCGCCACCTGTCTCTGCATCGGAGGAGAAGTAACGGAGACTCAACTCTTCTGTCCATTCACTTCTACAGTTATAAATAACAATCCAGAATCCCCCAGTGGAGCGTCAGGTCTCCATACACCTACAAGGCGCCCTTAATTGGATAAGCCTCGGTCAGGAGAACTCTTACTTCCCGACCCATAAAGCATAGAGACATCTACAACCATGTGTGACCATGGAAGCTGCACAACATAACATCAAACGGCAGGACAAAGATTCCAAGACTGTGGGGATTAGCGGGGGTCATGGGGGTCATGGGGGTCAGAAACAAAGAGCAAGGGGTCTCATGGTCAAGATGCATGAAACCACTGGAGCAGCGTACAGGAATCCAAGATCTGAAGATCACAAGATCGTGGCAGGAATGACATATGGGGCGGAAAATACCTGGGACAGGAGATATACAACATATAACAGGAGATGCCGAATGCACCAAGAGATCCTCAAAAACACAAGGTCGCAACACATGAACCAGAGATACATAACATAAGACTGATACCAAGAAAGCCCAAAAGAAACTCAGGAAGATGCCGCCATAAGGAGCCTGTGTCCGTGTTAGACCTTTCAATCCTCGTCTCTGATATCGCGCTGTGACCCCGTGAACCAAAACCTGAGCCAGACAGGAAAATCTCAAGCCGTTTAATGTGTCGACAACGTGTGAGCATATGGGAATGTGACCTGAGAATGTGACTTCCCATAGCGGGGGATCGCATGGACTGCGCGCCAGTAATGTGACTGGCATTATATCCGGAGTGACAGAGAAGGATCGCAACGCCAGCTGAGATGTCCGCCTGCTCTCCGGGGGAATGTCGGGAAAGTCTAATATTGTATCGTTTACTGGAAATCCCTGGAAGGCCACTGAACCAGACACTGATCGGCCAGAGGTATCCGGCTCACATCCTGCCCACAGAGATCCGGAGACAACTTATCCGACAGGAATAGAGAGACCCAAGAATCACCATAAAGACAATTATAGTTATAGTTCACTGCCCTCCCGGGTATCACTGCAGAGACTCCTCCTACAATGTTACATAACTCCACCCACCTCCTCCGCTCCCGGGTATCACCACAAAGACTCCTCCTACAATGTTACATAACACCTCCCACCTCCTCCGCTCCCGGGTATCACTGCAGAGACTCCTCCTACAATGTTACATAACACCACCCACCTCCTCTGCTCCCGGGTATCACTGCAGAGACTCCTCCTACAATGTTACATAACACCACCCACCTCCTCCGCATCCAGGTATCACCACAAAGACTCCTCCTACAATGTTACATAACACCACCCACCTCCTCCGCATCCAGGTATCACCACAAAGACTCCTCCTACAATGTTACATAACACCACCCACCTCCTCCGCTCCCAGGTATCACTGCAGAGACTCCTCCTACAATGTTACATAACACCACCCACCTCCTCTGCTCCCGGGTATCACTGCAGAGACTCCTCCTACAATGTTACATAACTCCACCCACCTCCTCCGCTCCCAGGTATCACTGCAGAGACTCCTCCTACAATGTTACATAACACCACCCACCTCCTCTGCTCCCGGGTATCACTGCAGAGACTCCTCCTACAATGTTACATAACACCACCCACCTCCTCCGCTCCCGGGTATCACTGCAGAGACTCCTCCTACAATGTTACATAACACCACCCACCTCCTCCGCTCCCGGGTATCACCACAAAGACTCCTCCTACAATGTTACATAACTCCACCCACCTCCTCCGCTCCCAGGTATCACTGCAGAGACTCCTCCTACAATGTTACGTAACACCACCCACCTCCTCCGCTCCCGGGTATCACTGAAGAGACTCCTCCTACAATGTTACATAACACCACCCACCTCCTCTGCTCCCGGGTATCACTGCAGAGACTCCTCCTACAATGTAACATAACACCACCCACCTCCTCCGCTCCCGGGTATCACTGCAGAGACTCCACCTACAATGTTACATAACACCACCCACCTCCTCCGCTCCCGGGTATCACCACAAAGACTCCTCCTACAATGTTACATAACACCACCCACCTCCTCCGCTCCTGGGTATCACTGCAGAGACTCCTCCTACAATGTTACATAACACCACCCACCTCCTCCGCTCCCGGGTATTACTGCAGAGACTCCTCCTACAATGTTACATAACACCACCCACCAACTCCGCTCCCAGGTATCACTGCAGAGACTCCTCCTACAATGTTACATAACACCACCCACCTCCTCCGCTCCCAGGTATCACTGCAGAGACTCCTCCTACAATGTTGCATAACACCACCCACCTCCTCCGCTCCCGGGTATCACTGCAGAGACTCCTCCTACAATGTTACATAACACCACCCACCTCCTCCGCTCCCGGGTATCACTGCAGAGACTCCTCCTACAATGTTACATAACACCACCCACCTCCTCCGCTCCCGGGTATCACTGCAGAGACTCCTACTACAATGTTACATAACACCACCCACCAACTCCGCTCCCAGGTATCACTGCAGAGACTCCTCCTACAATGTTACATAACACCACCCACCTCCTCCGCTCCCAGGTATCACTGCAGAGACTCCTCCTACAATGTTACATAACACCACCCACCTCCTCCGCTCCCGGGTATCACCACAAAGACTCCTCCTACAATGTTACATACCACCACCCACCTCCTCCGCTCCCAGGTATCACTGCAGAGACTCCTCCTACAATGTTACATAACACCACCCACCTCCTCCGCTCCCGGGTATCACTGCAGAGACTCCTCCTACAATGTTACATAACACCACCCACCTCCTCCGCTCCCGGGTATCACTGCAGAGACTCCTCCTACAATGTTACATAACACCACCCACCTCCTCCGCTCCCGGGTATCACCACAAAGACTCCTCCTACAATGTTACATAACTCCACCCACCTCCTCCGCTCCCGGGTATCACTGCAGAGACTCCTCCTACAATGTTACATAACACCACCCACCTCCTCCGCTCCCGGGTATCACCACAAAGACTCCTCCTACAATGTAACATAACTCCACCCACCTCCTCCACATCCAGGTATCACTGCAGAGACTCCTCCTACAATGTTACATAACACCACCCACCTCCTCCGCTCCCGGGTATCACTGCAGAGACTCCTCCTACAATGTTACATAACTCCACCCACCTCCTCCGCTCCCGGGTATCACTGCAGAGACTCCTCCTACAATGTTACATAACACCACCCACCTCCTCCGCTCCCGGGTATCACTGCAGAGACTCCTCCTACAATGTTACATAACTCCACCCACCTCCTCCGCTCCCGGGTATCACCACAAAGTCTCATCCTACAATAATGGAGGACACCAAGAACCTCACTCCACTCCCGGGTATCACCTAAGACTCATTTTCTTTCACTCAATCTGAACACTGGTTTAGCAGTCTTGATTGAATTGCAGCACACCCATCGGTCTCCTGCATAACCTGCTCTGGTTCTCTAGGAGTTAACCTGCTGTGACCACCTCCCCAGCTCTTCCTGAGCAGCCCCCTTCCCCTGCTTATCTCCTGGTAGCGCTCTATACTCTGTATTCTGGTATTTTGACCCTTTACTTGCTTGTATTTACTTGTATTAAGACTATTCCTTTGCCTTGTGATTTTGTACTCTGTTGTCCTCTTGGTCTACAAGTTTCTACATAAAGTAAGCAAGGCAAGTAGGCAGGGACAGCGTGGAGGGTTTAGTTTCCTGCCCACTGTCTTTGTCTCCTGTCCATTCTCAGAGCCTCCATTACATTATAGAAGATCCTGTTTTAGTATGGTCTCCATTCTAGATCTTATCTACCGGGTGGAGGGGTCGGCAGGTCTGGCGAACCAGATCCAGCTCCTTCAGCACCTCCACATAAAGGGCCATATTTGCAACTACCCCCTTGCCTATGCCTTGGCAGGGGTGTTGCACATTCTATAATTCAGTGTTATTAACAAAAATGCAGCATTTCACAGATATAAGTCCAAATGGTCTCTATCAGTCCTGCAGAACACAATTTCAGTTGCCCCTAGATTTGACCCAGTAACTTCTGACTTAGGGTTGGGGAAGTCATCTTGGATTTCTGTGTGAGATCATGCAGATGAGATTCTGTCTCTTTCTGCTCTGAGGCTGTAGCCCCGCCCCCTGCACGGAGCTCAGAGACACTCAGTGATCACTTCCTGCCAGAAGATCATGAGCAGAGAGAGGCTGCAAACTACAAGGAGATAAGTGACCGGGGGGAAGTGGGAGGCAGGCACATGAGATGTAGCAGAGCTCACAGTGTAACAGTGTAAAAGTCTAACAGCCTCTGTGTAATCTCATGCATCTCTGATCTGTCTCATCTCTCTCTATGTGTCAGTGTGTTAGTACAATGTCAGTAGCCAGATGAAAGTGTTTATAACCCTGTAATCTAACCACATTGTCACCCCACAGAGCTAGATGGGCCATAATGTGTCTGCTAGAGAGGCCCCGCCCACACCCTGGGATTTGGCACTGAGCAGCCTAGAGAGCGATAGGAGCTAAAACAGCAATAACTGAGTAACATTGCAAATTAAGGGGTTAAATTGATCTTTACTGTGTTAACATCACTAGGGGATTGAAATGTGAGAATTTTCTTTTGTGGGAAAACCCCCTTTAATGGTCGCCGTAAAAACATGATATGGTTGTCATTAAGGGGTTAAGAATTAACCTGCTATGATTGACAGAATTTCTCTCCAGTCACCTCCTGGATGATCCTTTGGATTCTCATATGAGCTTTTCCTGATCAGCACTTTTTGCTATAGACTTAGTTCTTAGCTCCTGGTATCCTGATATTTCTTTACTCTATATTCTGGTATTTTGACCCTTTTGCTGGTAATCAGACTATCCATTTGCCTTGTGATTTTGTGTTGTGGTTGCCTTCTTTGTTGTGACCTGGCTCTGGTGACTATTCTCTGTTTATATTGTCTTCGCCTCCGTGTCTTGCACTTTGGCACATGAATGGATCGTTGACTAGTATTTGCTTCCCGCTTACAGTAAACGAAGCAATTAGGCAGGGACATCTATAAGGGGGTTTAGTCTCAGGGCCCACTGTCTCTGACTAAAGGAGCCTCCTTTTGACTGTGACTCATAAGTTTTATTTTGGGGCCCCACTTTTAGTTTCCACAGGGTCCCACTTTTGCAGGACCTTTTCTAGATGTGGCCCTGTCTACAATGTATATTATATAGCAGCCACACTTGTGTTAGACATGACAGCTGAGATCTGATTGGTCGCTGTGGACATAATGGTGTCCTGACTGCCAAGTATTGGTGATAAACCGTTTTTTTTTAAAGAGAACCCGTCATGCAAAATAACCCCCCTAAACTAAATATATTTTCATAAACTGCCATTAGAGAGCATTGCCTCTATCCCTTCATTGTCCCTCTACATGCCTGTAAACCTAAGCAATGAGGTCCTAAAGCTGTATGCAAATGACCTGTGAAATGTCCAATGAAGCATTAGCATATTCAAGCTGTCCAGATTATTCATGAGTGGGAGGCACAGCCACAGCCCCAGTGCATGACTGACAGCCTGTATAATGGAGTGAGGCTGTATAATGATGTGCTTCCTGGTGCTGGTGCCCCCTGCAGCCTGTGTGTGTATGAGATACTCCTATACATATGACTGACAGCCTGTATAATGATGTGAGGCTGTATAATGATGTGCTTCCTGGTGCTGGTGGCCACACCCCCAGTGCATGACTGACAGCCTGTATAATGGTGTGAGGCTGTATAATGATGGGAGGCTGTATAATGATGGGAGGCTGTATAATGATGTGCTTCCTGGTGCTGGTGGCCACGCCCCCTGCAGCCTGTGTGTATGAGATACTCCTATACATATGACTGACAGCCTGTATAATGGTGTGAGGCTGTATAATGATGTGCTTCCTGGTTCTGGTGGCCCCTGCAGCCTGTGTGTGCATGTGTGTGTGTATAGGAGAGATACAGCAGCTCCAGGATGCAGCCATGTTACAGCAGAACATGTCAGATTCATGTGTAGCTGATGTCTGTGTCTCTCACCTGTATATTAGGAGGATGCAGCATGTCAGCAGATGCAGCACACACACTAGCAATGCTTTACTATACATTACACACAGACATGAGCAGGGGGAGGAGAGGGGAGGGGTAACAGGGGTGACATCACTGCCTCTGACCATGTGACCAGCCTCATTTACATGATAAAAAATAGATGATTTTACAATGAATAATGTATGAAATAACTAGATAAAGGCTGGGATGGGATCCTTGTGAGCTGCTCCAACAGGTAGAGGTGACAGGACAAGTGACACAGACCTGATGACAAGTGTCCTTTAAGCAATGGACAACATTCAGTGGAGATCCTGATCCGCCACAATACAGAAGGGAACATCTCGCTAGGCTCCTCCTTCCTGTTGGGACATTTCTTATTCCTGGAAAAATGAACACAATGAGCCTCCTGATACATTGTAACAACGCAGTGCGATGATGTAGCAGTGTCCATGTCACGGCAGTGACTGCTCCACTCATCGTTGCTCATGTTCTGGCTGATGTCCCTTCTAACCCTTGAGACCCTCTTCTTCTTCGCAGTCATTAGCAGGTCCTCACAATCACACGACATCCAACAATTTGTGCAATAATAACCTCCATATAATAAGCCTCTATTATGTGTGATTATGATGATTCATCCTGAAGGTCGGGAGGTCTACCCACCATCATGACGGCCGAGCGAGCCGGATAATTACTCAGGACCTCAGGCTTCATCTCATAGAGTCATATCTAAATCTGAGAAGTTTTCTTGGCATCTCGTCATCTTACTGACCGCACATTGAGATCTTCTGTGACTGACATGAGCTGGAATGGACAATAATTACTGTACTATAGGTAGAACCACATAGGGCTAGACTGGATCTTCTGTTGGGTCCAGAGCGTGATAATATAACCATAACAACAGGGTCTATGAAGTCAACTATGGACAATATATGGAGTCAAGTTGGGGACTCCATCCCAATACTGGACCCCAACGCTGCAGTACAACTCAATTAGGAGGTAACTTCGAGATTGATGGAGGTTGGGCCCAAGGAACCTCATTCTGACCCCGACCTGGAGACTACTACATGCAGATAGATGAAGGCTTCCTGCTCCACCAAAGTATTCAGCTCTTTCCACATCCATAGATGTAGTTGCCTGGAGATCCGGGGCACATGGCCAAAGATCCAAGGCTTACGATGCCACCACATAACAGCTTATGAAAACATATCCCAACATGCCTTCTGGCTCCACTTCTCGGAGAGGAGGGGGGGTCAGGATCATTATTTAAACATGACCTTCTTTGTTGGATCTAATCACACAATAAGTCAACAGGATCAAACACTTATAGCGGAGCGGAGTGCATGATCCATTACCGCAGCGCTCGCTCACATGACACACTGTGATATCACTACCAGCTCTGCCAAAGACAATCTCAGCCGAGCAACAAGCCGAGCAACGGCCCGAGAAACCCAAAGAAATTCATTAAGACTTTTTTTTTAATATTAATTTTACAGATTTTTAAAATGTATTTTGAATTTTCTTTGGAGCTAATTTCCTTCCTGGTAGACCTCATAGGGTGCAGATCCATGGGAACAGACCGCGGCCGCTCAGGAATGTCGCTGGTGGAGGATCCCTGCTCTGCGGCTGCTGCGCCGTGGTCAATACCTCACTTTCTTAATGAGTTTTTTGAGCCGCACAAATCCTCGGGAGAAGAGATCGGATTGTGTGAACATCAGTGGGAATGTGACTCGGCTGAGTAATCTGTATGCAGACGGTTAGGGAGCAAGAGGCGTCTTGTAGGAGATAATCCACTGGGCAAACGCCACACAGGGAACAGGTCCCCTCTTGTCCTCCCGCAAAGACCATTGTCTCCTGTGTTTACTCTCTAAATCCCAAAGGTTGCCCCAATGCGGAGACCGGATAATCAACTTCTCCATTCATTGGGATTTCCAAAGGTTTTCGATTGACTCATCCTCTACATTGCTGGAGGTTTATCGTCAGAACACTAGGACCAGCCTCAGGCGTCGGGGAGGACAAATCTGGTTTGGAAATTTGAATTCAGTTCTTAGTTAAAAAAAAAAAAGAAAAGGAAGAAAGAAAAACCCTTGTCCCGACGTCGACTTCTCCCAATGTTTTGGAAACCCAGCGGAGTCATCATCACGGTCACTGCCCAGAGCAGGTTCATTGGGATTTTTCATTTACTCATCTCTCATTGTTAGAGCTTTACTTATGACTTCCGCCCCCGGATGTGTCCAGATTGTCTTCTCCTCTATGCAGCTCATGGGTGGAAAGAGACACAAACCCAACGATGAGCAACCGATGAAAACATGGCACCAAGTCTTAGGTCCCATCACGGCCCAAGCCAAGCGCCAGGTGGGACTTGCTCATTGGGGGTTGTAGGTTTTTTTACTTATTTACTCATCATTTATATCAACTTTCTAGTAATTTTTAGACATTTAGAAGTAAAACCGATGTCCCAATGTCCTTCTGCTCTCACATCGTGCTCGTCAGAGACTCCTGAAGCCGGTGGTCGCCATAACTGTCCTATCCAGCGTCTGACTGCACTTTGTACATTGATAGCGGAGAGGCTTTTAGTTTTTATTTTACTCATCTGTTACATAGTCTTAGCCCTAACTTTCTAGATATTACAGAGGAATGGGGTTTTTTTCAAATTTTTTAAAAAATGTCTTACTTCCAAATAGAATTATTATTACAATGGTATTGTCCAGATGTTCTTCTGTACGGAGCTTATTTGTAGAGAGAGGTTTTTCCATTAGTACATGGACCCCGGGGGAAGCAACTTATAAAAGATCTAATAGTCGCCATCACTGCCCCGAGGCAGTTCTGGGAATATTTGTGTTTTTTACAGCTATTTTTTTCACATATTTTACATCGTTAGAAGTTTAATTTATAAAAAATTTCACAAACTTTCTATTTTTTTTGTAGAAAACATTTTCATTTTTCTTACTTCCAATAAAAAGGAGAAAAACCTTGTCCGGACGTTCTTCTGCTGGACAGATCAGCACCATGCGGGGTCATCGTCGTGGTCACCATCACTGTCCTATGAACGTGCCGCGAGCAGTGAGGTTTATGTTATAGACCCTATGACCAACCTTCTAGATGTCAAGAAGAGGAGATCAATTTGAGGAATTTAAAAAAAAAATTCTTAGTTCTATTGGATTTCAAAAAAACTCGTCGCCCGGGCCCCGGGTCTTCTGCCTTGAGGAGCTTGTTTTTGGAAATAGACATTTCCTGAAATTCATGAAGTTATTGGTGAGTAATTTAAAGGGAACCTACAGAACGTAACTATATATGATGCCGAAATGTATGTGGACCTCCTCCTCCTCCTCTATATTGGTACAAGGCGGAGCAGTGGGGGGGTGTCTATGACTTACTGTCATGTTATACCCCTGTGGCACCTTTACAATGTCTATAGACTGTGAATGGAGCAACAGGAGTAGAACGGACCCCCATTCTCGCGATCCCTGGGGGTCCGTCCCTGAGATCCCCACAATCTCTGATCTCCTCCTGTTGGATACTTTTGGACAACTCCATGAAATGTAAAGAGAGTAACGGGCGCGGGAAAGGGAGACTCTGTGCAGGGATCCCCATGTGGCACATAATCCAGGCATAGCTGTCATAGGGCCCAGGGACTCCCTCACTCTTATCCCCTCTGCTCTTGGGAGGGTTACAGCCATATTCTTTGTATTATTTAGGATTAAGCCAAGGTTATAGTGGAGACACAAAGGTCACGCGCCTGCACCACCTTTTCGGGTATAGGGGGTCTCCCCCCCCCCTGCTCTATCGAGGTTCTTCCAATCCACAGCAGATCAGGAGAAGAATTGGCTCCATCATCTTTGGAACTACGACCCCTCTATCATCCTACACAGGTAGATGGTGCCCTCCATGGAGCCGCAGGCAGCGCAGGACATGGAGGAGGAGGCAGGGGGGATAAGACTGCCCTGGCCCTGGGCTGTAGGAATATTATTGCCCCTTCATCTGGTCCTAGAATCAGCTTCTTGAGGGATGGAGGATGGGTCCCATCTGCTGCTTTCAATCTGTGGTTTCAGGACCTTTAGAGGACCTTCAAAGGTCCGAAAATAGCTCCTGTGTACAAGTGTATTTAGAGCAGATGTAAGAGGATTTCATGGGTGTACATCCTTCTCAGTATAAAATTTGGTGAGTGCATTTGGTGGCCATGGACCCCCCAGAAGACTTGGGCCCCGGGTTATCGCCCCAAGATATCCAATGCTCGGAGGAGGACAAACCCACTGGAAACAGGGACGGATAAGAAAGGCTGTGAGGGGTCTCATTGATGTCACTTTTCTGACCCTTTAGGGACATCCTGTGGTCGGATCTTCATATATATCGACCCGTGTCCTGTGTCCTGGGAGGCAGAATAATCCATCCGTGTCCTGTGTCCTGGGAGGCGCAATAATCCATCCGTGTCCTAGGAGGCGGAATAATCCATCCGTGTCCTGTGTCCTAGGAGGCGGAATGCTCCATCCGTGTCCTGTGTCCTAGGAGGCGGAATGCTCCATCCGTGTCCTGTGTCCTAGGAGGCGGAATAATCCATCCGTGTCCTGTGTCCTAGGAGGCAGAATAATCCATCCGTGTCCTGTGTCCTAGGAGGTGGAATAATCCATCCGTGTCCTGTGTCCTGGGAGGCGGAATGCTCCATCCGTGTCCTGTGTCCTAGGAGGCAGAATAATCCATCCGTGTCCTGTGTCCTGGGAGGCGCAATAATCCATCCGTGTCCTAGGAGGCGGAATAATCCATCCGTGTCCTGTGTCCTAGGAGGCGGAATGCTCCATCCGTGTCCTGTGTCCTAGGAGGCGGAATGCTCCATCCGTGTCCTGTGTCCTAGGAGGCGGAATAATCCATCCGTGTCCTGTGTCCTAGGAGGCAGAATAATCCATCCGTGTCCTGTGTCCTAGGAGGTGGAATAATCCATCCGTGTCCTGTGTCCTGGGAGGCGGAATGCTCCATCCGTGTCCTGTGTCCTAGGAGGTGGAATAATCCATCTGTGTCCTGTGTCCTAGGAGGTGGAATAATCCATCCGTGTGTCATCTGCAGGAACCTCACTGGATATTTGCTGTTTCCTCGCTGATCGCCTGAGTCGCTGTAATTTGTTGCGTTGACGTCTGTTTTGTCCTCTGATTCCCAGAAAACCCATCGGCCTCCAGTAATCCCCGGAGACCCCTCGGTAATGTGCGGCCACGTCTGGAGAGGATCAGTCAGTGGTCGCGAGCGAAGGCAGCACGGGGCTGAGATTATCAGGATGTGAGAATAACACAAACGATACGACGGACGCAAAGATGGACAACGCCGAAAATCTAAGATAAAATCAGAGAAAATAAAGATCCCAACAAATTGTAGAAGGTTTTTAAAATATTCAAAATAAAAACAACAATAAATAATAATAAAATGATAACATAAAGTGTGAAACGTGAAGAACAATAATGATAACAAAAGGGAAAAGCAATAAATAACAAATGTAACAATGTGATGTCACATAATAATAATATGAATTGTTACTATTTTATATGTAAATACAGGCAGTCCCCGGGTTATGTACACGATCGGTTCTGTAGGTTTGTTCTTAAGTTCAAATTGTATGTAAGTCAGAACTGCATATATTATAATTGTAGCTTCAGCAAAATCTTTCTTTGCTCTCTGTGACAATTGGATTTTATAAATGTTGGATTGTCATAAGAACGAGGACCTTCATTGCAGACGCCTGTGATTACTGTTACTGTTACAGTGGCTGCTGTAATAGAGAGGTGACCGGTCAGGCGGCTGCTGTAATAGAGGGGTGACTGGTCAGGCGGCTGCTGTAATAGAGAGGTGACCGGTCAGGCGGCTGCTGTAATATAGAGGTGACCGGTCAGGCGGCTGCTGTAATAGAGAGGTGACCGGTCAGGCGGCTGCTGTAATAGAGAGGTGACCGGTCAGGCGGCTGCTGTAATAGAGAGGTGACCGGTCAGGCGGCTGCTGTAATAGAGGGGTGACTGGTCAGGCGGCTGCTGTAATAGAGGGGTGACTGGTCAGGCAGCTGCTGTAATAGAGAGGTGACTGGTCAGGAGGCTGCTGTAATAGAGGGGTGACCGGTCAGGCGGCTGCTGTAATATAGAGGTGACTGGTCAGGCGGCTGCTGTAATAGAGAGGTGACCGGTCAGACGGCTGCTGTAATAGAGAGGTGACCGGTCAGGCGGCTGCTGTAATAGAGGGGTGACTGGTCAGGCGGCTGCTGTAATAGAGGGGTGACTGGTCAGGCAGCTGCTGTAATAGAGAGGTGACTGGTCAGGCGGCTGCTGTAATAGAGAGGTGACTGGTCAGGCGGCTGCTGTAATAGAGGGGTGACTGGTCAGGCAGCTGCTGTAATAGAGAGGTGACTGGTCAGGCGGCTGCTGTAATAGAGGGGTGACCGGTCAGGCGGCTGCTGTAATAGAGGGGTGACCGGTCAGGCGGCTGCTGTTATATAGAGGTGACCGGTCAGGCGGCTGCTGTTATATAGAGGTGACTGGTCAGGCAGCTGCTGTAATAGAGAGGTGACTGGTCAGGCGGCTGCTGTAATAGAGAGGTGACTGGTCAGGCGGCTGCTGTAATAGAGAGGTGACCGGTCAGGCGGCTGCTGTAATAGAGGGGTGACCGGTCAGGCGGCTGCTGTTATATAGAGGTGACCGGTCAGGCGGCTGCTGTAATATAGAGGTGACTGGTCAGGCGGCTGCTGTAATAGAGAGGTTACCGGTCAGGCGGCTGCTGTTATATAGAGGTGACCGGTCAGGCGGCTGCTGTAATATAGAGGTGACTGGTCAGGCGGCTGCTGTAATAGAGAGGTGACTGGTCAGGCGGCTGCTGTAATAGAGAGGTGACCGGTCAGGCGGCTGCTGTAATAGAGGGGTGACTGGTCAGGCGGCTGCTGTAATAGAGGGGTGACTGGTCAGGCAGCTGCTGTAATAGAGAGGTGACTGGTCAGGCGGCTGCTATAATAGAGAGGTGACTGGTCAGGCGGCTGCTGTAATAGAGGGGTGACTGGTCAGGCAGCTGCTGTAATAGAGAGGTGACTGGTCAGGCGGCTGCTGTAATAGAGGGGTGACTGGTCAGGCAGCTGCTGTAATAGAGAGGTGACCGGTCAGGCGGCTGCTGTACTAGAGAGGTGACTGGTCAGGCGCGCTGCTGTAATAGAGAGGTGACTGGTCAGGCGGCTGCTGTAATAGAGGGGTGACTGGTCAGTCGCTCTGCTGTAATAGAGGGGTGACTGGTCAGGCGGCTGCTGTAATAGAGAGGTGACTGGTCAGGCGGCTGCTGTAATAGAGAGGTGACCGGTCAGGCGGCTGCTGTAATAGAGGGGTGACTGGTCAGGCAGCTGCTGTAATAGAGAGGTGACCGGTCAGGCGGCTGCTGTAATAGAGAGGTGAGCGATCTGGCGGCTGCTGTAACATAGAGGTGACTGGTCAGGCGGCTGCTGTAATAGAGAGGTGAGCGGTCTGGCGGCTGCTGTAATATAGAGGTGACCGGTCAGGAGGCTGCTGTAATAGAGAGGTGACCGGTCAGGTGGCTGCTGTAATAGAGAGGTGACCGGTCAGGAGGCTGCTGTAATAGAGAGGTGACCGGTCAGGAGGCTGCTGTAATAGAGAGGTGACCGGTCAGGCAGCTGCTGTAATAGAGGGGTGACTGATCAGGCGGCTGCTGTAATAGAGGGGTGACCGGTCAGGCGGCTGCTGTAATAGAGAGGTGACCGGTCAGGCGGCTGCTGTAATAGAGAGGTGACCGGTCAGGCGGCTGCTGTAATAGAGGGGTGACCGGTCAGGCGGCTGCTGTAATAGAGGGGTGACCGGTCAGGCGGCTGCTGTAATAGAGAGGTGACCGGTCAGGCGGCTGCTGTAATAGAGGGGTGACCGGTCAGGCTGCTGCTGTAATAGAGGGGTGACCAGTCAGGCTGCTGCTGTAATAGAGGGGTGACCGGTCAGGCGGCTGCTGTAATAGAGAGGTGACCGGTCAGGCGGCTGCTGTAATAGAGGGGTGACTGGTCAGGCGGCTGCTGTAATAGAGGGGTGACCGGTCAGGCGGCTGCTGTAATAGAGGGGTGACCGGTCAGGCGGCTGCTGTAATAGAGGGGTGACCGGTCAGGCGGCTGCTGTAATAGAGGGGTGACCGGTCAGGCGGCTGCTGTAATAGAGGGGGGCTGGTCAGGTGGCTGCTGTAATAGAGGGGTGACCGGTCAGGCGGCTGCTGTAATAGAGGGGTGACCGGTCAGGCGGCTGCTGTAATAGAGGGGGGCTGGTCAGGTGGCTGCTGTAATAGAGGGGTGACCGGTCAGGCGGCTGCTGTAATAGAGAGGTGACCGGTCAGGCGGCTGCTGTAATTTAGAGGTGACCGGTCAGGCGGCTGCTGTTATATAGAGGGGTGACCGGTCAGGCGGCTGCTGTAATAGAGGGGTGACTGGTCAGGCGGCTGCTGTAATAGAGGGGTGACTGGTCAGGCGGCTGCTGTAATAGAGGGGTGACTGGTCAGGCAGCTGCTGTAATAGAGAGGTGACCGGTCAGGCGGCTGCTGTAATAGAGAGGTGAGCGATCTGGCGGCTGCTGTAATATAGAGGTGACTGGTCAGGCGGCTGCTGTAATAGAGAGGTGAGCGGTCTGGCGGCTGCTGTAATATAGAGGTGACCGGTCAGGAGGCTGCTGTAATAGAGAGGTGACCGGTCAGGTGGCTGCTGTAATAGAGAGGTGACTGGTCAGGAGGCTGCTGTAATAGAGAGGTGACCGGTCAGGCAGCTGCTGTAATAGAGAGGTGACCGGTCAGGCGGCTGCTGTAATAGAGAGGTGACCGGTCAGGCGGCTGCTGTAATAGAGGGGTGACCGGTCAGGCGGCTGCTGTAATAGAGAGGTGACCGGTCAGGCGGCTGCTGTAATAGAGGGGTGACCGGTCAGGCTGCTGCTGTAATAGAGGGGTGACCGGTCAGGCGGCTGCTGTAATAGAGGGGGGCTGGTCAGGTGGCTGCTGTAATAGAGGGGTGACCGGTCAGGCGGCTGCTGTAATAGAGAGGTGACCGGTCAGGCGGCTGCTGTAATATAGAGGTGACCGGTCAGGCGGCTGCTGTTATATAGAGGGGTGACCGGTCAGGCGGCTGCTGTAATAGAGAGGTGACCGGTCAGGTGGCTGCTGTTATATAGAGGTGACCGGTCAGGCGGCTGCTGTTATATAGAGGTGACCGGTCAGGCGGCTGCTGTTATATAGAGGTGATTGGTCAGGCGGCTGCTGTAATAGAGAGGTGACTGGTCAGGCGGCTGCTGTAATAGAGAGGTGACCGGTCAGGCGGCTGCTGTAATAGAGGGGTGACCGGTCAGGCGGCTGCTGTTATATAGAGGTGACCGGTCAGGCGGCTGCTGTAATAGAGGGGTGACCGGTCAGGCGGCTGCTGTAATAGAGAGGTGACCGGTCAGGCGGCTGTTATATACAGGTTACCGGTCAGGAAGCTGCTGTTATATAGAGGGGTGACCGGTCAGGCGGCTGCTGTTATATAGAGGTGACCGGTCAGGCGGCTGCTGTTATATAGAGGTGACCGGTCAGGCGGCTGCTGTTATATAGAGGGGTGACCGGTCAGGTGGCTGCTGTAATAGAGAGGTGACCGGTCAGGCGGCTGCTGTTATATAGAGGTGACCGGTCAGGCGGCTGCTGTTATATAGAGGTGACCGGTCAGGCAGCTGCTGTTATATACAGGTGACCGGTCAGGCGGCTGCTGTTATATAGAGGTGACCGGTCAGGCAGCTGCTGTTATATAGAGGTGACCGGTCAGGTGGCTGCTGTAATAGAGAGGTGACCGGTCAGGCGGCTGCAGTTATATAGAGGTGACCGGTCAGGCGGCTGCTGTTATATAGAGGTGACCGGTCAGGTGGCTGCTGTAATAGAGAGGTGACCGGTCAGGCGGCTGCTGTTATATAGAGGTGATTGGTCAGGCGGCTGCTGTAATAGAGAGGTGACTGGTCAGGCGGCTGCTGTAATAGAGAGGTGACCGGTCAGGCGGCTGCTGTAATAGAGGGGTGACCGGTCAGGCGGCTGCTGTTATATAGAGGTGACCGGTCTGGCGGCTGCTGTTATATAGAGGTGACCGGTCAGGCGGCTGCTGTTATATAGAGGTGACCGGTCAGGCGGCTGTTATATAGAGGGGTGACCGGTCAGGCGGCTGCTGTTATATAGAGGTGACCGGTCAGGCGGCTGCTGTAATAGAGAGGTGAGCGATCTGGCGGCTGCTGTAATATAGAGGTGACTGGTCAGGCGGCTGCTGTAATAGAGAGGTGAGCGGTCTGGCGGCTGCTGTAATATAGAGGTGACCGGTCAGGAGGCTGCTGTAATAGAGAGGTGACCGGTCAGGTGGCTGCTGTAATAGAGAGGTGACTGGTCAGGAGGCTGCTGTAATAGAGAGGTGACCGGTCAGGCAGCTGCTGTAATAGAGAGGTGACCGGTCAGGCGGCTGCTGTAATAGAGAGGTGACCGGTCAGGCGGCTGCTGTAATAGAGGGGTGACCGGTCAGGCGGCTGCTGTAATAGAGAGGTGACCGGTCAGGCGGCTGCTGTAATAGAGGGGTGACCGGTCAGGCTGCTGCTGTAATAGAGGGGTGACCGGTCAGGCGGCTGCTGTAATAGAGGGGGGCTGGTCAGGTGGCTGCTGTAATAGAGGGGTGACCGGTCAGGCGGCTGCTGTAATAGAGAGGTGACCGGTCAGGCGGCTGCTGTAATATAGAGGTGACCGGTCAGGCGGCTGCTGTTATATAGAGGGGTGACCGGTCAGGCGGCTGCTGTAATAGAGAGGTGACCGGTCAGGTGGCTGCTGTTATATAGAGGTGACCGGTCAGGCGGCTGCTGTTATATAGAGGTGACCGGTCAGGCGGCTGCTGTTATATAGAGGTGATTGGTCAGGCGGCTGCTGTAATAGAGAGGTGACTGGTCAGGCGGCTGCTGTAATAGAGAGGTGACCGGTCAGGCGGCTGCTGTAATAGAGGGGTGACCGGTCAGGCGGCTGCTGTTATATAGAGGTGACCGGTCAGGCGGCTGCTGTAATAGAGGGGTGACCGGTCAGGCGGCTGCTGTAATAGAGAGGTGACCGGTCAGGCGGCTGTTATATACAGGTTACCGGTCAGGAAGCTGCTGTTATATAGAGGGGTGACCGGTCAGGCGGCTGCTGTTATATAGAGGTGACCGGTCAGGCGGCTGCTGTTATATAGAGGTGACCGGTCAGGCGGCTGCTGTTATATAGAGGGGTGACCGGTCAGGTGGCTGCTGTAATAGAGAGGTGACCGGTCAGGCGGCTGCTGTTATATAGAGGTGACCGGTCAGGCGGCTGCTGTTATATAGAGGTGACCGGTCAGGCAGCTGCTGTTATATACAGGTGACCGGTCAGGCGGCTGCTGTTATATAGAGGTGACCGGTCAGGCAGCTGCTGTTATATAGAGGTGACCGGTCAGGTGGCTGCTGTAATAGAGAGGTGACCGGTCAGGCGGCTGCAGTTATATAGAGGTGACCGGTCAGGCGGCTGCTGTTATATAGAGGTGACCGGTCAGGTGGCTGCTGTAATAGAGAGGTGACCGGTCAGGCGGCTGCTGTTATATAGAGGTGATTGGTCAGGCGGCTGCTGTAATAGAGAGGTGACTGGTCAGGCGGCTGCTGTAATAGAGAGGTGACCGGTCAGGCGGCTGCTGTAATAGAGGGGTGACCGGTCAGGCGGCTGCTGTTATATAGAGGTGACCGGTCTGGCGGCTGCTGTTATATAGAGGTGACCGGTCAGGCGGCTGCTGTTATATAGAGGTGACCGGTCAGGCGGCTGTTATATAGAGGGGTGACCGGTCAGGCGGCTGCTGTTATATAGAGGTGACCGGTCAGGCGGCTGCTGTTATATAGAGGTGACCGGTCAGGCGGCTGCTGTTATATAGAGGTGACCGGTCAGGCGGCTGCTGTTATATAGAGGTGACCGGTCAGGCGGCTGCTGTTATATAGAGGTGACCGGTCAGGCGGCTGCTGTTATATAGAGGGGTGACCGGTCAGGCGGCTGCTGTTATATAGAGGTGACCGGTCAGGCGGCTGCTGTTATATACAGGTGACCGGTCAGGCGGCTGCTGTTATATAGAGGTGACCGGTCAGGCGGCTGCTGTTATATAGAGGGGTGACCGGTCAGGCGGCTGCTGTTATATAGAGGTGACCGGTCAGGCGGCTGCTGTTATATAGAGGTGACCGGTCAGGCGGCTGCTGTTATATAGAGGTGACCGGTCAGGCGGCTGCTGTTATATAGAGGTGACCGGTCAGGCGGCTGCTGTTATATAGAGGTGACCGGTCAGGCGGCTGCTGTTATATAGAGGTGACCGGTCAGGCGGCTGCGGTTATGTCGGAGATTATACTATCAGGTCCGGGCTGGCTCTGGGATGGGTGAGGCTTCCTCCTGCCGTCCCCATCATTGTCCTGGTGGCTCTGATGATGTCATCGGGTCCCCCCCGGACCGGGCTTTCCCGTCACATGATCCCTGGGACTTCTCTAATCTCAGGACCCAGAAGATTCGGGATAAAGAAAAAATAAAATAAAAATAGAAAGAATCTAGAATTCCTCTCCTCCTCCTCCCGCGACGTCTCCCCGGCAGGAAGGGAATCGCCTCGCATGGTTCTTGTCACTCACACGGACCCGGCACCGCTCAGAGTACTGATCCATTATCTCCAGAACAAGGACGGAAGAAAAGCCACAGGAGTAATAATAATGATATAATGTACAGTGTGTGATATAATGTACAGTCTGATATAATGTACAGTGTATGATATAATGTACAGGGTCTGATATAATGTACAGTGTGTGATATAATGTACAGGGTCTGATATAATGTACAGGGTCTGATATAATGTACAGGGTCTGATATAATGTACAGTGTGTGATATAATGTACAGTGTGTGATATAATGTACAGGGTCTGATATAATGTACAGTGTATGATATAATGTACAGTGTATGATATAATGTACAGTCTGATATAATGTACAGTGTGTGATATAATGTACAGTGTATGATATAATGTACAGTGTGTGATATAATGTACAGTGTGTGATATAATGTACAGGGTCTGATATAATGTGCAGTGTATGATATAATGTACAGCGTGTGATATAATGTACAGTGTATGATATAATGTGCAGTGTATGATATAATGTACAGGGTCTGATATAATGTACAGTGTATGATATAATGTGCAGTGTCTGATATAATGTACAGTGTCTGATATAATGTACAGTGTGTGATATAATGTACAGTGTATGATATAATGTGCAGTGTCTGATATAATGTACAGTGTGTGATATTATGTACAGGGTCTGATATAATGTACAGTGTGTGATATAATGTACAGTCTGATATAATGTACAGTGTGTGATATAATGTACAGTGTGTGATATAATGTACAGGGTCTGATATAATGTACAGTGTGTGATATAATGTACAGGGTCTGATATAATGTACAGTGTGTGATATAATGTACAGTGTGTGATATAATGTACAGGGTCTGATATAATGTACAGTGTGTGATATAATGTACAGGGTCTGATATAATGTACAGTGTGTGATATAATGTACAGGGTCTGATATAATGTACAGTCTGATATAATGTACAGTGTGTGATATAATGTACAGTGTGTGATATAATGTACAGGGTCTGATATAATGTACAGTGTGTGATATAATGTACAGGGTCTGATATAATGTACAGTGTGATATAATGTACAGGGTCTGATATAATGTACAGGGTCTGATATAATGTACAGTGTATGATATAATGTACAGGGTCTGATATAATGTACAGTGTATGATATAATGTACAGTCTGATATAATGTACAGTGTGTGATATAATGTACAGTGTGTGATATAATGTACAGTGTGTGATATAATGTACAGGGTCTGATATAATGTACAGTGTGTGGTATAATGTACAGTGTGTGATATAATGTACAGTGTCTGATATAATGTACAGTCTGATATAATGTACAGTGTGTGGTATAATGTACAGTGTGTGATATAATGTACAGGGTCTGATATAATGTACAGTGTGTGATATAATGTACAGTGTGTGATATAATGTACAGGGTCTGATATAATGTACAGTGTGTGATATAATGTACAGTGTGTGATATAATGTACAGTCTGATATAATGTACAGTGTGTGATATAATGTACAGTGTGTGATATAATGTACAGTGTGTGATATAATGTACAGGGTCTGATATAATGTACAGTGTGTGGTATAATGTACAGGGTCTGATATAATGTACAGTGTATGATATAATGTACAGTCTGATATAATGTACAGTGTCTGATATAATGTACAGTGTGTGATATAATGTACAGGGTCTGATATAATGTACAGTGTATGATATAATGTACAGTCTGATATAATGTACAGTGTGTGATATAATGTACAGTGTGTGATATAATGTACAGGGTCTGATATAATGTACAGTGTGTGGTATAATGTACAGTGTGTGATATAATGTACAGTGTATGATATAATGTACAGTGTGTGATATAATGTACAGTGTGTGATATAATGTACAGGGTCTGATATAATGTGCAGTGTGTGATATAATGTACAGTGTGTGATATAATGTACAGTGTGTGATATAATGTACAGGGTCTGATATAATGTGCAGTGTATGATATAATGTACAGCGTGTGATATAATGTACAGTGTATGATATAATGTGCAGTGTCTGATATAATGTACAGTGTGTGATATAATGTACAGTGTGTGATATAATGTACAGTGTATGATATAATGTGCAGTGTATGATATAATGTACAGCGTGTGATATAATGTACAGTGTATGATATAATGTGCAGTGTCTGATATAATGTACAGTGTGTGATATAATGTACAGTGTGTGATATAATGTACAGGGTCTGATATAATGTACAGTGTGTGATATAATGTACAGTGTGTGATATAATGTACAGTGTATGATATAATGTGCAGTGTATGATATAATGTACAGGGTCTGATATAATGTACAGTGTATGATATAATGTACAGTGTATGATATAATGTACAGTGTGTGATATAATGTACAGTGTATGATATAATGTACAGTGTGTGATATAATGTACAGTGTATGATATAATGTACAGGGTCTGATATAATGTACAGTGTGTGATATAATGTACAGTGTGTGATATAATGTACAGTGTATGATATAATGTGCAGTGTATGATATAATGTACAGGGTCTGATATAATGTACAGTGTATGATATAATGTACAGTGTATGATATAATGTACAGTGTGTGATATAATGTACAGTGTGTGATATAATGTACAGTGTATGATATAATGTACAGTGTGTGATATAATGTACAGTGTATGATATAATGTACAGGGTCTGATATAATGTACAGTGTATGATATAATGTACAGTGTATGATATAATGTACAGTGTCTGATATAATGTACAGTGTGTGATATAATGTGCAGTGTCTGATATAATGTACAGGGTCTGATATAATGTACAGTGTGTGATATAATGTACAGTGTGTGATATAATGTGCAGTGTCTGATATAATGTACAGTGTGTGATATAATGTACAGGGTCTGATATAATGTACAGTGTGTGATATAATGTACAGTGTGTGATATAATGTACAGTGTCTGATATAATGTACAGTGTGTGATATAATGTACAGTCTGATATAATGTACAGTGTGTGATATAATGTACAGTGTATGATATAATGTACAGTGTCTGATATAATGTACAGTGTCTGATATAATGTACAGGGTCTGATATATTGTACAGGTTCTGATATAATGTACAGTGTGTGATATAATGTACAGTGTATGATATAATGTACAGGGTCTGATATAATGTACAGTGTCTGATATAATGTACAGTGTGTGATATAATGTGCAGTGTATGATATAATGTACAGGGTCTGATATAATGTACAGTGTGTGATATAATGTACAATGTCTGATATAATGTACAGTGTGTGATATAATGTACAGTGTGTGATATAATGTACAGTGTATGATATAATGTACAGGGTCTGATATAATGTACAGTGTGTGATATAATGTACAGGGTCTGATATAATGTACAGTGTATGATATAATGTACAGGGTCTGATATAATGTACAGTGTATGATATAATGTACAGTGTGTGATATAATGTACAGGGTCTGATATAACGTGTAGTGTATGATATAATGTACAGTGTATGATATAATGTACAGTGTGATATAATGTACAGGGTCTGATATAATGTGCAGTGTATGATATAATGTACAGTGTGTGATATAATGTACAGTGTATGATATAATGTACAGGGTCTGATATAATGTACAGTGTGTGATATAATGTACAGTGTGTGATATAATGTACAGGGTCTGATATAATGTACAGTGTATGATATAATGTACAGTGTGTGATATAATGTACAGTCTGATATAATGTACAGTGTGTGATATAATGTACAGTGTCTGATATAATGTACAGGGTCTGATATAATGTACAGGGTCTGATATAATGTACAGTGTGTGATATAATGTGCAGGGTCTGATATAATGTACAGTGTGTGATATAATGTGCAGTGTATGATATAATGTGCAGTGTATGATATAATGTACAGTGTGTGATATAATGTACAGTGTATGATATAATGTACAGTGTGTGATATAATGTACAGTGTGTGATATAATGTACAGTGTATGATATAATGTACAGTGTGTGATATAATGTACAGGGTCTGATATAATGTACAGGGTCTGATATAATGTACAGGGTCTGATATAATGTACAGTGTGTGATATAATGTACAGTGTATGATATAATGTACAGTGTATGATATAATGTACAGTGTCTGATATAATGTACAGTGTATGATATAATGTACAGTGTGTGATATAATGTACAGTGTGTGATATAATGTGCAGTGTATGATATAATGTACAGGGTCTGATATAATGTACAGTGTATGATATAATGTACAGTGTGTGATATAATGTACAGGGTCTGATATAATGTGCAGTGTATGATATAATGTACAGTGTATGATATAATGTACAGTATGATATAATGTACAGGGTCTGATATAATGTACAGGGTCTGATATAATGTACAGTGTGTGATATAATGTACAGTGTATGATATAATGTACAGTGTCTGATATAATGTACAGGGTCTGATATAATGTACAGTGTGTGATATAATGTACAGTGTATGATATAATGTACCGTGTGTGATATAATGTACAGTGTGTGATATAATGTACAGTCTGATATAATGTACAGTGTATGATATAATGTACAGTGTGTGATATAATGTACAGTGTGTGATATAATGTACAGTGTCTGATATAATGTACAGGGTCTGATATAATGTACAGTGTGTGATATAATGTACAGTGTGTGATATAATGTACAGGGTCTGATATAATGTACAGTGTATGATATAATGTACAGTGTGTGATATAATGTACAGTGTGTGATATAATGTACAGTGTATGATATAATGTACAGTGTGTGATATAATGTACAGTGTATGATATAATGTACAGGGTCTGATATAATGTACAGTGTGTGATATAATGTACAGTGTATGATATAATGTACAGTGTCTGATATAATGTACAGGGTCTGATATAATGTACAGTGTGTGATATAATGTACAGTGTATGATATAATGTACCGTGTGTGATATAATGTACAGTGTGTGATATAATGTACAGTCTGATATAATGTACAGTGTATGATATAATGTACAGTGTGTGATATAATGTACAGTGTGTGATATAATGTACAGTGTCTGATATAATGTACAGGGTCTGATATAATGTACAGTGTGTGATATAATGTACAGTGTGTGATATAATGTACAGGGTCTGATATAATGTACAGTGTATGATATAATGTACAGTGTGTGATATAATGTACAGTGTGTGATATAATGTACAGTGTATGATATAATGTACAGTGTGTGATATAATGTACAGTGTGTGATATAATGTACAGGGTCTGATATAATGTGCAGTGTATGATATAATGTACAGTGTGTGATATAATGTACAGTGTATGATATAATGTACAGTGTATGATATAATGTACAGTGTATGATATAATGTACAGTGTGTGATATAATGTACAGTGTATGATATAATGTACAGGGTCTGATATAATGTACAGTGTGTGATATAATGTACAGTGTATGATATAATGTACAGTGTGTGATATAATGTACAGGGTCTGATATAATGTACAGTGTGTGATATAATGTACAGTCTGATATAATGTACAGTGTGTGATATAATGTACAGTGTATGATATAATGTACAGTGTGTGATATAATGTACAGTGTATGATATAATGTACAGTGTGTGATATAATGTACAGTGTGTGATATAATGTACAGGGTATGATATAATGTACAGTGTGTGATATAATGTACAGTGTGTGATATAATGTACAGTGTGTGATATAATGTACAGGGTATGATATAATGTACAGTGTGTGATATAATGTACAGTGTGTGATATAATGTACAGTGTATGATATAATGTACAGTGTGTGATATAATGTACAGTGTGTGATATAATGTACAGTGTATGATATAATGTACAGTGTGTGATATAATGTACAGTGTCTGATATAATGTACAGTGTCTGATATAATGTACAGTGTGTGATATAATGTACAGTGTATGATATAATGTACAGTGTCTGATATAATGTACAGGGTCTGATATAATGTACAGTGTGTGATATAATGTACAGTGTATGATATAATGTACAGGGTCTGATATAATGTACAGTGTGTGATATAATGTATAGTGTCTGATATAATGTACAGTGTGTGATATAATGTACAGGGTCTGATATAATGTACAGTGTGTGATATAATGTACAGTGTCTGATATAATGTACAGTGTCTGATATAATGTACAGTGTGTGATATAATGTACAGGGTCTGATATATTGTACAGGTTCTGATATAATGTACAGTGTGTGATATAATGTACAGTGTATGATATAATGTACAGTGTCTGATATAATGTACAGGGTCTGATATAATGTACAGTGTGTGATATAATGTACAGTGTGTGATATAATGTACAGGGTCTGATATAATGTACAGTGTGTGATATATTGTACAGTGTGTGATATAATGTACAGGGTGTGATATAATGTACAGTGTGTGATATAATGTACAGTGTCTGATATAATGTACAGGGTCTGATATAATGTACAGTGTGTGATATAATGTGCAGTGTGTGATATAATGTACAGTGTGTGATATAATGTACAGGGTCTGATATAATGTACAGTGTGTGATATAATGTACAGTGTGTGATATAATGTACAGTGTCTGATATAATGTACAGGGTCTGATATAATGTACAGTGTGTGATATAATGTACAGTGTGTGATATAATGTACAGTGTATGATATAATGTACAGTGTGTGATATAATGTACAGTGTGTGATATAATGTACAGGGTCTGATATAATGTACAGTGTGTGATATAATGTACAGTGTGTGATATAATGTACAGTGTGTGATATAATGTACAGTGTGTGATATAATGTACAGTGTGTGATATAATGTACAGTGTGTGATATAATGTACAGTGTGTGATATAATGTACAGTGTCTGATATAATGTACAGGGTCTGATATAATGTACAGTGTGTGATATAATGTACAGTGTGTGATATAATGTACAGTGTATGATATAATGTACAGTGTGTGATATAATGTACAGTGTGTGATATAATGTACAGGGTCTGATATAATGTACAGTGTGTGATATAATGTACAGTGTGTGATATAATGTACAGTGTGTGATATAATGTACAGTGTGTGATATAATGTACAGTGTATGATATAATGTACAGGGTCTGATATAATGTACAGGGTCTGATATAATGTACAGTGTATGATATAATGTACAGGGTCTGATATAATGTACAGTGTGTGATATAATGTACAGGGTCTGATATAATGTACAGGGTCTGATATAATGTACAGTGTGTGATATAATGTACAGTGTATGATATAATGTACAGTGTGTGATATAATGTACAGTGTATGATATAATGTACAGTGTATGATATAATGTACAGGGTCTGATATAATGTACAGTGTGTGATATAATGTACAGTGTGTGATATAATGTACAGTGTATGATATAATGTACAGTGTGTGATATAATGTACAGTGTATGATATAATGTACAGTGTATGATATAATGTACAGGGTCTGATATAATGTACAGTGTGTGATATAATGTACAGTGTGTGATATAATGTACAGTGTATGATATAATGTACAGTGTGTGATATAATGTACAGTGTATGATATAATGTACAGGGTCTGATATAATGTGCAGTGTATGATATAATGTACAGTGTGTGATATAATGTACAGTGTCTGATATAATGTACAGTGTGTGATATAATGTACAGTCTGATATAATGTACAGTGTGTGATATAATGTACAGTGTATGATATAATGTACAGTGTGTGTTATATTGTACAGGGTCTGATATAATGTACAGTGTCTGATATAATGTACAGTGTATGATATAATGTACAGTGTATGATATAATGTACAGGGTCTGATATAATGTACAGGGTCTGATATAATGTACAGTGTGTGATATAATGTAAAGGGTCTGATATAATGTACAGTGTGTGATATATTGTACAGGGTCTGATATAATGTACAGTGTGTGATATAATGTACAGGGTATGATATAATGTACAGTCTGATATAATGTACAGTGTGTGATATAATGTACAGTGTATGATATAATGTACAGGGTCTGATATAATGTACAGGGTCTGATATAATGTACAGTGTGTGATATAATGTACAGGGTCTGATATAATGTACAGTGTGTGATATATTGTACAGGGTCTGATATAATGTACAGTGTATGATATAATGTACAGTGTGTGATATAATGTACAGTCTGATATAATGTACAGTGTGTGATATAATGTACAGTGTATGATATAATGTACAGTCTGATATAATGTACAGGGTCTGATATAATGTACAGTCTGATATAATGTACAGGGTCTGATATAATGTACAGTGTATGATATAATGTACAGTGTGTGATATAATGTACAGTCTGATATAATGTACAGTGTATGATATAATGTACAGTGTGTGATATAATGTACAGTGTATGATATAATGTACAGTCTGATATAATGTACAGTGTATGATATAATGTACAGTGTATGATATAATGTACAGTCTGATATAATGTACAGTGTGTGATATAATGTACAGTCTGATATAATGTACAGTCTGATATAATGTACAGGGTGTGATATAATGTACAGTGTATGATATAATGTACAGTCTGATATAATGTACAGTGTGTGATATAATGTACAGTGTATGATATAATGTACAGTGTGTGTTATATTGTACAGGGTCTGATATAATGTACAGGGTCTGATATAATGTACAGTGTATGATATAATGTACAGGGTCTGATATAATGTACAGGGTCTGATATAATGTACAGGGTCTGATATAATGTACAGTCTGATATAATGTACAGTGTGTGATATAATGTACAGTGTATGATATAATGTACAGTGTGTGATATAATGTACAGTGTATGATATAATGTACAGTGTGTGATATAATGTACAGGGTCTGATATAATGTACAGTGTATGATATAATGTACAGTGTGTGATATAATGTACAGTGTGTGATATAATGTACAGGGTCTGATATAATGTACAGTGTGTGATATAATGTACAGTGTATGATATAATGTACAGTGTATGATATAATGTACAGTGTGTGATATAATGTACAGGGTCTGATATAATGTACAGGGTCTGATATAATGTACAGTCTGATATAATGTACAGGGTCTGATATAATGTACAGTGTATGATATAATGTACAGTGTGTGATATAATGTACAGTGTATGATATAATGTACAGTGTATGATATAATGTACAGTGTCTGATATAATGTACAGGGTCTGATATAATGTACAGTGTGTGATATAATGTACAGTGTATAATATAATGTACAGTGTGTGATATAATGTACAGGGTCTGATATAATGTACAGTCTGATATAATGTACAGGGTCTGATATAATGTGCAGTGTATGATATAATGTACAGTGTGTGATATAATGTACAGGGTCTGATATAATGTACAGGGTCTGATATAATGTACAGTGTATGATATAATGTACAGGGTCTGATATAATGTGCAGTGTATGATATAATGTACAGTGTATGATATAATGTACAGTATGATATAATGTACAGGGTCTGATATAATGTACAGGGTCTGATATAATGTACAGTGTGATATAATGTACAGTCTGATATAATGTACAGTGTATGATATAATGTACAGTGTCTGATATAATGTACAGGGTCTGATATAATGTACAGTGTGTGATATAATGTACAGTGTATGATATAATGTACAGTGTGTGATATAATGTACAGTGTATGATATAATGTACAGTGTGTGATATAATGTACAGTGTATGATATAATGTACAGGGTCTGATATAATGTACAGTGTGTGATATAATGTACAGTGTATGATATAATGTACAGTGTCTGATATAATGTACAGGGTCTGATATAATGTACAGTGTGTGATATAATGTACAGTGTATGATATAATGTACCGTGTGTGATATAATGTACAGTGTGTGATATAATGTACAGTCTGATATAATGTACAGTGTATGATATAATGTACAGTGTGTGATATAATGTACAGTGTGTGATATAATGTACAGTGTCTGATATAATGTACAGGGTCTGATATAATGTACAGTGTGTGATATAATGTACAGTGTGTGATATAATGTACAGGGTCTGATATAATGTACAGTGTGTGATATAATGTACAGTGTGTGATATAATGTACAGTGTGTGATATAATGTACAGTGTATGATATAATGTACAGTGTGTGATATAATGTACAGTGTATGATATAATGTACAGTGTATGATATAATGTACAGTGTGTGATATAATGTACAGTGTATGATATAATGTACAGGGTCTGATATAATGTACAGTGTGTGATATAATGTACAGTGTATGATATAATGTACAGTGTGTGATATAATGTACAGGGTCTGATATAATGTACAGTGTGTGATATAATGTACAGTCTGATATAATGTACAGTGTGTGATATAATGTACAGTGTATGATATAATGTACAGTGTGTGATATAATGTACAGTGTATGATATAATGTACAGTGTGTGATATAATGTACAGTGTGTGATATAATGTACAGGGTATGATATAATGTACAGTGTGTGATATAATGTACAGTGTGTGATATAATGTACAGTGTGTGATATAATGTACAGGGTATGATATAATGTACAGTGTGTGATATAATGTACAGTGTGTGATATAATGTACAGTGTATGATATAATGTACAGTGTGTGATATAATGTACAGTGTGTGATATAATGTACAGTGTATGATATAATGTACAGTGTGTGATATAATGTACAGTGTCTGATATAATGTACAGTGTGTGATATAATGTACAGTGTATGATATAATGTACAGTGTCTGATATAATGTACAGTGTGTGATATAATGTACAGTGTATGATATAATGTACAGGGTCTGATATAATGTACAGTGTGTGATATAATGTATAGTGTCTGATATAATGTACAGTGTGTGATATAATGTACAGTCTGATATAATGTACAGTGTGTGATATAATGTACAGTGTCTGATATAATGTACAGTGTCTGATATAATGTACAGTGTGTGATATAATGTACAGGGTCTGATATATTGTACAGGTTCTGATATAATGTACAGTGTGTGATATAATGTACAGTGTATGATATAATGTACAGTGTCTGATATAATGTACAGGGTCTGATATAATGTACAGTGTGTGATATAATGTACAGTGTGTGATATAATGTACAGGGTCTGATATAATGTACAGTGTGTGATATATTGTACAGTGTGTGATATAATGTACAGGGTGTGATATAATGTACAGTGTGTGATATAATGTACAGTGTCTGATATAATGTACAGGGTCTGATATAATGTACAGTGTGTGATATAATGTGCAGTGTGTGATATAATGTACAGTGTGTGATATAATGTACAGGGTCTGATATAATGTACAGTGTGTGATATAATGTACAGTGTGTGATATAATGTACAGTGTCTGATATAATGTACAGGGTCTGATATAATGTACAGTGTGTGATATAATGTACAGTGTGTGATATAATGTACAGTGTATGATATAATGTACAGTGTGTGATATAATGTACAGTGTGTGATATAATGTACAGGGTCTGATATAATGTACAGTGTGTGATATAATGTACAGTGTGTGATATAATGTACAGGGTCTGATATAATGTACAGTGTATGATATAATGTACAGGGTCTGATATAATGTACAGTGTGTGATATAATGTACAGGGTCTGATATAATGTACAGGGTCTGATATAATGTACAGTGTGTGATATAATGTACAGTGTATGATATAATGTACAGTGTGTGATATAATGTACAGTGTATGATATAATGTACAGTGTGTGATATAATGTACAGTGTATGATATAATGTACAGTGTGTGATATAATGTACAGTGTATGATATAATGTACAGGGTCTGATATAATGTGCAGTGTATGATATAATGTACAGTGTGTGATATAATGTACAGTGTCTGATATAATGTACAGTGTGTGATATAATGTACAGTCTGATATAATGTACAGTGTGTGATATAATGTACAGTGTATGATATAATGTACAGTGTATGATATAATGTACAGGGTCTGATATAATGTACAGGGTCTGATATAATGTACAGTGTGTGATATAATGTAAAGGGTCTGATATAATGTACAGTGTGTGATATATTGTACAGGGTCTGATATAATGTACAGTGTGTGATATAATGTACAGGGTATGATATAATGTACAGTCTGATATAATGTACAGTGTGTGATATAATGTACAGTGTATGATATAATGTACAGGGTCTGATATAATGTACAGGGTCTGATATAATGTACAGTGTGTGATATAATGTACAGGGTCTGATATAATGTACAGTGTGTGATATATTGTACAGGGTCTGATATAATGTACAGTGTATGATATAATGTACAGTGTGTGATATAATGTACAGGGTCTGATATAATGTACAGTCTGATATAATGTACAGTGTGTGATATAATGTACAGTGTATGATATAATGTACAGTCTGATATAATGTACAGGGTCTGATATAATGTACAGTCTGATATAATGTACAGGGTCTGATATAATGTACAGTGTATGATATAATGTACAGTGTGTGATATAATGTACAGTCTGATATAATGTACAGTGTATGATATAATGTACAGTGTGTGATATAATGTACAGTGTATGATATAATGTACAGTCTGATATAATGTACAGTGTATGATATAATGTACAGTGTATGATATAATGTACAGTCTGATATAATGTACAGTGTGTGATATAATGTACAGTCTGATATAATGTACAGTCTGATATAATGTACAGGGTGTGATATAATGTACAGTGTATGATATAATGTACAGTCTGATATAATGTACAGTGTGTGATATAATGTACAGTGTATGATATAATGTACAGTGTGTGTTATATTGTACAGGGTCTGATATAATGTACAGGGTCTGATATAATGTACAGTGTATGATATAATGTACAGGGTCTGATATAATGTACAGGGTCTGATATAATGTACAGGGTCTGATATAATGTACAGTCTGATATAATGTACAGTGTGTGATATAATGTACAGTGTATGATATAATGTACAGTGTGTGATATAATGTACAGTGTATGATATAATGTACAGTGTGTGATATAATGTACAGGGTCTGATATAATGTACAGTGTATGATATAATGTACAGTGTGTGATATAATGTACAGTGTGTGATATAATGTACAGGGTCTGATATAATGTACAGTGTGTGATATAATGTACAGTGTATGATATAATGTACAGTGTATGATATAATGTACAGTGTGTGATATAATGTACAGGGTCTGATATAATGTACAGGGTCTGATATAATGTACAGTCTGATATAATGTACAGGGTCTGATATAATGTACAGTGTATGATATAATGTACAGTGTGTGATATAATGTACAGTGTATGATATAATGTACAGTGTCTGATATAATGTACAGGGTCTGATATAATGTACAGTGTGTGATATAATGTACAGTGTATAATATAATGTACAGTGTGTGATATAATGTACAGGGTCTGATATAATGTACAGTCTGATATAATGTACAGGGTCTGATATAATGTGCAGTGTATGATATAATGTACAGTGTGTGATATAATGTACAGGGTCTGATATAATGTACAGGGTCTGATATAATGTACAGTGTATGATATAATGTACAGGGTCTGATATAATGTACAGGGTCTGATATAATGTACAGTGTATGATATAATGTACAGTGTGTGATATAATGTACAGTGTGTGATATAATGTACAGTGTATGATATAATGTACAGTGTATGATATAATGTACAGTGTGTGATATAATGTACAGTGTATGATATAATGTACAGTGTATGATATAATGTACAGTGTGTGATATAATGTACAGTGTATGATATAATGTACAGTGTGTGATATAATGTACAGTGTGTGATATAATGTACAGTGTATGATATAATGTACCGTGTGTGATATAATGTACAGTGTGTGATATAATGTACAGTGTATGATATAATGTACAGTGTGTGATATAATGTACAGTGTGTGATATAATGTACAGTGTATGATATAATGTACAGTGTGTGATATAATGTACAGTGTGTGATATAATGTACAGGGTCTGATATAATGTACAGGGTCTGATATAATGTACAGTGTGTGATATAATGTACAGGGTCTGATATAATGTACAGGGTCTGATATAATGTACAGTCTGATATAATGTACAGTGTGTGATATAATGTACAGTGTGTGATATAATGTACAGTGTGTGATATAATGTACAGGGTCTGATATAATGTACAGTGTGTGATATAATGTACAGTGTATGATATAATGTACAGTGTGTGATATAATGTACAGGGTCTGATATAATGTACAGGGTCTGATATAATGTACAGTCTGATATAATGTACAGGGTCTGATATAATGTACAGTGTATGATATAATGTACAGTGTGTGATATAATGTACAGTGTATGATATAATGTACATTGTCTGATATAATGTACAGGGTCTGATATAATGTACAGTGTATGATATAATGTACAGGGTCTGATATAATGTACAGTGTGTGATATAATGTACAGTGTATGATATAATGTACAGTGTGTGATATAATGTACAGGGTCTGATATAATGTACAGTCTGATATAATGTACAGGGTCTAATATAATGTGCAGTGTATGATATAATGTACAGTGTGTGATATAATGTACAGGGTCTGATATAATGTACAGGGTCTGATATAATGTACAGTGTATGATATAATGTACAGTGTGTGATATAATGTACAGTGTGTGATATAATGTACAGTGTATGATATAATGTACAGTGTGTGATATAATGTACCGTGTGTGATATAATGTACAGTGTGTGATATAATGTGTAGTGTATGATATAATGTACAGTGTGTGATATAATGTACAGTGTATGATATAATGTACAGTGTGTGATATAATGTACAGTGTGTGATATAATGTACAGTGTGATATATAATGTACAGTGTATGATATAATGTACAGAGTGTGATATAATGTACAGTGTGTGATATAATGTACAGTGTATGATATAATGTACAGTGTGTGATATAATGTACAGTGTCTGATATAATGTACAGTGTGTGATATAATGTACAGTGTGTGATATAATGTACAGTGTCTGATATAATGTACAGTGTGTGATATAATGTACAGTGTATGATATAATGTACAGGGTCTGATATAATGTACAGTGTGTGATATAATGTACAGGGTCTGATATAATGTACAGGGTCTGATATAATGTACAGTGTGTGATATAATGTACAGTGTGTGATATAATGTACAGGGTCTGATATAATGTACAGTGTGTGATATAATGTACAGTGTGTGATATAATGTACAGGGTCTGATATAATGTACAGTGTGTGATATAATGTACAGTGTATGATATAATGTACAGTGTATGATATAATGTACAGTCTGATATAATGTACAGTATGTGATATAATGTACAGTGTGTGATATAATGTACAGTGTGTGATATAATGTACAGGGTCTGATATAATGTACAGTGTGTGATATAATGTACAGGGTCTGATATAATGTACAGTGTGTGATACAATGTACAGGGTCTGATATAATGTACAGTGTATGATATAATGTACAGGGTCTGATATAATGTACAGTGTGTGATATAATGTACAGTGTATGATATAATGTACAGGGTCTGATATAATGTACAGTGTGTGATATAATGTACAGTGTGTGATATAATGTACAGTGTGTGATATAATGTACAGTGTATGATATAATGTACAGTGTGTGATATAATGTACAGTGTGTGTTATATTGTACAGGGTCTGATATAATGTACAGTGTGTGATATAATGTACAGTGTGTGATATAATGTACAGTGTATGATATAATGTACAGTGTGTGATATAATGTACAGTGTGTGATACAATGTACAGGGTCTGATATAATGTACAGTCTGATATAATGTACAGTGTATGATATAATGTACAGGGTCTGATATAATGTACAGTGTGTGATATAATGTACAGTGTATGATATAATGTACAGTGTGTGATATAATGTACAGTGTGTGTTATATTGTACAGGGTCTGATATAATGTACAGTGTGTGATATAATGTACAGTGTGTGTTATATTGTACAGGGTCTGATATAATGTACAGTGTGTGATATAATGTACAGTGTATGATATAATGTACAGTGTGTGTTATATTGTACAGGGTCTGATATAATGTACAGTGTGTGATATAATGTACAGTGTGTGTTATAATGTACAGGGTCTGATATAATGTACAGTGTGTGATATAATGTACAGGGTCTGATATAATGTACAGTGTGTGATATAATGTACAGTGTATGATATAATGTACAGTGTATGATATAATGTACAGGGTCTGATATAATGTACAGGGTATGATATAATGTACAGTGTGTGATATAATGTACAGTGTGTGATATAATGTACAGTGTATGATATAATGTACAGTGTATGATATAATGTACAGTGTGTGATATAATGTACAGGGTCTGATATAATGTACAGTCTGATATAATGTACAGGGTCTGATATAATGTACAGTGTGTGATATAATGTACAGTGTATGATATAATGTACAGTGTGTGATATAATGTACAGTGTGTGATATAATGTACAGGGTCTGATATAATGTACAGTCTGATATAATGTACAGTGTGTGATATAATGTACAGTGTGTGATATAATGTACAGTGTATGATATAATGTACAGGGTCTGATATAATGTACAGTGTATGATATAATGTACAGTGTATGATATAATGTACAGGGTCTGATATAATGTACAGTGTGTGATATAATGTACAGTCTGATATAATGTACAGTGTGTGATATAATGTACAGTGTATGATATAATGTACAGGGTCTGATATAATGTACAGTGTGTGATATAATGTACAGTCTGATATAATGTACAGTGTGTGATATAATGTACAGTGTGTGATATAATGTACAGTGTATGATATAATGTACAGTGTGTGATATAATGTACAGTCTGATATAATGTACAGGGTATGATATAATGTACAGTGTGTGATATAATGTACAGTGTGTGATATAATGTACAGTCTGATATAATGTACAGTGTGTGATATAATGTACAGTGTGTGATATAATGTACAGTGTATGATATAATGTACAGTGTGTGATATAATGTACAGTGTGTGATATAATGTACAGTCTGATATAATGTACAGTGTGTGATATAATGTACAGTGTGTGATATAATGTACAGTGTATGATATAATGTACAGTGTGTGATATAATGTACAGGGTCTGATATAATGTACAGGGTCTGATATAATGTACAGTGTATGATATAATGTACAGTGTGTGATATAATGTACAGTGTATGATATAATGTACAGGGTATGATATAATGTACAGTGTATGATATAATGTACAGTGTGTGATATAATGTACAGTGTCTGATATAATGTACAGTGTGTGATACAATGTACAGGGTCTGATATAATGTACAGTGTATGATATAATGTACAGGGTCTGATATAATGTACAGTGTGTGATATAATGTACAGTGTATGATATAATGTACAGTGTGTGATATAATGTACAGTGTGTGTTATATTGTACAGGGTCTGATATAATGTACAGGGTCTGATATAATGTACAGTGTGTGATATAATGTACAGTGTATGATATAATGTACAGTGTGTGTTATATTGTACAGGGTCTGATATAATGTACAGTGTCTGATATAATGTACAGTGTGTGTTATATTGTACAGGGTCTGATATAATGTACAGTGTGTGATATAATGTACAGGGTCTGATATAATGTACAGTGTGTGATATAATGTACAGTGTGTGATATAATGTACAGTGTATGATATAATGTACAGTGTGTGATATAATGTACAGTGTGTGATATAATGTACAGTGTGTGATATAATGTACAGGGTCTGATATAATGTACAGGGTATGATATAATGTACAGTGTGTGATATAATGTACAGTGTGTGATATAATGTACAGTGTATGATATAATGTACAGGGTCTGATATAATGTACAGTGTGTGTTATATTGTACAGGGTCTGATATAATGTACAGTGTGTGATATAATGTACAGGGTCTGATATAATGTAAAGTCTGATATAATGTACAGGGTCTGATATAATGTACAGTGTGTGATATAATGTACAGTGTATGATATAATGTACAGTGTGTGATATAATGTACAGTGTGTGATATAATGTACAGGGTCTGATATAATGTACAGTGTGTGATATAATGTACAGTGTGTGATATAATGTACAGTGTATGATATAATGTACAGTGTGTGGTATAATGTACAGTGTGTGATATAATGTACAGTGTGTGATATAATGTACAGTCTGATATAATGTACAGTGTGTGATATAATGTACAGTGTATGATATAATGTACAGTCTGATATAATGTACAGTGTGTGATATAATGTACAGTGTGTGATATAATGTACAGTGTATGATATAATGTACAGTGTGTGATATAATGTACAGTGTATGATATAATGTACAGTGTGTGATATAATGTACAGTGTGTGATATAATGTACAGTCTGATATAATGTACAGTGTGTGATATAATGTACAGTGTGTGATATAATGTACAGTGTATGATATAATGTACAGTGTGTGATATAATGTACAGTCTGATATAATGTACAGGGTATGATATAATGTACAGTGTGTGATATAATGTACAGTGTGTGATATAATGTACAGTCTGATATAATGTACAGTGTGTGATATAATGTACAGTGTGTGATATAATGTACAGTGTATGATATAATGTACAGTGTATGATATAATGTACAGTGTGATATATAATGTACAGTGTGTGATATAATGTACAGGGTCTGATATAATGTACAGTGTCTGATATAATGTACAGTGTATGATATAATGTACAGTGTATGATATAATGTACAGTGTGTGATATAATGTGCAGTGTATGATATAATGTACAGGGTCTGATATAATGTACAATGTCTGATATAATGTACAGTGTGTGATATAATGTACAGTGTGATATAATGTACAGTGTATGATATAATGTACAGTGTGATATAATGTACAGTGTGTGATATAATGTACAGTGTGTGATATAATGTACAGTGTATGATATAATGTACAGTCTGATATAATGTACAGTGTGTGATATAATGTACAGTGTATGATATAATGTACAGTGTGTGATATAATGTACAGGGTCTGATATAATGTACAGTGTGTGATATAATGTACAGTGTATGATATAATGTACAGTGTATGATATAATGTACAGTGTGTGATATAATGTACAGTGTGTGATATAATGTACAGTGTGTGATATAATGTACAGTGTATGATATAATGTACAGTGTGTGATATAATGTACAGTGTGTGATATAATGTACAGTGTATGATATAATGTACAGTGTGTGATATAATGTACAGGGTCTGATATAATGTACAGTGTGTGATATAATGTACAGTGTATGATATAATGTACAGGGTCTGATATAATGTACAGTGTGTGATATAATGTACAGGGTCTGATATAATGTACAGTGTGTGATATAATGTACAGGGTCTGATATAATGTACAGTGTGTGATATAATGTGCAGTGTATGATATAATGTGCAGTGTATGATATAATGTACAGTGTGTGATATAATGTACAGGTTCTGATATAATGTACAGTGTGTGATATAATGTGCAGTGTATGATATAATGTGCAGTGTATGATATAATGTACAGTGTGTGATATAATGTACAGTGTGTGATATAATGTACAGGGTCTGATATAATGTACAGTGTATGATATAATGTACAGGGTCTGATATAATGTACAGTCTGATATAATGTACAGTATGATATAATGTACAGGGTCTGATATAATGTACAGTCTGATATAATGTACAGTGTATGATATAATGTACAGGGTCTGATATAATGTACAGTGTATGATATAATGTACAGTGTGTGATATAATGTACAGGGTCTGATATAATGTACAGTGTGTGATATAATGTGCAGTGTATGATATAATGTGCAGTGTATGATATAATGTACAGTGTGTGATATAATGTACAGTGTGTGATATAATGTACAGGGTCTGATATAATGTACAGTGTATGATATAATGTACAGGGTCTGATATAATGTACAGTCTGATATAATGTACAGTATGATATAATGTACAGGGTCTGATATAATGTACAGTCTGATATAATGTACAGTGTGTGATATAATGTACAGTGTGTGATATAATGTACAGTCTGATATAATGTACAGTGTGTGATATAATGTACAGTGTATGATATAATGTACAGGGTCTGATATAATGTACAGTGTGTGATATAATGTACAGGGTCTGATATAATGTACAGTCTGATATAATGTACAGGGTCTGATATAATGTACAGTGTGTGATATAATGTACAGTGTGTGATATAATGTACAGTCTGATATAATGTACAGTGTGTGATATAATGTACAGTGTATGATATAATGTACAGGGTCTGATATAATGTACAGTGTGTGATATAATGTACAGGGTCTGATATAATGTACAGTCTGATATAATGTACAGTGTGTGATATAATGTACAGTGTGTGATATAATGTACAGTGTCTGATATAATGTACAGGGTCTGATATAATGTACAATGTCTGATATAATGTACAGTGTGTGATATAATGTACAGTGTGATATAATGTACAGTGTATGATATAATGTACAGTGTGATATAATGTACAGTGTGTGATATAATGTACAGTGTGTGATATAATGTACAGGGTCTGATATTATGTACAGTGTATGATATAATGTACAGTGTGTGATATAATGTACAGGGTCTGATATAATGTGCAGTGTATGATATAATGTACAGGGTCTGATATAATGTACAGTCTGATATAATGTACAGTGTGTGATATAATGTACAGTGTGTGATATAATGTACAGTGTATGATATAATGTACAGTGTGTGATATAATGTACAGGGTCTGATATAATGTACAGGGTATGATATAATGTACAGTGTATGATATAATGTACAGTGTGTGATATAATGTACAGTGTCTGATATAATGTACAGTGTGTGATATAATGTTCAGTGTGTGATATAATGTACAGTGTATGATATAATGTACAGTGTATGATATAATGTACAGGGTCTGATATAATGTACAGTGTGTGATATAATGTACAGGGTCTGATATAATGTACAGTCTGATATAATGTACAGGGTCTGATATAATGTACAGTGTGTGATATAATGTACAGGGTCTGATATAATGTACAGTCTGATATAATGTACAGTGTGTGATATAATGTACAGTGTGTGATATAATGTACAGTGTATGATATAATGTACAGTGTGTGATATAATGTACAGTCTGATATAATGTACAGTGTGTGATATAATGTACAGTGTGTGATATAATGTACAGTGTGTGATATAATGTACAGTCTGATATAATGTACAGTGTGTGATATAATGTACAGTGTGTGATATAATGTACAGTGTCTGATATAATGTACAGTGTGTGATATAATGTACAGTCTGATATAATGTACAGGGTCTGATATAATGTACAGTGTGTGATATAATGTACAGGGTCTGATATAATGTACAGTCTGATATAATGTACAGTGTGTGATATAATGTACAGTGTGTGATATAATGTACAGTGTATGATATAATGTACAGTGTGTGATATAATGTACAGGGTCTGATATAATGTACAGGGTATGATATAATGTACAGTGTATGATATAATGTACAGTGTGTGATATAATGTACAGTGTCTGATATAATGTACAGTGTGTGATATAATGTTCAGTGTGTGATATAATGTACAGTGTCTGATATAATGTACAGTGTGTGATATAATGTACAGTGTATGATATAATGTACAGTGTGTGATATAATGTACAGTCTGATATAATGTACAGTGTGTGATATAATGTACAGTGTGTGATATAATGTACAGTGTGTGATATAATGTACAGTCTGATATAATGTACAGTGTGTGATATAATGTACAGTGTGTGATATAATGTACAGTGTGTGATATAATGTACAGTCTGATATAATGTACAGGGTCTGATATAATGTACAGTGTGTGATATAATGTACAGGGTCTGATATAATGTACAGTCTGATATAATGTACAGTGTGTGATATAATGTACAGTGTGTGATATAATGTACAGTGTATGATATAATGTACAGTGTGTGATATAATGTACAGGGTCTGATATAATGTACAGGGTATGATATAATGTACAGTGTATGATATAATGTACAGTGTGTGATATAATGTACAGTGTCTGATATAATGTACAGTGTGTGATATAATGTTCAGTGTGTGATATAATGTACAGTGTATGATATAATGTACAGTGTATGATATAATGTACAGGGTCTGATATAATGTACAGTGTGTGATATAATGTACAGGGTCTGATATAATGTACAGTCTGATATAATGTACAGGGTCTGATATAATGTACAGTGTGTGATATAATGTACAGGGTCTGATATAATGTACAGTCTGATATAATGTACAGTGTGTGATATAATGTACAGTGTGTGATATAATGTACAGTGTATGATATAATGTACAGTGTGTGATATAATGTACAGTCTGATATAATGTACAGTGTGTGATATAATGTACAGTGTGTGATATAATGTACAGTGTGTGATATAATGTACAGTCTGATATAATGTACAGTGTGTGATATAATGTACAGTGTGTGATATAATGTACAGTGTGTGATATAATGTACAGTCTGATATAATGTACAGGGTCTGATATAATGTACAGTGTGTGATATAATGTACAGGGTCTGATATAATGTACAGTCTGATATAATGTACAGTGTGTGATATAATGTACAGTGTGTGATATAATGTACAGTGTATGATATAATGTACAGTGTGTGATATAATGTACAGTGTGTGATATAATGTACAGTCTGATATAATGTACAGTGTGTGATATAATGTACAGTGTGTGATATAATGTACAGTGTATGATATAATGTACAGTGTGTGATATAATGTACAGGGTCTGATATAATGTACAGGGTCTGATATAATGTACAGTGTATGATATAATGTACAGTGTGTGATATAATGTACAGTGTATGATATAATGTACAGGGTATGATATAATGTACAGTGTATGATATAATGTACAGTGTGTGATATAATGTACAGTGTCTGATATAATGTACAGTGTGTGATACAATGTACAGGGTCTGATATAATGTACAGTGTATGATATAATGTACAGGGTCTGATATAATGTACAGTGTGTGATATAATGTACAGTGTATGATATAATGTACAGTGTGTGATATAATGTACAGTGTGTGTTATATTGTACAGGGTCTGATATAATGTACAGGGTCTGATATAATGTACAGTGTGTGATATAATGTACAGTGTATGATATAATGTACAGTGTGTGTTATATTGTACAGGGTCTGATATAATGTACAGTGTCTGATATAATGTACAGTGTGTGTTATATTGTACAGGGTCTGATATAATGTACAGTGTGTGATATAATGTACAGGGTCTGATATAATGTACAGTGTGTGATATAATGTACAGTGTATGATATAATGTACAGTGTATGATATAATGTACAGTGTGTGATATAATGTACAGGGTCTGATATAATGTACAGGGTATGATATAATGTACAGTGTGTGATATAATGTACAGTGTGTGATATAATGTACAGTGTATGATATAATGTACAGGGTCTGATATAATGTACAGTGTGTGTTATATTGTACAGGGTCTGATATAATGTACAGTGTGTGATATAATGTACAGGGTCTGATATAATGTAAAGTCTGATATAATGTACAGGGTCTGATATAATGTACAGTGTATGATATAATGTACAGGGTCTGATATAATGTACAGTGTGTGATATAATGTACAGTGTATGATATAATGTACAGGGTCTGATATAATGTACAGTGTATGATATAATGTACAGTGTGTGATATAATGTACAGTGTGTGATATAATGTACAGGGTCTGATATAATGTACAGTGTGTGATATAATGTACAGTGTGTGATATAATGTACAGTGTATGATATAATGTACAGTGTGTGGTATAATGTACAGTGTGTGATATAATGTACAGTGTGTGATATAATGTACAGTCTGATATAATGTACAGTGTGTGATATAATGTACAGTGTATGATATAATGTACAGTCTGATATAATGTACAGTGTGTGATATAATGTACAGTGTGTGATATAATGTACAGTGTATGATATAATGTACAGTGTGTGATATAATGTACAGTGTATGATATAATGTACAGTGTGTGATATAATGTACAGTGTGTGATATAATGTACAGTGTGATATAATGTACAGGGTCTGATATAATGTACAGTGTGTGATATAATGTACAGTGTGTGATATAATGTACAGTCTGATATAATGTACAGTGTGTGATATAATGTACAGTGTATGATATAATGTACAGTGTGTGATATAATGTACAGTGTGTGATATAATGTACAGGGTCTGATATAATGTACAGTGTATGATATAATGTACAGTGTATGATATAATGTACAGTGTGTGATATAATGTACAGTGTGTGATATAATGTACAGTGTATGATATAATGTACAGTGTGTGATATAATGTACAGTCTGATATAATGTACAGGGTATGATATAATGTACAGTGTGTGATATAATGTACAGTGTGTGATATAATGTACAGTCTGATATAATGTACAGTGTGTGATATAATGTACAGTGTGTGATATAATGTACAGTGTATGATATAATGTACAGTGTATGATATAATGTACAGTGTGATATATAATGTACAGTGTGTGATATAATGTACAGGGTCTGATATAATGTACAGTGTCTGATATAATGTACAGTGTATGATATAATGTACAGTGTATGATATAATGTACAGTGTGTGATATAATGTACAGTGTGTGATATAATGTACAGTGTGTGATATAATGTACAGTCTGATATAATGTACAGTGTGTGATATAATGTACAGTGTGTGATATAATGTACAGTGTATGATATAATGTACAGTGTATGATATAATGTACAGTGTGATATATAATGTACAGTGTGTGATATAATGTACAGGGTCTGATATAATGTACAGTGTCTGATATAATGTACAGTGTATGATATAATGTACAGTGTATGATATAATGTACAGTGTATGATATAATGTACAGTGTATGATATAATGTACAGGGTCTGATATAATGTACAATGTCTGATATAATGTACAGTGTGTGATATAATGTACAGTGTGATATAATGTACAGTGTATGATATAATGTACAGTGTGATATAATGTACAGTGTATGATATAATGTACAGTGTGTGATATAATGTACAGTGTGTGATATAATGTACAGTGTATGATATAATGTACAGTGTGATATAATGTACAGTGTGTGATATAATGTACAGTGTGTGATATAATGTACAGGGTCTGATATTATGTACAGTGTATGATATAATGTACAGTGTGTGATATAATGTACAGGGTCTGATATAATGTGCAGTGTATGATATAATGTACAGGGTCTGATATAATGTACAGTGTGTGATATAATGTACAGTGTATGATATAATGTACAGTGTGTGATATAATGTACAGTGTGTGATATAATGTACAGTGTGTGATATAATGTACAGTGTATGATATAATGTACAGTGTGTGATATAATGTACAGTGTGTGATATAATGTACAGTGTATGATATAATGTACAGTGTGTGATATAATGTACAGGGTCTGATATAATGTACAGTGTGTGATATAATGTACAGTGTATGATATAATGTACAGGGTCTGATATAATGTACAGTGTGTGATATAATGTACAGGGTCTGATATAATGTACAGTGTGTGATATAATGTACAGGGTCTGATATAATGTACAGTGTGTGATATAATGTGCAGTGTATGATATAATGTGCAGTGTATGATATAATGTACAGTGTGTGATATAATGTACAGGGTCTGATATAATGTACAGTGTGTGATATAATGTACAGTCTGATATAATGTGCAGTGTATGATATAATGTACAGTGTGTGATATAATGTACAGTGTGTGATATAATGTACAGGGTCTGATATAATGTACAGTGTATGATATAATGTACAGGGTCTGATATAATGTACAGTCTGATATAATGTACAGTATGATATAATGTACAGGGTCTGATATAATGTACAGTCTGATATAATGTACAGTGTATGATATAATGTACAGGGTCTGATATAATGTACAGTGTATGATATAATGTACAGTGTGTGATATAATGTACAGGGTCTGATATAATGTACAGTGTGTGATATAATGTGCAGTGTATGATATAATGTGCAGTGTATGATATAATGTACAGTGTGTGATATAATGTACAGTGTGTGATATAATGTACAGGGTCTGATATAATGTACAGTGTATGATATAATGTACAGGGTCTGATATAATGTACAGTCTGATATAATGTACAGTATGATATAATGTACAGGGTCTGATATAATGTACAGTCTGATATAATGTACAGTGTGTGATATAATGTACAGTGTGTGATATAATGTACAGTCTGATATAATGTACAGTGTGTGATATAATGTACAGTGTATGATATAATGTACAGGGTCTGATATAATGTACAGTGTGTGATATAATGTACAGGGTCTGATATAATGTACAGTCTGATATAATGTACAGGGTCTGATATAATGTACAGTGTGTGATATAATGTACAGTGTGTGATATAATGTACAGTCTGATATAATGTACAGTGTGTGATATAATGTACAGTGTATGATATAATGTACAGGGTCTGATATAATGTACAGTGTGTGATATAATGTACAGGGTCTGATATAATGTACAGTCTGATATAATGTACAGTGTGTGATATAATGTACAGTGTGTGATATAATGTACAGTGTCTGATATAATGTACAGGGTCTGATATAATGTACAATGTCTGATATAATGTACAGTGTGTGATATAATGTACAGTGTGATATAATGTACAGTGTATGATATAATGTACAGTGTGATATAATGTACAGTGTGTGATATAATGTACAGTGTGTGATATAATGTACAGGGTCTGATATTATGTACAGTGTATGATATAATGTACAGTGTGTGATATAATGTACAGGGTCTGATATAATGTGCAGTGTATGATATAATGTACAGGGTCTGATATAATGTACAGTCTGATATAATGTACAGTGTGTGATATAATGTACAGTGTGTGATATAATGTACAGTGTATGATATAATGTACAGTGTGTGATATAATGTACAGGGTCTGATATAATGTACAGGGTATGATATAATGTACAGTGTATGATATAATGTACAGTGTGTGATATAATGTACAGTGTCTGATATAATGTACAGTGTGTGATATAATGTTCAGTGTGTGATATAATGTACAGTGTATGATATAATGTACAGTGTATGATATAATGTACAGGGTCTGATATAATGTACAGTGTGTGATATAATGTACAGGGTCTGATATAATGTACAGTCTGATATAATGTACAGGGTCTGATATAATGTACAGTGTGTGATATAATGTACAGGGTCTGATATAATGTACAGTCTGATATAATGTACAGTGTGTGATATAATGTACAGTGTGTGATATAATGTACAGTGTATGATATAATGTACAGTGTGTGATATAATGTACAGTCTGATATAATGTACAGTGTGTGATATAATGTACAGTGTGTGATATAATGTACAGTGTGTGATATAATGTACAGTCTGATATAATGTACAGTGTGTGATATAATGTACAGTGTGTGATATAATGTACAGTGTGTGATATAATGTACAGTCTGATATAATGTACAGGGTCTGATATAATGTACAGTGTGTGATATAATGTACAGGGTCTGATATAATGTACAGTCTGATATAATGTACAGTGTGTGATATAATGTACAGTGTGTGATATAATGTACAGTGTATGATATAATGTACAGTGTGTGATATAATGTACAGGGTCTGATATAATGTACAGGGTATGATATAATGTACAGTGTATGATATAATGTACAGTGTGTGATATAATGTACAGTGTCTGATATAATGTACAGTGTGTGATATAATGTTCAGTGTGTGATATAATGTACAGTGTCTGATATAATGTACAGTGTGTGATATAATGTACAGTGTATGATATAATGTACAGTGTGTGATATAATGTACAGTCTGATATAATGTACAGTGTGTGATATAATGTACAGTGTGTGATATAATGTACAGTGTGTGATATAATGTACAGTCTGATATAATGTACAGTGTGTGATATAATGTACAGTGTGTGATATAATGTACAGTGTGTGATATAATGTACAGTCTGATATAATGTACAGGGTCTGATATAATGTACAGTGTGTGATATAATGTACAGGGTCTGATATAATGTACAGTCTGATATAATGTACAGTGTGTGATATAATGTACAGTGTGTGATATAATGTACAGTGTATGATATAATGTACAGTGTGTGATATAATGTACAGGGTCTGATATAATGTACAGGGTATGATATAATGTACAGTGTATGATATAATGTACAGTGTGTGATATAATGTACAGTGTCTGATATAATGTACAGTGTGTGATATAATGTTCAGTGTGTGATATAATGTACAGTGTCTGATATAATGTACAGTGTGTGATATAATGTACAGTGTGTGATATAATGTACAGTGTATGATATAATGTACAGTGTATGATATAATGTACAGGGTCTGATATAATGTACAGTGTGTGATATAATGTACAGGGTCTGATATAATGTACAGTGTATGATATAATGTACAGGGTCTGATATAATGTACAGTGTATGATATAATGTACAGGGTCTGATATAATGTACAGTGTATGATATAATGTACAGTGTGTGATATAATGTACAGTGTGTGATATAATGTACAGTGTATGATATAATGTACAGTGTGTGATATAATGTACAGTGTATGATATAATGTACAGTGTGTGATATAATGTACAGTGTGTGATATAATGTACAGTCTGATATAATGTACAGTGTGTGATATAATGTACAGTGTGTGATATAATGTACAGTGTGATATAATGTACAGTGTATGATATAATGTACAGTGTGTGATATAATGTACAGGGTCTGATATAATGTACAGTGTGTGATATAATGTACAGTGTGATATAATGTACAGTGTATGATATAATGTACAGTGTGATATAATGTACAGTGTATGATATAATGTACAGTGTGTGATATAATGTACAGTGTGTGATATAATGTACAGTGTATGATATAATGTACAGTGTGTGATATAATGTACAGTGTGTGATATAATGTACAGGGTCTGATATAATGTACAGTGTGTGATATAATGTGCAGTGTATGATATAATGTGCAGTGTATGATATAATGTACAGTGTGTGATATAATGTACAGGGTCTGATATAATGTACAGTGTGTGATATAATGTACAGTGTATGATATAATGTACAGTGTGTGATATAATGTACAGGGTCTGATATAATGTACAGTGTGTGATATAATGTGCAGTGTATGATATAATGTGCAGTGTATGATATAATGTACAGTGTGTGATATAATGTACAGTGTGTGATATAATGTACAGGGTCTGATATAATGTACAGTGTATGATATAATGTACAGGGTCTGATATAATGTACAGTCTGATATAATGTACAGTATGATATAATGTACAGGGTCTGATATAATGTACAGTCTGATATAATGTACAGTGTATGATATAATGTACAGGGTCTGATATAATGTACAGTGTATGATATAATGTACAGTGTCTGATATAATGTACAGGGTCTGATATAATGTACAGTGTGTGATATAATGTACAGTGTGTGATATAATGTACAGTCTGATATAATGTACAGTGTGTGATATAATGTACAGTGTATGATATAATGTACAGGGTCTGATATAATGTACAGTGTGTGATATAATGTACAGGGTCTGATATAATGTACAGTCTGATATAATGTACAGGGTCTGATATAATGTACAGTGTGTGATATAATGTACAGTGTGTGATATAATGTACAGTCTGATATAATGTACAGTGTGTGATATAATGTACAGTGTGATATAATGTACAGGGTCTGATATAATGTACAGTGTGTGATATAATGTACAGGGTCTGATATAATGTACAGTCTGATATAATGTACAGTGTGTGATATAATGTACAGTGTGTGATATAATGTACAGTGTCTGATATAATGTACAGTGTGTGATATAATGTACAGTGTGTGATATAATGTACAGTGTATGATATAATGTACAGTGTATGATATAATGTACAGTCTGATATAATGTACAGTGTGTGATATAATGTACAGGGTCTGATATAATGTACAGTGTATGATATAATGTACAGTGTGTGATATAATGTACAGTGTGTGATATAATGTACAGTCTGATATAATGTACAGTGTGTGATATAATGTACAGGGTCTGATATAATGTACAGTGTATGATATAATGTACAGTGTGTGATATAATGTACAGTGTGTGATATAATGTACAGTGTATGATATAATGTACAGTGTGTGATATAATGTACAGTGTGTGATATAATGTACAGGGTCTGATATAATGTACAGTGTATGATATAATGTACAGTGTGTGATATAATGTACAGTGTGTGATATAATGTACAGTGTATGATATAATGTACAGTGTGATATAATGTACAGGGTCTGATATAATGTACAGTGTATGATATAATCTAGTTTAGGGGTCTTGGGTCAGAGGTCCTGGCTTGGGGTCGTTATACATTTTGGGAAGGTCCTGATGCCCCCTCTAGGGGTCTGCACGGGGTCATTCTGTACCTCCAGTGATTTCTAGGATTGTAAGAAAAGGTTTTAATCTTTTTGTTTATTATTAATGACGTCACAAGGAGAAATGTGCGTGACCCGGCGTGACCCTGTGACCTGTGACCCCTGGCCCTGTAATCCCCGGCTGGGGTCGGATTAGCGCTCCTCCACGTGTGACTATATTTAGCGTCTTTAGTGTAATTGATGCGGATCGTGTGATCAGCGCCGGAGCCTCGGATCAGACAGTTCTGCTGAGTTCTGCGGCGCTCCAGACCTTGGGTCAGGGCAGGGACAGTTGTTGTTTTCGTTATAATGGGGCTCGTCCTGTATTTTTTCAGGTGTAGCTGAAGCGCTGGAAGGACGGTGGGAAATCCGCACTAATAATATTTATCCTCCAAATTAATGAAGGAATGACACGGTAATAACCCCTTCATTGCTATTCCGGAATGTCCCGGTGACGGGCAGCTCCGCCAGGGAACACTCAGCCCTCTAAGCATAATTGATATTTGTACAAGTGGATTGACCCATCGAGGACCTCGCTAGTCATCGGATGAGGGACCTGCCCTGAGTGGCGATGTATGAACTCCATCATGGAGACACAAGACTTCATCAGGGGGCTCCGAGGTGGACAAAGAGCTGCAGAGATGGAGAGGACCACCCACCGATCGTGTGTGGAGTCAACACCACCATATGATGGAACGTCATGACACAGGCTTTCATTGGCCAACAATATGGATTTCAAGGAGGCCGAGGAATGGTCTGGGCCCCAAAACCCTGTCTAGAGTCATCTTCCTAGAGTCTTCTCTCTGGAGTCTTCTCTCTGGAGTCTTCTCTATGGAGCCTTCTCTCTGGAGCCTTCTCTCTGGAGCCTTCTCTCTGGAGTCTTCTCTCTGGAGTCCTCTCTCTGGAGTCTTCTCTCTGGAGTCTTCTCTCTGGAGTCTTCTCTCTGGAGTCCTCTCTCTGGAGTCTTCTCTCTGGAGTCTTTTCTCTGGAGTCTTCTCTCTGGAGTCTTCTCTCTGGAGTCCTCTCTCTGGAGTCCTCTCTCTGGAGCCTTCTCTCTGGAGTCTTCTCTCTGGAGTCTTCTCTCTGGAGTCTTCTCTCTGGAGTCCTCTCTCTGGAGCCTTCTCTCTGGAGCCTTCTCTCTGGAGTCTTCTCTCTGGAGTCTTCTCTCTGGAGTCTTCTCTCTGGAGTCTTCTCTCTGGAGTCCTCTCTCTGGAGTCTTCTCTCTGGAGCCTTCTCTCTGGAGTCTTCTCTCGGGAGCCTTCTCTCTGGAATCTTCTCTCTGGAGTCTTCTCTCGGGAGCCTTCTCTCTGGAGTCTTCTCTCTGGAATCTTCTCTCTGGAGTCTTCTCTCTGGAGTCTTCTCTCTGGAGTCTTCTCTCTGGAGTCTTCTCTCTGGAATCTTCTCTCTGGAGTCTTCTCTCAGGAGCCTTCTCTCTGGAGTCTTCTCTCGGGAGCCTTCTCTCTGGAGTCTTCTCTCGGGAGCCTTCTCCCTGGAGTCTTCTCTCTGGAATCTTCTCTCTGGAGTCTTCTCTCTGGAGTCTTCTCTCTGGAATCTTCTCTCTGGAGTCTTCTCTCTGGAGTCTTCTCTCTGGAGTCCTCTCTCTGGAGTCTTCTCTCTGGAGTCCTCTATCTGGAGTCTTCTCTCTGGAGTCCTCTTTCTGAAGTCTTCTCTCTGGAGTCTTCTCTCTGGAGTCCTCTCTGTGGAGTCTTCTCTCTGGAGTCCTCTATCTGGAGTCTTCTCTCTGGAGTCCTCTTTCTGAAGTCTTCTCTCTGGAGCCTTCTCTCTGGAGTCTTCTCTCTGGAGTCCTCTCTCTGGAGTCTTCTCTCTGGAATCTTCTCTCTGGAGCCTTCTCTCTGGAGTCTTCTCTCTGGAGTCTTCTCTCTGGAATCTTCTCTCTGGAGCCTTCTCTCTGGAGTCTTCTCTCTGGAGCCTTCTCTCTGGAGCCTTCTCTCTGGAGTCTTCTCTCTGGAGTCCTCTCTCTGGAGTCCTCTCCCTGGAGTCTTCTCTCTGGAGTCTTCTCTCTGGAATCTTCTCTCTGGAGTCCTCTCCCTGGAGTCTTCTCTCTGGAATCTTCTCTCTGGAGTCTTCTCTCTGGAGTCTTCTCTCTGGAATCTTCTCTCTGGAGTCTTCTCTCTGGAGTCTTCTCTCTGGAATCTTCTCTCTGGAGTCTTCTCTCTGGAGTCTTCTCTCTGGAGTCTTCTCTCTGGAGTCCTCTATCTGGAGTCTTCTCTCTGGAGTCCTCTTTCTGAAGTCTTCTCTCTGGAGTCTTCTCTCTGGAGTCCTCTCTCTGGAGTCTTCTCTCTGGAGTCCTCTATCTGGAGTCTTCTCTCTGGAGTCCTCTTTCTGAAGTCTTCTCTCTGGAGCCTTCTCTCTGGAGTCTTCTCTCTGGAGTCCTCTCTCTGGAGTCTTCTCTCTGGAATCTTCTCTCTGGAGCCTTCTCTCTGGAGTCTTCTCTCTGGAGTCTTCTCTCTGGAATCTTCTCTCTGGAGCCTTCTCTCTGGAGTCTTCTCTCTGGAGCCTTCTCTCTGGAGCCTTCTCTCTGGAGTCTTCTCTCTGGAGTCCTCTCTCTGGAGCCTTCTCTCTGGAGCCTTCTCTCTGGAGTCTTCTCTCTGGAGTCCTCTCTCTGGAGTCCTCTCCCTGGAGTCTTCTCTCTGGAGTCTTCTCTCTGGAATCTTCTCTCTGGAGTCCTCTCTGTGGAGTCTTCTCTCCGGAGTCTTCTCTCTGGAATCTTCTCTCTGGAGTCTTCTCTCTGGAGTCTTCTCTCTGGATTCTTCTCTCTGGAGTCTTCTCTCTGGAGTCTTCTCTCTGGAATCTTCTCTCTGGAGTCCTCTATCTGGAGTCTTCTCTCTGGAGTCCTCTTTCTGGAGTCTTCTCTCTGGAGTCTTCTCTCTGGAATCTTCTCTCTGGAATCTTCTCTCTGGAGCCTTCTCTCTGGAGTCTTCTCTCTGGAGTCCTCTTTCTGGAGTCTTCTCTCTGGAGTCCTCTCCCTGGAGTCTTCTCTCTGGAATCTTCTCTCTGGAGTCTTCTCTCTGGAGTCTTCTCTCTGGAATCTTCTCTCTGGAGTCTTCTCTCTGGAGTCTTCTCTCTGGAGTCTTCTCTCTGGAGTCCTCTCTCTGGAGTCTTCTCTCTGGAGTCCTCTATCTGGAGTCTTCTCTCTGGAGTCCTCTTTCTGAAGTCTTCTCTCTGGAGTCTTCTCTCTGGAGTCCTCTATCTGGAGTCTTCTCTCTGGAGTCTTCTCTCTGGAGTCTTCTCTCTGGAGTCTTCTCTCTGGAGTCCTCTATCTGGAGTCTTCTCTCTGGAGTCCTCTTTCTGAAGTCTTCTCTCTGGAGCCTTCTCTCTGGAGTCTTCTCTCTGGAGTCCTCTCTCTGGAGTCTTCTCTCTGGAATCTTCTCTCTGGAGCCTTCTCTCTGGAGTCTTCTCTCTGGAGTCTTCTCTCTGGAATCTTCTCTCTGGAGCCTTCTCTCTGGAGCCTTCTCTCTGGAGTCTTCTCTCTGGAGTCCTCTCTCTGGAGTCCTCTCCCTGGAGTCTTCTCTCTGGAGTCTTCTCTCTGGAATCTTCTCTCTGGAGTCCTCTCTGTGGAGTCTTCTCTCCGGAGTCTTCTCTCTGGAATCTTCTCTCTGGAGTCTTCTCTCTGGAGTCTTCTCTCTGGAATCTTCTCTCTGGAGTCTTCTCTCTGGAGTCTTCTCTCTGGAGTCTTCTCTCTGGAGTCCTCTATCTGGAGTCTTCTCTCTGGAGTCCTCTTTCTGGAGTCTTCTCTCTGGAGTCTTCTCTCTGGAATCTTCTCTCTGGAGCCTTCTCTCTGGAGTCTTCTCTCTGGAGTCCTCTTTCTGGAGTCTTCTCTCTGGAGTCTTCTCTCCGGAGTCTTCTCTCTGGAGTCTTCTCTCCGGAGTCTTCTCTCTGGAGTCTTCTCTCTGGAGTCTTCTCTCTGGAGTCCTCTCTCTGGAGTCTTCTCTCTGGAGTCCTCTCTCTGGAGTCTTCTCTCCGGAGTCTTCTCTCTGGAATCTTCTCTCTGGAGCCTTCTCTCTGGAGTCTTCTCTCTGGAGCCTTCTCTCTGGAGCCTTCTCTCTGGAGTCTTCTCTCTGGAGTCTTCTCTCTGGAATCTTCTCTCTGGAGTCCTCTCTCTGGATTCTTCTCTCTGGAGTCTTCTTCCTAGAGTCTTCTCTCTGGAGTCTTCTCTCTGGAGTCCTCTCTCTGGAGTCTTCTCTCTGGAGCCTTCTCTCTGGAGTCTTCTCTCGGGAGCCTTCTCTCTGGAGTCTTCTCTCTGGAGTCTTCTCTCTGGAGTCCTCTCTCTGGAGTCTTCTCTCTGGAGCCTTCTCTCTGGAGTCTTCTCTCTGGAATCTTCTCTCTGGAGTCTTCTCTCTGGAGTCCTCTCCCTGGAGTCTTCTCTCTGGAGTCTTCTCTCGGGAGCCTTCTCTCTGGAGTCTTCTCTCTGGAGTCTTCTCTCTGGAGTCCTCTCTCTGGAGTCCTCTCCCTGTAGTCTTCTCTCTGGAGTCTTCTCTCGGGAGCCTTCTCTCTGGAGTCTTCTCTCTGGAGCCTTCTCCCTGGAGTCTTCTCTCTGGAGTCTTCTCTCTGGAATCTTCTCTCTGGAGTCCTCTCTGTGGAGTCTTCTCTCCGGAGTCTTCTTTCTGGAATCTTCTCTCTGGAGTCTTCTCTCTGGAGTCCTCTATCTGGAGTCTTCTCTCTGGAGTCCTCTTTCTGGAGTCTTCTCTCTGGAGTCTTCTCTCTGGAATCTTCTCTCTGGAGCCTTCTCTCTGGAGTCTTCTCTCTGGAGTCCTCTTTCTGGAGTCTTCTCTCTGGAGTCCTCTCCCTGGAGTCTTCTCTCTGGAATCTTCTCTCTGGAGTCTTCTCTCTGGAGTCTTCTCTCTGGAATCTTCTCTCTGGAGTCTTCTCTCTGGAGTCTTCTCTCTGGAGTCCTCTCTCTGGAGTCTTCTCTCTGGAATCTTCTCTCTGGAGTCTTCTCTCTGGAGTCTTCTCTCTGGAGTCCTCTATCTGGAGTCTTCTCTCTGGAGTCCTCTTTCTGGAGTCTTCTCTCTGGAGTCTTCTCTCTGGAATCTTCTCTCTGGAGCCTTCTCTCTGGAGTCTTCTCTCTGGAGTCCTCTTTCTGGAGTCTTCTCTCTGGAGTCCTCTCCCTGGAGTCTTCTCTCTGGAATCTTCTCTCTGGAGTCTTCTCTCTGGAGTCTTCTCTCTGGAATCTTCTCTCTGGAGTCTTCTCTCTGGAGTCTTCTCTCTGGAGTCCTCTTTCTGGAGTCTTCTCTCTGGAGTCCTCTCCCTGGAGTCTTCTCTCTGGAATCTTCTCTCTGGAGTCTTCTCTCTGGAGTCCTCTCTCTGGAATCTTCTCTCTGGAGTCTTCTCTCTGGAGTCTTCTCTCTGGAGTCTTCTCTCTGGAGTCCTCTATCTGGAGTCTTCTCTCTGGAGTCCTCTTTCTGAAGTCTTCTCTCTGGAGTCTTCTCTCTGGAGTCCTCTATCTGGAGTCTTCTCTCTGGAGTCTTCTCTCTGGAGTCTTCTCTCTGGAGTCCTCTATCTGGAGTCTTCTCTCTGGAGTCCTCTTTCTGAAGTCTTCTCTCTGGAGCCTTCTCTCTGGAGTCTTCTCTCTGGAGTCCTCTCTCTGGAGTCTTCTCTCTGGAATCTTCTCTCTGGAGCCTTCTCTCTGGAGTCTTCTCTCTGGAGTCTTCTCTCTGGAATCTTCTCTCTGGAGCCTTCTCTCTGGAGTCTTCTCTCTGGAGCCTTCTCTCTGGAGCCTTCTCTCTGGAGTCTTCTCTCTGGAATCCTCTCTCTGGAGTCCTCTCCCTGGAGTCTTCTCTCTGGAGTCTTCTCTCTGGAATCTTCTCTCTGGAGTCCTCTCTGTGGAGTCTTCTCTCTGGAGTCTTCTCTCTGGAATCTTCTCTCTGGAGTCTTCTCTCTGGAGTCTTCTCTCTGGAATCTTCTCTCTGGAGTCTTCTCTCTGGAGTCTTCTCTCTGGAGTCTTCTCTCTGGAGTCCTCTATCTGGAGTCTTCTCTCTGGAGTCCTCTTTCTGGAGTCTTCTCTCTGGAGTCTTCTCTCTGGAATCTTCTCTCTGGAGCCTTCTCTCTGGAGTCTTCTCTCTGGAGTCCTCTTTCTGGAGTCTTCTCTCTGGAGTCTTCTCTCCGGAGTCTTCTCTCTGGAGTCTTCTCTCCGGAGTCTTCTCTCTGGAGTCTTCTCTCTGGAGTCTTCTCTCTGGAGTCCTCTCTCTGGAGTCTTCTCTCCGGAGTCTTCTCTCTGGAGTCTTCTCTCTGGAGTCTTCTCTCTGGAATCTTCTCTCTGGAGTCTTCTCTCTGGAGTCTTCTCTCTGGAGTCCTCTCTCTGGAGTCTTCTCTCGGGAGCCTTCTCTCTGGAGTCTTCTCTCTGGAGTCTTCTCTCTGGAGTCCTCTCTCTGGAGTCTTCTCTCTGGAGCCTTCTCTCTGGAGTCTTCTCTCTGGAATCTTCTCTCTGGAGTCTTCTCTCTGGAGTCCTCTCCCTGGAGTCTTCTCTCTGGAGTCTTCTCTCGGGAGCCTTCTCTCTGGAGTCTTCTCTCTGGAGCCTTCTCTCTGGAGTCTTCTCTCTGGAGTCCTCTCTCTGGAGTCTTCTCTCTGGAATCTTCTCTCTGGAGTCTTCTCTCTGGAGTCTTCTCTCTGGAGTCTTCTCTCTGGAGTCTTCTCTCTGGAGTCTTCTCTCTGGAGTCTTCTCTCTGGAGTCCTCTATCTGGAGTCTTCTCTCTGGAGTCCTCTTTCTGAAGTCTTCTCTCTGGAGTCTTCTCTCTGGAATCTTCTCTCTGGAGCCTTCTCTCTGGAGTCTTCTCTCTGGAGTCTTCTCTCTGGAATCTTCTCTCTGGAGCCTTCTCTCTGGAGTCTTCTCTCTGGAGCCTTCTCTCTGGAGCCTTCTCTCTGGAGCCTTCTCTCTGGAGTCCTCTCTCTGGAGTCCTCTCCCTGGAGTCTTCTCTCTGGAGTCTTCTCTCTGGAATCTTCTCTCTGGAGTCTTCTCTGTGGAGTCTTCTCTCCGGAGTCTTCTCTCTGGAATCTTCTCTCTGGAGTCTTCTCTCTGGAGTCTTCTCTCTGGAATCTTCTCTCTGGAGTCTTCTCTCTGGAGTCTTCTCTCTGGAGTCTTCTCTCTGGAGTCCTCTATCTGGAGTCTTCTCTCTGGAGTCCTCTTTCTGGAGTCTTCTCTCTGGAGTCTTCTCTCTGGAATCTTCTCTCTGGAGCCTTCTCTCTGGAGTCTTCTCTCTGGAGTCCTCTTTCTGGAGTCTTCTCTCTGGAGTCTTCTCTCCGGAGTCTTCTCTCTGGAGTCTTCTCTCCGGAGTCTTCTCTCTGGAGTCTTCTCTCTGGAGTCTTCTCTCTGGAGTCCTCTCTCTGGAGTCTTCTCTCCGGAGTCTTCTCTCTGGAGCCTTCTCTCTGGAGTCTTCTCTCTGGAGCCTTCTCTCTGAAGCCTTCTCTCTGGAGTCTTCTCTCTGGAGTCCTCTCTCTGGAGTCTTCTCTCTGGAGTCCTCTCTCTGGAGTCCTCTCTCTGGAGTCTTCTCTCTGGAGTCTTCTCTCTGGAGCCTTCTCTCTGGAGCCTTCTCTCTGGAGTCTTCTCTCTGGAGTCTTCTCTCTGGAGTCCACTCTCTGGAGTCTTCTCTCTGGAGTCCTCTCTCTGGAGTCCTCTCTCTGGAGTCTTTTCTCTTGAGTCCTCTCTCTGGAGTCCTCTCTCTGGAGTCTTCTCTCTGGAGTCTTCTCTCTGGAGTCTTCTCTCTGGAGTCCTCTCTCTGGAGTCCTCTCCCTGGAGTCTTCTCTCTGGAGTCTTCTCTCTGGAATCTTCTCTCTGGAGTCCTCTCTCTGGAGTCCTCTCTCTGGAATCTTCTCTCTGGAGTCTTCTCTCTGGAGTCTTCTCTCTGGAATCTTCTCTCTGGAGTCTTCTCTCTGGAGTCTTCTCTCTGGAGTCTTCTCTCAGGAGTCCTCTATCTGGAGTCTTCTCTCTGGAGTCTTCTCTCTGGAGTCTTCTCTCTGGAGCCTTCTCTCTGGAGTCTTCTCTCTGGAGCCTTCTCTCTGGAGTCTTCTCTCTGGAGTCTTCTCTCTGGAGTCCTCTCTCTGGAATCTTCTCTCTGGAGTCTTCTCTCTGGAGTCTTCTCTCTGGAGTCCTCTCCCTGGAGTCTTCTCTCCGGAGTCTTCTCTCTGGAGTCCTCTCCCTGGAGTCTTCTCTCCGGAGTCTTCTCCCTGGAGTCTTCTCTCCGGAGTCTTCTCTCTGGAGTCTTCTCTCTGGAGTCCTCTCTCTGGAGTCTTCTCTCTGGAGTCTTCTCTCTGGAGTCCTCTCCCTGGAGTCTTCTCTCCGGAGTCTTCTCCCTGGAGTCTTCTCTCCGGAGTCTTCTCTCTGGAGTCTTCTCTCTGGAGTCCTCTCTCTGGAGTCTTCTCTCTGGAGTCCTCTCTCTGGAATCTTCTCTCTGGAGTCTTCTCTCTGGAGTCTTCTCTCTGGAGTCTTCTCTCTGGAATCTTCTCTCTGGAGTCTTCTCTCTGGAGTCTTCTCTCTGGAGTCCTCTCTCTGGAGTCTTCTCTCTGGAGTCTTCTCTCTGGAGTCTTCTCTCTGGAGTCCTCTCTCTGGAGTCTTCTCTCTGGAGCCTTCTCTCTGGAGTCTTCTCTCTGAAGTCTTCTCTCTGGAGCCTTCTCTCTGGAGTCTTCTCTCTGGAGTCTTCTCTCTGGAGTCTTCTCTCTGGAGTCTTCTCTCTGGAGTCCTCTCCCTGGAGTCTTCTCTCTGGAGCCTTCTCTCTGGAGCCTTCTCTCTGGAGTCTTCTCTCTGGAGTCTTCTCTCTGGAGTCCTCTCTCTGGAGTCTTCTCTCTGGAGTCTTCTCTCTGGAGTCCTCTCCCTGGAGTCTTCTCTCTGGAGCCTTCTCTCTGGAGCCTTCTCTCTGGAGTCTTCTCTCTGGAGTCTTCTCTCTGGAGTCCTCTCCCTGGAGTCTTCTCTCTGGAGCCTTCTCTCTGGAATCTTCTCTCTGGAGTCCTCTCTCTGGAGTCTTCTCTCTGGAGTCTTCTCTCTGGAGTCTTCTCTCTGGAGCCTTCTCTCTGGAGCCTTCTCTCTGGAGTCTTCTCTCTGGAGTCTTCTCTCTGGAGTCCTCTCCCTGGAGTCTTCTCTCTGGAGTCTTCTCTCTGGAGTCTTCTCTCTGGAGTCCTCTCCCTGGAGTCTTCTCTCTGGAGCCTTCTCTCTGGAATCTTCTCTCTGGAGTCTTCTCTCTGGAGTCTTCTCTCTGGAGCCTTCTCTCTGGAGTCTTCTCTCTGGAGTCTTCTCTCTGGAGTCCTCTCCCTGGAGTCTTCTCTCTGGAGCCTTCTCTCTGGAATCTTCTCTCTGGAGTCTTCTCTCTGGAGTCTTCTCTCTGGAGTCTTCTCTCTGGAGTCTTCTCTCTGGAGCCTTCTCTCTGGAGTCTTCTCTCTGGAGTCTTCTCTCTGGAGTCCTCTCTCTGGAGTCTTCTCTCTGGAGTTTCTCTCTGGAATCTTCTCTCTGGAATCTTCTCTCTGGAGCCTTCTCTCTGCAGTCTTCTCTCTGGAGTCCTCTCTCTGGAGTCTTCTCTCTGGAGTCTTCTCTCTGGAGTCTTCTCTCTGGAGTCTTCTCTCTGGAGTCTTCTCTCTGGAGTCTTCTCTCTGGAGTCCTCTATCTGGAGTCTTCTCTCTGGAGTCTTCTCTCTGGAGTCTTCTCTCTGGAGTCTTCTCTCTGGAGTCTTCTCTCCGGAGTCTTCTCTCCGGAGTCTTCTCTCTGGAGTCCTCTCTCTGGAGTCTTCTCTCCGGAGTCTTCTCTCTGGAATCTTCTCTCTGGAGTCTTCTCTCTGAAATCTTCTCTCTGGAGTCTTCTCTCTGGAGTTCTCTCTATGGAGTCTTCTCTCTGGAGCCTTCTCTCTGGAGTCCTCTCTCTGGAGTCTTCTCTCTGGAGTTCTCTCTATGGAGTCTTCTCTCTGGAGCCTTCTCTCTGGAGTCCTCTCTCTGGAGTCCTCTCTCTGGAGTCTTCTCTCTGGAGTCTTCTCTCTGGTGTCTTCTCTCCGGAGTTTTCTCTCTGGATTCTTCTCTCTGGAGTCTTCTCTCTGGAGCCTTCTCTCTGGAGCCTTCTCTCTGGAGCCTTCTCTCTGGAGCCTTTTCTCTGGAGCCTTCTCTCTGGAGCCTTCTCTCTGGAGTCCTCTCTATGGATTCTCCTCTCTGGAGTCTTCTCTCTGGAGTCTTCTCTCCGGAGTCTTCTCTCCGGTCTTTCTCCCATTCTTCCTGGAGTTTTCTGCCCAGAGCATCTCCCTGATGTCCGCTCTTTGATGTCCATTTCACCACACTGTTTTCTCATAGTTTGGTGACCTCTTATAAGAGTCTTTAATCTGAGAAATCAGATTTTGTAATGACTAGATCCACCATGGACTTTACTACCAGAAGTAGATGTGATGGTAGATGCCTCCTGCCTCTGCCCTGTAATTGAATTATCCTGGAACCTAATTTAACTACTGGAGCGTGGAGCAGCCTTAGCTCCCGGTGCCCGGCTAGGACACGCCCCAGTAGCCTCTGCCGTTAATTTTCATTTTACTAAAATAAGGTTTTTAACAATTTACGTTCCAGGATTATTAAATGACGGATCAGGGCAGAGGCAGGAGGCATCTACCATCAGGTCTACTTCTGATGGTAGATTCCTCATGGTAGGTTCCCTTTAAGCCTGTTATTATGACAGCTCACTTACAATGAGAAGTTCCAGGTCTCACCTGTAATGAGGACATCTCATCACCAACACCGAGGTTGTGCTTCACTGATTCAGCCTCTATAGGATCTATACATTCCTGAGCATTGGGTGGTAACATGTCAGGTGGATGGTCTTCTATCGTACCACCCACCTGTAGATGGAACTGATTGCTTGGACCAGTGGAGAGATACCTATTGGGCACGTGAAGAGTTGCAGTTGGTGGAGGATCAGAGAGGTCTCTTTATTGTCTTATCAGCTTCTTCATTCTGTAAGAAGAACATTGTAGCAGCAACATAAACCACCACTAATGAACCCCCCTCCTGGACCGTCTCCGACATCCTGATATTGGGAAGTTAGATAGGACTTGTAGGGTCCAAACCAGATAATTATAGGACAGAACCCACACAGAGGAATCTGAATACAAATGTTTCTTCTGTAAAATGATTCCATAGGGAACACAGACCTAGATAGGGATCTACACACTGTAGGGATTCTTGCGATGGAAGGGATTATAGTAGAGATGTGAGGGATCTAAGGACACTTTGTGGATTATAGTAGATATTTGATGGATCTGTGGACATCTAATGGATAGTAATTGGGTTGAAGTGATTTCAGGACATGTTGAGGGTTGGGAGGGCTATGAGATATATACATATATATACATTGTGTATCATGGTGGAGCTATGAGGGATCTATGTACATGTTGGGGAATCTACGGAAGCTTTCAGTAATCATATTGAGCCACCGGCTCCCCTTCAGTGTGATGACCCTCGGCCGGCGGTGACTCCTCCCACCATTTTCCTTACATATAATCTTAATGTAATGAAATAACTTCATCCTTTTGGTTTTCTTCTTATTGTGATGACTTGATGAGCGGAAAAGATTTTCTTGTCACTTTCTTGACGAGATCTCAAGTAATTCCTCCTCCGCTCCACGTCTGACTAATGAAGAGGCCGACCATCAGCCGGGAGGTAATTACCGCTTAGACAACTATGACATCTCTTGATACGTTTCCTGCTTCTGCTTGTCGGGGGCTTCATCGCTGTAATTCCTCGGAAGGTGCGTCATCTATTCGCAACTCCACCAAGTGCTTACACTGCTTCTTGTTGTTTAATCTTCTTATTCTTGGAGGCCTCTGGTTATCATATATGGTCCTGATGTCCACTTCTAGCCGTGACATCCTTAGCTGTATATCATTATATTATCGGCAGTGGGGGACAAGGGTTGTATGGGGATGTAGCCCATTCCTGTAGAAGATAATTGTCAGTAGGATCTTGCACTATGGTGTTCTCCAAAAGAGTTAGTGGGCACCAGCTGGCCAGACCCTCCAGACCAAAGGAACAAACGACCAATCTCCCCATACCAAGGGCACCAGATACTCAGCCTCTCCAGAACAAAGACCCCTGCTGGCCAGAACCTCCTGACCAAAGGAACAAACGACCAGTCTCCCCATACCAAGGACGCAGATACTCAGCCACTCCGGACCAAAGGCAACTGCTGGCCAGAACCTCCTGACCAGAGACATCCAGTGACCAGAAGATCCAGACTAGAGCACCGGATGGCCAGACCCTCCAGACTAAAGGAACAAACAACCAGTCTCCCCATACCAAGGACACCAGATACTCCGGACCAAAGACAACTGCTGGCCAGAACCTCCTGACCAGAGACATCCGGTGACCAGAAGATCCAGACTAGAGGCACCAGATGGCCAGACCCTCCAGACTAAAGGAACAAACGACCAGTCTCCCCATACCAAGGACACCAGATACTCAGCCTCTCCAGAACAAAGACAACTGCGGGCCAGAACCTCCTGACCAGAGGCTGGCCAGAACCTCTAGACTACTAGGGACTTGCTTGTCACACGCTCCCGGAGATCCACCAGCTGACTAGACCTCTGAGAACAGCGGGACTGTTATCAGGGGCATCCGCTCACCAGAACCTCCTGTCCCGGGGCGAACACTGGCTAGACCCTCCAGCTGGTGGCATGACCTAGACCAGGAGCAGTACTTAATCAGATGCCCAGGACCAGCTACACTAAGTAACCAGACACACAAGCTGCTCAGACCCATCACCATATTGGAGATCCACGGGTAAGCCCATAAATGTCTACATGGCGTTCTCAGCTGTGGGACATGCACCTTCTACATTCCAGCATGGAGGTGCCCTAGCCCACTATTCACCTGGGGCGATGGTAGAGGGAACCTGAAATGATGCAGCCCCCCCCATCCCCAGTGATGACCCCCTAAACCCTGTAGCATCTCCTCCAGTCCCCCTCAGGTGGCGCTATAACCTGTGATTTATGTAGTGAGTGCGGCTCCTGCACCGGGCGCTCGCTGGGAGATGACTTCATGTGTAACAGGTAATGGCTTCATTTCCTCCTCTGGTCCATGTGAACGCGGCTCATTACTCATCGCCGGCCGCCTGAATGTTCCCTTTCTCCAAAGACCCAGGTGACACCTCACACCTGATTTATGCCCCAAACCTCCCGACCCTCCCAGACGTTCCTTATCGATGGAAACACATTGCGGAAGGTTTGCTGAAAATGAATGAATGATTTTCACCCTGGGCTGACGGATCCAGGGAGCTCGGCAGACACAGAGGGGATGAGCGGCGCCCCCTACTGTCATTGCTGCTGATCACACTACAAATACCCCCAGAATGCACTGCACCAATAACCTTATCCAGACACTGCTACAACGTATTATTACAAGTGTTATCCATTCTCCAACCTGCAGCCAATATGTCAGAAAAGCCAATTGGACGCAACGGGCGAGAGAGAGGTTCCGGGAAAATCCAAGTCACTGATTCCAGTTATAGGTTATAGCAACAGAGAAATAATAAGTAACGGTCCAAATCATCCGGATACAGAACACAAAAAATAAACATTTTCATATCATTTCTGACCCAAACAATAGGTGGTCTCTCCCATTATTATCTCTCCTACCACCACTAGGGGGAGCTCACTACATACAGATTATACACCACCACTAGGAGGAGATCACTACATACAGATTATACACCACCACTAGGAGGAACTCACTACATACAGATTATACACCACCACTAGGAGGAGATCACTACATACAGATTATACACCACCACTAGGAGGAACTCACTACATACAGATTATACACCACCACTAGGGGGAGCTCACTACATACAGATTATACACCACCACTAGGAGGAGATCACTACATACAGATTATACACCACCACTAGGAGGAGATCACTACATACAGATTATACACCACCACTAGGAGGAGATCACTACATACAGATTATACACCACCACTAGGAGGAGATCACTACATACAGATTATACACCACCACTAGGGGGAGATCACTACATACACATTATACACCACCACTAGGAGGAGATCACTACATACACATTATACACCACCACTAGGAGGAGCTCACTACATACAGATTATACACCAGCACTAGGAGGAGATCACTACATACAGATTATACACCACCACTAGGGGGAGATCACTACATACACATTATACACCACCACTAGGGGGAGCTCACTACATACAGATTATACACCACCACTAGGGGGAGATCACTACATACAGATTATACACCAGCACTAGGAGGAGATCACTACATACAGATTATACACCACCACTAGGAGGAGATCACTACATACAGATTATACACCACCACTAGGAGGAGATCACTACATACAGATTATACACCACCACTAGGAGGAGATCACTACATACAGATTATACACCACCACTAGGGGGAGATCACTACATACACATTATACACCACCACTAGGAGGAGATCACTACATACACATTATACACCACCACTAGGAGGAGCTCACTACATACAGATTATACACCAGCACTAGGAGGAGATCACTACATACAGATTATACACCACCACTAGGGGGAGATCACTACATACACATTATACACCACCACTAGGGGGAGATCACTACATACAGATTATACACCACCACTAGGGGGAGATCACTACATACACATTATACACCACCACTAGGTGGAGATCACTACATACACATTATACACCACCACTAGGAGGAGATCACTACATACACATTATACACCACCACTAGGGGGAGATCACTACATACAGATTATATACCACCACTAGGGGGAGATCACTACATACACATTATACACCACCACTAGGGGGAGATCACTACAAACACATTATACACCACCACTAGGGGGAGATCACTACATACACATTATACACCACCACTAGGAGGAGATCACTACATACACATTATACACCACCACTAGGGGGAGATCACTACATACACATTATACACCACCACTAGGAGGAGATCACTACATACAGATTATACACCACCACTAGGAGGAGCTCACTACATACAGATTATACACCACCACTAGGAGGAGATCACTACATACACATTATACACCACCACTAGGGGGAGATCACTACATACAGATTATACACCACCACTAGGAGGAGATCACTACATACAGATTATACACCACCACTAGGGGGAGATCACTACATACACATTATACACCACCACTAGGAGGAGATCACTACATACACATTATACACCACCACTAGGAGGAGATCACTACATACACATTATACACCACCACTAGGAGGAGATCACTACATACAGATTATACACCACCACTAGGAGGAGATCACTACATACAGATTATACACCACCACTAGGGGGAGATCACTACATACAGATTATACACCACCACTAGGGGGAGCTCACTACATACAGATTATACACCACCACTAGGGGGAGCTCACTACATACAGATTATACACCACCACTATGGGGAGCTCACTACGTACAGATTATACACCACCACTAGGGGGAGCTCACTACATACACATTATACACCACCACTAGGAGGAGATCACTACATACAGATTATACACCACCACTAGGGGGAGATCACTACATACACATTATACACCACCACTAGGGGGAGCTCACTACATACACATTATACACCACCACTAGGAGGAGATCACTACATACAGATTATACACCACCACTAGGGGGAGATCACTACATACACATTATACACCACCACTAGGGGGAGATCACTGCATACACATTATACACCACCACTAGGAGGAGATCACTACATACACATTATACACCACCACTAGGGGGAGATCACTACATACAGATTATACACCACCACTAGGGGGAGCTCACTACATACAGATTATACACCACCACTAGGGGGAGCTCACTACATACAGATTATACACCACCACTATGGGGAGCTCACTACGTACAGATTATACACCACCACTAGGGGGAGCTCACTACATACACATTATACACCACCACTAGGAGGAGATCACTACATACAGATTATACACCACCACTAGGGGGAGCTCACTACGTACAGATTATACACCACCACTAGGGGGAGCTCACTACATACAGATTATACACAACCACTAGGGGGAGATCACTACATACAGATTATACACCACCACTAGGGGGAGCTCACTACATACAGATTATACTCCACCACTAGGAGGAGATCACTACATACAGATTATACACCACCACTAGGGGGAGATCACTACATACAGATTATACACCACCACTAGAGGGAGATCACTACATACAGATTATACACCACCACTAGGGGGAGCTCACTACATACAGATTATACACCACCACTAGGGGGAGCTCACTACATACAGATTATACACCACCACTATGGGGAGCTCACTACGTACAGATTATACACCACCACTAGGGGGAGCTCACTACATACACATTATACACCACCACTAGGAGGAGATCACTACATACAGATTATACACCACCACTAGGGGGAGCTCACTACGTACAGATTATACACCACCACTAGGGGGAGCTCACTACATACAGATTATACACAACCACTAGGGGGAGATCACTACATACAGATTATACACCACCACTAGGGGGAGCTCACTACATACAGATTATACTCCACCACTAGGAGGAGATCACTACATACAGATTATACACCACCACTAGGGGGAGATCACTACATACAGATTATACACCACCACTAGAGGGAGATCACTACATACAGATTATACACCACCACTAGGGGGAGATCACTACATACAGATTATACACCACCACTAGGAGGAGATCACTACTTACACATTATTCACCACCACTAGGAGGAGATCACTACATACAGATTATACACCACCACTAGGAGGAGATCACTACATACAGATTATACACCACCACTATTGGGAGATCACTACATACAGATTATACACCACCACTAGGAGGAGACCACTACATACAGATTATACACCACCACTAGGGGGAGATCACTACATACACATTATACACCACCACTAGGAGGAGATCACTACATACACATTATACACCACCACTAGGGGGAGCTCACTACATACAGATTATACATCACCACTAGGGGGAGATCACTACATACAGATTACATACCACCACTAGGAGGAGATCACTACATACACATTATACACCACCACTAGGGGGAGATCACTACATACACATTATACACCACCACTAGGAGGAGATCACTACATACAGATTATACACCACCACTAGGAGGAGATCACTACATACAGATTATACACCACCACTATTGGGAGATCACTGCATACAGATTATACACCACCACTAGGGGGAGATCACTACATACAGATTATACACCACCACTAGGGGGAGATCACTACATACAGATTATACACCACCACTAGGGGTAGCTCACTACATAAACATTATACACCACCACTAGGGGGAGATCACTACATACAAATTATACACCACCACTAGGGGGAGATCACTACATACAGATTATACACCACCACTAGGGGGAGATCACTACATACAGATTATACACCACCACTAGGAGGAGACTACTACATACAGATTATACACCACCACTAGGGGGAGATCACTACGTACACATTATACACCACCACTAGGAGGAGATCACTACATACACATTATACACCACCACTAGGAGGAGATCACTACATACAGATTATACACCACCACTAGGGGGAGATCATTACATACAGATTATACACCACCACTAGGGGGAGATCACTACATACAGATTATACACCACCACTAGGGGGAGATCACTACATACAGATTATAAACCACCACTAGGGGGAGCTCACTACATACAGATTATACACCACCACTAGGGGGAGCTCACTACATACAGATTATACACCACCACTAGGGGGAGATCACTACATACAGATTATACACCACCACTAGGGGGAGTTCACTATATACACATTATACACTACCACTAGGAGGAGATCACTACATACAGATTATACACCACCACTAGGGGGAGATCACTACATACACATTATACACCACCACTAGGGGGAGCTCACTACATACAGATTATACACCACCACTATGGGGAGCTCACTACGTACAGATTATACACCACCACTAGGGGGAGCTCACTACATACACATTATACACCACCACTAGGAGGAGATCACTACATACAGATTATACACCACCACTAGGGGGAGCTCACTACGTACAGATTATACACCACCACTAGGGGGAGCTCACTACATACAGATTATACACAACCACTAGGGGGAGATCACTACATACAGATTATACACCACCACTAGGGGGAGCTCACTACATACAGATTATACTCCACCACTAGGAGGAGATCACTACATACAGATTATACACCACCACTAGGGGGAGATCACTACATACAGATTATACACCACCACTAGAGGGAGATCACTACATACAGATTATACACCACCACTAGGGGGAGATCACTACATACAGATTATACACCACCACTAGGAGGAGATCACTACTTACACATTATTCACCACCACTAGGAGGAGATCACTACATACAGATTATACACCACCACTAGGAGGAGATCACTACATACAGATTATACACCACCACTATTGGGAGATCACTACATACAGATTATACACCACCACTAGGAGGAGACCACTACATACAGATTATACACCACCACTAGGGGGAGATCACTACATACACATTATACACCACCACTAGGAGGAGATCACTACATACACATTATACACCACCACTAGGGGGAGCTCACTACATACAGATTATACATCACCACTAGGGGGAGATCACTACATACAGATTACATACCACCACTAGGAGGAGATCACTACATACACATTATACACCACCACTAGGGGGAGATCACTACATACACATTATACACCACCACTAGGAGGAGATCACTACATACAGATTATACACCACCACTAGGAGGAGATCACTACATACAGATTATACACCACCACTATTGGGAGATCACTGCATACAGATTATACACCACCACTAGGGGGAGATCACTACATACAGATTATACACCACCACTAGGGGGAGATCACTACATACAGATTATACACCACCACTAGGGGTAGCTCACTACATAAACATTATACACCACCACTAGGGGGAGATCACTACATACAAATTATACACCACCACTAGGGGGAGATCACTACATACAGATTATACACCACCACTAGGGGGAGATCACTACATACAGATTATACACCACCACTAGGAGGAGACTACTACATACAGATTATACACCACCACTAGGGGGAGATCACTACGTACACATTATACACCACCACTAGGAGGAGATCACTACATACACATTATACACCACCACTAGGAGGAGATCACTACATACAGATTATACACCACCACTAGGGGGAGATCATTACATACAGATTATACACCACCACTAGGGGGAGATCACTACATACAGATTATACACCACCACTAGGGGGAGATCACTACATACAGATTATAAACCACCACTAGGGGGAGCTCACTACATACAGATTATACACCACCACTAGGGGGAGCTCACTACATACAGATTATACACCACCACTAGGGGGAGATCACTACATACAGATTATACACCACCACTAGGGGGAGTTCACTATATACACATTATACACTACCACTAGGAGGAGATCACTACATACAGATTATACACCACCACTAGGGGGAGATCACTACATACACATTATACACCACCACTAGGGGGAGATCACTACATACACATTATACACCACCACTAGGAGGAGATCACTACATACAGATTATACACCACCACTAGGGGGAGCTCACTATATACACATTATACACCACCACTAGGAGGAGATCACTACATACACATTATACACCACCACTAGGGGGAGATCACTATATACACATTATACACCACCACTAGGGGGAGATCACTACATACACATTATACACCACCACTAGGAGGAGATCACTACATACAGATTATACACCAACACTAGGGGGAGATCACTACATACAGATTATACACCACCACTAGGAGGAGACCACTACATACAGATTATACACCACCACTAGGAGGAGACCACTACATACAGATTATACACCACCACTAGGGGGAGATCACTACATACACATTATACACCACCACTAGGAGGAGATCACTACATACACATTATACACCACCACTAGAGGGAGCTCACTACATACAGATTATACACCACCACTAGGAGGAGCTCACTACATACAGATTATACACCACTAGGAGGAGATCACTACATACAGATTATACACCACCACTAGGAGGAGATCACTACATACATATTATACACCACCACTAGGGGGAGCTCACTACATACACATTATACACCACCACTAGGAGGAGATCACTACATACACATTATACACCACCACTAGGGGTAGATCATTACATCCACATTATACACCACCACTAGGGGGAGATCACTACATACACATTATACACCACCACTAGGAGGAGATCAGTACATACAGATTATACACCACCACTAGGGGTAGATCACTACATACACATTATACACCACCACTAGGGGGAGATCACTACATACAGATTATACACCACCACTAGGTGGAGATCACTACATACAGATTATACACCACCACTAGGGGGAGTTCACTACATACACATTATACACCACCACTAGGGGGAGATCACTGCATACAGATTATACACCACCACTAGGAGGAGATCACTACATACAGATTATACACCACCACTAGGAGGAGATCACTACATACAGATTATACACCACCACTAGGAGGAGATCACTACATACAGATTATACACCACCACTAGGAGGAAATCACTACATACAGATTATACACCACCACTAGGAGGAGATCACTACATACAGATTATACACCACCACTAGGGGGAGATCACTACATACACATTATACACCACCACTAGGGGGAGCTCACTACATACAGATTATACACCACCACTAGGAGGAGATCACTACATACAGATTATACACCACCACTAGGGGGAGATCACTACATACACATTATACACCACCACTAGGAGGAGATCACTACATACAGATTATACACCACCACTAGGGGGAGCTCACAACATACACATTATACACCACCACTAGGGGGAGCTCACTACATACAGATTATACACCACCACTAGGAGGAGATCACTACATACAGATTATACACCACCACTAGGAGGAGATCACTACATACAGATTATACACCACCACTAGGGGGAGATCACTACATACAGATTATACACCACCACTAGGAGGAGATCACTACATACACATTATACACCACCACTAGGGGGAGATCACTATACAGATTATACACCACCACTAGGAGGAGATCACTACATACAGATTATACACCACCACTAGGGGGAGCTCACTACATACACATTATACACCACCACTAGGAGGAGATCACTACATACAGATTATACACCACCACTAGGGGGAGATCACTACATACAGATTATACATCACCACTAGGGGGAGATCACTACATACACATTATACACCACCACTAGGAGGAGCTCACTACATACAGATTATACACCACCACTAGGGGGAGATCACTACATGCACATTATACACCACCACTAGGAGGAGATCACTACATACAGATTATACACCACCACTAGGGGGAGATCACTACATACACATTATACACCACCACTAGGAGGAGATCACTACATACAGATTATACACCACCACTAGGGGGAGCTCACTACATACAGATTATACACCACCACTAGGGGGAGATCACTACATACACATTATACACCACCACTAGGGGGAGATCACTACATACAGATTATACACCACCACTAGGAGGAGATCACTACATACAGATTATACACCACCACTAGGGGGAGATCACTACATACACATTATACACCACCACTAGGAGGAGATCACTACATACAGATTATACACCACCACTAGGAGGAGCTCACTACATACAGATTATACACCACCACTAGGGGGAGCTCACAACATACACATTATACACCACCACTAGGGGGAGCTCACTACATGCAGATTATACACCACCACTAGGAGGAGATCACTACATACAGATTATACACCACCACTAGGAGGAGATCACTACATACAGATTATACACCACCACTAGGGGGAGATCACTACATACAGATTATACACCACCACTAGGAGGAGATCACTACATACACATTATACACCACCACTAGGGGGAGATCACTACATACAGATTATACACCACCACTAGGAGGAGATCACTACATACAGATTATACACCACCACTAGGGGGAGCTCACTACATACACATTATACACCACCACTAGGAGGAGATCACTACATACACATTATACACCACCACTAGGGGGAGATCACTACATACAGATTATACACCACCACTAGGAGGAGATCACTACATACAGATTACACACCACCACTAGGGGGAGATCACTACATACAGATTATACACCACCACTAGGGGGAGATCACTACATACACATTATACACCACCACTAGGGGGAGATCACTACATACACATTATACACCACCACTAGGAGGAGATCACTACATACAGATTATACACCACCACTAGGGGGAGATCACTACATACACATTATACACCACCACTAGGGGGAGATCACTACATACACATTATACACCACCACTAGGAGGAGATCACTACATACAGATTATACACCACCACTAGGGGGAGATCACTACATACACATTATACACCACCACTAGGAGGAGATCACTACATACACATTATACACCACCACTAGGAGGAGATCACTACATACAGATAATACACCACCACTAGGAGGAGATCACTACATACACATTATACACCACCACTAGGAGGAGATCACTACATACACATTATACACCACCACTAGGGGGAGCTCACTACATACACATTATACACCACCACTAGGGGGAGATCACTACATACACATTATACACCACCACTAGGGGGAGATCACTACATACACATTATACACCACCACTAGGGGGAGATCACTACATACACATTATACACCACCACTAGGTGGAGATCACTACATACACATTATACACCACCACTAGGGGGAGATCACTACATACACATTATACACCACCACTAGGAGGAGATCACTACATACAGATTATACACCACCACTAGGGGGAGATCACTACATACACATTATACACCACCACTAGGAGGAGATCACTACATACACATTATACACCACCACTAGGAGGAGATCACTACATACAGATTATACACCACCACTAGGAGGAGATCACTACATACACATTATACACCACCACTAGGAGGAGATCACTACATACACATTATACACCACCACTAGGGGGAGATCACTACATACACATTATACACCACCACTAGGGGGAGATCACTACATACACATTATACACCACCACTAGGGGGAGATCACTACATACACATTATACACCACCACTAGGAGGAGATCACTACATACAGATTATACACCACCACTAGGGGGAGATCACTACATACACATTATACACCACCACTAGGAGGAGATCACTACATACACATTATACACCACCACTAGGAGGAGATCACTACATACAGATTATACACCACCACTAGGAGGAGATCACTACATACACATTATACACCACCACTAGGAGGAGATCACTACATACACATTATACACCACCACTAGGAGGAGATCACTACATACACATTATACACCACCACTAGGAGGAGATCACTACATACAGATTATACACCACCACTAGGAGGAGATCACTACATACAGATTATACACCACCACTAGGAGGAGAGCACTACATACAGATTATACACCACCACTAGGAGGAGATCACTACATACACATTATACACCACCACTAGGAGGAGATCACTACATACAGATTATACACCACCACTAGGAGGAGAGCACTACATACAGATTATACACCACCACTAGGGGGAGTTCACTACATACACATTATACATCACCACTAGGAGGAGATCACTACATACAGATTATACACCACCACTAGGGGGAGATCACTACATACAGATTATACACCACCACTAGGGGGAGCTCACTACATACACATTATACACCACCACTAGGGGGAGATCACTACATACACATTATACACCACCACTAGGGGGAGATCACTACATACACATTATACACCACCACTAGGAGGAGATCACTACATAAAGATTATACACCACCACTAGGAGGAGATCACTACATACACATTATACATCACCACTAGGGGGAGATCACTACATACACATTATACACCACCACTAGGAGGAGATCACTACATACAGATTATACACCACCACTAGGAGGAGATCACTACATACACATTATACACCACCACTAGGGGGAGATCACTACATACACATTATACACCACCACTAGGTGGAGATCACTACATACACATTATACACCACCACTAGGAGGAGATCACTACATAAAGATTATACACCACCACTAGGGGGAGATCACTACATACACATTATACACCACCACTAGGGGGAGATCAATACATACACATTATACACCACCACTAGGAGGAGATCACTACATACACATTATACACCACCACTAGGGGGAGATCACTACATACACATTATACACCACCACTAGGAGGAGATCACTACATACAGATTATACACCACCACTAGGGGGAGATCACTACATACAGATTATACATCACCACTAGGAGGAGATCACTACATACACATTATACACCACCACTAGGGGGAGATCACTACATACACATTATACACCACCACTAGGAGGAGATCACTACATAAAGATTATACACCACCACTAGGAGGAGAGCACTACATACAGATTATACACCACCACTAGGAGGAGATCACTACATACACATTATACACCACCACTAGGGGGAGATCACTACTTTCAGATTATACACCACCACTAGGAGGAGCTCACTACATACAGATTATACACCACCACTAGGAGGAGCTCACTACATACACATTATACACCACCACTAGGGGGAGATCACTACATACAGATTATACACCACCACTAGGAGGAGAGCACTACATACAGATTATACACCACCACTAGGAGGAGATCACTACATACACATTATACACCACCACTAGGGGGAGATCACTACATACACATTATACACCACCACTAGGGGGAGATCACTACATACAGATTATACACCACCACTAGGAGGAGATCACTACATACAGATTATACACCACCACTAGGAGGAGATAACTACATACACATTATACACCACCACTAGGGGGAGCTTACTACATACAGATTATACACCACCACTAGGGGGAGATCACTACATACACATTATACACCACCACTAGGGGGAGATCACTACATACACATTATACACCACCACTAGGGGGAGATCACTACATACAGATTATACACCACCACTAGGAGGAGATCACTACATACAGATTATACACCACCACTAGGAGGAGATCACTACATACAGATTATACACCACCACTAGGAGGAGATCACTACATACAGATTATACACCACCACTAGGAGGAGATCACTACATACAGATTATACACCACCACTAGGGGGAGATCACTACATACACATTATACACCACCACTAGGAGGAGATCACTACATACACATTATACACCACCACTAGGGGGAGATCACTACATACACATTATACACCACCACTAGGGGGAGATCACTATACAGATTATACACCACCACTAGGGGGAGATCACTACATACACATTATACACCACCACTAGGAGGAGATCACTACATACACATTATACACCACCACTAGGAGGAGATCACTACATACACATTATACACTACCACTAGGAGGAGATCACTACATACAGATTATACACCACCACTAGGAGGAGATCACTACATACACATTATACACCACCACTAGGGGGAGATCACTACATACAGATTATACACCACCACTAGGAGGAGCTCACTACATACACATTATACACCACCACTAGGGGGAGATCACTACATACACATTATACACCACCACTAGGAGGAGATCACTACATACAGATTATACACCACCACCAGGAGGAGCTCACTACATACAGATTATACACCACCACTAGGAGGAGATCACTACATACACATTATACACCACCACTAGGAGGAGATCACTACATACAGATTATACACCACCACTAGGGGGAGATCACTACATACACATTATACACCACCACTAGGAGGAGATCACTACATACACATTATACACCACCACTAGGGGGAGATCACTACATACACATTATACACCACCACTAGGAGGAGATCACTACATACACATTATACACCACCACTAGGGGGAGATCACTACATACACATTATACACCACCACTAAGTATAAAACATAACAATATATAACGTCCTGTAACATTGTGCACCGCCCTGTACTGTCCTCTGCTGCCCTATAACATCCTGTACCATTCTATACTGCCCTGCACTGTTGACCATCCATGTTTGCCCGGAGGCGTCTGATGTCCCCCATCCCCCGGTGCTCTGTTCTGTAGGAGTCGGGGGGGACACGAGGCTGCGGGACCCCACCACAAGCTGAACAATACAAGAGACTGAGTTTAGTAGACTCAGATGTAGATGCTCAGAATATTTGTGTGAAGGCTCAGAAATTTATGAGAAATATTTTCTAGTTTTTGTGCCAAAGAAAACTGAAGAGAATGTATTTTTTGCTTTGAAACATAAGGACTTCATGTGTCAGGGACCCCCGGATAGAAAATCAGCAGAGGCTCCGCCCTAAAGGGGCCGGCCCATCACAGCAAATTATCCTCATGGCTTCTATGATAAAAAGTTTTACAACTTTACAATATTTTCCTGTATTTATTCATCACTATTTCCTAGATCTCTGCTTGCTGCCATCCTGTAGAAAGCTTCCATGTTTGCTTCCAGTGAACAGAAATCTGACCATGGTCACACAGGTGCACAGCTCATTATATCCCTGGTCATGTGATGTCACACAGGTGCACGGCTCCTTATATCCCTGGTCATGTGATGTCACACAGGTGCACGGCTCGTTATATCCCTGGTCATGTGATGTCACACAGGTGCACGGCTCATTATATTTCTGGTCATGTGATGTCACACAGGTGCACGGCTCGTTATATCCCTGGTCATGGGATGTCACACAGGTGCACGGCTCGTTATATCCCTGGTCATGTGATGTCACACAGGTGCACAGCCCATTATATCCCTGGTCATGTGATGTCACACAGGTGCACGGCTCGTTATATACCTGGTCATATGATGTCACACAGGTGCACGGCTCGTTATATTTCTGGTCATGTGATGTCACACAGGTGCACGGCTCGTTATATCCCTGGTCATGTGATGTCACACAGGTGCACGGCTCGTTATATCCCTGGTCATGTGATGTCACACAGGTGCACAGCTCGTTATATTCCCGGTCATGTGATGTCACACAGGTGCATGGCTCGTTATATCCCTGGTCATGTGATGTCACACAGGTGCACAGCTCGTTATATCCCTGGTCATGTGACCGGGTAAGTAAATCTGCCCCATTGTCCTGTTACCAGGCAGGATTTATGTACAGGGGGGCCACCATAACCAAAAATGGCCGACTGCGGCTCCTGGAGGGAACGGCGACTCCGGATCCCAGACTGCAGCTACTTGTGACCGGACGCAGCGGTGGCTCAGGGTCCGGTGTCTGGATGGAGAGGCGCAGCGGTGGCTCAGGGTCCGGTGTCTGGATGGAGAGGCGCAGCGGAGGCTCAGGGTCCGGTGTCTGGATGGAGAGGCGCAGCGGTGGCTCAGGATCCGGTGTCTGGATGGAGAGGCGCAGCGGAGGCTCAGGGTCCGGTGTCTGGATGGAGAGGCGCAGCGGAGGCTCAGGGTCCGGTGTCTGGATGGAGAGGCGCAGCGGTGGCTCAGGGTCCGGTGTCTGGATGGAGAGGCGCAGCGGAGGCTCAGGGTCCGGTGTCTGGATGGAGAGGCGCAGCGGTGGCTCAGGGTCCGGTGTCTGGATGGAGAGGCGCAGCGGTGGCTCAGGGTCCGGTGTCTGGATGGAGAGGCGCAGCGGAGGCTCAGGGTCCGGTGTCTGGATGGAGAGGCGCAGCGGTGGCTCAGGATCCGGTGTCTGGATGGAGAGGCGCAGCGGAGGCTCAGGGTCCGGTGTCTGGATGGAGAGGCGCAGCGGAGGCTCAGGGTCCGGTGTCTGGATGGAGAGGCGCAGCGGTGGCTCAGGGTCCGGTGTCTGGATGGAGAGGCGCAGCGGAGGCTCAGGGTCCGGTGTCTGGATGGAGAGGCGCAGCGGTGGCTCAGGGTCCGGTGTCTGGATGGAGAGGCGCAGCGGTGGCTCAGGGTCCGGTGTCTGGATGGAGAGGCGCAGCGGTGGCTCAGGGTCCGGTGTCTGGATGGAGAGGCGCAGCGGAGGCTCAGGGTCCGGTGTCTGGATGGAGAGGCGCAGCGGTGGCTCAGGGTCCGGTGTCTGGATGGAGAGGCGCAGCGGTGGCTCAGGGTCCGGTGTCTGGATGGAGAGGCGCAGCGGTGGCTCAGGGTCCGGTGTCTGGATGGAGAGGCGCAGCGGTGGCTCAGGGTCCGGTGTCTGGATGGAGAGGCGCAGCGGTGGATGGAGAGACGAGCCCTCAGTATAGATAGCGCCGCTCCAGATTATATACGTCTATTAATACTTCCTGCGCCGGGTCCTGCGGATCCAATGACATGTGACCCCGGATCCAATGACACGCAGATACATTGTTACGCTGCAGCCAGATACATTTCTTTTGGGAACTTCCTGTCCTGGGGGTGGGGAGAGGGGGAGCCCCAAAATAGATGCACCGTAGTGTAACCTCATCCTCTGCAGAGGAACCGCACACCATACATCCCCGATACTAATACTCCAGTCACATCCAGAGCTGCGGGCAGAATTCAGTGGTTACTTTCTATTTTAGGACTGTGATATATGGATTTATGTTCAAGGATTGTAGGTGTGTGTCCTCACACTGCTGTGCTCTGCGCTCTGCTGCGCTCTCTGTGTAAGTGCACTGGGGGCATGTCCTCACACTGCTGTGCTCTCTGCAGCCAATGTAAGTGCACTGGGGGCGTGTCCTCACACTGCTCTGCTCTGTGCTCTCTGCAGCCAATGTAAGTGCACTGGGGGCGTGTCCTCACACTGCTGTGCTCTCTGCAGCCAGTGTAAGTGCACTGGTGGCATGTCCTTACACTGCTGTGCTCTGTGCTCTCTGCAGCCAGTGTAAAGTATTGTAGCTGGAGAAATGTGTAATCAGATCTTTGCATATGTTGTGAGTAGCAGCAGGACTGTGAAATTTGGATTAATCTTTCAGGACTGGAACTTTTCCAAGTTTATCCAAAAGAGAAAAAGTGAAAGCAGGCAACTGCGTCTCCTGCACAACTATCAGGGTATCCAGTAGGTTTTCAGACACTGACATGTATCTTGCTAGGTGGTGCACGCCTCTAGGAAATCCAAAGTCGCACTTTCTCAAGTCTCTGACAGTATGTCACAGTATGTAAGAGTGTTACGCGCGAAACCACATGTTGATTGTGGCGTGCCCCGCACCTCTCGATGTTACCCTGCTGGCTTGAATAAGGACTGCATTTTTTGGTGAGTGACCCGTCTTTCTTTTTTCTTCCAATACTGGAGACTTTTTCAAGTGCACTGGGGGCATGTCCTCACACTGCTGTGCTCTGCGCTCTCTGCAGCCAGTGTCAGTGCACTGGGGGCATGTCCTCACACTGCTGTGCTCTGCGCTCTCTGCAGCCAGTGTCAGTGCACTGGGGGCGTGTCCTCACACTGCTGTGCTCTCTGCAGTCAGTGTCAGTGCACTGGGGGCGTGTCCTCACACTGCTGTGCTCTGCGCTCTCTGCAGCCAGTGTCAGTGCACTGGGGGCGTGTCCTCACACTGCTGTGTTCTGTGCTCTTTGCAGCCAGTGTCAGTGCACTGGGGGCGTGTCCTCACACTGCTGTGCTCTGCGCTCTCTGCAGTCAGTGTCAGTGCACTGGGGGCGTGTCCTCACACTGCTGTGCTCTGCGCTCTCTGCAGCCAGTGTCAGTGCACTGGGGGCGTGTCCTCACACTGCTGTGCTCTGCGCTCTCTGCAGCCAGTGTCAGTGCACTGGGGGCGTGTCCTCACACTGCTGTGCTCTGCGCTCTCTGGGGCTGTTTAGATATAACTATCTTCTATCGTCTATAATGCTTTGCAAATATCAAGGACCCACCTTGCTGTCAGTGAATGGAAACATTTCCCTTATGTTTATTCCCCTGTCCTGTTATATTGTTCCTCACATCTGAGGATTTGTTACTTTGTATCCATATAGACAATTCTTACTGAGGTTCAAGTATCAGCAGCACAAAGCTTTCCGGTTCTGATAATGGGGCTCATTTACTAAGGGTCCGAATCACGTTTTTCCGCTGGTTTCCCTAATTTTTCCAATTTGCGGCGAATTCCCCCGGGACTTTGGCGCACGCAATCGGATTGTGGCGCATCGGCGCAGAATTTTACGCGACGTGAAATCGGGGGGCCTGGCCGTCAGAAAATAGCACTCACATACAGCGAGACGAAGCAGGTGAATTACGGCGGACCTCGGCGCAGCAGCGACACCTGGTGGATATCGGGCGCACGATCTTAGTGAATCCCGGCAGAACCCGAATCAGCGTCGGAGAACGCACCGCTGGATCGCGACTGGACCCCATTGTGTTACAATGTATCAGTGCAGATAAAATGATCAATGTTTGACTATTGGAAAGAGAATTGCAGTCCATAGATTCAGTGCAATTGTAACAAACCCTCAGCTGGATGAGAATCAGATGTAAAGAAGAATGTTCCCAGTAATCTGCTCTCTGCAGGTGACGTCTTGTTGAGTTATTCCTTTGGATGTTTGTAGAGGAGCAGCATCGCCCCCCATGGCCCGGGTTCCCCTTCTTGCCCCCGGCTCTGTATACTGCAGACAATACAGATAATTTGGCTGTCAGCGCTGCAGACGCCGCTGTTCACACCTGAGCGCCAACCACATGAGCCGCCCCGGGAGAGAAGGGAAAGTGATGGAGGCCCCGGGGTTCAGTGACATCTCCTAAAATAACAGGGGACATGGAAGGAGATTCCGCACATTCCTGCAGGACGCGCTTATCCATCATCGCAACAATACGGATACAATGTTTACATTATTCATTTACTCAAATCAGACAAATCTGTCAACAGCAGCAGCTGCACAGTGTGTCAGGAACCACCATGTGAAGCCCCTGAGGCACGTACCTACCCCAAGACACATCCCTGACAAGGCCCCCTCTGCCTCAGGTCCCTCCAGACTTTAAGGTCCTCTCCTCCTCCCTCATGTCTCTGCTCTTCTCCTCTTCTCTGCTCCTTCTTCCTCGTCTTTATCCCTTGTTCTTCTCCTCTTCTCTCCAGTCTCTTTTCTGCTTCTTCTTCCTCCTCTTTTTTCCTTTGTTCTCCTCTTCTCTCCTGTCTCTTCTCTCCTCCTTCTTCCTCCTCTCTTTCCCTTGTTCTCCTCTTCTCTCCTGTCTCTTCTCTCCTCCTTCTTCCTCCTCTCTTTCCCTTGTTCTTCTCTTCTCTCCTGTCTCTTCTCTCCTCCTTCTTCCTCCTCTCTTTCCCTTGTTCTCCTCTTCTCTCCTGTCTCTTCTCTCCTCCTTCTTCCTCCTCTCTTTCCCTTGTTCTCTTCTCTCCTGTCTCTTCCCTCCTCCTTCTTCCTCCTCTTTATCCCTTGTTCTTCTCCTCTTCTCTCCTGTCTCTTCTCTGCTCCTTCTTCCTCCTCTTTTTTCCTTTGTTCTCCTCTTCTCTCCTGTCTCTTTTCTGCTTCTTCTTCCTCCTCTTTTTTCCTTTGTTCTCCTCTTCTCTCCTGTCTCTTCTCTCCTCCTTCTTCCTCCTCTCTTTCCCTTGTTCTCCTCTTCTCTCCTGTCTCTTCTCTGCTCCTTCTTCCTCCTCTTCCCTTTAGTCTCTTCTCTTCTTCCTTCCTGCGCTCCTTATGTTTTCCTCCTCTTAATTCTTTTCGTTGTTCTCTCTTCTGTCTCCTCTATTTGCACTTCCTCCTCTCCTTTACTCTGCTTTCCTCTCCTCTCTTTTGTCTCCTCTTCTCCTCCTTCCTATTCTCCCCTTCTCCTCTCCTTTTTCTTGTTCTTTTCATCTTCTCATTCTTACTTCTTTTCGTTGTTCATCTTTTCTCCCTTCTGTCTCATTTTCTTCTTCTTCCTCCTTTTCCTTGTTCTTTTCCTCTCTTCTTTCTTCCTCCTTTTCTTTGCTCAGTTTCCCCCTTTCTTTTCCTTCCTACTATCCTTCCCTTGTTGTTTTCCTCTTCTTTCCTCCTCATTCTTCCTGGTGTCAGGGGTGCCCCCTTGATCTATGTCACGGATCACAGGTCCCCCTGCCCTGACTTACTTATCCTGGATCCTAGCTGTGCTCCGAGTCCCGGCTGGGCTCTGAGGCCGCACGCCTCCTGCCTCCTAGGACGCACGCTCCTGCTGCTAGGGCACACGCTGACTTCTCTGAACTTAAAGGGCCAGCGTCCTTCCCATTGGTGCTGGTCACTTTGGGGTTTCCTATATAACCCGGTGTCTCCCTTCACTCCCTGCCAGATCTTCAAGTCTTCCCACTGAAGTGAAAGCCTCCTGTGTGTATCCCGAGGTCCCGTTCCTGTGTGTATCCCAAAGTCTGTATCCTGTGGTCCGTGTCCGGTGGTCCCTATCCGGTGGTCCCTGTCCTGTGGTCAGTTCCCGTGCTCCTGTTGTGCCTTCCAGGGTTCCTGCCCAGTGGTGCCTTCACTCCATACCAGTGTTACCAGTGCTCCTCTGTGTTCCTGCTGTCATCCCAGGTTGTGACTGTTTCCTGCATTTGTTGCCTTGGCTGTCACCGCGGGTCTCATACCATCCTCCGCGGTGGTCCAGAGGGTCCATAGACTTTTCCCAAAGAGACTCTCAGATGGTTCGTCCCTCACAAACTGTGACACTAAGATCCGACCATGGACCCTGCCAAGTTAATGAACTCTGCCAAGGGTCCACATCTGCTTCTGGACGATTTTTTCTGCGAGGTTGCCCAGCGGTCTCAGCTGATTTTTCTTCAGGGAGAGCAACTAGGCAGGATTGCCTCTACTCTTCAACAGCTGTTTGAGTCCAGGCAATTGCAGGCTCCGTCTTTCCTAAAGCTACCCCAGCCTGTCGTCTTGCCCCAACAGCTATCTGGCTCCCTGCAACCTCAAGTCCGGGTTCCTTGCCTGGCTCCGGTGTTCCAAAAGCAACTTCAGTCTCCAGCTTTCCCAGAAGCTGCTCCAGAGTCTCCAGCTTTCCCAGAAGCCTCTCCAGACTCTCCGGCTCTCCCAGAAGGTGCTCCAGAGTCTCCGGCTCTCCCAGAAGCCACTCCAGACTCTCCGGCTCTCCCAGAAGGCGCTCCAGAGTCTCCGGCTCTCCCAGAAGCCACTCCAGACTCTCCAGCCCTGCCAGAAGGCGCTCCAGAGTCTCTGGCTCTCCCAGAAGCAGCTCCAGAATCGGCGGCCTTCCTAGAGGCCGCTCCAGAGTCTCCAGCTCTCCCAGAAGCCACTCCAGACTCTCCAGCTCTCCAAGAAGCCGCTCCGGAGTCACCGGCCGTCCCAGAGGCCTCTCTGATTTGCCAAGAGTCGCTCTAGTCCCCGATGTGCCAAGAGCCATTCCACCCACCACAACTTCCCAAAGCTGCTCCGGCTTTCCAAGAGCCACACCAGTCTCCGGCTTCCCAAGAGTAATTCCAGCCTCCACAGCTTCCCAGGGCTGTTCCGGCTTCCCAAAAGACATCCCTGCCTTTGAAGCTTCCCAGTGCTGCTCCGGCCTTCCAAGAACCATTTCAGCCTCCGGTTGTACTGCTTGTTGAAGTGTCATTTCAAGTTATCTATCTGTCACGGGTGTCAAAAGTTCACCTGTACCTCGCTGTATGCCTGTCTCGTTCCCCCTGCACGAACTTACCTATCCTGGCTGTGCTCCGGGTCCCGGTGTACAGGCCGCCTCCTGCCTTCCAGGCCGTGCGCTCCCGATGCTAGGGCTTCTCAGAGCTTCTTTGAACTTAAAGGGCCAGCGTCCTTCCCATTGGCGCTGGTAACTTCCAGGCTCCTATATAACCCGGCGGATCCCCTCATTCCAGATCTTCAAGTCTTCCCACTGAAGTGAAAGCCTCCCGTGTGTATCCGAGGTCCCTTTCCTGTGTGTATCCTGAGGTCCCGTTGTGCATTTCCAGGCGCCTCCTGTCCAGTGGTCTGTAACCTGTGGTCCGTGTCCGGTGGTCCGCATCCTGTGGTCCGTGTCCTGTGGTCCGTATCCTGTGGTTAGTGTCCCGTGGTCAGTGTCCTGTGGTCCGTATCCTGTGATTAGTGTCCCGTGGTCCGTGTCCGGTGGTCCGCATCCTGTGGTCCGTGTCCCGTGGTCAGTGTGCTGTGGTCCGTATCCTGTGGTTAGTGTCCTGTGGTCCGTGTCCTGTGGTCCGTATCGTGTCGGTCCGTTCCCGAATGACTGTGCTCCTGCTGTGCTGTCCAGGGTTCCAGCCCAGCAGTGTCTTCACTACGTACCAGCGTTACCAGTGCTCCTCTGTGTTCCTGCTGTCATCCCAGGTTGTGACTGTATTTGTTACCTTGGCTGTCACCGCAGATTTCATACCATCCCCCGCGGTGGTCCAGAGGGTCCACAGACTCCTCCCAAAGAGACTCTCAGACGGTTTGCCCCTCACGAACCGTGACACCTGGTAGACCTCCTCAGATGTTGTCCCTTTGGATGACCTTTGTTATCAGGACCTCTGCCCGGATCATCCATCCTCCTCCCCTGCAGCAGAGTCCTGCCTGAAGCTTTGGTCGTCTCTCCGGGAACAAAACAAAACTGAAATCTCCTAAAACTTCTGAAATGTCACCATTTGTCCTCACACGGGAGGAAGAGAAGAGGAAGGGGGAGGGGCGGGGGTATCGGGAGAGGGATGTGGCAGTCATAGGGTTAACTCTCCGGATAAATGAATAATAAATGACTTATTTCTCACATCTCTGCTTGCTGTCAGGGTTTATTACAATATATAACATCCAGACAATGAGATAAGGACCTGAGTCTGAGACTTGTCAATACTCAATAATCAGCCACTTCCAGACATCGTCCCTCTACAGGACGTGATCTGCACGAGAGCCCCCTCCAGGCTGTCAGCGCCCCCTAGGTGAGGGAAGATGTGCCAAGCATCAGGGAGGAGGGGAGGCTGCAGACGAAATTCCTTCTTCTATCAACAGCCCTAAGCAGCTCAGGGTGTAACGTTACCCAAGATCCCTGGTGGCAGGAAAGGGGGGTAGTTATCATCTATTACCTGCCCTGGGGGGGGCAATACATGGAGGGGATACAGAGAATGTACCATTATCATCTATTACCTGCCCTGGGGGGGCAATACATGGAGGGGATAGAGAGAATGTGCCATTATCATCTATTACCTGCCCAGGGGGGGCATACATGGAGGGGATAGAGAGAATGTACCATTATCAGCTATTACCTGCCCTGGGGGGGCAATACATGGAGGGGATAGAGAGAATGTGCCATTATCATCTATTACCTGCCCTGGGGGGGCAATACATGGAGGGGATACAGAGAATGTACCATTATCATCTATTACCTGCCCAGGGGGGGCATACATGGAGGGGATACAGAGAATGTGCCATTATCATCTATTACCTGCCCAGGGGGGGCATACATGGAGGGGATACAGAGAATGTACCATTATCATATATTACCTGCCCTGGGGGGGCGATATCAACAATATCTAATATATAATGCTGAGTGTGTGTATATGTACGGTACAGACCAAATGTTTGGACACAACTTTTCATTCAAAGAGTTTTCTGTATTTTCATGACTATAAAACTTGTAGATTCGCACTGAAGTCACCAAAACTATGGGTAATCAGTTGTGAAATTATATTCTTATAATCTGTTTTATATTCCAGCTTCTTCTGCTTTCATCACTGCTTTGCACAGTCTTGGCTTCTCTTGATGAGCTTCAAGAGGTAGTCACCTGAAATGGTCTACCACAGTCTTGAAGGAGTTCCCAGAGATGATCAGCACTTGTTGGCCAATTTTCCTTCACTCTGTGGTCCAGTTCACCCCAAATCTCCTCTTCTCTAGGTGTAGAGGATGTCCCCTGTCTATGGTGATGGTAGAACCTCCTCTCCCCTAGGTGTAGAGGATGCCCCCTGTCTATGGTGATGGTAGAACCTCCTCCCCTCTAGGTGTAGAGGATACCCCCTGTCTATGGTGATGGTAGAAACTCCTCTCCTCTAGGTGTAGAGGATGCCCCCTGTCTATGGTGATGGTAGATCCTCCTCTCCTCTAGGTGTAGAGGATGCTCCCTGTCTATGGTGATGGTAGATCCTCCTCTCCTCTAGGTGTAGAGGATGCCTCCTGTCTATGGTGATGGTAGAACCTCCTCTCCTCTAGGTGTAGAGGATGCTCCCTGTCTATGGTGATGGTAGAACCTCCTCTCCCCTAGGTGTAGAGGATGCCCCCTGTCTATGGTGATGGTAGAACCTCCTCCCCTCTAGGTGTAGAGGATACCCCCTGTCTATGGTGATGGTAGAACCTCCTCTCCTCTAGGTGTAGAGGATGTCCCCTGTCTATGGTGATGGTAGAACCTCCTCTCCTCTAGGTGTAGAGGATGTCCCCTGTCTATGGTGATGGTAGAACCTCCTCTCCCCTAGGTGTAGAGGATGCCCCCTGTCTATGGTGATGGTAGAACCTCCTCCCCTCTAGGTGTAGAGGATACCCCCTGTCTATGGTGATGGTAGAACCTCCTCTCCTCTAGGTGTAGAGGATGTCCCCTGTCTATGGTGATGGTAGAACCTCCTCTCCTCTAGGTGTAGAGGATGCTCCCTGTCTATGGTGATGGTAGAACCTCCTCTCCTCTAGGTGTAGAGGATGTCCCCTGTCTATGGTGATGGTAGAACCTCCTCTCCTCTAGGTATAGAGGATGTCCCCTGTCTATGGTGATGGTAGAACCTCCTCTCCTCTAGGTATAGAGGATGCCCCCTGTCTATGGTGATGGTAGAACCTCCTCTCCTCTAGGTGTTGAGGATGCCCCCTGTCTATGGTGATGGTAGAACCTCCTCTCCTCTAGGTGTAGAGGATGCCCCCTGTCTATGGTGATGGTAGAACCTCCTCTCCTCTAGGTGTAGAGGATGTCCCCTGTCTATGGTAATGGTAGAACCTCCTCTCCTCTAGGTGTAGAGGATGTCCCCTGTCTATGGTGATGGTAGAACCTCCTCTCCTCTAGGTGTAGAGGATGTCCCCTGTCTATGGTGATGGTAGAGCCGCCTCTCCTCTAGGTGTAGAGGATGCCCCCTGTCTATGGTGATGGTAGAACCTCATCTCCACTAGGTGTAGAGGATGCCCCCTGTCTATGGTGATGGTAGAACCTCCTCCCCTCTAGGTGTAGAGGATGCCCCATGTCTATGGTAATGATAGAACCACCTCTCCTCCAGGTGTAGAGGATGCCCCCTGTCTATGGTGATGGTAGAACCTCCTCTCCTCTAGGTGTAGAGGATGCCCCCTGTCTATGGTGATGGTAGAATCTCCTCTCCTCTAGGTGTAGAGGATGCCCCCTGTCTATGGTGATGGTAGAACCTCATCTCCACTAGGTGTAGAGGATGCCCCCTGTCTATGGTGATGGTAGAACCTCCTCCCCTCTAGGTGTAGAGGATGCCCCATGTCTATGGTAATGATAGAACCACCTCTCCTCTAGGTGTAGAGGATGCCCCCTGTCTATGGTGATGGTAGAACCTCCTCTCCTCTAGGTGTAGAGGATGCCCCCTGTCTATGGTGATGGTAGAATCTCCTCTCCTCTAGGTGTAGAGGATGCCCCCTGTCTATGGTGATGGTAGAACCTCCTCTCCTCTAGGTGTAGAGGATGCCCCCTGTCTATGGTGATGGTAGAACCTCCTCTCCTCTAGGTGTAGAGGATGCCCCCTGTCTATGGTGATGGTTGAACCTCCTTTCCTCTAGATGTAGAGGATGTCCCCTGTCTATGGTGATGGTAGAACCTCCTCCCCTCTAGGTGTAGAGGAAACCCCCTGTCTATGGTAATGATAGAACCACCTCTCCTCTAGGTGTAGAGGATGTCCCCAGTCTATGGTGATGGTAGAACCTCCTCTCCTCTAGGTGTAGAGGATGCTCCCTGTTTATGGTGATGGTAGAACCTCCCCTCCTCTAGGTGTAGAGGATGTCCCCTGTCTATGGTGATGGCAGAACCTCCTCTCCTCTAGGTGTAGAGGATGCCCCCTGTCTATGGTGGTGCTAGAACCTCCTCTCTTCTAGGTGTAGAGGATGTCCCCTGTCTATTGTGATGGTAGAACCTCCTCTCCTCTAGGTGCAGAGGATGCACCCTGTCTATGGTGATGGTAGAACCTCCTCTCCTCTAGGTGTAGAGGATGCCCCCTGTCTATGGTGGTGGTAGAACCTCCTCTCTTCTAGGTGTAGAGGATGTCCCCTGTCTATGGTGATGGTAGAACCTCCTCTCCTCTAGGTGTAGAGGATGTCCCCTGTCTATGGTGATGGTAGAACCTCCTCTCCTCTAGGTGTAGAGGATGCCCCCTGTCTATGGTGGTGGTAGAACCTCCTCTCTTCTAGGTGTAGAGGATGTCCCCTGTCTATGGTGATGGTAGAACCTCCTCTCCTCTAGGTGCAGAGGATACCCCCTGTCTATGGTGATGGTAGAACCTCCTCTCCTCTAGGTGTAGAGGATGTCCCCTGTCTATGGTGATGGTAGAACCTCCTCTCCCCTAGGTGTAGAGGATGCCCCCTGTCTATGGTGATGGTAGAACCTCCTCCCCTCTAGGTGTAGAGGATACCCCCTGTCTATGGTGATGGTAGAACCTCCTCTCCTCTAGGTGTAGAGGATGTCCCCTGTCTATGGTGATGGTAGAACCTCCTCTCCTCTAGGTGTAGAGGATGCTCCCTGTCTATGGTGATGGAAGAACCTCCTCTCATCTAGGTGTAGAGGATGTCCCCTGTCTATGGTGATGGTAGAACCTCCTCTCCTCTAGGTATAGAGGATGCCCCCTGTCTATGGTGATGGTAGAACCTCCTCTCCTCTAGGTGTTGAGGATGCCCCCTGTCTATGGTGATGGTAGAACCTCCTCTCCTCTAGGTGTAGAGGATGCCCCCTGTCTATGGTGATGGTAGAACCTCCTCTCCTCTAGGTGTAGAGGATGTCCCCTGTCTATGGTAATGGTAGAACCTCCTCTCCTCTAGGTGTAGAGGATGTCCCCTGTCTATGGTGATGGTAGAACCTCCTCTCCTCTAGGTGTAGAGGATGTCCCCTGTCTATGGTGATGGTAGAGCCGCCTCTCCTCTAGGTGTAGAGGATGCCCCCTGTCTATGGTGATGGTAGAACCTCATCTCCACTAGGTGTAGAGGATGCCCCCTGTCTATGGTGATGGTAGAACCTCCTCCCCTCTAGGTGTAGAGGATGCCCCCTGTCTATGGTAATGATAGAACCACCTCTCCTCTAGGTGTAGAGGATGCCCCCTGTCTATGGTGATGGTAGAACCTCCTCTCCTCTAGGTGTAGAGGATGCCCCCTGTCTATGGTGATGGTAGAATCTCCTCTCCTCTAGGTGTAGAGGATGCCCCCTGTCTATGGTGGTGGTAGAACCTCCTCTCTTCTAGGTGTAGAGGATGTCCCCTGTCTATGGTGATGGTAGAACCTCCTCTCCTCTAGGTGCAGAGGATGCACCCTGTCTATGGTGATGGTAGAACCTCCTCTCCTCTAGGTGTAGAGGATGCCCCCTGTCTATGGGCATGGTGGAATCTCCTCTCCTCTAGCTGTAGAGGATGCCTCCTGTCTATGGTGATGGTAGAACCTCCTCTCCTCTAGGTGTAGAGGATGCCCCCTGCCTATGGTAATGATAGAACCTCCTCTCCTCTAGGTGTAGAGGATGTCCCCTGTCTATGGGCATGGTGGAATCTCCTCTCCTCTAGCTGTAGAGGATGCCTCCTGTCTATGGTGATGGTAGAACCTCCTCTCCTCTAGGTGTAGAGGATGCCTCCTGTCTATGTTGATGGTAGAACCTCCTCTCCTCTAGGTGTAGAGGAGGTCCCCTGTCTATGGTGATTGTAGGACCTCCTCTACTCTAGTTGTAGAGGAAGCGCCCTGTTTATGGTAATGATAGAACCACCTCTCCTATAGGTGTAGGGGATGCCCCCTGCCTATGGGCATGGTGGAACCTCCTCTCCTCTAGGTGTAGAGGATGCCTCCTGTCTATGGTGATAATAGAACCTCCTCTCTACTAGGTGTAGAGGATGCCCCCTGTCTATAGTGATGGTAGAACCTCCTCTCCTCTAGGTGTAAAGGAAGCCTCTGTCTATGGTGATGGTAGAACCTCCTCTCCTCTAGGTGTGGAGGATGCCCCCTGTCTATGGTGATGGTAGAACCTCCTCTCCTCTAGGTGTTGAGGATGTCCCCTGTCTATGGTGATGGTAGAACCTCCTCTCCTCTAGGTGTAGAGGATGCCCATATCTATGATGATGGTAGAACCTCCTCTCCTCTAGGTGTAGAGGATGCCCCCTGTCTATGGTGATGGTAGAACCTCCTCTCCTCTAGGTGTAGAGGATGCCCATATCTATGATGATGGTAGAACCTCCTCTCCTCTAGGTGTACAGGATTCCCCCTGTCTATGGTGATGGTAGAACCTCCTCTCCTCTAGGTGTAGAGGATGCCCCCTGTCTATGGTGATGGTAGAACCTCCTCTCCTCTAGGTGTAGAGGATGCCCCCTGTCTATGGTGATGGTAGAACCTCCTCTCCTCTAGGTGTAGAGGATGTCCCCTGTCTATGGTAATGGTAGAACCTCCTCTCCTCTAGGTGTAGAGGATGTCCCCTGTCTATGGTGATGGTAGAACCTCCTCTCCTCTAGGTGTAGAGGATGTCCCCTGTCTATGGTGATGGTAGAGCCGCCTCTCCTCTAGGTGTAGAGGATGCCCCCTGTCTATGGTGATGGTAGAACCTCATCTCCACTAGGTGTAGAGGATGCCCCCTGTCTATGGTGATGGTAGAACCTCCTCCGCTCTAGGTGTAGAGGATGCCCCCTGTCTATGGTAATGATAGAACCACCTCTCCTCTAGGTGTAGAGGATGCCCCCTGTCTATGGTGATGGTAGAACCTCCTCTCCTCTAGGTGTAGAGGATGCCCCCTGTCTATGGTGATGGTAGAATCTCCTCTCCTCTAGGTGTAGAGGATGCCCCCTGTCTATGGTGGTGGTAGAACCTCCTCTCTTCTAGGTGTAGAGGATGTCCCCTGTCTATGGTGATGGTAGAACCTCCTCTCCTCTAGGTGCAGAGGATGCACCCTGTCTATGGTGATGGTAGAACCTCCTCTCCTCTAGGTGTAGAGGATGCCCCCTGTCTATGGGCATGGTGGAATCTCCTCTCCTCTAGCTGTAGAGGATGCCTCCTGTCTATGGTGATGGTAGAACCTCCTCTCCTCTAGGTGTAGAGGATGCCCCCTGCCTATGGTAATGATAGAACCTCCTCTCCTCTAGGTGTAGAGGATGTCCCCTGTCTATGGGCATGGTGGAATCTCCTCTCCTCTAGCTGTAGAGGATGCCTCCTGTCTATGGTGATGGTAGAACCTCCTCTCCTCTAGGTGTAGAGGATGCCTCCTGTCTATGTTGATGGTAGAACCTCCTCTCCTCTAGGTGTAGAGGAGGTCCCCTGTCTATGGTGATTGTAGGACCTCCTCTACTCTAGTTGTAGAGGAAGCGCCCTGTTTATGGTAATGATAGAACCACCTCTCCTATAGGTGTAGGGGATGCCCCCTGCCTATGGGCATGGTGGAACCTCCTCTCCTCTAGGTGTAGAGGATGCCTCCTGTCTATGGTGATAATAGAACCTCCTCTCTACTAGGTGTAGAGGATGCCCCCTGTCTATAGTGATGGTAGAACCTCCTCTCCTCTAGGTGTAAAGGAAGCCTCTGTCTATGGTGATGGTAGAACCTCCTCTCCTCTAGGTGTGGAGGATGCCCCCTGTCTATGGTGATGGTAGAACCTCCTCTCCTCTAGGTGTTGAGGATGTCCCCTGTCTATGGTGATGGTAGAACCTCCTCTCCTCTAGGTGTAGAGGATGCCCATATCTATGATGATGGTAGAACCTCCTCTCCTCTAGGTGTAGAGGATGCCCCCTGTCTATGGTGATGGTAGAACCTCCTCTCCTCTAGGTGTAGAGGATGCCCATATCTATGATGATGGTAGAACCTCCTCTCCTCTAGGTGTACAGGATTCCCCCTGTCTATGGTGATGGTAGAACCTCCTCTCCTCTAGGTGTAGAGGATGCCCCCTGTCTATGGTGATGGTAGAACCTCCTCTCCTCTAGGTGTAGAGGATGCCCCCTGTCTATGGCGATGGTAGAACTTCCTCTCCTCTAGGTGTAGAGGATGCCCCCTGTCTATGGTGATGATAGAATCCCCTCTCCTCTAGGTGTAGAGGATGCCTCCTGTCTATGGTGATGGTAGAAACTCCTCTCCTCTAGGTGTAGAGGATGCCCCCAGTCTATGGTGATGGTAGAACCTCCTCTCCTCTAGGTGTAGAGGATGCCCATATCTATGATGATGGTAGAACCTCCTCTCCTCTAGGTGTAGAGGATGTCCCCTGTCTATGGTGATGGTAGAACCTCCTCTCATCTAGGTGTAGAGGATGTCCCCTGTCTATGGTGATGGTAGAACCTCCTCTACTCTAGGTGTAGAGGATGCCTCCTGTCTATGGTGATGGTAGAACCTCCTCTCTTCTAGGTGTAGAGGATGCCCCCTGTCTATAGTGATGGTAGAACCTCCTCTCCTCTAGGTGTATAGGAAGCCTCTGTCTATGGTGATGGTAGAACCTCCTCTCCTCTAGGTGTGGAGGATGCCCCCTGTCTATGGTGATGGTAGAACCTCCTCTCCTCTAGGTGTTGAGGATGTCCCCTGTCTATGGTGATGGTAGAACCTCCTCTCCTCTAGGTGTAGAGGATGCCCATATCTATGATGATGGTAGAACCTCCTCTCCTCTAGGTGTACAGGATTCCCCCTGTCTATGGTAATGGTAGAACCTCCTCTCCTCTAGGTGTAGAGGATGCCTCCTGTGTATGGTGATGGTAGAACCTCCTCTCCTCTAGGTGTAGAGGATGCCCCCAGTCTATGGTGATGGTAGAACCTCCTCTCCTCTAGGTGTAGAGGATGCCCATATCTATGATGATGGTAGAACCTCCTCTCCTCTAGGTGTAGAAGATGCCCCTGTCTATGGTGATGGTAGAACCTCCTCTCCTCTAGGTGTAGAGGATGTCCCCTGTCTATGGTGATGGTAGAACCTCCTCTCATCTAGGTGTAGAGGATGTCCCCTGTCTATGGTGATGGTAGAACCTCCTCTACTCTAGGTGTAGAGGATGCATCCTGTCTATGTTGATGGTTGAACCTCCTCTCCTTTTGGTGTAGAGGATGCCTCCTGTCTATGGTGATGGTAGAACCTCCTCTCCTCTAGGTGTAGAGGATGCCCCCTGTCTATGGTGATTGTTGAACCTCCTCTTCTCTAGGTGTAGAGGATGCCCCTGTCTATAGGGATGGTAAAACCTCCTCTCCTCTTGGTGTAGAGGATGCCCCCTGTCTATGGTGATGGTAGAACCTCCTCTCCTCTAGGTGTAGAGGATGCCCCCTGTCTATGGGGATGGTAGAACCTCCTTTCCTCTAGGTGTAGAGGATGCTCCCTGTCTATGTTGATGGTAGAACCTCCTCTCCTCTTGGTGTAGAGGATGCCCCCTGTCTATGGTGATGGTAGAACCTCCTCTCCTATAGGTGTAGAGGATGCTCCCTGTCTATGGTGATGATAGAACCTCCTCTCCTCTAGGTGTAAAGGATTTCCCCTGTCTTTGGTGATGGTAGAACCTCCTCTACTCTAGGTGTAGAGGATGCTCCCTGTCTATGGTGATGGTAGAACCTCCTCTCCTCTAGGATTGGAGGATGCCCCCTGTCTATGGTGATGGTAGAACCTCCTCTCCTCTGGGTGTAGAGGATGCCCTCTGTCTATGGTGATGGTAGAACATCCTCTCCTCTTGGTGTAGAGGATGCCCCCTGTCTATGGTGATGGTAGAACCTCCTCTCCTCTAGGTGTAGAGGATGCCCCCTGTCTATGGTGATGGTAGAACCTCCTCTCCTCTAGGTGTAGAGGATGTCCCCTGTCTATGGTGATGGTAGAACCTCCTCTCCTCTAGGTGTAGAGGATGCTCCCTGTCTATGGTGATGATAGAACCTCCTCTCCTCTAGGTGTAGAGGATTTCCCCTGTCTTTGGTGATGGTAGAACCTCCTCTACTCTAGGTGTAGAGGATGCTCCCTGTCTATGGTGATGGTAGAACCTACTCTCCTCTAGGATTGGAGGATGCCCCCTTTCTATGGTGATGGTAGAACCTCCTCTCTTCTGGGTGTAGAGGATGCCCCCTGTCTATGGTGATGGTAGAACCTCCTATCCTCTTGGTGTAGAGGAAGCCCCCTGTCTATGGTGATGGTAGAACCTCCTCTCCTCTAGGTGTGGAGGATGTCCCCTGTCTATGGTGATGGTAGAGCCTCCTCTCCTCTGGGTGTAGAGGATGCCCCCTGTCTATGGTGATGGTAGAACTTCCTCTCCTCTTGGTGTAGAGGATGTCCCTGTCTATAGTGAAGGTAGAACCTCCTCTCCTCTAGGTGTAGAGGATATCCCCTGTCTTTCGTGATGGTAGAACCTCCTCTACTTTAGGTGTAGAGGATGCTCCCTGTCTATGTTGATGGTAGAACCTCCTCTCCTCTTGATATAGAGGATGCCCCCTGTCTCTGGTGATGGTAGAACCTCCTCTCCTCTAGGTGTAGAGGATGCCCCATGTCTATGGGGATGGTAGAACCTCCTTTCCTCTAGGTGTAGAGGATGCTCCCTGTCTATGTTGATGGTAGAACCTCCTCTCCTCTTGGTGTAGAGGATGCCACCTGTCTATGGTGATGGTAGAACCTCCTCTCCTCTAGGTGTAGAGGATGCCCCCTGTCTATGGTGATGGTAGAACCTCGTCTCCTCTAGGTGTAGAGGATGCTCCCTGTCTATGGTGATGGTAGAACCTCCTCTCCTCTAGGTGTAGAGGATGCCCCCTGTCTATGGTGATGATAGAACCTCCTCTCCTCTAGGTGTAGAGGATGCCCCCTGTCTATGGTGATGGTAGAATCTCCTCTCTTCTAGGTGTAGAGGATGCCCCCTGTCTATGGTGATGGTAGACCCTCCTCTCCTCTTTGTGTGGAGGATGCTCCCTGTCTATGGTGATGGTAGAACCTCCTCTCCTCTAGGTGTAGAGGATGCCCCCTGTCTATGGTGATGGTAGAACCTCCTCTCCTCTAGGTGTAGAGGATGCCCCCTGTCTATGGTGATGGTAGAACCTCCTCTCCTCTAGGTGTAGAGGATGCCTCCTGTCTATGGTGATGGTAGATCCTCCTCTCCTCTAGGTGTAGAGGATGCCCCCTGTCTATGGGGATGGTAGAACCTCCTCTCCTCTAGGTGTAGAGGATGTCCCCTGTCTATGGTGATGGTAGAACCTCCTCTCCTCTAGGTGTAGAGGATGTCCCCTCTCTATGGTGATGGTAGAACCTCCTCTCCTCTAGGTGTAGAGGATGCCCCCTGTCTATGGTGATGGTAGAACCTCCTCTCCTCTAGGTGTAGAGGATGCCTCCTGTCTATGGTGATGGTAGAACCTCCCCTCCTCTAGGTGTAGAGGATGCCTCCTGTCTATGGTGATGGTAGATCCTCCTCTCCTCTAGGTGTAGAGGATGCCCCCTGTCTATGGTGATGGTAGAACCTCCTCTCCTCTAGGTGTAGAGGATGTCCCCTGTCTATGGTGATGGTAGAACCTCCTCTCCTCTAGGTGTAGAGGATGTCCCCTGTCTATGGTGATGGTAGAACCTCCTCTCCTCTAGGTGTAGAGGATGCCCCCTGTCTATGGTGATGGTAGAACCTCCTCTCCTCTAGGTGTAGAGGATGCCTCCTGTCTATGGTGATGGTAGATCCTCCTCTCCTCTAGGTGTAGAGGATGCTCCCTGTCTATGGTGATGGTATGCACTCACAGGTGCACCGTCCTCTTAATCATCTTCCTGCATTTACAGTTTTACATGCCTCTCTATCCCCTCCCTGCAGTCACAGATAGATAGTTTTCTGTATCCCCTCCCTACAGTCACAGATCATTCAACCCTCAAAGAAAGGGGTGAAAAAAACAACAAAAACAGCAAAAAAAGTCACAGCTGCAGTCCTCTCTATCCCCTCCTTGTGTTTACAGCTGCACAGTCCTCTCTATCCCATCCATGCAGTCACAGCTGCACAGTCCTCTCTATCCCCTCCCTGCAGTAACAGCTGCACAATCCTCTCTATCCCCTCCCTGCAGTCACAGCTGCACAGTCCTCCCTATAACTTTCCTGCAGTCACAGCTGCACAGTCCTCTCTATCCCCTCATTGTGGCCAAAGCTGCACAGTCCTCGTCCTCTTTACTCTCATCCTCCTCCTCATTGCTGGTCCATCAGATTTCTGTTGTAACCAGAAGCTGCTGCCCCCCCTCCCCAGCCAGGGAATAGAACAGATGCTTTCTTGAGCTGCGGTGATCCGCGGCGCTGTAACCATAGATGGTAATAGTACAGAACAATACCTGTGTGACTGACTGTCAGCCCTGACTGTAACCACAGCGCCCCCTCTGGAACTACAATGTATCTGTATCTAAGAAAGGCACATTCTTCATCTGCCCCACACAACTGCCTGTGAAACTCACTCTACTGCTCTCTGTTATCAGCCATTTCATCCTGGGGATAGGAGACTGTAAGGGGGGGGGGGGGCAATCTAATACTCTCTGTTATCAGCCATAACTGTAGGACCATACAGCAGGCTCATACCTAACAGTGGGACACATTGGGGCACAATTACTAAGGGTCCGTCGGAAGAATTTCCATCGGGTTTTGTGTTTTTTTTGTGTGCCCTGAATTGCCCCAGGTTTTTGGTGCAAGTGATCAGATTGTGGGGCATCAGTGCCGACTGGCTTGCGACACAAATCGGGGGGCGTGGACGTCGGACAACCCGACTGATTGGGACAAACCACGGAATTTAAAAACCAAATTGTGTCGCAAGACAATGCACTTACATGCACCAGGAAGAAGGTGAACTCCGGGGACCTGAGCGGGGAAGCGACACATGCAGGATATCGGGCGCAGGATCTTAGTGACTCCCCGCTCAGCGCATTATACACGGACAATGCACTTACATGCACCAGGAAGAAGGTGAACTCCAGGGACCTGAGCGGGGAAGCGACACATGCAGGATATCGGGCGCAGGATCTTAGTGACTCCCCGCACAGCGCATTATACACGGACAATGCACTTACATGCACCAGGAAGAAGAAGGTGAACTCCGGGGAACTGAGCGGGGAAGCGACACATGCAGGATATCGGACGCACGATCTTAGTGACTCCCCGCACAGCGCATTATACACGGACAATGCACTTACATGAACCAGGAAGAAGAAGGTGAACTCCGGGGACCTGAGCGGGGAGCGACACATGCAGGATATCAGGCGCACGATCTTAGTGACTCCCTGCACAGCGCATTATACACGGACAATGCACTTACATGCACCAGGAAGAAGAAGGTGAACTCCGGGGACCTGAGCGGGGAAGCGACACATGCAGGATATCGGGTGCAGGATCTTAGTGACTCCCCGCACAGCGCATTATACACGGACAATGCACTTACATGCACCAGGAAGAAGAAGGTGAACTCCAGGGACCTGAGCGGGGAAGCGACACATGCAGGATATCGGGCGCAGGATCTTAGTGACTCCCCGCACAGTGCATTATACGTGGACAATGCACTTACATGCACCAGAAAGAAGAAGGTGAACTCCGGGGACCTGAGCGGGAAGCGACACATGCAGGATATCAGGCGCAGGATCTTAGTGACTCCCCGCACAGCGCATTATACACGGACAATGCACTTACATGCACCAGGAAGAAGAAGGTGAACTCCGGGGACCTGAGCGGGGAAGCGACACATGCAGGATATCAGGGGCAGGATCTTAGTGACTCCCCGCACAGCGCATTATACACGGACAATGCACTTACATGCACCAGGAAGAAGAAGGTGAACTCCGGGGACCTGAGCGGGGAAGTGACACATGCAGGATATCGGGGGCAGGATCTGAGTGACTCCCCGCACAGCGCATTATACACGGACAATGCACTTACATGCACCAGGAAGAAGAAGGTGAACTCCGGGGACCTGAGCGGGGAAGTGACACATGCAGAATATCGGGGGCAGGATCTGAGTGACTCCCCGCACAGCGCATTATACACGGACAATGCACTTACATGCACCAGGAAGAAGAAGGTGAACTCCGGGGACCTGAGCGGGGAAGCGACACATGCAGGATATCGGGGGCAGGATCTTAGTGACTCCCCGCACAGCGCATTATACACGGACAATGCACTTACATGCAGCAGGAAGAAGAAGGTGAACTCCGGGGACCTGAGCGGGGAAGTGACACATGCAGGATACCGGGGGCAATATCTTAGTGACTCCCCGCACAGCGCATTATACACAGACAATGCACTTACATGCACCAGGAAGAAGAAGGTGAACTCCGGGGACCTGAGCGGGGAAGCGACACATGCAGGATATCGGGGGCAGGATCTTAGTGACTCCCCGCACAGCGCATTATACACGGACAATGCACTTACATGCATCGGGAAGAAGAAGGTGAACTCCGGGGACCTGAGCGGGGAAGTAACACATGCAGGATATCGGGTGCAGGATCTTAGTGACTCCCCGCACAGCACATTATACACGGACAATGCACTTACATGCACCAGGAAGAAGAAGATGAACTCCTGGGACCTGAGCGGGGAAGCGACACATGCAGGATATCGCGGCAGCTCCGAATCCTTGTCGGACACTCCGGATCAGCGGCGTCAATGGGAGGGGTAAGTAAATGTGCCCCATTGTTGCACTTATCGCCTCCAGGGGTGTAGAGCAGTACGTTGAGTTCTCTGATGTCCACCGGGGGGAGCTGTATTGAGTCCTGGGGTACAGCACCCGGTTGAATTTTATCTTTTCAATTAGGGGTTGAAAAAACTCCTGTATGATACTAAGTGAAACTTGTTTGACAGAAAAGAAGCCGCAAGAGGAAAAACAAAAAGTTTTATGGTATTTCTAAAAAAAAAGAGGAGAGGAAAGTAAAAAAAAAATATCGTTATCTTGGAGAGGATGAAGCAGCGAATGTCGGATGGTTACCCACAATGCACCCTGCTCCCGGTAACCCCACACTAAGCCTTGGATAAACCTGGGGGGAGGGGCGGCTCATAAAGGGAACATTCCAGGATTTTGGCACAATTCACTTGATCACCTAGAAGTGACAGATGAAGAAGTGGGGGAGATTTATGAGGTGCAGATTATCTGGGCGCCCCACGCTCCATGTGCGGCAGTGGGGGCCATTTCTGCTTAGTAATGATATCAGCCGCGTGGAAAGATGTTTTGCTATGAGACTAAGAAAAATACAAACTGAAGGATTTTTTTGGAAGTTTTTTGGAAGTGGTGGTCTCGGCTCCATTCCCAGCTCCTGAGGAGAACAACCACCGACCCAACAGTGACCAGATAGCGATGGGGGTGGTCCACACCGCGTACAATACAAGCCTTGTAGTAAGATCCCGCCCACATGACCAACAACTTATATATGGGAGTGATAAAAAAAAACAAAAAAACAACAGACGTCACAAGAACCTGAAACTTATCTACAATAAATATAAAACTCTGAGCAAAAGAGATAAAACTGCTATAAGTCTAAGTTATATAACAAAAGGGGAAAAAGGAGAAATCTCTGCTCAATGTCACCGGCAGAAAAATGTACAGAATAATAACCACGAGGAGCAAAGATGGAAACAACATAAAACCTTCCCATAAAGACAACAATATAATCACATTTATATGTCATAGAATCCGAGAAATATAATAGTCGCTAGGTACAAATAATACTGCCCCCTGTGTACAGGAATATAACTACTATAATACTGCCCCCTATGTACAGGAATATAACTACTATAATACTTCCTCCTATGTACAGGAATATAACTACTATAATACTGCCCCCTATGTACAGGAATATAACTACTATAATACTGCCCCCTATGTACAGGAATATAACTACTATAATACTGCCTCCTATGTACAGGAATATAACTACTATAATACTGCCCCCTATGTACAGGAATATAACTACTATAATACTGCCCCCTATGTACAGGAATATAACTACTATAATACTGCCCCCTATGTACAGGAATATAACTACTATAATACTGCCCCCTATGTACAAGAATATAACTACTATAATACTGCCCCCTATGTACAAGAATATAACTACTATAATACTGCCCCCTATGTACAAGAATATAACTACTATAATACTGCCCCCCTATGTACAAGAATATAACTACTATAATACTGCCCCCTATGTACAAGAATATAACTACTATAATACTGCCCCCTATGTACAGGAATATAGCTACTATAATACTGCCCCCTATGTACAGGAATATAACTACTATAATACTGCCCCTATGTACAAGAATATAACTACTATAATACTGCCCCCTATGTACAAGAATATAACTACTATAATACTGCCCCCTATGTACAAGAATATAACTGCTATAATACTGCCCCCTATGTACAAGAATATAACTACTATAATACTGCCCCCTATGTACAGGAATATAACTACTATAATACTGCCCCCTATGTACAAGAATATAACTACTATAATACTGCCCCCTATGTACAAGAAAATAACTACTATAATACTGCTCCCTATGTACAGGAATATAACTACTATAATACTGCCCCCTATGTACAAGAATATAACTACTATAATACTGCCCCCTATGTACAGGAATATAACTACTATAATACTGCCTCCTATGTACAGGAATATAACTACTATAATACCGCCCCCTATGTACAGAAATATAACTACTATAATACTGCCCCCTATGTACAAGAATATAACTACTATAATACTGCCCTATGTACAGGAATATAACTACTATAATACTGCCCCCTATGTACAGGAATATAACTACTATAATACTGCCCCCTATGTACAGGAATATAACTACTATAATACTGCCCCCTATGTACAGGAATATAACTACTATAATACTGCCCCCTATGTACAGGAATATAACTACTATAATACTGCCCCCTATGTACAGGAATATAACTACTATAATACTGCCCCCTATGTACAGGAATATAACTACTATAATACTGCCCCCTATGTACAAGAATATAACTACTATAATACTGCCCCCTATGTACAGGAATATAACTACTATAATACTGCCCCCTATGTACAGGAATATAACTACTATAATACTGCCCCCTATGTACAAGAATATAACTACTATAATACTGCCCCCTATGTACAAGAATATAACTACTATAATACTGCCCCCTATGTACAGGAATATAACTACTATAATACTGCCCCCTATGTACAGGAATATAACTACTATAATACTGCCCCCTATGTACAGGGATATAACTACTATAATACTGCCCCCTGTGTACAGGAATATAACTACTATAATACTGCCCCCTATGTACAGGAATATAACTACTATAATACTGCCCCCTATGTACAGGAATATAACTACTATAATACTGCCCCCTATGTACAGGAATATAACTACTATAATACTGCCCCCTATGTACAGCGTTATAACTACTATAATACTGCCCCCTATGTACAAGAATATAACTACTATAATACTGCCCCCTATGTACAGGAATATAACTACTATAATACTGCCCCTATGTACAGGAATATAACTACTATAATACTGCCCCCCTATGTACAGGAATATAACTACTATAATACTGCCCCCTATGTACAGGAATATAACTACTATAATACTGCCCCCTATGTACAAGAATATAACTACTATGATACTGCCCCCTATGTACAGGAATATAACTACTATAATACTGCCCCCTATGTACAAGAATATAACTACTATAATACTGCCCCCTATGTACAGGAATATAACTACTATAATACTGCTCCCATGTACAGGAATATAACTACTATAATACTACCCCCTATGTACAGGAATATAACTACTATAATACTGCCCCCTATGTACAGGAATATAACTACTATAATACTGCTCCCATGTACAGGAATATAACTACTATAATACTACCCCCTATGTACAGGAATATAACTACTATAATACTGCCCCCTATGTACAGGAATATAACTACTATAATACTGCCCCCTATGTACAGGAATATAACTACTATAATACTTCCCCCTATGTACAAGAATATAACTACTATAATACTTCCCCCTATGTACAGGGATATAACTACTATAATACTGCCCCCTATGTACAGGGATATAACTACTATAATACTGCCCCCTATGTACAGGAATATAACTACTATAATACTGCCCCCTATGCACAAGAATATAACTACTATAATACTGCCCCCTATGTACAAGAATATAACTACTATAATACTGCCCCCTATGTACAGGAATATAACTACTATAATACTGCCCCTATGTACAAGAATATAACTACTATAATACTGCCCCCTATGTACAGGGATATAACTACTATAATACTGCCCCCTATGTACAGGAATATAACTACTATAATACTGCCCCCTATGTACAAGAATATAACTACTATAATACTGCCCCCTATGTACAAGAATATAACTACTATAATACTGCCCCCTATGTACAGGAATATAACTACTATAATACTGTCCCCTATGTACAGGAATATAACTACTATAATACTGCTCCCTATGTACAACAATATAACTACTATAATACTGTCCCCTATGTACAGGAATATAACTACTATAATACTGCCCCTATGTACAACAATATAACTACTATAATACTGCCCCCTATGTACAAGAATATAACTACTATAATACAGCCCCCTATGTACAGGAATATAACTACTATAATACTGCTCCCATGTACAGGAATATAACTACTATAATACTGCCCCCTATGTACAGGAATATAACTACTATAATACTGCCCCCTATGTACAGGAATATAACTACTATAATACTTACCCCTATGTACAAGAATATAACTACTATAATACTTCCCCCTATGTACAGGGATATAACTACTATAATACTGCCCCCTATGTACAGGAATATAACTACTATAATATTGCCTCCTATGTACAAGAATATAACTACTATAATACTTCCCCCTTATGTACAAGAATATAACTACTATAATACTGCCCCCTATGTACAGGAATATAACTACTATAATACTGCCCCCTATGTACAAGAATATAACTACTATAATACTGCCCCCTATGTGCAGGAATATAACTACTATAATACTGCCCCCTATGTACAGGAATATAACTACTATAATACTGCCCCCTATGTACAGGAATATAACTACTATAATACTGCCCCCTATGTACAGGAATTTAACTACTATAATACTGCCCCCTATGTACAAGAAGATAACTACTATAATACTGCCCCCGATGTACAGGAATATAACTACTATAATACTGCCCCCTATGTACAGGAATATAACTACTATAATACTTCCCCCTATGTACAGGAATATAACTACTATAATACTGCCCCCTATGTACAAGAATATAACTACTATAATACTGCCCCCTATGTACAAGAATATAACTACTATAATACTGCCCCCTATGTACAGGAATATAACTACTATAATACTGCCCCCTATGTACAGGAATATAACTACTATAATACTGCCCCCTATGTACAGGAATATAACTACTATAATACTGCCCTCTATGTACAAGAATATAACTACTATAATACAGCCCCCTATGTACAGGAATATAACTACTATAATACTGCCCCCTATGTACAGGGATATAACTACTATAATACTGCCCTCTATGTACAAGAATATAACTACTATAATACTGCCCCCTATGTACAGGAATATAACTACTATAATACTGCCCCCTATGTACAGGAATATAACTACTATAATACTGCCCCCTATGTACAAGAATATAACTACTATAATACTGCCCCCTATGTACAAGAATATAACTACTATAATACTGCCCCCTTGCTGAGAGGTTGTGTGCAGTGTGAGCTCCTGAGGTCTCCTCATGTCTGGAGCTAGCCCAGGGCGGGGCCACCCTGGGTGGGGAAGTTCCCCATGCAAGGCCCAGGCTCCAAGGCCTTCTCTGGGAAATAACTCCCAGACACCCAAACTAATGGATGAGAATCCTAAAATCTCCGGTTCAGTAAGTCATGTCAGCGGCTCCAGTTCTGCCAGAAGCAGTGAAGTAAAGAATGAAGAGTTTGTGAAGAAAGAAGCAGCAGTAAGTTCCAGTTTGGTGAAGTCACCTACCAGTGTGAATGTGCAGCAGAAGCCAGTGAGTGGGAACACAATGTCGGGTCATCCAGGACAGAGGAGCGAGCAGGTTGTGCAGGAGCAGAGGAAGCCTCCAGCCCCGGCCTCAGCTGTGCCGTGTACACCTCCATCATCCAGGCAGAGGAGGACATCTCTGGAGAAGCAGACCTTGCTGGAGAACCTGCAGCAGCCTGTACTGATCCGCTCTGAGCGCACAAGGTATGGGAGTGGAGGCAGCAAGGCCGAGACCAAACTAGCAGGGAGGCCTCAGGCTGCCACAAGTGCTGCTACTGGACAGTGTCATCCCCCCGCAGTAAGAGCCGTGGCGCAGAGGCCCGGACCCAACAGAGTGCCATCACCTACCACCTGTAAGAAACCTGCAGCAACTCCATGTGCAGCGGCTGAGCGTGCACCTGCAGCAACTCCCTGTGCAGCGGCTGAGCGTGCACCTGCAGCAACTCCCTATGCAGCGGCTGAGCGTGCACCTGAGCTCCTCCTGGCTGATCAGATCCCAGCACTGGTAAAGAGACTGGGAAACCTGAAGGAACAAAAACTGCTGCTACAAAAAAACATTGACTGTGCCTACAAGCTGAAGGCAGCAAACCCGGAGAGACATGAGCTGTTAGACAAGAAGCTGACCACCCTGGCCAAGCAGCTCGCTGACAATGTCGCCCAGACTGAGGCTGTCCTGGAGCAGATGGGTCCCCTGGCAGAGACCTACAGGAACCAGGAGCGCTTCCAGGCCCAGAGACATCATGGAGGGGCATCTAATCCGGCAACTGAGACCAAGGGGAAACCTATACTCCAGCCTGCGACTTTCCCATACCAGCAAGGGGATCTCTACAAGAAAGATAAAGCCATGAAGCAGCAACCACCCACAGCAGAGGCACCACAAGTCCCAGCAACCTGCAATCAGCAGAAGGATCACAGCCGTCCCTCTGATGTTACCAGAGCAGTGAAAACACCACATGTCCCAGCATTCAGCGTGCAACGTGGACGTCTGCCTGATGGTAGCGGTGGAGAACAAGCACCACAAGTCCCAGGTGACGGCTCACTGCAGCAGGACTGTGCACCTGATCCTGAAGGTAACACTGTGGCATCTGAGCAGGATCATCAGGACTCTGCTGGGACTGATTGTACTGACATTGATGGGACTTCAGTGCCTGATACTGCTCATACATCAGTGCTTAATGCTGTTTCTAATATCTGTGACACTGCTGCCCCCAATGTTGGTGATAATGCTGATGCATCTGTATCTCCTCCTGATAATACCATTGTGTGTGATAATGTTCCAGCAGGGGAAGCGCAGTCTGTGTGGGATGTTGCCATAGAGCAGGCAGAGCAGTGTATGGAGGCTGATGGTGGGGAGGGGGTAGTACAGTCTGATGCTCAGGACTTCCCCCCTCTAGTTGCTGAGGTATCAGACCCTCAGAGTGCAGGAGCCCAGCAGCCCCCGCAGCGCCCCCAGACACAGCAGGGTACTGGCCCTCACCAGTCTTCTTCTGGCAACGCCTGGAGCCGGGGTGCACCATCTTTTTCATCCGGCTCTCATTACACCGGTCAGGCATTTAAGAGGAGGAATGTGGTGAGATTTAGGCACAAAGGGGCCAAGGAGGACCTACCTGACAGGCGGTTTGTGGTCAGATCACTACTGTGTGAACAAATGGGTTTCTCGCCAAGTGACATTTTGGCAGTAATTAACCTCCCCGATCGCCAGGGATATGATGTGAGCTTTAAGCTGATGGGCAACCTGGACCGCTTTTGGGCCATCTTCCCCAGGTTTAGAGATGCAGAAGGGTGGAATAATTTCAGCTTCATCCCCATCTCTAAACTTGGTACAGTCACTGTCACAGTCATCTTCTGGAATGAGTCTGTTCCCCAGCAGGATATTGTCATCTGGCTCAAGAGGCACTGTGACCTCATGTCAGAGCTCACCAAGACCCGGGATGAGGACGGGATCTGGACAGGAGGGTGGAAGGTCCTGGTGAAATTAAGACAGTACAACAACATAACCCAGCATCTGCCCAACTCCTTCTTCATTGGCCGGGAGAAGGGGGTATGTTTCTATCCAGGTCAGCCCCGTAGATGCTTCAAATGCGGTAGAGTCGGTCACATCGCCAGTAATTGCTCTGTGGTCAAGTGCAGCCTGTGTGGGGATATCGGCCATGTGAGTGCGGACTGCCAGAACATCAGGTGTAACCTGTGCGGTGAGATCGGCCATGCCCACAGGGATTGTCCCAATGCCTGGCACAACATATGTAAGAGCTTCCCTGATGAAGACCTATTGGCAGGGGCAGATGACCTGGGGGAGGAGGAGGCTTTGTTATTAGGGTCAGATCAGGCTACACCAGAACCTCAGCAGGTCCTAGAATCAAGTGATGCTATACCAACACCAGACCAGCCTCAGACCCAAACCACAGAGGGAGATATGGAAGTTGTCCAGCAGGTTGCACCACCCTCAGTGCTCATTCCCTCTCCAGCCACAACATCTGCTAATAAGAGGAGGAAAAAAGATAGGTCCACCCGGAAGCCTGAGGGTGAGTGGACCACAGTTCACAAGTCATCAAAGATCAGAGTGGACAGTGGAACAGACATGACCATGACAGTCAATAGATTCAGTGTCCTCTCAGAGTCAGACGCAGAGGAGGAACTAGAGAAGGAACTGCAGAGGATGGTGGCAGAGTATGATGAGGATCCCGATGGTGACCCCCCCTCAAAACGGAGACCCCATAGGGTGGGGCCAGAGTCTGAATCAGACATGGAGACGGGTGGTGAAGAGGAGGGATCTGATCCAGATTTATGATGATGGGGACACTCTCTCTGCTTCTTGTTATGGCTCTAATGGCGAACTTTAATCTGAAAATAATATCTAGCAATGTCAACAGCATTAGGGCAAGAAGGACAAGACATGCGGTGTATGAACATCTACATTATCTCGATGCCGATGTCTTTTTCCTACAGGAGACTCATCTTAATAGTCTTAGTTTGTTAAAAGAAGCAGAGAGAGAATGGCGCTCCGGGCCGTCCATCTGGTCACTGTCTGTGGAGCCGTGTGCCGGGGTCTCCATACTGTTTAATACCCACGATGTCACCTTTCACAGACTAACCGAGGTGTCGATGGGAAGATGTTTGGTGCTGGAGGTTACTATCCGAGGTAGAAGGCTCCGGCTTATCAATATCTATGGTCCACAGACAGTGACTGACAGAGTCAATCTATTTAATGACGTGAAGCCATATTTATTTACATCTCTCCCAGTCATCATGGCGGGTGATTTCAACGCCACTAGGACAATGAGTGACAGACCCACTGGTAGGCCTCTTGCTAGGGACTCTAAGGTCTTAAATGATATTATAGCACAGTCAGGTTTGTCTGATGTCTTTGTGCAGGGTGGTAGGAAACCCAAATTTACCTACTCCTGTGCTGGGAGGTATAGCAGAATAGACCTAGCGCTGGTGAGTCCCTCGGAGGTCATTGGGGATAGAAGTGAGAAGTCTGTCCCATACTCGGATCACCTGGCCCTTTACTTCTACTTGGGTAATACAGAATGGCCAGATATAGGAAGAGGCTTGTGGAGACTAAATTCTACCCTATTAGAAGATGTGTTTGTCCAGGAGCAAGTCCACTCTCTTATACAGGGTGAATCGGAGAGAGTGTATTTCTATAATCATGTATCTGACTGGTGGGAGGACGTCAAGGAGGAGATCCGGTCCCTCTTAAAGAGACTGTCAGTGAAGAAGGGGAAGAGTAAGTACAGCCAGTATCTCAAGCTGCGGAAAGAATTGGAGTCACTCTATTCGGCGGGTGGGGATGACAAACAAAAGATTGACCGACTGAAATCTGAAATAAAGCAGTATCAGTACAGCCGCTACACGTCCCTGGTTGTGGAGCGTGACTATGGAAACGTAGTCACGCCAGATCCATATGAGAGTTGCCGGGAACGTGTGGCTAAGAAATCGATCACAGGTCTCACTGACTCCCAGGGAGTTTTGCAGGAATCTCGGGAGGGTATCCTGGGGGTGGTGAGATCCTACTATGCTGAATTATTTCAGAAGAAGGTTTTGGATAAAGACAAAATGGTTCAATTCTTGGAGGCAACTCCAGGCCCTGACACTAAAGATTTGGACTTTTCTCCTTTGACAGCAGAAATAACAGAGGAGGAGGTTAAAGAGGCCATTGATAAGTTACATCTGAAGAAGGCACCAGGTCCTGATGGTATTACGGCTGAATTTTATAAGAAGTTTAGAGACCTCTTGGCTCCAATCCTTGTGGATGTGTTTACTAATTGTCTAGAAAATCACCTGATGCCTCCATCCATGAGAGTGTCCTCCCTTATTCTGCTGTCCAAAGGGAAAGAGCCTAGTGACATCAAGAACTGGAGGCCGATCGCCCTCTTGAATGTTGATAGGAAAATTCTGGCAAAAATCCTCTTTTCTAGATTAGTCTGTTTGTCCCCGGCACTGTTGGCAGGCTCTCAGTACGGCACAGTAAAAGGGCGGAACATCTCTGGAGCAGTCATCTCGATAAGGGAGATGTTTGAGAGATGTAAAGCTCTGAGGTGTGGGAGATATGTTGTAGGTCTGGACCAGGCTAAAGCCTTTGACAGGGTTGATCACGATTATCTATGGGCCACTTTGTCAAAGTACGGTATTCCGGGACAATTTATAGATTGGCTGAGAACTTTGTATAGAGAGGCTGAGAGCTTTCCTCTGATCAATGGTTGGCAGGGGGACACTTTCGTGGTAGAGGCGGGGGTGCGACAAGGTTGTCCTCTGAGTCCACTGCTGTATGTGTTTGCTATCGACCCGTTCCTGAGATCACTGCAGCGGTGCGATTTTCAGGGGGTGCCGGTCCCCCATTGCTTGCCTTTGAAGGTAGTCGCCTACGCGGATGATGTCACTGTGGTGATATCTGAACCTCGTGAGGTGGAGATGTTGTCTGCAGCCATCAGAAGTTACTCAGAGGCCTCCGGGTCTCTGGTCAACCTGGAGAAGAGCCAAGCTTTCTGGACATTGGACACTGCTCCTGGCTTTGATCTGCCACAATTCGCCAAGGCCTCCACCCATATTAAGATCCTTGGGGTTAAATTCGGGAGGGAAGATAATGCCAAACTAAATTGGGAAGAGAAGTTGGAAACCGGAAATGCAAAGGTTCAGCGATGGAAGAACTGGAGGCTGACCTATAGAGAAAGGGTTACTCTGCTGAAGACTTACCTGGTCCCTGTCTTCCTCTACGTCTCTGTCGTCTTTCCTTTGCCAGAATCTTTCTCCGCTAGGCTCTTTAGCCTGTTCTTCCAGCTTTTATGGGGGAACAGGTTGAACCCAGTAAAAAGAGGGATCACCTACCTGCAGAGGAGAGAGGGTGGGCTGGATATGTTAAATCCAAGGGTTTTCTTTGACTCCATGTTTCTGAAAGTCAATTTTGGATGCCTGGACTCAAATAATGGTCTCCTGTGGGTAAGTAGTGTCAGGGACTGGATATTGCCTTTTGCAGAGTCTTGGGTGCGAGGCGGCAGTCTCAAGAGGGGCCGATGGACTCCTGGCTTCCTCCCCCAGTATCTGGTATATGGTCTGAAGTGTGTCAGGATGTGGAAGCTGGAGAAGTCCTACATTGTCAGTAACACCAGGAGAGACCTCTATACTAGGATATGTCGGGCTTTCTACCACTCACCACTCGCTCTCAGAGACTGTGTGACCACCACCTTACAGAAGAGTCTCAGGTTCCTCAATGGGAAGCGACTTCCCCCCAAGTTGTTTGATATCTCTTGGTTGTCACTACATGGGAAGTTATTTGTGAGAGGGAACCTAAAGTTTGTGAGTGTGGCAGATAGGAAGTGTCCCCTGGGGTGTCAGCAGGAGGAGACCATGGAGCATTTCATCTCTGAGTGTTGGGGAGGGAGGAAGATCTGGAAGGAAGTATCTGACCTGCTGAACATCCCGAGGCTGCAATTCCTCCAGTACCCGGACATCATCTATGGCGTCCCATCTCCAGATGGTATTATAGATCCGGGAACCATGTATCTCATAATAACAGTAATAAAGTATTACCAATGGCATGCCAGAACCCGGGTGTCCCTGCATAGTGAGGACTATAACTACACGGCTGTGGTATCCCAAATATTGTCTGAGCTCCGGTGGATAAAATCACTGGAAATCAGGAAAGACCAGAGAAATAGGAAATTATGGAGGAATATATCTGGTGTTTAATTTCTATATTTATTGATTTAGTTTTCTTCTTTTTCCTTTCCAGCAGCAGCAGCTATGGACTCTAAGTTACATTTACTCTGAGTTTATATTTGTTTGATTCCTAATTGTGTATACAGAAGAATGTATTTATGATTTTGTTTAATTGTATTTTGTTGGTTTTTACAATAAAAATTGCCCCCTATGTACAGGAATATAACTACTATAATACTGCCCCCTATGTACAGGAATATAACTACTATAATACTGCCCCCTATGTACAAGAATATAACTACTATAATACTGCCCCCTATGTACAAGAATATAACTACTATAATACTGCCCCCTATGTACAAGAATATAACTACTATAATACTGTCCCCTATGTACAAGAATATAACTACTATAATACTGCCCCCTATGTACAGGAATATAACTACTATAATACTGCCCCCTATGTACAAGAATATAACTACTATAATACTGCCCCCTATGTACAGGAATATAACTACTATAATACTGTCCCCTATGTACAGGAATATAACTACTATAATACTGCCCCCTATGTACAAGAATATAACTACTATAATACTGCCCCCTATGTACAAGAATATAACTACTATAATACTGCCCCCTATGTACAAGAATATAACTACTATAATACAGCCCCCTATGTACAGGAATATAACTACTATAATACTGCCCCCTATGTACAGGAATATAACTACTATAATACTGCTCCCATGTACAGGAATATAACTACTATAATACTGCCCCCTATGTACAAGAATATAACTACTATAATACTGCCCCCTATGTACAAGAATATAACTACTATAATACTGCCCCCTATGTACAAGAATATAACTACTATAATACTGCCCCCTATGTACAAGAATATAACTACTATAATACTGCCCCCTATGTACAAGAAGATAACTACTATAATACTACCCCCGATGTACAGGAATATAACTACTATAATACTGCCCCCTATGTACAGGAATATAACTACTATAATACTGCCCCCTATGTACAGGAATATAACTACTATAATACTGCCCCCTATGTACAGGAATATAACTACTATAATACTGCCCCCTATGTACAGGAATATAACTACTAAAATACTGCCCCCTATGTACAGGAATATAACTACTATAATACTGCCCCCCATGTACAAGAATATAACTACTATAATACTGTCCCCTATGTACAAGAATATAACTACTATAATACTGCCCCCTGTGTACAAGAATATAACTACTATAATACTGCCCCCTATGTACAGGGATATAACTACTATAATACTGCCCCCTACGTACAAGAATATAACTACTATAATACTGCCCCCTATGTACAGGAATATAACTACTATAATACTGCCCCCTATGTACAAGAATATAACTACTATAATACTGTCCCCTATGTACAAGAATATAACTACTATAATACTGCCCCTATGTACAAGAATATAACTACTATAATACTGCCCCCTATGTACAGGAATATAACTACTATAATACTGCCCCCTATGTACAGGAATATAACTACTATAATACTGCCCCCTATGTACAGGAATATAACTACTATAATACTGCCCCCTATGTACAGGAATATAACTACTATAATACTGCCTCCTATGTACAGGAATATAACTACTATAATACTGCTCCCTATGTACAGGAATATAACTACTATAATACTGCCCCCTATGTACAGGAATATAACTACTATAATACTGCCTCCTATGTACAGGAATATAACTACTATAATACTGCTCCCTATGTACAGGAATATAACTACTATAATACTGCCTCCTATGTACAAGAATATAACTACTATAATACTGCCCCCTATGTACAGGAATATAACTACTATAATACTACCCCCTATGTACAGGAATATAACTACTATAATACTGCCCCCTATGTACAGGAATATAACTACTATAATACTGCCCCCTATGTACAGGAATATAACTACTATATTACTGCCCCCTATGTACAAGAATATAACTACTATAATACTGCCCCCTATGTACAAGAATATAACTACTATAATTCTGCCCCCTATGTACAAGAATATAACTACTATAATACTGCCCCTATGTACAAGAATATAACTACTATAATACTGCCCCCTATGTACAGGAATATAACTAATATAATACTGCCCCCTATGTACAGGAATATAACTACTATAATACTGCCCCCTATGTACAAGAATATAACTACTATAATACTGCCCCCTATGTACAAGAATATAACTACTATAATACAGCCCCCTATGTACAGGAATATAACTACTATAATACTGCTCCCATGTACAGGAATATAACTACTATAATACTACCCCCTATGTACAGGAATATAACTACTATAATACTGCCCCCTATGTACAGGAATATAACTACTATAATACTTACCCCTATGTACAAGAATATAAATACTATAATACTTCCCCCTATGTACAGGGATATAACTACTATAATACTGCCCCCTATGTACAAGAATATAACTACTATAATACTTCCCCCTATGTACAGGGATATAACTACTATAATACTGCCCCCTATGTACAGGAATATAACTACTATAATATTGCCCCCTATGTACAAGAATATAACTACTATAATACTTCCCCCTTATGTACAAGAATATAACTACTATAATACTGCCCCCGATGTACAGGAATATAACTACTATAATACTGCCCCCTATGTACAGGAATATAACTACTATAATACTGCCCCCTATGTACAGGAATATAACTACTAAAATACTGCCCCCTATGTACAGGAATATAACTACTATAATACTGCCCCCTATGTACAAGAATATAACTACTATAATACTGCCCCCTATGTACAAGAATATAACTACTATAATACTGCCCCCTATGTACAAGAATATAACTACTATAATACTGCCCCCTATGTACAAGAATATAACTACTATAATACTGCCCCCTGTGTACAAGAATATAACTACTATAATACTGCCCCCTATGTACAAGAATATAACTACTATAATACTGCCCCCTATGTACAGGAATATAACTACTATAATACTGCCCCCTATGTACAAGAATATAACTACTATAATACTGTCCCCTATGTACAAGAATATAACTACTATAATACTGCCCCCTATGTACAGGAATATAACTACTATAATACTGCCCCCTATGTACAAGAATATAACTACTATAATACAGCCCCCTATGTACAGGAATATAACTACTATAATACTGCCCCCTATGTACAGGAATATAACTACTATAATACTGCTCCCATGTACAGGAATATAACTACTATAATACTGCCCCCTATGTACAAGAATATAACTACTATAATACTGCCCCCTATGTACAAGAATATAACTACTATAATACTACCCCCGATGTACAGGAATATAACTACTATAATACTACCCCCGATGTACAGGAATATAACTACTATAATACTGCCCCCTATGTACAGGAATATAACTACTATAATACTGCCCCCTATGTACAGGAATATAACTACTATAATACTGCCCCCTATGTACAGGAATATAACTACTATAATACTGCCCCCTATGTACAGGAATATAACTACTATAATACTGCCCCCTATGTACAGGAATATAACTACTATAATACTGCCCCCTATGTACAGGAATATAACTACTAAAATACTGCCCCCTATGTACAGGAATATAACTACTATAATACTGCCCCCTATGTACAAGAATATAACTACTATAATACTGTCCCCTATGTACAAGAATATAACTACTATAATACTGCCCCCTGTGTACAAGAATATAACTACTATAATACTGCCCCCTACGTACAGGGATATAACTACTATAATACTGCCCCCTACGTACAAGAATATAACTACTATAATACTGCCCCCTATGTACAGGAATATAACTACTATAATACTGCCCCCTATGTACAAGAATATAACTACTATAATACTGTCCCCTATGTACAAGAATATAACTACTATAATACTGCCCCTATGTACAAGAATATAACTACTATAATACTGCCCCCTATGTACAGGAATATAACTACTATAATACTGCCCCCTATGTACAGGAATATAACTACTATAATACTGCCCCCTATGTACAGGAATATAACTACTATAATACTGCCCCCTATGTACAGGAATATAACTACTATAATACTGCCTCCTATGTACAGGAATATAACTACTATAATACTGCTCCCTATGTACAGGAATATAACTACTATAATACTGCCCCCTATGTACAGGAATATAACTACTATAATACTGCCTCCTATGTACAGGAATATAACTACTATAATACTGCTCCCTATGTACAGGAATATAACTACTATAATACTGCCTCCTATGTACAAGAATATAACTACTATAATACTGCCCCCTATGTACAGGAATATAACTACTATAATACTACCCCCTATGTACAGGAATATAACTACTATAATACTGCCCCCTATGTACAGGAATATAACTACTATAATACTGCCCCCTATGTACAGGAATATAACTACTATATTACTGCCCCCTATGTACAAGAATATAACTACTATAATACTGCCCCCTATGTACAAGAATATAACTACTATAATACTGCCCCCTATGTACAAGAATATAACTACTATAATACTGCCCCCTATGTACAGGAATATAACTACTATAATACTGCCCCTATGTACAAGAATATAACTACTATAATACTGCCCCCTATGTACAGGAATATAACTACTATAATACTACCCCCTATGTACAGGAATATAACTACTATAATACTGCCCCCTATGTACAGGAATATAACTACTATAATACTGCCCCCTATGTACAGGAATATAACTACTATATTACTGCCCCCTATGTACAAGAATATAACTACTATAATACTGCCCCCTATGTACAAGAATATAACTACTATAATACTGCCCCCTATGTACCGGAATATAACTACTATAATACTGCTCCCTATGTACAGGAATATAACTACTATAATACTGCCCCCTATGTACAGGAATATAACTACTATAATACTGCCCCCTATGTACAAGAATATAACTACTATAATACTGCCCCTATGTACAGGAATATAACTACTATAATACTGCCCCTATGTACAAGAATATAACTACTATAATACTGCCCCCTATGTACAAGAATATAACTACTATAATACTGCCTCCTATGTACAGGAATATAACTACTATAATACTGCCCCCTATGTACAAGAATATAACTACTATAATACTGCCTCCTATGTACAGGAATATAACTACTATAATACTGCCCCCTTGCTGGGAGGTTGTGTGAGAGCAGAGCTCCTGAAGTCTCCTGATGCCTGGAGACAGCCCAGGGCGGGGCCACCCTGGGTGGGGAGATTCCCCAAGCAAGGCCCAGGCTTTCAGGCCTACACCGGGAGTGAACTCCCAAAAGCTTTCTACTAGGGATGCAAATCCCAATGTTACTAACAGAGAAGTTTGTGGACAGAATGTTGATTTATTAAAGAAGAAACAAGACAAGGAAGTGAGTACAACAGTGAAAGCAGCGAGTCCCATGTCCATCCAGCATGGAGGAGCTCAGGTGATGCAGAGTGTGAGATCTGCAGCAGGTGCACAGCCCCCCACTCCTGCACCCAGACAGAGGAGAACATCATTGGAAAGACAAACCCTGCAAGAAAATCTGCAGCAGAGGGATGTGGTGTCCAGCATGTCCTGTCCGGGCCGCACCAGATCCGCTGTAAAGCCACAGACCAGGCCTGCACAGTGTGCACCAGCCACAGCCACTGCCAGTACAAGCAGCAAGCCTGGGGAGCCAAGGCCAGAGACAGGAGGAGGACTACAGAGACCAGCACGGCAGCTGAAGGAGAGCGCACGTGCACCTGAGCTGCAGATGGCGGAGGAGATCCCGGCACTGGTAAGGAGGATGGGGGAGCTAAGTCACCATAAGCAGATGCTGCAGATGCAGATAGACTGTATGTACAGCCTGAGGACCGCGCACCCAGAGAGCAGCGCCCTGTACAACAGTAAGCTGCAGGCACTAAGTAAGGAGCTGGCGCTGGTGGTCAGGGACATGGACTGTGTTCTGGAGAGGATGGGACCCCTGGCCGAGTCCTATAAGAACAGGGAGCGCTTTGCCCAGCAGAAGCAGAGCTGTAACCCTGGACCCCGGGCCCCTGCAGCACAAGCAGAACCCGTCCCCCCAGATGCACCCCAAAAAATGTCAGTGCAAGTACTGAAACCTGCAAGCTTTTCTTTCCAGAAGGGACAAACACAAGAACAGCCGCAGATCCCCGCAGCAGATAGAAATGCTGTAGTACCACAGGTCCCAGCAGAGACTGTGCAGCAGGACAGTGGACTTCCATCCATGCATCATGGTGATGCGGTGACCCAGGAGAACTTTACTGTTGTGGCAGAGACTGGGGACAATGCTGGACATCTTGATGTGTCTGAGGGGTCGGTGGATCGAGGGGACTCAGAGTCTATCTGGGAGGTGCAGCCACCGGAGGATAATATACAGGTGGATGGGGGGCAGGGGGTACAGGATAATGTGTGTGATTTTCCCCCACTAACATCGAGCCCCCCAGAAGAGTCAGGTCCCTCTAGAGCTGACCCTCCCCCCAATACCCAGAGTGAGACCCGTCAGGAACCTCCCAAAAACGCCTGGAGCCGCGGCGCTCCCTCCTTCACCTCCGGCGCACACTACACAGGGCAGGCGTTTAAGAGGAGGAACGTGGTGCGCTTTAAGAACAGAGGCGCTAAGGAAGATCTCCCAGACAGGAGGTTTGTGGTGCGGGATCTCCTGTGCCGCCAGATGGGGTTCACGCCTGATGATATCTTGGCGGTCATCAACCTTCCAGACAGACAGGGCTATGATGTCAGCTTTAAGCTTATGTCCAGTCTGGATAGGTTTTGGGATAAATTACCCCGGCTTGGGGACAAGGACGGCTGGAATAAGTTTACATTTGTCCCCATATCCAGGCCAGATACTGTGGTAGTTAATATAATATTCTGGAACGAGTCAGTTCCTCCTCAGGATATTATAGTGTGGCTCAGGCGCCATTGTGATCTGCTGTCTGACCTCACTAAGAACAGGGACACTGACGGTATCTGGACTGGAGGGTGGAAGGTTCTGGTAAAACTGCGCCAATATAACAATATCACCCCGCACCTCCCCAACTCCTTCTTTATAGGGAGAGAGAAAGGTGTCTGTTTCTACCCAGGGCAGCCACGGAAGTGCTTTAGGTGCGGTAGGATTGGTCACGTGGCCAAAATTTGTACTGTGGTAAAATGTAACCTGTGTGGGGAGGTCGGCCATCTCAGTGCCACCTGTGAGAAGGTCAAGTGTAATCTATGCGGTGAGATGGGCCACCCACACAAGGATTGCCCGGAGGCCTGGCATAACATCGCCAGGGACTTCTCAGATGATGAGATAGTACAGGAGGCAGACGCCTTAGAGGAGGAGGCCTTGGTGTCGGGGTAAATTCTGACTAGGCGGGAGGTACAGGGGTCAGGTGAGACAGTACCGGCACCGCAGCAGGGAGAAGCCTCAGGCAGCCACCTCTGTAACATCTACTGAATATGAGGAGGTGAAAAAGAATAAAAGGAAGAAAAAAGACAAATCCTCCCGAAAGCCTGAGGAGTACAGTGCGGAGCCTAAGACCAGGAGGAAGTCCAGTGGTGATAACGGGGTCATGGTCCTTTCCAACCGGTTTGATGCTCTGTCAGAGTCAGATGGGGATTATGAACGAGAGCTGGAACGTATTGATAATGAGTGTGAGGTGGACATAGGGGACCCCCCAACTAAAAAGAAGCCCCCTCCTGAAGATACCGCTGTAGAGTCAGACATGGAGATAGGTGGAAGACAGGGGGACACTGACTCTGACTCATGATGATGGGGGTCACTGCTCTGCTTTTTCTCATTTTAATGGCTGGGTTCTCTCTAAAAGTTGCTTCTAGCAATGTCAACAGCATTAAAGTAAGAAGGACCAGACACGCAGTGTATGACCACCTAAGATATCTGGACGCCGATGTCATCTTCCTGCAGGAGACCCGTCTGACCACCTTAGGGCATCTCCGTGAGGCTGAGCGTGAGTGGCGGTCTGGTCCTTCTTACTGGTCACTGGCTGTGGAGTCGTACGCCGGGGTCGCCATACTGTTTAACACCACAGACGTAACGGTGCACAGGCTGACGGAGGTCGCTATGGGGAGGTGCCTGGTGCTAGAGGTGACCATCCATGGTAGGCGGCTCCGGCTGATTAACATCTATGGCCCACAGACAGTGACAGAGAGAATCCAGCTGTTCAATGAGGTACGGCAGTATCTATTTACCTCAATCCCTGTAGTATTGGCGGGTGACTTTAATGTTACCATGACATCGGGTGACAGGTCCTCGGGCAGAGCAGTGGTCAGAGACTCCAGGGTCCTACAGAGCATAATATCACAGGCCCATCTATGTGATGTATTCACCCTGGATGGTAGGACACCTAAGTACACCTACTCCTGTGCTGACAGACACAGCAGGATTGATATGGCTTTTGTTAGTCCCTCAGAGAATCTAAGTGGGATGAGCGAGAGAGTTGTCCCATATTCTGACCATCTGGCCTTATTGTTTTCCATGGGAGCCACTAACCGCTCGGATATTGGTCGGGGGTTATGGAGGCTCAATTCTAGCATCCTGGATGATGTATATGTCCAGAATTGTATCCACTCCCTTTTTCAGGACCAGCTCCAGAGACAGGACTTTTATGACAACATATCTGACTGGTGGGAGAACGTCAAGGAGGAGATCAGGTCCCTCTTAAAGAGACTGTCAGTGAAGAAGGGTAAGAGTAAGTACAGCCAGTATCTCAAGCTGCGGAAAGAATTGGAGTCACTGTATTCGGCGGGAGGGGGGGACAAACAAACGATTGACCGACTGAAATCTGAGATAAAGCAGTATCAGTACAGCCGCTACACGTCCCTGGTAATAGAAAGAGATTACGGAAAACTGGGAGTTCCCGATCCCTATGAAAATTGCCGGGAACGTGTGGCCAAGAAATCGATCACAGGTCTCACTGACTCCCAGGGAGTTTTACAGGAATCTCGGGAGGGTATCCTGGGGGTGGTGAGATCCTACTATGCTGAATTATTTCAGAAGAAGGTTTTGGATAAAGAGAAAATGGCTCAATTCTTGGAGGCAACTCCAGGCCCTGACACTAAAGATTTGGACTTTTCTCCTTTGACAGCAGAAATAACGGTGGAGGAGATAAAAGAGGCCATTGATAAGTTACATCTGAAGAAGGCACCAGGTCCTGATGGTATAACATGTGAATTTTATAAGAAGTTCAGAGACCTCTTAGCCCCGATCCTTGTGGATGTGTTTACAAATTGTCTAGAAAATCACCTGATGCCTCCATCCATGAGAGTGTCCTCCCTTATTCTGCTGTCTAAAGGTAAGGAGCCTAGTGACATCAAGAACTGGAGGCCGATCGCCCTCTTGAATGTCGACAGGAAGATTCTGGCAAAAATTCTATTCTCTAGATTAGTCTGTTTGTCCCCGGCACTGTTGGCAGGCTCTCAGTACGGCACAGTAAGAGGGCGGAACATCTCTGGAGCAGTCATCTCGATAAGGGAGATGTTTGAGAGATGTAAAGCTCTGAGGTGTGGGAGATATGTTGTAGGTCTGGACCAGGCTAAAGCCTTTGACAGGGTTGACCACGATTATCTATGGGCCACTTTGTCAAAGTACGGTATTCCGGGACAATTTATAGATTGGCTGAGGACTTTGTACAGACAGGCGAAGAGCTTTCCTCTGATCAATGGTTGGCAGGGGGACACTTTTGAAGTAGAGGCAGGGGTGCGACAAGGCTGCCCCCTGAGTCCACTGCTGTATGTGTTTGCCATAGACTTGTTTCTGCGATCACTGCAGCGGTGTGATTTTCAGGGGGTGCAGGTCCCCCGTTGCTTGCCTTTGAAGGTAGTCGCCTACGCGGATGATGTGAGTGTGGTGATATCTGAACCTCGTGAGGTGGAGATGTTGTCTGCAGCCATCAGAAGTTACTCAGAGGCCTCCGGGTCTCTAGTCAACCTAGAGAAGAGTCAAGCTTTCTGGACATTGGATACTGCTCCTGGCTTTGATCTGCCACAGTTCGCCAAGGCCTCCACCCATATTAAGATCCTTGGGGTTAAATTTGGGAGGGAAGACAATGCCAAACTAAATTGGGAAGAGAAGTTGGATACCGGAAATGTAAAGGTTCAGCGATGGAAGAACTGGAGGCTGACCTAAAGAGAAAGGGTTACTCTGATGAAGACTTACCTGGTCCCTGTCTTCCTCTACGTCTCTGTCGTCTTTCCTTTGCCAGAATCTTTCTCCGCTCGGCTCTTTAGCCTGTTCTTCCAGCTTTTATGGGGGAACAGGTTGAACCCAGTAAAAAGAGGGATCACCTACCTGCAGAGGAGAGAGGGTGGGCTGGATATGTTAAATCCAAGGGTTTTCTTTGACTCCATGTTTCTGAAAGTAAATTTTGGTTGCCTGGACTCAAATAATGGTCTCCTGTGGGTAAGTAGTGTCAGGGACTGGATATTGCCTTTTGCAGAGTCTTGCGAGGCGGCAGTCTCAAGAGGGGCCGATGGACTCCTGGCTTCCTCCCCCAGTATCTGGAGTATGGTCTCAGGTGTGTGAAAAAGTGGAGAATAGATAAGACATATCTGGAGAATAAGACCAGGAAGGACCAGGAAGGACCTTTATATGAGTGTCTGTAGGACCTTCTATACAGTACAGCCAGCTCTGAGGGACTGCACGACGGCCACCCTGCAGGAGAGTCTGAGGTTCCTTAATGGACCGAGGCTTCCAGCCAAATTCTTTGATAACGCCTGGTTGTCTCTGCATGGGAGGCTTTTCGTCAAAGGAAATTTAAAATTCCTGAGTCTTTCTGACCGTTTGTGCCCCCTAGGATGTCAGCAGGAGGAGACCATGGAGCACTTTACCACCGAGTGCCAGGGAGGGAGGCAGATATGGCAGGAGGTGTCCCGCAGGCTCAGAATACCACGTCTACAGTCTCTCAGATACCCACATATCATCTATGGGGTAACACCACATATAACGGACATTGACCGGGGGACCATGTACCTCATTATAACCACCATAAAGTATTATCACTGGCACAACAGGACCCGAGTCTCCATCCACAGCGAGACCTTCCAGCACATGACCGCAGTCACACTGATCATGTCTGAGCTCAGGTGGATCAGATACATAGAGATTGGGAAAAGAGAAGGGAATAGAAAGTTATGGAGGAATTTATGTCTATACTGATTGATCATGTAATTCTGAGTATTTCTGACTTTTTTCCCTTAAACCAGTGATGGACATTTAAGTTATTACAAATGTAATTTTGATATATGATTTCTTGTAAATTCTGATAAGAATGTATAATGTATTTTGTTTGTTTTTACTAATAAAAATAGCCCCCTATGTACAGGAATATAACTACTATAATACTGCCCCCTATGTACAGGAATATAACTACTATAATACTGCCCCCTATGTACAGGAATATAACTACTATAATACTGCCCCCTATGTACAGGGATATAACTACTATAATACTGCCCCCTATGTACAGGAATATAACTACTATAATACTGCCCCCTATGTACAAGAATATAACTACTATAATACTGCTCCCTATGTACAAGAATATAACTACTATAATACTTCCCCCTGTGTACAGGAATATAACTACTATAATACTGCCCCCTATGTACAAGAATATAACTACTATAATACTGCCCCCTATGTACAAGAATATAACTACTATAATACTGCCTCCTATGTACAAGAATATAACTACTATAATACTGCCCCCTATGTACAAGAATATAACTACTATAATACTGCCCCCTATGTACAAGAATATAACTACTATAATACTGCCTCCTATGTACAAGAATATAACTACTATAATACTGCCCCCTATGTACAAGAATATAACTACTATAATACTGCCCCTATGTACAAAAATATAACTACTATAATACTGCCCCATATGTACAAGAATATAACTACTATAATACTGCCCCTATGTACAAGAATATAACTACTATAATACTGCTCCCTATGTACAGGAATATAACTACTATAATACTGCCCCCTATGTACAGGAATATAACTACTATAATACTGTCCCCTATGTACAAGAATATAACTACTATAATACTGCCCCCTATGTACAGGAATATAACTACTATAATACTGCCACTATGTACAAGAATATAACTACTATAATACTGCCCCCTATGTACAAGAATATAACTACTATAATACTGCCCCCTATGTACAGGAATATAACTACTATAATACTGCTCCCTATGTACAGGAATATAACTGCTATAATACTGCCCCCTATGTACAGGAATATAACTACTATAATACTGTCCCCTATGTACAGGAATATAACTACTATAATACTGCTCCCTATGTACAGGAATATAACTACTATAATACTGCCCCCTATATACAGGAATATAACTACTATAATACTGCCCCCTATGTACAGGAATATAACTACTATAATACTGTCCCCTATGTACAGGAATATAACTACTATAATACTGCTCCCTATGTACAGGAATGTAACTGCTATAATACTGCCCCCTATGTACAGGAATATAACTACTATAATACTGCCCCCTATGTACAAGAATATAACTACTATAATACTGCCCCCTATGTACAGGAATATAACTACTATAATACTGCCCCCTATGTACAGGAATATAACTACTATAATACTGCTCCCTATGTACAGGAATATAACTGCTATAATACTGCCCCCTATGTACAGGAATATAACTACTATAATACTGCCCCCTATGTACAAGGAATATAACTACTATAATACTGCCCCCTATGTACAGGAATATAACTACTATAATACTGCCCCCTATGTACAGGAATATAACTACTATAATACTGTCCCCTATGTACAGGAATATAACTACTATAATACTGCTCCCTATGTACAGGAATATAACTACTATAATACTGCCCCCTATGTACAAGAATATAACTACTATAATACTGCCCCCTATGTACAGGAATATAACTACTATAATACTGCCCCCTATGTACAGGAATATAACTACTATAATACTGTCCCCTATGTACAGGAATATAACTACTATAATACTGCTCCCTATGTACAGGAATGTAACTGCTATAATACTGCCCCCTATGTATAGGAATATAACTACTATAATACTGCCTCCTATGTACAAGAATATAACTACTATAATACTGCCTCCTATGTACAGGAATATAACTACTATAATACTGCCCCCTATGTACAGGAATATAACTACTATAATACTGCTCCCTATGTACAGGAATATAACTGCTATAATACTGCCCCCTATGTACAGGAATATAACTACTATAATACTGTCCCCTATGTACAGGAATATAACTACTATAATACTGCTCCCTATGTACAGGAATATAACTACTATAATACTGCCCCCTATATACAGGAATATAACTACTATAATACTGCCCCCTATGTACAGGAATATAACTACTATAATACTGTCCCCTATGTACAGGAATATAACTACTATAATACTGCTCCCTATGTACAGGAATGTAACTGCTATAATACTGCCCCCTATGTATAGGAATATAACTACTATAATGCTGCCCCCTATGTACAGGAATATAACTACTATAATACTGCCTCCTATGTACAGGAATATAACTACTATAATACTGCCCCCTATGTACAAGAATATAACTAATATAATACTGCCCCCTATGTACAGGAATATAACTACTATAATACTGCCCCTATGTACAGGAATATAACTACTATAATACTGCCCCCTATGTACAAGAATATAACTACTATAATACTGCTCCCTATGTACAGGAATATAACTGCTATAATACTGCCCCCTATGTATAGGAATATAACTACTATAATACTGCCCCCTATGTACAGGAATATAACTACTATAATACTGCCCCCTATGTACAGGAATATAACTACTATAATACTGCCCCCTATTGCTGAGAAGCCTATATATGACATATGTTCTGCTCTTGGGTTCTCTGCCCCCCCCCTCTGGTGACATCATACCTCACCTGGGATGTAGTTGCAGTTGTTGGGGGTTGTAGTTCCTCTTCTCATGTTACTTTATGTAATTAAATAGAAATTGTGGGGAAATAATTGGCTTTGACGTTAATTTGGCTGAACCTCTGGGGATGCTAGAGCCAAGGAATGAGAGTAAACCACAAGCAGATGCTGCGGGGGGGGGGGGTACTGGTCCTCGGGCAGAGGCGCGGTGCAGGTGTCGCCGGCTCGGAGATGACGTCACATCGTTCTGTATCTGGTTATATGGATGAGGTTTGTGATACCGATAACTGTGATGTCATGAGGTGTCTGACATCATCGCTCCACATTATCTCACCCCAGAGGGTATAAATACCACAGTACAGCACATAATACCACCCCAGAGGGTATAAATACCACAGTACAGCACATAATACCACCCCAGAGGGTATAAATACCACAGTACAGCGCATAATACCACCCCAGAGGTTATAAATACCACAGTACAGCGCATAATACCACCCTAGAGGGTATAAATACCACAGTACAGCACATAATACCACCCCAGAGGTTATAAATACCACAGTACAGCACATAATACCACCCCAGAGGTTATAAATACCACAGTACAGCGCATAATACCACCCTAGAGGGTATAAATACCACAGTACAGCGCATAATACCACCCCAGAGAGTATAAATACCACAGTACAGTGCATAATACCACCCCAGAGGGTATAAATACCACAGTACAGCTCATAATACCACCCCAGAGGGTATAAATACCACAGTACAGCACATAATACCACCCCAGAGGGTATAAATACCACAGTACAGCTCATAATACCACCCCAGAGGGTATAAATACCACAGTACAGCTCATAATACCACCCCAGAGGGTATAAATACCACAGTACAGCTCATAATACCCCCCCATAGGGTATAAATACCACAGTACAGCACATAATACCACCCCAGAGAGTATAAATACCACAGTACAGCTCATAATACCACCCCAGAGGTTATAAATACCACAGTACAGCTCATAATACCCCCCCATAGGTTATGAATACCACAGTACAGCACATAATACCACCCCAGAGAGTATAAATACCACAGTACAGCTCATAATACCACCCCAGAGGGTATAAATACCACAGTACAGCTCATAATACCCCCCCATAGGGTATAAATACCACAGTACAGCACATAATACCACCCCAGAGGTTATAAATACCACAGTACAGCTCATAATACCACCCCAGAGGGTATAAATACCACCGTACAGCACATAATACCACCCCAGAGGTTATAAATACCACAGTACAGCACATAATACCACCCCAGAGGTTATAAATACCACAGTACAGCGCATAATACCACCCTAGAGGGTATAAATACCACAGTACAGCGCATAATACCACCCCAGAGAGTATAAATACCACAGTACAGTGCATAATACCACCCCAGAGGGTATAAATACCACAGTACAGCTCATAATACCACCCCAGAGGGTATAAATACCACAGTACAGCACATAATACCACCCCAGAGGGTATAAATACAACAGTACAGCGCATAATACCACCCCAGAGGGTATAAATACCACAGTACAGCTCATAATACCACCCCAGAGGGTATAAATACCACAGTACAGCTCATAATACCCCCCCATAGGGTATAAATACCACAGTACAGCACATAATACCACCCCAGAGAGTATAAATACCACAGTACAGCTCATAATACCACCCCAGAGGTTATAAATACCACAGTACAGCTCATAATACCCCCCCATAGGGTATAAATACAACAGTACAGCGCATAATACCACCCCAGAGGGTATAAATACCACAGTACAGCTCATAATACCACCCCAGAGGGTATAAATACCACAGTACAGCTCATAATACCCCCCATAGGGTATAAATACCACAGTACAGCACATAATACCACCCCAGAGAGTATAAATACCACAGTACAGCTCATAATACCACCCCAGAGGTTATAAATACCACAGTACAGCTCATAATACCCCCCCATAGGGTATAAATACCACAGTACAGCACATAATACCACCCCAGAGAGTATAAATATCACAGTACAGCTCATAATACCACCCCAGAGGTTATAAATACCACAGTACAGCTCATAATACCCCCCAGAGGGTATAAATACCACAGTACAGCACATAATACCACCCCAGAGGTTATAAATACCACAGTACAGCACATAATACCACCCCAGAGGATATAAATACCACAGTACAGCACATAATACCACCCCAGAGGGTATAAATACCACAGTACAGCTCATAATACCACCCCAGAGGTTATAAATACCACAGTGCAGAACATAATACCACCCCAGAGGTTATAAATACCACAGTACAGCTCATAATACCCCCCAGAGGGTATAAATACCACAGTACAGCACATAATACCACCCCAGAGGTTATAAATACCACAGTACAGCACATAATACCACCCCAGAGGATATAAATACCACAGTACAGCACATAATACCACCCCAGAGGGTATAAATACCACAGTACACTGCATAATACCACACCAGAGGATATAAATACCACAGTACAGCTCATAATACCCCCCCAGAGGGTATAAATACCACAGTACAGCACATAATACCACCCCAGAGGTTATAAATACCACAGTACAGCACATAATACCACCCCAGAGGGTATAAATACCACAGTACACTGCATAATACCACCCCAGAGGGTATAAATACCACAGTACAGCACTTAATACCACCCCAAAGGGTATAAATACCACATTACAGCACATAATACCACCCCAGAGGGTATAAATACCACAGTACAGCACATAATACCACCCCAGAGGGTATAAATACCACAGTACAGCACATAATACCACCCCAGAGGTTATAAATACCACAGTACAGCGCATAATACCACCCCAGAGGGTATAAATACCACAGTACACTGCATAATACCACCCCAGAGGATATAAATACCACAGTACAGCACATAATACCACCCCAGAGGGTATAAATACCACAGTACAGCACATAATACCACCCCAGACATTATAAATACCACAGTACAGCACATAATACCACCCCAGAGGGTATAAATACCACAGTACAGCTCATAATACCACCCCAGAGGTTATAAATACCGCAGTACAGCTCATAATACCACCCCAGAGGTTATAAATACCACCGTACAGCACATAATACCACCCCAGAGGTTATAAATACCACAGTACACTGCATAATACCACCCCAGAGGGTATAAATACCACAGTACAGCTCATAATACCACCCCAAAGGGTATAAATACCACAGTACACTGCATAATTCCACCCCAGAGGTTATAAATACCACAGTACAGCACATAATACCACCCCAGAGGGTATAAATACCACAGTACAGCACATAATACCACCCCAGAGGTTATAAATACCACAGTACACTGCATAATACCACCCTAGAGGGTATAAATACCACAGTACAGCGCATAATACCACCCTAGAGGGTATAAATACCACAGTACAGCGCATAATACCACCCCAGAGGGTATAAATACCACAGTACAGCACATAATACCACCCCAGAGGGTATAAATACCACAGTACAGCACATAATACCACCCCAGAGGTTATAAATACTACAGTACAGCTCATAATACCCCCCCATAGGGTATAAATACCACAGTACAGCTCATAATACCACCCCAGAGGTTATACATACTACAGTACAGCACATAATACCACCCCAGAGGTTATAAATACCACAGTACAGCTCATAATACCACCCCAGAGGGTATAAATACCACAGTACAGCGCATAATACCACCCCAGAGGGTATAAATACCACAGTACAGCGCATAATACCACCCCAGAGGGTATAAATACCACAGTACAGCGCATAATACCACCCCAGAGGGTATAAATACCACAGTACAGCGCATAATACCACCCCAGAGGGTATAAATACCACAGTACAGCACATAATACCACCCCAGAGGTTATAAATACCACAGTACAGTGCATAATACCACCCCAGAGGGTATAAATACCACAGTACAGCGCATAATACCACCCCAGAGGGTATAAATACCACAGTACAGCGCATAATACCACCCCAGAGGTTATAAATACCACAGTACAGCACATAATACCACCCCAGAGGGTATAAATACCACAGTACACTGCATAATAACACCCCAGAGGTTATAAATACCACAGTACAGTGCATAATACCACCCCAGAGGTTATAAATACCACAGTACAGCGCATAATACCACCCCAGAGGATATAAATACCACAGTACAGCTCATAATACCACCCCAGAGGGTATAAATACCACAGTACAGCACATAATACCACCCCAGAGGGTATAAATACCACAGTACACTGCATAATACCACCCCAGAGGATATAAATACCACTGTACAGCACATAATACCACCCCAGAGGGTATAAATACCACAGTACAGCACATAATACCACCCCAGAGGGTATAAATACCACAGTACACTGCATAATACCACCCCAGAGGTTATAAATACCACAGTACAGCACATAATACCACCCCAGAGGGTATAAATACCACAGTACAGCACATAATACCCCCCCAGAGGGTATAAATACCACAGTACAGCACATAATACCACCCCAGAGGATATAAATACCACAGTACAGCACATAATACCACCCCAGAGGGTATAAATACCACAGTACACTGCATAATACCACCCCAGAGGTTATAAATTACACAGTACAGCACATAATACCACCCCAGAGGGTATAAATACCACAGTACAGCACATAATACCACCCCAGAGGGTATAAATACCACAGTACACTGCATAATACCACCCCAGAGGTTATAAATACCACAGTACAGCACATAATACCACCTCAGAGGTTATAAATACCACAGTACAGCACATAATACCACCTCAGAGGGTTTAAATACCACAGTACAGCACATAATACCACCCCAGAGGTTATATATACCACAGTACAGCTCATAATACCACCCCAGAGGGTATAAATACCACAGTACAGCTCATAATACCACCCCAGAGGTTATAAATACCACCGTACAGCACATAATACCACCCCAGAGGTTATAAATACCACAGTACACTGCATAATACCACCCCAGAGGGTATAAATACCACAGTACAGCACATAATACCACCCCAGAGGGTATAAATACCACAGTACACTGCATAATACCACCCCAGAGGTTATAAATACCACAGTACAGCACATAATACCACCCCAGAGGGTATAAATACCACAGTACAGCACATAATACCACCTTAGAGGTTATAAATACCACAGTACAGCACATAATACCACCTCAGAGGGTATAAATACCACAGTACAGCACATAATACCACCCCAGAGGTTATATATACCACAGTTCTGGTCATAACATCAGAACATTTAAGGCCGCAATCTCTTTACAGCCCAGAATAGTCGTGAACTTCTGTATGATGTGGTACAGTATCAGATAATAATGTGCAGGGAGGGGTCTTGGCATATGGGGCGCCACAAAGCTTTGCCAGTCGTGGGCTCTGAAACGTCCAGTGGCAGCTCCTGATACACTGGGAGAGCGGAAGGAGGAAGATATTTCTTTATTTTTTCACTACCTCCCTGGCAATTTCCCTGGTGGACCTTAAGCTCCTTAGTCGGACAACCTGCCGGGAGAGGCGAGTTCTCCTTCAGATATGAAGGTATTGTCCAGGGTGGGGGCACGTTATACAGTTGGGGGGCACTATACTTCACGGGGGCACAGGAGGAGTCAGGAGGGCACTATTATAATGTTATGACCCCCACGGGGGACACTAGGGCTGTGGAAAGGGATGCAGCTTGAGGTATGAGCCTTTTGTTCCTCCTACGAGGGTCGGGAGCCATGTGATAGCAGGAGATTGATCTCTAGTGGGTCGGGTGGGATTCGTTGGCGGGTTCACTGTGCCTGATGCCATAGAGGGATAGAAGGATTAAGAGAAGAAAGTCTTCTGAGAAGATGTCCCAGGCAGTTTTCTCTCCTGACATAGCATTGAGGTCATGGAGCCGCTGATGGTTCCCCAGGATGTGGCGGCTGTAGCTCTAATCCCGTCACACGTCTCTGTTATTACTCAGCATTAGCTCAGCTGTTCCCTTATAATCAGCTCTGCTCATCCCGGGGCTTCCATCATTTCATCTTCTATTATCATGTTAATAGATGGCGCCAATATGTCCAATAGAGTGTAAGCTGAGGACCAGGAGGTGGATGAAGCTCTCCAAAAAACCGGGGACAGAACCCAGTGTCGTTTCCTCTTCACATTCCTTCGGATTCCTAGGCCTGCGGAAGCAATTGGTGTTGGGTCCAGATAAGATCCTCTATGGGTCCTCTCTCCGCATCCAGGATGTCGACAATACACTAATGGCTGCCACTCATCAGAGGTTATCCACTAAATACCAGGATGTTATTGGTTACACAACCTTCATGACAAGCATTGACCATATGATTTATCCCATCCAGACCAAGGCTAAGCATAAGACTTTTCCAATCAAGGCTAACCACCTACTTTAGGTAGGACCTACTTTATCAAGACAAGGGCTAAGTATGGGGCCTATCTCATCAATACAAGGGCTAATTATAGGACTTATTCCCATTAATACTAGGTCTGACCATAGGACTTATCCAACCAAGAAAAGCAGTGATTATAGGAACTATCTCGCCAAGACAGGGGTGGGATTTATCTCATCAAGACAGGTGCCAAGCATAGGACCCATCCTACCAAGACAGGAGCAGGTCATAGGACCTATCCCATCAAGACAGATGCAGAGCATAGGACCCATTTTACCAAGACAGGAGCAGGTCATAGGACCTATCCCATCAAGACAGATGCAGAGCATAGGACCCATCCTACCAAGACAGGAGCAGGTCATAGGACCTATCCCATCAAGACAGGTGCCAAGCATAGGACTCATCCTACCAAGACAGGAGCAGGTCATAGGACCTATCCCATCAAGACAGATGCAGAGCATAGGACCCATTCTACCAAGACAGGAGCAGGTCATAGGACCTATCCCATCAAGACAGGTGCCAAGCATAGGACCCATCCTACCAAGACAGGAGCAGGTCATAGGACCTATCCCAACAAGACAAGCATTGGCCATATGATTTATCCCCTCAAGAGAAAGGCTAAAGATAGGACATATCCCATGAAGACAAGGGCCAACCATAAGACTGATTGCACCAAGACAAGGACAAGATAGGACTTATCCCATCAAGATGAGCACTAACCACAGGACCATGAGACAGGGCACAAGATTTATCTCTCAAAGACAAGAACACACTGTGAAAAAAAATCCCCTGGTTGGATTATAACAGAATTCGTCCTTATTATAAAGGAAACAGATAAAGAGTCAGGATCAGGGGTAGTTGACTCACTGGACCACCGGGGACAATGACATAAGCCGACACCTGGGATCCAAGTCTAAGTGCTATCCGGTTTTCGCCAGAGCCTCGGACTTGTTGCGACATGGTACCACCAAATCACTCCATAGGTCTGACTTGTCCACAGTGGCAGCCAAGGCGAGGTACAGAGTCGTGAGGCAGAATCGCGGTCAGGGACAGGTAAGAGGTCGAGATTCAACATCATCAGAGGCAGAGCAAAAGGTCAGGGCAGGCAGTGGAGGAGCGAGATCAGAAACAGAACCGGGGTCACAACGGGAAATCAGTCTAAACCCAGAAGTAATGGGACACAGCTTTGTCATGCACCAGATCGCGGGTGACAGCGCTGGATCGCGGACAGGTGGGTGAGCCTGCCGCACAGCTGAGGGGGTTCAGGGAGGCACAAGGGTCCTAGGAGAAGCTGTGACAAGGGGGAAATATTGTCTTGTGGGAGACCAACTTATACATGGAGAAGGCCGAGGGTCAGATGAGTGATACTGGATTTACAGCTTATAACAAATGAGTTCCTCTGCTTCTACGTCCTCCTCTTTAATCCAAAGGAATTATAATATATTCCGCGGAACCAGCAGTAAGGAAGCTGTTGTTTCCAGCCGGAGGATCTAGTGACAACACAGAAGCTTTCCGGTGAGATCGCATCTGGACATTATTCCTGCCTTGTGTTTCCTGCTCGATTCCCTTCGTGATATATTGCCATTGGATTAAAGAGGTCCTTGGACCTTGCTCCTTGGACTTTGTGGCTTTGTTGGACCGTGCCATTTTTGTTCCCCTTGCGCCGTCTCTCCTTAGTGGTTTAGGATATTTGCATTCATAAAGATAAAATATTTAGCTGTTTTGGATTTGCAGCTTATTACCATCTGACCCAACTGAAGTATTTAGGAAAAAACTTGATGGATTCCTCATAAATAGCAGAGATATGAACATCATCGATGAGAGAGAATTCACATTTTTGAGTGTATTTGTTCCAGTGATTCCAACTCGTCGTGGACGTCCCATCGTGGCAGGAATCGGCAGTCTATGTGACCAGACGTGCATTTATGTGGAGCCATTGGTGACCCAATAGCAATCTTGTTTACGAGATTCGCAACATCTTATGGAACAACTATTGGGACTGCATCTTCCAGAAATCCATTGCTGGTGACAGCTGATGCGGAATCTCTTTATTCTAATATTGCAGCCTGATACCAGGGGGAGATCCAGCACATAACACGTTCTGGCGAGTCTCCTCTCTTTCATGTTATTATTTTGTATTTGATAGAAAGTTCTATGGGCAGGAATGTGGTACAGCGATGGGTGCGCGTTGTGCCCCCTTCTATATTTGGGTTGATGGAAGGAGGCGCTCGTGTACCCGGCAGAGGGTTTTGTCATCCACGTTCCACCATGGGGTCGTTTTATTGATGATCTTCTCTTTCTCTGGTTTTAGGGAAGGTTGTGAATCTTTCTTGACATCATTGAATCGTAAAGCAGAGGAATATTTATCCAACCTCCAATATTTCTATAGAAAAGGTAGAGACAAGAGCAACCCTGGTTCTAGTTCTCCAGTATTCATACCTGGTTCCTGTTCTACAGCTGATTTCCCTAGTTGTGAGTCTACAGCTGTTTTCCCTGGTTTTAGTTTTCCAGTTGTCATCCCTGGTTCTAGTTCTCCAGTTATCATACCCGATTCCTGGTCTACAGCTGTCACCAGCAACCCTGGCGCTTGATCTACAGCTGTCAACCCTGGTACTTGGGCTCCAGCTGTCAACCCCAGTGCTTGGACTCCAGCTGTCATCCCTAGTTCTCGGTCTACAGCTGTCATCCCTGGTTTGTGGTCTACAGCTGTCACCACTTGCTCTAGTATTCCAGCTGTTATCGCTGGTTCTAGTTTTCCACCTGTCTGCCCTAGTTGTGGGTCCACAGCTGTTATCACTGGTTCTAGATTCCCAGCTGTCATCCCTGGTTCCTGGTCTACAGCTGTTATCACTGGTTCTAGATTCCCAGCTGTCATCCCTGGTTCCTGGTCTACAGCTGTCATAGCTGGTTCTAGTTTTCCAGATGTCATACCTGGTTCCTGGTCTACAGCTGTCTTCCCTAGTTGTGGGTCTACAGCTGTTTTCCCTGGTTCTATTTTCCAGCTGTCATCCCTGGTTCTAGTTTTCCAGCCTGGTTCTAGTTTTCCAGCTGTCATCCCTGGTAATAGTTCTTCAGTTATCATACCTGATTCCTGGTCTACAGCTGTCTTCCCTAGTTCTAGTTTTCCAGCTGTCATCCCTGGTTCTTGTTTTCCAGTTTTCATCCCTGGTTCCTACTCTACAGCTGTCATCCCTGGTTCTAGTTTACTGTATATACTCGAGTATAAGCCGACCCGAGTATAAGCCGAGGCCCCTAATTTTACCACCAAGAACTGGGAAAACCTATTGATTCGAGTATAAGCCGAGGGTGGAAAATGCATTGGTCTCAGCCTCCCAGTATTTAGCCATCCAGCCCCAGTAGAATACAGCCTGCCAGCCCCCTTAAGTATACAGCCTGCCAGCCCCCTTTAGTAGCCAGCCTTTAGTATACTGCCAGCCCCGTTTCACTATACAGCCTGCCCCATTTGCAAAAAACATAAAAAAACCTTCCATACTCACCTACGGGCGCTTCCGATGACCTTTGCCACTCCCCAATGCTCTGTTCCCTGCGGCTGGTGTTCGGTCTTCTCTCTTCTCTGTTGTATCAGCCGGCAGATCCGCGTCCACACGATCTGCCGGCTGCCGCACGATATGACGCGTCGGTGTCGCCGCTGATGGGGTCAATGGCGTGCGTCACATTGGGCACCAGCCGGCAGATCGCGTGGACGTGGATCTGCCGGCTGATACAACAGAGAAGACCGAACACCAGCCGCGGGGAAGACAGAAGAGGAGCCGCCGAACATCGGGAGCCACGCCAAGCATCGGGCCTCCGTAGGGTGAGCATGGAAGTTTTTTTTTTTTAATTGACTCGTGTATAAGCCGAAAGGAGGTTTTTCAGCACATTTTTTTATACACGAGTATATACGGTATATTGATTTCACCTTTTCCTTTGCTTTTCTTTGTCGGCTTCTTGTCTCTCTTCTCTTTCTAATGTTTATCTTACATCAATCCCCCCTTTTACTTTGCCTTTCTTTGTCGGCTTCCTCTCTCTCTTCTCTTTCTAATGGTTCTCTTACTCGTCATCAATCCCCCCTTTTACTTTGCCTTTCTTTTCCCCCTTTTCTCTTCCTCCTTTTATTTCTCCAGGTTCTTTTTGAGCTTTTCCTTCCCGTAACCGTTTCTTCTCATTGCTCTTCTTCTGCTTCTCTTTACTCTTAGTTTTCTCAATGTTCCCCTTATCCTGGTTCATCTCTGTATTTTTCTTGTTCCACTTCTTCTCCCTTCTGCAGGTTTTACTTCTTGGTTCTTTACCTTTAATTGTTTCATCTTATTCTCCTACTATTATTTCTACTTTTTTTTCCTTTTTGATCTTACATCTACCAATGTTCTTTCTCCTTTAGTAATGTTCTATCCATCTATATATATCCCATGTAGTGTCCTGCAGTCATCAGCAGAGCCGCAGCATGTGGTTGGTGGTGGAGCCACCCTCGTACCGTGTGAGTAACGTGTAGGACTTGTGTGTAACTAAGGAACAGAAAGTGAGTGCGGAGGTGGCAGATATTCAATCCTCCTCACAGTATTACTGGTGGAGGTCTCAGTGTGGCCCAGGGGACCCCTAAACTAAGCTGCATGTTTGTTCTGTGGAGGGATCTGTTATGTCTGCCACGGTTGGGGATCTGACATATCCTGAAGTTCCATGAGCAAAGACCAATTCATCAGCATTATGGTGTTTGTTCTTCCCATGTTGGTGAGAGGGGATCCTGGTTCTCACACCTCCAGCCCCAAACCAAACCAGAGCTCCCCAGACACAGGAAAGCGCAAGCAATTAGTGAGATTAGATAAGGCCGCACTGTGGTTTACCACCCGTGAGCTCTGACATGACAGATACCTCAACTCCAGGTCACCGCTCAGGCATGGTGCCACAACCACGAGGTCCCATCACATACATAAAGGTCCATGAAGGTTTAGAAGGTTAAATTGATACCGTTTAGGACTCGGCACCATGTGGATAATTACCCCCTGGGTCGTGCTGCCGTGGTGGCTCTGCCATTGGCCTTCAGTGATGCGGCAGCACAACCTGTTGGGGGAAGATGCAGTTTTAGTCATTAGGTTGTGGTAGGTTCGTTCTTTTGGGCTATCGCCTGGGGGAGCCCTGGGGTTGGCTGTATCTGCCCGCTCCGAAAATCTTACTTCTGGCATGAAGTATAGAAATCCTGAAATCAAGTTAGGAGATTTAGGTACATAAAGACGAGCGGCAGATAACGTTACATGTATATAGATGTATATGGCAGGGAGATGTATATACACAGCAGTCTGGGAAGCAATGCTAATGCAGAGAAATGGTTTTGCAATATTTCGGGAGGTTCTGGACCACCCATCCAGCTCCCCTCCGCCCCACAGACAGAGCTCAGAGCAGTGACCGAGGTGCTTTGTAACCAGAATGCACTGGGTTATTAGTAATGGGAGAGAGAACCCAGCACCAGAACCAGAGGTCCAGAACTGGACACTCACCTGCACTGCAATCATTATTGACTTATTAATTGTGAATGGAAATGACAGAAGATGTGTAATATTATATACTGCAACTCTATGGATCCCAGCGTATTCACTAGAGATTGTACACACAGATAGTATAGACAGGCAGTGTGATGTCACATCTCATAGGATACACTGGAGACCCTGCACACAGCACACAGATAGTATAGACAGGCAGTGTGATGTCACATCTCATAGGATACACTGGAGACTCTGCACACAGCACACACAGATAGTATAGACAGGCAGTGTGATGTCACATCTCATAGGATACACTGGAGACTCTGCACACAGCACACACAGATAGTATAGACAGGCAGTGTGATGTCACATCTCATAGGATACACTGGAGACCCTGCACACAGCACACAGATAGTATAGACAGGCAGTGTGATGTCACATCTCATAGGATACACTGGAGACTCTGCACACAGCACACACAGATAGTATAGACAGGCAGTGTGATGTCACATCTCATAGGATACACTGGAGACCCTGCACACAGCACACAGATAGTATAGACAGGCAGTGTGATGTTACATCTCATAGGATACACTGGAGACCCTGCACACAGCACACAGATAGTATAGACAGGCAGTGTGATGTCACATCTCATAGGATACACTGGAGACCCTGCACACAGCACACAGATAGTATAGACAGGCAGTGTGATGTCACATCTCATAGGATACACTGGAGACCCTGCACACAGCACACAGATAGTATAGACAGGCAGTGTGATGTCACATCTCATAGGATACACTGGAGACCCTGCACACAGCACACAGATAGTATAGACAGGCAGTGTGATGTCACATCTCATAGGATACACTGGAGACCCTGCACACAGCACACAGATAGTATAGACAGGCAGTGTGATGTTACATCTCATAGGATACACTGGAGACCCTGCACACAGCACACAGATAGTATAGACAGGCAGTGTGATGTCACATCTCATAGGATACACTGGAGTCTCTGCATACAGATAGTATAGACAGGCAGTGTGATGCTACATCTCATAGGATACACTGGAGACCCTGCACACAGCACACACAGATAGTATAGACAGGCAGTGTGATGTTACATCTCATAGGATACACTGGAGACTGCACACAGCACACACAGATAGTATAGACAGGCAGTGTGATGTCACATCTCATAGGATACACTGGAGACCCTGCACACAGCACACAGATAGTATAGACAGGCAGTGTGATGTCACATCTCATAGGATACACTGGAGGCTCTGCACACAGCACACAGATAGTATAGACAGGCAGTGTGATGTCACATCTCATAGGATACACTGGAGACTCTGCACACAGCACACAGATAGTATAGACAGGCAGTGTGATGTTACATCTCATAGGATACACTGGAGACCCTGCACACAGCACACAGATAGTATAGACAGGCAGTGTGATGTTACATCTCATAGGATACACTGGAGACCCTGCACACAGCACACAGATAGTATAGACAGGCAGTGTGATGTTACATCTCATAGGATACACTGGAGACTCTGCACACAGCACACACAGATAGTATAGACAGGCAGTGTGATGTCACATCTCATAGGATACACTGGAGACCCTGTACACAGCACACAGATAGTATAGACAGGCAGTGTGATGTTACATCTCATAGGATACACTGGAGACCCTGTACACAGCACACAGATAGTATAGACAGGCAGTGTGATGTTACATCTCATAGGATACACTGGAGACCCTGCACACAGCACACAGATAGTATAGACAGGCAGTGTGATGTCACATCTCATAGGATACACTGGAGGCTCTGCACACAGCACACAGATAGTATAGACAGGCAGTGTGATGTCACATCTCATAGGATACACTGGAGACTCTGCACACAGCACACAGATAGTATAGACAGGCAGTGTGATGTTACATCTCATAGGATACACTGGAGACTCTGCACACAGCACACAGATAGTATAGACAGGCAGTGTGATGTTACATCTCATAGGATACACTGGAGACCCTGCACACAGCACACAGATAGTATAGACAGGCAGTGTGATGTCACATCTCATAGGATACACTGGAGACCCTGCACACAGCACACAGATAGTATAGACAGGTAGTGTGATGTCACATCTCATAGGATACACTGGAGACTCTGCACACAGCACACATATAGTATAGACAGGCAGTGTGATGTTACATCTCATAGGATACACTGGAGACCCTGCACACAGCACACAGATAGTATAGACAGGCAGTGTGATGTCACATCTCATAGGATACACTGGAGACTCTGCACACAGCACACAGATAGTATAGACAGGCAGTGTGATGTCACATCTCATAGGATACACTGGAGGCTCTGCACACAGCACACAGATAGTATAGACAGGCAGTGTGATGTCACATCTCATAGGATACACTGGAGACCCTGCACACAGCACACAGATAGTATAGACAGGCAGTGTGATGTCACATCTCATAGGATACACTGGAGACTCTGCACACAGCACACACAGATAGTATAGACAGGCAGTGTGATGTCACATCTCATAGGATACACTGGAGGCTCTGCACACAGCACACAGATAGTATAGACATGCAGTGTGATGTTACATCTCATAGGATACACTGGAGACCCTGCACACAGCACACAGATAGTATAGACAGGCAGTGTGATGTCACATCTCATAGGATACACTGGAGACCCTGCACACAGCACACACAGATAGTATAGACAGGCAGTGTGATGTTACATCTCATAGGATACACTGGAGACCCTGCACACAGCACACAGATAGTATAGACAGGCAGTGTGATGTCACATCTCATAGGATACACTGGAGACCCTGCACACAGCATACAGATAGTATAGACAGGCAGTGTGATGTCACATCTCATAGGATACACTGGAGACCCTGCACACAGCACACACAGATAGTATAGACAGGCAGTGTGATGTCACATCTCATAGGATACACTGGAGACCCTGCACACAGCACACAGATAGTATCGACAGGCAGTGTGATGTCACATCTCATAGGATACACTGGAGACTCTGCACACAGCACACAGATAGTATAGACAGGCAGTGTGATGTCACATCTCATAGGATACACTGGAGACCCTGCACACAGCACACAGATAGTATAGACAGGCAGTGTGATGTCACATCTCATAGGATACACTGGAGACCCTGCACACAGAACACACAGATAGTATAGACAGGCAGTGTGATGTCACATCTCATAGGATACACTGGAGACCCTGCACACAGCACACAGATAGTATAGACAGGCAGTGTGATGTCACATCTCATAGGATACACTGGAGACTCTGCACACAGCACACATATAGTATAGACAGGCAGTGTGATGTCACATCTCATAGGATACACTGGAGACCCTGCACACAGCACACACAGATAGTATAGACAGGCAGTGTGATGTCACATCTCATAGGATACACTGGAGACCCTGCACACAGCACACAGATAGTATAGACAGGCAGTGTGATGTCACATCTCATAGGATACACTGGAGACCCTGCACACAGCACACAGATAGTATAGACAGGCAGTGTGATGTCACATCTCATAGGATACACTGGAGACCCTGCACACAGCACACAGATAGTATAGACAGGCAGTGTGATGTCACATCTCATAGGATACACTGGAGACCCTGCACACAGCACACAGATAGTATAGACAGGCAGTGTGATGTTACATCTCATAGGATACACTGGAGACCCTGCACACAGCACACAGATAGTATAGACAGGCAGTGTGATGTCACATCTCATAGGATACACTGGAGTCTCTGCATACAGATAGTATAGACAGGCAGTGTGATGCTACATCTCATAGGATACACTGGAGACCCTGCACACAGCACACACAGATAGTATAGACAGGCAGTGTGATGTTACATCTCATAGGATACACTGGAGACTGCACACAGCACACACAGATAGTATAGACAGGCAGTGTGATGTCACATCTCATAGGATACACTGGAGACCCTGCACACAGCACACAGATAGTATAGACAGGCAGTGTGATGTCACATCTCATAGGATACACTGGAGGCTCTGCACACAGCACACAGATAGTATAGACAGGCAGTGTGATGTCACATCTCATAGGATACACTGGAGACTCTGCACACAGCACACAGATAGTATAGACAGGCAGTGTGATGTTACATCTCATAGGATACACTGGAGACCCTGCACACAGCACACAGATAGTATAGACAGGCAGTGTGATGTTACATCTCATAGGATACACTGGAGACCCTGCACACAGCACACAGATAGTATAGACAGGCAGTGTGATGTTACATCTCATAGGATACACTGGAGACTCTGCACACAGCACACACAGATAGTATAGACAGGCAGTGTGATGTCACATCTCATAGGATACACTGGAGACCCTGTACACAGCACACAGATAGTATAGACAGGCAGTGTGATGTTACATCTCATAGGATACACTGGAGACCCTGTACACAGCACACAGATAGTATAGACAGGCAGTGTGATGTTACATCTCATAGGATACACTGGAGACCCTGCACACAGCACACAGATAGTATAGACAGGCAGTGTGATGTCACATCTCATAGGATACACTGGAGGCTCTGCACACAGCACACAGATAGTATAGACAGGCAGTGTGATGTCACATCTCATAGGATACACTGGAGACTCTGCACACAGCACACAGATAGTATAGACAGGCAGTGTGATGTTACATCTCATAGGATACACTGGAGACTCTGCACACAGCACACAGATAGTATAGACAGGCAGTGTGATGTTACATCTCATAGGATACACTGGAGACCCTGCACACAGCACACAGATAGTATAGACAGGCAGTGTGATGTCACATCTCATAGGATACACTGGAGACCCTGCACACAGCACACAGATAGTATAGACAGGTAGTGTGATGTCACATCTCATAGGATACACTGGAGACTCTGCACACAGCACACATATAGTATAGACAGGCAGTGTGATGTTACATCTCATAGGATACACTGGAGACCCTGCACACAGCACACAGATAGTATAGACAGGCAGTGTGATGTCACATCTCATAGGATACACTGGAGACTCTGCACACAGCACACAGATAGTATAGACAGGCAGTGTGATGTCACATCTCATAGGATACACTGGAGGCTCTGCACACAGCACACAGATAGTATAGACAGGCAGTGTGATGTCACATCTCATAGGATACACTGGAGACCCTGCACACAGCACACAGATAGTATAGACAGGCAGTGTGATGTCACATCTCATAGGATACACTGGAGACTCTGCACACAGCACACACAGATAGTATAGACAGGCAGTGTGATGTCACATCTCATAGGATACACTGGAGGCTCTGCACACAGCACACAGATAGTATAGACATGCAGTGTGATGTTACATCTCATAGGATACACTGGAGACCCTGCACACAGCACACAGATAGTATAGACAGGCAGTGTGATGTCACATCTCATAGGATACACTGGAGACCCTGCACACAGCACACACAGATAGTATAGACAGGCAGTGTGATGTTACATCTCATAGGATACACTGGAGACCCTGCACACAGCACACAGATAGTATAGACAGGCAGTGTGATGTCACATCTCATAGGATACACTGGAGACCCTGCACACAGCATACAGATAGTATAGACAGGCAGTGTGATGTCACATCTCATAGGATACACTGGAGACCCTGCACACAGCACACACAGATAGTATAGACAGGCAGTGTGATGTCACATCTCATAGGATACACTGGAGACCCTGCACACAGCACACAGATAGTATCGACAGGCAGTGTGATGTCACATCTCATAGGATACACTGGAGACTCTGCACACAGCACACAGATAGTATAGACAGGCAGTGTGATGTCACATCTCATAGGATACACTGGAGACCCTGCACACAGCACACAGATAGTATAGACAGGCAGTGTGATGTCACATCTCATAGGATACACTGGAGACCCTGCACACAGAACACACAGATAGTATAGACAGGCAGTGTGATGTCACATCTCATAGGATACACTGGAGACCCTGCACACAGCACACAGATAGTATAGACAGGCAGTGTGATGTCACATCTCATAGGATACACTGGAGACTCTGCACACAGCACACATATAGTATAGACAGGCAGTGTGATGTCACATCTCATAGGATACACTGGAGACCCTGCACACAGCACACACAGATAGTATAGACAGGCAGTGTGATGTCACATCTCATAGGATACACTGGAGACCCTGCACACAGCACACAGATAGTATAGACAGGCAGTGTGATGTCACATCTCATAGGATACACTGGAGACCCTGCACACAGCACACAGATAGTATAGACAGGCAGTGTGATGTCACATCTCATAGGATACACTGGAGACTCTGCACACAGCACACAGATAGTATAGACAGGCAGTGTGATGTCACATCTCATAGGATACACTGGAGGCTCTGCACACAGCACACAGATAGTATAGACAGGCAGTGTGATGTTACATCTCATAGGATACACTGGAGACCCTGCACACAGCACACAGATAGTATAGACAGGCAGTGTGATGTCACATCTCATAGGATACACTGGAGACCCTGCACACAGCACACAGATAGTATAGACAGGCAGTGTGATGTCACATCTCATAGGATACACTGGAGGCTCTGCACACAGCACACAGATAGTATAGACAGGCAGTGTGATGTCACATCTCATAGGATACACTGGAGACCCTGCACACAGCACACAGATAGTATATACAGGCAGTGTGATGTCACATCTCATAGGATACACTGGAGACTCTGCACACAGCACACACAGATAGTATAGACAGGCAGTGTGATGTCACATCTCATAGGATACACTGGAGGCTCTGCACACAGCACACAGATAGTATAGACAGGCAGTGTGATGTCACATCTCATAGGATACACTGGAGGCTCTGCACACAGCACACAGATAGTATAGACAGGCAGTGTGATGTCACATCTCATAGGATACACTGGAGGCTCTGCACACAGCACACAGATAGTATAGACATGCAGTGTGATGTTACATCTCATAGGATACACTGGAGACCCTGCATACAGCACACAGATAGTATAGACAGGCAGTGTGATGTCACATCTCATAGGATACACTGGAGACCCTGCACACAGCACACACAGATAGTATAGACAGGCAGTGTGATGTTACATCTCATAGGATACACTGGAGACCCTGCACACAGCACACAGATAGTATAGACAGGCAGTGTGATGTCACATCTCATAGGATACACTGGAGACCCTGCACACAGCACACACAGATAGTATAGACAGGCAGTGTGATGTCACATCTCATAGGATACACTGGAGACCCTGCACACAGCACACACAGATAGTATAGACAGGCAGTGTGATGTCACATCTCATAGGATACACTGGAGACTCTGCACACAGCACACAGATAGTATAGACAGGCAGTGTGATGTCACATCTCATAGGATACACTGGAGACTCTGCACACAGCACACAGATAGTATAGACAGGCAGTGTGATGTCACATCTCATAGGATACACTGGAGACTCTGCACACAGCACACAGATAGTATAGACAGGCAGTGTGATGTCACATCTCATAGGATACACTGGAGACTCTGCACACAGCACACAGATAGTATAGACAGGCAGTGTGATGTTACATCTCATAGGATACACTGGAGACTCTGCACACAGCACACAGATAGTATAGACAGGCAGTGTGATGTCACATCTCATAGGATACACTGGACACAGCACACACAGATAGTATATACAGGCAGTGTGATGTCACATCTCATAGGATACACTGGAGACCCTGCACACAGCACACAAATAGTATAGACAGGCAGTGTGATGTCACATCTCATAGGATACACTGGAGGCCCTGCACACAGCACACAGATAGTATATACAGGCAGTGTGATGTTACATCTCATAGGATACACTGGAGACTCTGCACACAGCACACAGATAGTATAGACAGGCAGTGTGATGTCACATCTCATAGGATACACTGGAGACCCTGCACACAGCACACAGATAGTATAGACAGGCAGTGTGATGTCACATCTCATAGGATACACTGGAGACCCTGCACACAGCACACACAGATAGTATAGACAGGCAGTGTGATGTCACATCTCATAGGATACACTGGAGACCCTGCACACAGCACACAGATAGTATAGACAGGCAGTGTGATGTCACATCTCATAGGATACACTGGAGACCCTGCACACAGCACACAGATAGTATAGACAGGCAGTGTGATGTCACATCTCATAGGATACACTGGAGACCCTGCACACAGCACACAAATAGTATAGACAGGCAGTGTGATGTCACATCTCATAGGATACACTGGAGACCCTGCACACAGCACACAGATAGTATAGACAGGCAGTGTGATGTCACATCTGATAGGATACACTGGAGAATCTGCACACAGCACACAGATAGTATAGACAGGCAGTGTGATGTCACATCTCATAGGATACACTGGAGACCCTGCACACAGCACACAGATAGTATAGACAGGCAGTGTGATGTCACATCTCATAGGATACACTGGAGACTCTGCACACAGCACACAGATAGTATAGACAGGCAGTGTGATGTTACATCTCATAGGATACACTGGAGACTGCACACAGCACACAGATAGTATAGACAGGCAGTGTGATGTCACATCTCATAGGATACACTGGAGACTCTGCACACAGCACACAGATAGTATAGACAGGCAGTTTGATGTCACATCTCATAGGATACACTGGAGACTGCACACAGATAGTATAGACAGGCAGTGTGATGTTACATCTCGTAGGATACACTGGAGACCCTGCACACAGCACACAGATAGTATAGACAGGCAGTGTGATGTTACATCTCGTAGGATACACTGGAGACTCTGCACACAGCACACAGATAGTATAGACAGGCAGTGTGATGTCACATCTCATAGGATACACTGGAGACCCTGCACACAGCACACAGATAGTATAGACAGGCAGTGTGATGTCACATCTCATAGGATACACTGGAGACCCTGCACACAGCACACAGATAGTATATACAGGCAGTGTGATGTTACATCTCATAGGATACACTGGAGACCCTGCACACAGCACACAGATAGTATAGACAGGCAGTGTGATGTTACATCTCATAGGATACACTGGAGACTCTGCAAACAGCACACAGATAGTATATACAGGCAGTGTGATGTCACATCTCATAGGATACACTGGAGACCCTGCACACAGCACACAGATAGTATAGACAGGCAGTGTGATGTCACATCTCATAGGATACACTGGAGACCCTGCACACAGCACACAGATAGTATAGACAGGCAGTGTGATGTCACATCTCATAGGATACACTGGAGACCCTGCACACATCACACAGATAGTATAGACAGGCAGTGTGATGTCACATCTCATAGGATACACTGGAGGCTCTGCACACAGCACACACAGATAGTATAGACAGGCAGTGTGATGTTACATCTCATAGGATACACTGGAGACTCTGCACACAGCACACAGATAGTATAGACAGGCAGTGTGATGTCACATCTCATAGGATACACTGGAGACCCTGCACACAGCACACAGATAGTATAGACAGGCAGTGTGATGTTACATCTCATAGGATACACTGGAGACTCTGCACACAGCACACAGATAGTATAGACAGGCAGTGTGATGTTACATCTCATAGGATACACTGGAGACCCTGCACACAGCACACAGATAGTATAGACAGGCAGTGTGATGTCACATCTCATAGGATACACTGGGGACCCTGCACACAGCACACAGATAGTATAGACAGGCAGTGTGATGTTACATCTCATAGGATACACTGGGGACCCTGCACACAGCACACAGATAGTATAGACAGGCAGTGTGATGTTACATCTCATAGGATACACTGGAGACCCTGCACACAGCACACACAGATAGTATAGACAGGCAGTGTGATGTCACATCTCATAGGATACACTGGAGACCCTGCACACAGCACACAGATAGTATAGACAGGCAGTGTGATGTTACATCTCATAGGATACACTGGAGACTCTGCACACAGCACACAGATAGTATAGACAGGCAGTGTGATGTTACATCTCATAGGATACACTGGAGACTCTGCACACAGCACACAGATAGTATAGACAGGCAGTGTGATGTCACATCTCATAGGATACACTGGAGACCCTGCACACAGCACACAGATAGTATAGACAGGCAGTGTGATGTCACATCTCATAGGATACACTGGAGACTCTGCACACAGCACACACAGATAGTACAGACAGGCAGTGTGATGTCACATCTCATAGGATACACTGGAGACTCTGCACACAGCACACACAGATAGTACAGACAGGCAGTGTGATGTCACATCTCATAGGATACACTGGAGACCCTGCACACAGCACACACAGATAGTATAGACAGGCAGTGTGATGTCACATCTCATAGGATACACTGGAGACTCTGCACACAGCACACAGATAGTATAGACAGGCAGTGTGATGTCACATCTCATAGGATACACTGGAGACTCTGCACACAGCACACAGATAGTATAGACAGGCAGTGTGATGTCACATCTCATAGGATACACTGGAGACCCTGCACACAGCACACAGATAGTATAGACAGGCAGTGTGATGTTACATCTCATAGGATACACTGGAGACTCTGCACACAGCACACAGATAGTATAGACAGGCAGTGTGATGTTACATCTCATAGGATACACTGGAGACTCTGCACACAGCACACAGATAGTATAGACAAGCAGTGTGATGTCACATCTCATAGGATACACTGGACACAGCACACACAGATAGTATATACAGGCAGTGTGATGTCACATCTCATAGGATACACTGGAGACCCTGCACACAGCACACAAATAGTATATACAGGCAGTGTGATGTTACATCTCATAGGATACACTGGAGACTCTGCACACAGATAGTATATACAGGCAGTGTGATGTCACATCTCATAGGATACACTGGAGACCCTGCACACAGCACACAGATAGTATAGACAGGCAGTGTGATGTCACATCTCATAGGATACACTGGAGACCCTGCACACAGATAGTATATACAGGCAGTGTGATGTTACATCTCATAGGATACACTGGAGACCCTGCACACAGCACACAGATAGTATAGACAGGCAGTGTAATGTTACATCTCATAGGATACACTGGAGACTCTGCACACAGCACACAGATAGTATAGACAGGCAGTGTGATGTCACATCTCATAGGATACACTGGAGACCCTGCACACAGCACACAGATAGTATAGACAGGCAGTGTGATGTCACATCTCATAGGATACACTGGAGACCCTGCACACAGCACACAGATAGTATATACAGGCAGTGTGATGTTACATCTCATAGGATACACTGGAGACTCTGCACACAGCACACAGATAGTATAGACAGGCAGTGTGATGTCACATCTCATAGGATACACTGGAGACTCTGCACACAGCACACAGATAGTATAGACAGGCAGTGTGATGTCACATCTCATAGGATACACTGGAGACCCTGCACACAGCACACAGATAGTATAGACAGGCAGTGTGATGTCACATCTCATAGGATACACTGGAGACCCTGCACACAGCACACAGATAGTATAGACAGGCAGTGTGATGTTACATCTCATAGGATACACTGGAGACTCTGCACACAGCACACACAGATAGTATAGACAGGCAGTGTGATGTCACATCTCATAGGATACACTGGAGACTCTGCACACAGCACACAGATAGTATAGACAGGCAGTGTGATGTTACATCTCATAGGATACACTGGAGACTCTGCACACAGCACACAGATAGTATAGACAGGCAGTGTGATGTCACATCTCATAGGATACACTGGAGACTCTGCACACAGCACACAGATAGTATAGACAGGCAGTGTGATGTTACATCTCATAGGATACACTGGAGACTCTGCACACAGCACACAGATAGTATAGACAGGCAGTGTGATGTCACATCTCATAGGATACACTGGACACAGCACACACAGATAGTATATACAGGCAGTGTGATGTCACATCTCATAGGATACACTGGAGACCCTGCACACAGCACACAAATAGTATAGACAGGCAGTGTGATGTCACATCTCATAGGATACACTGGAGGCCCTGCACACAGCACACAGATAGTATATACAGGCAGTGTGATGTTACATCTCATAGGATACACTGGAGACTCTGCACACAGCACACAGATAGTATAGACAGGCAGTGTGATGTCACATCTCATAGGATACACTGGAGACCCTGCACACAGCACACAGATAGTATAGACAGGCAGTGTGATGTCACATCTCATAGGATACACTGGAGACCCTGCACACAGCACACACAGATAGTATAGACAGGCAGTGTGATGTCACATCTCATAGGATACACTGGAGACCCTGCACACAGCACACAGATAGTATAGACAGGCAGTGTGATGTCACATCTCATAGGATACACTGGAGACCCTGCACACAGCACACAGATAGTATAGACAGGCAGTGTGATGTCACATCTCATAGGATACACTGGAGACCCTGCACACAGCACACAAATAGTATAGACAGGCAGTGTGATGTCACATCTCATAGGATACACTGGAGACCCTGCACACAGCACACAGATAGTATAGACAGGCAGTGTGATGTCACATCTGATAGGATACACTGGAGAATCTGCACACAGCACACAGATAGTATAGACAGGCAGTGTGATGTCACATCTCATAGGATACACTGGAGACCCTGCACACAGCACACAGATAGTATAGACAGGCAGTGTGATGTCACATCTCATAGGATACACTGGAGACTCTGCACACAGCACACAGATAGTATAGACAGGCAGTGTGATGTTACATCTCATAGGATACACTGGAGACTGCACACAGCACACAGATAGTATAGACAGGCAGTGTGATGTCACATCTCATAGGATACACTGGAGACTCTGCACACAGCACACAGATAGTATAGACAGGCAGTTTGATGTCACATCTCATAGGATACACTGGAGACTGCACACAGATAGTATAGACAGGCAGTGTGATGTCACATCTCATAGGATACACTGGAGACTCTGCACACAGCACACAGATAGTATAGACAGGCAGTGTGATGTTACATCTCATAGGATACACTGGAGACTCTGCACACAGCACACAGATAGTATAGACAGGCAGTGTGATGTTACATCTCGTAGGATACACTGGAGACCCTGCACACAGCACACAGATAGTATAGACAGGCAGTGTGATGTTACATCTCGTAGGATACACTGGAGACTCTGCACACAGCACACAGATAGTATAGACAGGCAGTGTGATGTCACATCTCATAGGATACACTGGAGACCCTGCACACAGCACACAGATAGTATAGACAGGCAGTGTGATGTCACATCTCATAGGATACACTGGAGACCCTGCACACAGCACACAGATAGTATATACAGGCAGTGTGATGTTACATCTCATAGGATACACTGGAGACCCTGCACACAGCACACAGATAGTATAGACAGGCAGTGTGATGTTACATCTCATAGGATACACTGGAGACTCTGCAAACAGCACACAGATAGTATATACAGGCAGTGTGATGTCACATCTCATAGGATACACTGGAGACCCTGCACACAGCACACAGATAGTATATACAGGCAGTGTGATGTCACATCTCATAGGATACACTGGAGACCCTGCACACAGCACACAGATAGTATAGACAGGCAGTGTGATGTCACATCTCATAGGATACACTGGAGACCCTGCACACAGCACACAGATAGTATAGACAGGCAGTGTGATGTCACATCTCATAGGATACACTGGAGGCTCTGCACACAGCACACACAGATAGTATAGACAGGCAGTGTGATGTTACATCTCATAGGATACACTGGAGACTCTGCACACAGCACACAGATAGTATAGACAGGCAGTGTGATGTCACATCTCATAGGATACACTGGAGACTCTGCACACAGCACACAGATAGTATAGACAGGCAGTGTGATGTCACATCTCATAGGATACACTGGGGACCCTGCACACAGCACACAGATAGTATAGACAGGCAGTGTGATGTTACATCTCATAGGATACACTGGGGACCCTGCACACAGCACACAGATAGTATAGACAGGCAGTGTGATGTTACATCTCATAGGATACACTGGAGACCCTGCACACAGCACACACAGATAGTATAGACAGGCAGTGTGATGTCACATCTCATAGGATACACTGGAGACCCTGCACACAGCACACAGATAGTATAGACAGGCAGTGTGATGTTACATCTCATAGGATACACTGGAGACTCTGCACACAGCACACAGATAGTATAGACAGGCAGTGTGATGTTACATCTCATAGGATACACTGGAGACTCTGCACACAGCACACAGATAGTATAGACAGGCAGTGTGATGTCACATCTCATAGGATACACTGGAGACCCTGCACACAGCACACAGATAGTATAGACAGGCAGTGTGATGTCACATCTCATAGGATACACTGGAGACTCTGCACACAGCACACACAGATAGTACAGACAGGCAGTGTGATGTCACATCTCATAGGATACACTGGAGACTCTGCACACAGCACACAGATAGTATAGACAGGCAGTGTGATTTCACATCTCATAGGATACACTGGAGACCCTGCACACAGCACACACAGATAGTATAGACAGGCAGTGTGATGTCACATCTCATAGGATACACTGGAGACTCTGCACACAGCACACAGATAGTATAGACAGGCAGTGTGATGTCACATCTCATAGGATACACTGGAGACTCTGCACACAGCACACAGATAGTATAGACAGGCAGTGTGATGTCACATCTCATAGGATACACTGGAGACCCTGCACACAGCACACAGATAGTATAGACAGGCAGTGTGATGTTACATCTCATAGGATACACTGGAGACTCTGCACACAGCACACAGATAGTATAGACAGGCAGTGTGATGTTACATCTCATAGGATACACTGGAGACTCTGCACACAGCACACAGATAGTATAGACAGGCAGTGTGATGTTACATCTCATAGGATACACTGGAGACTCTGCACACAGCACACAGATAGTATAGACAGGCAGTGTGATGTTACATCTCATAGGATACACTGGAGACTCTGCACACAGCACACAGATAGTATAGACAGGCAGTGTGATGTCACATCTCATAGGATACACTGGAGACCCTGCACACAGCACACAAATAGTATAGACAGGCAGTGTGATGTCACATCTCATAGGATACACTGGAGACCCTGCACACAGCACACAGATAGTATAGACAGGCAGTGTGATGTCACATCTGATAGGATACACTGGAGAATCTGCACACAGCACACAGATAGTATAGACAGGCAGTGTGATGTCACATCTCATAGGATACACTGGAGACCCTGCACACAGCACACAGATAGTATAGACAGGCAGTGTGATGTCACATCTCATAGGATACACTGGAGACTCTGCACACAGCACACAGATAGTATAGACAGGCAGTGTGATGTTACATCTCATAGGATACACTGGAGACTGCACACAGCACACACAGATAGTATAGACAGGCAGTGTGATGTCACATCTCATAGGATACACTGGAGACCCTGCACACAGCACACAGATAGTATATACAGGCAGTGTGATGTTACATCTCATAGGATACACTGGAGACTCTGCACACAGCACACAGATAGTATAGACAGGCAGTGTGATGTTACATCTCATAGGATACACTGGAGACTCTGCAAACAGCACACAGATAGTATAGACAGGCAGTGTGATGTCACATCTCATAGGATACACTGGAGACTCTGCACACAGCACACAGATAGTATAGACAGGCAGTGTGATGTCACATCTCATAGGATACACTGGAGACCCTGCACACAGCACACAGATAGTATAGACAGGCAGTGTGATGTCACATCTCATAGGATACACTGGAGACGCTGCACACAGCACACAGATAGTATAGACAGGCAGTGTGATGTCACATCTCATAGGATACACTGGAGACCCTGCACACAGCACACAGATAGTATAGACAGGCAGTGTGATGTCACATCTCATAGGATACACTGGAGACTCTGCACACAGCACACAGATAGTATAGACAGGCAGTGTGATGTCACATCTCATAGGATACACTGGAGACCCTGCACATAGCACACAGATAGTATAGACAGGCAGTGTGATGTCACATCTCATAGGATACACTGGAGACCCTGCACACAGCACACAGATAGTATATACAGGCAGTGTGATGTTACATCTCATAGGATACACTGGAGACTCTGCACACAGCACACAGATAGTATAGACAGGCAGTGTGATGTCACATCTCATAGGATACACTGGAGACCCTGCACACAGATAGTATAGACAGGCAGTGTGATGTTACATCTCATAGGATACACTGGAGACTCTGCAAACAGCACACAGATAGTATAGACAGGCAGTGTGATGTCACATCTCATAGGATACACTGGAGACTCTGCACACAGCACACAGATAGTATAGACAGGCAGTGTGATGTCACATCTCATAGGATACACTGGAGACCCTGCACACAGCACACAGATAGTATAGACAGGCAGTGTGATGTCACATCTCATAGGATACACTGGAGACTCTGCACACAGCACACAGATAGTATAGACAGGCAGTGTGATGTCACATCTCATAGGATACACTGGAGACCCTGCACACAGCACACAGATAGTATAGACAGGCAGTGTGATGTTACATCTCATAGGATACACTGGAGACTCTGCACACAGCACACAGATAGTATAGACAGGCAGTGTGATGTTACATCTCATAGGATACACTGGAGGCTCTGCACACAGCACACAGATAGTATAGACAGGCAGTGTGATGTTACATCTCATAGGATACACTGGAGACCCTGCACACAGCACACAGATAGTATAGACAGGCAGTGTGATGTCACATCTCATAGGATACACTGGAGACTCTGCACACAGCACACAGATAGTATAGACAGGCAGTGTGATGTTACATCTCATAGGATACACTGGAGACCCTGCACACAGCACACAGATAGTATAGACAGGCAGTGTGATGTCACATCTCATAGGATATACTGGAGACTCTGCACACAGCACACAGATAGTATAGACAGGCAGTGTGATGTTACATCTCATAGGATACACTGGAGACTCTGCACACAGCACACAGATAGTATAGACAGGCAGTGTGATGTTACATCTCATAGGATACACTGGAGACTCTGCACACAGCACACACAGATAGTATAGACAGGCACTGTGATGTCACATCTCATAGGATACACTGGAGACTCTGCACACAGCACACAGATAGTATAGACAGGCAGTGTGATGTCACATCTCATAGGATACACTGGAGACTCTGCACACAGCACACAGATAGTATAGACAGGCAGTGTGATGTCACATCTCATAGGATACACTGGAGGAGCTGCACACAGCACACAGATAGTATAGACAGGCAGTGTGATGTCACATCTCATAGGATACACTGGAGACCCTGCACACAGCACACAGATAGTATAGACAGGCAGTGTGATGTTACATCTCATAGGATACACTGGAGACTCTGCACACAGATAGTATAGACAGGCAGAGTGATGTCACATCTCATAGGATACACTGGAGACTCTGCACACAGCACACAGATAGTATATACAGGCAGTGTGATGTCACATCTCATAGGATACACTGGAGACTCTGCACACAGCACACAGATAGTATAGACAGGCAGTGTCCACTGGTCTCCCAAAATATGTAAAATTGTTAATTGTTGCCATGTTTCCTGCTTGTGCGCACGCAAGGTTGTGGGTCCTGGGGTCACTGCGTACAACAGCATTTATCTCTAACTCTATGAAATATTCGCTGCCTCTAAATTAGATTACCACCGGGCAGGGGGATCTCCGCACCCAGCGCAGGCAGAGGGGGGGGGGGAGGGGGGGCTCCCCGGGACAACCCATATGTTTAACTTGTGGTTTAAAGAGATAAACATGAAATCATAATACAGAGCAACAAGTCTGGAAGCCATTAGTACCCTGACATACAGAGAACTGATAGACTGCAAATATTATCCCCCCGAATCTACACAAGTACAACATGCAGACAACCCACTAGATCCTGCATACCTCCAATAATCCGGAGAGGAAGAACAGAATCTCCAGATCCAAATATTACCTGATCCCAAACTATTACACGACAATAAACTTCAGACAGTATATGTACAGGAATATAACTACTATAATACTGCCCCCTATGTACAGGGATATAACTACTATAATACTGCCCCCTATGTACAAGAATATAACTACTATAATACTGCCCCCTATGTACAGGAATATAACTACTATAATACTGCCCCCTATGTACAAGAATATAACTACTATAATACTGCCTCCTATGTACAGGAATATAACTACTATAATACTGCCCCCTATGTACAGGAATATAACTACTATAATACTGCCCCCTATGTACAAGAATATAACTACTATAATACTGCCCCCTATGTACAGGAATATAACTACTATAATACTGCCCCCTATGTACAGGAATATAACTACTATAATACTGCCCCCTATGTACAGGAATATAACTACTATAATACTGTCCCCTATATACAGGAATATAACTACTTTAATACTGTCCCCTATATACAGGAATATAACTACTACAATACTGCCCCCTATGTACAAGAATATAACTACTATAATACTGCCCCCTATGTACAGGAATATAACTACTATAATCCTGCCTCCTATGTACAGGAATATAACTACTATAATACTGCCCCCTATGTACAGGAATATAACTACTATAATACTGTCCCCTATATACAGGAATATAACTACTATAATACTGTCCCCTATATACAGGAATATAACTACTATAATACTGCCCCCTATGTACAAGAATATAACTACTATAATACTGCCCCCTATGTACAGGAATATAACTACTATAATCCTGCCTCCTATGTACAGGAATATAACTACTATAATACTGCCCCCTATGTACAAGAATATAACTACTATAATACTGCCCCCTATGTACAGGAATATAACTACTATAATACTGCCCCCTATGTACAGGAATATAACTACTATAATACTGCCCCCTATGTACAGGAATATAACTACTATAATACTGTCCCCTATATACAGGAATATAACTACTATAATACTGTCCCCTATATACAGGAATATAACTACTATAATACTGCCCCCTATGTACAAGAATATAACTACTATAATACTGCCCCCTATGTACAGGAATATAACTACTATAATCCTGCCTCCTATGTACAGGAATATAACTACTATAATACTGCCCCCTATGTACAGGAATATAACTACTATAATACTGCCCCCTATGTACAGGAATATAACTACTATAATACTGCCCCCTATGTACAGGAATATAACTACTATAATACTGCCCCCTATGTACAGGAATATAACTACTATAATACTGTCCCCTATATACAGGAATATAACTACTATAATACTGTCCCCTATATACAGGAATATAACTACTATAATACTGCCCCCTATGTACAAGAATATAACTACTATAATACTGCCCCCTATGTACAGGAATATAACTACTATAATACTGCCCCCTATGTACAGGAATATAACTACTATAATACTGCCCCCTACGTACAGGAATATAACTACTATAATACTGCCCCCTATGTACAGGAATATAACTACTATAATACTGCCCCCTATATACAGGAATATAACTACTATAATACTGCAGCCTATGTACAGGAATATAACTACTATAATACTGACCCCTATGTACAGGAATATAACTACTATAATACTGCTCCTATGTACAGGAATATAACTACTATAATACTGCTCCTATGTACAGGAATATAACTACTATAATCCTGCCTCCTAGAGGTGAGGTTGTGTGTGGTTTGAGCTCCTGAGACCTCTGCATGTCTGGAGATAGCCCAGGGCGGGGCCACCCTGGGCGGGGAAGCTCCCCAAGCAAGGCCCAGGCTCCAAGGCCTAATCTGGCAAACAACAACCAGCCAGCTCAAGAAAGGGATGTAAATCCTAAAGTCTTTATGGAAGGAAGCAGCAGTGGCAGCAGTGCAAGTTCCAGTAATGGAAGGACAGTCGGTGTGGAAGTAAGAACATGTAAGAACCTGGTGAAGCAACCTGCCAGTATGACTGAAAGTAGAAGTAAGCTGTTGGAAAGTCCAAGAGCAAGAAACATGCAGAGTGTGCAGCAGCCTCCATCCCAGGCCTCAGGTGGACAATCCACCTCCACCCCGGGCAGGCAGAGGAGGACATCCCTGGAGAGGCAGACCATCCACCTCCACCCCGGGCAGGCAGAGGAGGACATCACTGGAGAGGCAGACCATCCACCTCCACCCCGGGCAGGCAGAGGAGGACATCACTGGAGAGGCAGACCATCCACCTCCACCCCGGGCAGGCAGAGGAGGACATCCCTGGAGAGGCAGACCATCCACCTCCACCCCGGGCAGGCAGAGGAGGACATCACTGGAGAGGCAGACCATCCACCTCCACCCCGGGCAGGCAGAGGAGGACATCGCTGGAGAGGCAGACAATCCACCTCCACCCCGGGCAGGCAGAGGAGGACATCACTGGAGAGGCAGACCATCCAGGAGAACCTGCAGCAGCGAGTTATGTTACCAGCGGAGCGCACCAGGTCTGGGGGCCTGCAAGCTGGAAAGGAGACCAAAGGCGGCCAGGAAGGAACATCTAGAGGTACCACCAATGTTGTGTCTGCAAAACATCCGGGGCTCAATCGCCCATCAGCAGTTTGTGACCCCAGCGCAGTTACAGCGACCGCAAAACACCAGAAGTCCCAGGACTCTGTGCCAAAATCTCAGGGGCCAGGAAAGAGCGGTGGTAGTGTGGCTACAGGATCCAGGCCTGCAAGCAAACATCTCAGCAGCAAACTGCAGCCCCCATCACCAGAGCTCCAGCCCCCATCACCTGAGCTCCAGCCCCCATCACCTGAGCTCCAGCTGGCCGCTCAGATCCCAGCACTGGTGAGGAAGATGGAGACACTCAAAATTCAGAAACTTCACCTGCAGAAACAGATAGACTGCACTTACAAACTGAGGGCAGCAAACCCCGGGAAGCAGGTCCTGCTAGACAAGAAGCTGGACTCACTGGCCAAACAACTGGCTGACATTGTGCAGGAGATGGAGGCCACCATTGAGCAGATGGGACCAGTGGGAGAGACATACAGGAACCAGCAGAGGTTTGAGGGAGACCAGGCCTCATCATCCAGGTGTGAGACCCCACAGCCCCATGTGAGACCCATTCTGCAGCCAGCAACACTGCCTTTTGAGGAGGGAGTCGTGTATAAGAAAAGACAGCAACAGCCAAGTCCTGCAGCAGCTCCCAGTGATGCACCACACGTCCCAGCAACCGCTGGTGATGCACCACACGTCCCAGGAACCGCTGGTGATGCACCACACGTCACAGCAACCGCTGGTGATGCACCACACGTCCCAGCAACCGCTGGTGATGCACCACACGTCCCAGCAACCGCTGGAGAGGCACCACACGTCCCAGCAACCGATGGAGAGGCACCACAAGTCCCAGCAACCACTGGTGAGGTACCACTAGTCCCAGCAACCACTGGTGAGGCACTGCAAGTTCCAGCTGTCCGTGGACTATTACCTGATAACAGCAGTGAAGTGGAGGAGGCACCACAAGTCCCAGGTGGCAGTGCACTTCAGGAGGACTCTGGACTCCCGCCAGAAGGTAACTCTGTAGCACCTCAGGGTGTATCTACACAGAACTGTGTGGTGAGGGGTGTATCTGAGCAGGACATTCAGGACTGTGATCTGCAGGAGCTTAATGCTCTTAATAGTGTTGCTGATATGTCTGGAATTGCTGATATCTCTGTTACTGAAGTGTCTGAAATTGCTAATGTCTCTGTGGATAATGTCCTAGCTGAGCAGGCATCTCAGGTGCAGTCTATGGAAACTGGAGACACAGAGGGCCCTGATGTTGTTGTGGAGGGAGCGGGTCAATCTATGGCTGAGGAGTTCCCCCCCTTAGTTACACCACAGACAGCAGAGCCCCATGGTCCGGGTGGTCAGCAGCCCCCTACTACTGATGGTCCCCGGCCCACACATCCCCCACAGCAGGACAGGGGTCAGTCATCTGGGAATGCTTGGAGTCGGGGTTCCCCATTTTTCTCCTCCAGTCCCCATTACACCGGCCAGGCCTTCAAGAGGAGGAACGTTGTCAGGTTTAGGCATAAGGGGGCTAAGGAAGATCTACCTGACAGGAGGCATGTGGTGAGGGACATGTTGTGCACCCAGATGGGTTTCCAGCCAGCCGACATCCTGGCTGTAATAAATCTGCCTGACAGACAGGGGTATGACATTAGCTTCAAGCTGATGTCTAATCTGGACCGGTTCTGGGCTCAACAACCCCGTTATAGAGATACTGAGGGGTGGAACAAGTTTAGTTTCATTCCCATATCCAAGCCAGATACAGCGATTGTCACCATCATGTTCTGGAATGAGTCTGTCCCCCCTCAAGATATCATCATATGGCTCAAGAGACATTGCACCCTCATGTCAGACATGACCAAGACCAGGGATGAGGATGGGATCTGGACCGGGGGGTGGAGGGTCCTGGTTAAATTACATCAGAACCAGAACATCACCCATCACCTCCCCAACTCCTTCTTTATCGGCAGAGAGAAGGGTGTGTGCTTTTATGTTGGTCAGCCCAGGCTATGCTTTAGGTGTGGGAGATCAGGTCACGTGGCAAGTAACTGCACCACAATGAAGTGCACCCTGTGCGGAGACCTCGGCCATGTGAGCGCCAACTGCCAGACCATCAGGTGCAACCTTTGTGGTCAGATCGGTCACCCCCATAGGGACTGCCCTGATGCCTGGCACAACATTTGTAGGGACCTCCCCGATGAAGACCTGATGGAAGGGGCAGATGTCCCAGATGAGGAGGAGGAGGCGTTATTATCAGGGTCAGTGTGTACAGTGCCAGAGACCCCGGATATTAGTGGTGCTGCCCCGGACCATCCAGGGGCAGGTAACACAGAAGGAGACATGGAGGTAGTGGAGCAGCCTATAGAGCAGCCAGTGCCCGTCCCTTCCCCTGACTTGACAACCACCACTGGGGGAAATCATAGTGTTAAAAAGAGGAAGAAGGACAAGAGCACCAGAAAACCCGAGAGTGCGTGGACCACCGTCCAAAAACCCTCAAAAATGAAAGTGTACAGTCAGGCTGACATTACAGTGACCACTAATAGGTACAGTGTACTGTCCGAGTCAGATGGAGAGGAGGAGATAGATCGAGAGCTGCAACGTATGATGGAGGAATATGATGACGACCCAGGGGGGGATCCTCCCACAAAAAGGAAACCCCTTCATGCCGAGTCTCAGTCAGTTTGGGATATGGAAACTTGTAGTCAGGAAGACAATTCTGACTCTGATTTATGATGATGGGGTTGATCTTTCTATTTCTTCTCATGATGGCGCACTTCCATCTTACTGTGGTCACCAGTAATGTAAACAGTATTAGGGCTAGAAGGACCAGACATGTTGTGTATGATCATCTAAGATATCTCAATACTGATGTGTTTTTCTTACAAGAGACAAGATTAAACACCTTGGGTCTCCTGCGAGAGGCGGAGAGAGATTGGCAGTCTGGTCCTTCCTTTTGGTCGCTGGCTGTGGAGCCTTATGCCGGGGTCTCCATCTTATTTAACACCCACGATGTCACCGTCCACAGACTCACCGAGGTATCGATGGGACGGTGCCTGCTGCTAGAAATCACCATCAGAGGCAGACGACTCTGGCTCCTTAACATCTATGGCCCACAGACAGTGACCGAAAGGACTCAGCTTTTTAATGATGTGAAGCCATATCTGTTCACATCAATTCCTGTCATCATGGCCGGGGACTTTAATGCCACCACTACCACCAGGGACAGGAACAGTAGGCCCCTTACCAGGGACTGTAAGGTCCTAAATAATATAATTCAGCAGGCTGGCCTGTTGGATGTTTTTGTATAGGGTGGTAGGAGTCCTAAGTTTACCTACACATGTGCAGGACGCAGCAGCAGGATAGATCTCGCTCTGGTGAGTCCTACTGAAGCCATAGGAGAAAGAAGGGAAAGAACTGTCCCATACTCCGATCATTTGGCTTTATATTTTTGTTTGGGTGCCTCTAAGTATCCTGATGTTGGTAGAGGGCTATGGAGACTAAATTATAATCTGTTATATGATATTTCTGTCCAGGAATATGTTTCATTTTTTTTGCAGCTTCAACTGGACAGAGTAGATTTTTATAACAACATGGCCGACTGGTGGGTGGACGTCAAGGAGGAGATCCGGTCCCTCTTGCAGAGACTGTCAATTAAGAAGGGGAGAAGTAAGTACAGCCAGTATCTGAGACTGCGTAAAGAATTGGAGTCACTCTATTCGGCGGGTGGGGATGACCAACAAAGGATTGACCGGCTGAAATCTGAGATAAGGCAGTATCAGTACAGTAGGTACACCTCCCTGGTAGTGGAACGTGACTATGGCACCCAAGGGGCACCGGATCCATTTGAGAATTGCCGGGACCGTGTGGAGAAAAAACTGATCGCAGGTCTCACTGACTCCCAGGGTGTTTTACAAGAGTCTCGGGAGGGAATCCTGGGGGTGGTGAGATCCTACTATACTGACTTGTTTCAGAAGAAAGCTTTGGATAAGGAAAAAGTGACCCAATTCTTGGAGGCAACTCCAGGCCCTGATACTAGAGAATTGGACTTTTCTCCTTTGACAGCAGGAATAACAGAGGAGGAGGTTAAAGAGGCCATGGATAAGTTAAATCTGAAGAAGGCACCAGGTCCTGATGGTATTACAGCAGAATTTTATAAGAAGTTCAGGGACCTCTTAGCCCCGATCCTCGTGGATGTTTACAGAAATTGTCTAGAAAATCACCTGATGCCTCCATCCATGAGAGTGTCCTCCCTTATTCTGCTGTCTAAAGGTAAGGAGCCTAGTGACATCAAGAACTGGAGGCCGATCGCCCTCTTGAATGTCGACCGGAAGATTCTGGCAAAAATTCTATTCTCTAGATTAGTCTGTTTGTCCCCGGCACTGTTGGCAGGCTCTCAGTACGGCACAGTAAAAGGGCGGAACATCTCTGGAGCAGTCATCTCGATAAGGGAGATGTTTGAGAGATGTAAAGCTCTGAGGTGTGGGAGATATGTTGTAGGTCTGGACCAGGCTAAAGCCTTTGACAGGGTTGACCACGATTATCTATGGGCAACTTTATCAAAGTACGGTATTCCGGGAGAATTTATAGATTGGCTGAGAACTTTGTACAGACAGGCGAAGAGCTTTCCTCTGATCAATGGTTGGCAGGGGGACACTTTCAGGGTAGAGGCCGGGGTGCGACAGGGTTGTCCTCTGAGTCCACTGCTGTATGTGTTTGCCATCGATCCGTTCCTGAGATCACTGCAGCGGTGCGATTTTCAGGGGGTGCCGGTCCCCCAGTGCTTGCCCCTGGATGTTGTTGCCTATGCGGATGATGTGACTGTGGTGATATCTGAACCTCGTGAGGTGGAGATGTTATCTGCAGCCATCAGAAGTTACTCAGAGGCCTCCGGGTCTCTGGTCAACCTTGAGAAGAGTCAAGCTTTCTGGACATTGGACACTGCTCCTGGCTTTGATCTGCCACAGTTCGCCAAGGCCTCCACCCATATTAAAATCCTTGGGGTTAAATTCGGGAGGGAAGATAATGCCAAACTAAATTGGGAAGAGAAGTTGGAAGCCGGAAATGCAAAGGTTCAGCGATGGAAGAACTGGAGGCTGACCTATAGAGAAAGGGTTACTCTGCTGAAGACTTACCTGGTCCCTGTCTTCCTCTACGTCTCTGTCGTCTTTCCTTTGCCAGAATCTTTCTCCGCTAGGCTCTTTAGCCTGTTCTTCCAACTTTTATGGGGGAACAGGTTGAACCCAGTAAAAAGAGGGATCACCTACCTGCAGAGGAGAGAGGGTGGACTGGATATGTTAAATCCAAGGGTTTTCTTTGACTCCATGTTTCTGAAAGTTAATTTTGGTAACTTGAACTCAAACCACAGTCCCCTGTGGGTGAATAGTATCAAGGACTGGATATTGCCTTTTGCAGAGTCTTGGGTGCGAGGCGGCAGTCTCAAGAGGGGTCGGTGGACTCCTGGCTTCCTCCCCCAGTATCTGGAGTATGGGATACGGTGTTTAAGGAAATGGGGGATAGATAAGTCTTTTATTGAGAGTAAGACCAGGAAAGATTTGTACTCCCGAATATGTAGGACCTTCTATTGTTTACAACTGGCACTTCCAGATTGTCCAACCACCACCCTACAGGACAGTCTGAGGTTCTTGAATGGTCGGAGGCTGCCCCCCAAGTTCTGTGACATCGCCTGGCTCTCATTACAGGGAAAGCTCTTTGTCAGGGGGAATCTAAAGTTCTTTAGTGTGGCAGACCGTATGTGTCCCCTCGGGTGTCAGCAGGAGGAGACTATGGTCCACTTTATATCAGAGTGCTGGGGTGGACGGAACATCTGGCGTGACATATCCACCAAGATAAGAATCCCATCACTGCAGTCCCTTCAGTACCCAGAAATCCTTTATGGTATAAGATCTAATGTAAGTAACATCAATCCGGAGACCATGTACATAGTTATCCAGGTCATTAAATATTATCACTGGCACATGAGAACCAGAGTGTCCATCCATAGCGAGCCATTCCACCATGATAAAGCCATAAGCCTCATCATGTCCGAGCTCAGGTGGATCCGGTCATTAGAGGTCAAGAAAAAGAGCCAGAATATAAGACTCTGGAGGAACATCCATCTAGACTGATTGTAAAATGCGATTGTATCTGTTATATATATATATCTTTTTTTTTTTTTTTTTTTTTTTTTTAGGCCAAAACGGACTTTTAAGTTACAGTTAATCTAAATTTTATTTTTATGAACATGTATGATTTATACTGATGACCTTGAATGTTGATTTATTTGATGGAAAAGTATTTCTGTATTTATGTTTGTTTTATACTAATGAAAATTGCCCCCTATGTACAGGAATATAACTACTATAATACTGCCCCCTATGTACAGGAATATAACCACTATAATACTGCCCCATATGTACAAGAATATAACTACTATAATACTGCCCCCTATGTACAGGAATATAACTACTATAATACTGACCCCTATGTACAAGAATATAACTACTATAATACTGACCCCTATGTACAAGAATATAACTACTATAATACTGCCCCCTATGTACAGGAATATAACTACTATAATACTGCCCCCTATATACAGGAATATAACTACTATAATACTGCCTCCTATGTACAAGAATATAACTACTATAATACTGCCCCTATGTACAGGAATATAACTACTATAATACTGCCCCCTATGTACAGGAATATAACTACTATAATACTGACCCCTATGTACAGGAATATAACTACTATAATACTGCCCCCTATGTACAGGAATATAACCACTATAATACTGCCCCTATGTACAGGAATATAACTACTATAATACTGCCCCCTATGTACAGGAATATAACTACTATAATACTGACCCCTATGTACAGGAATATAACTACTATAATACTGCCCCCTATGTACAGGAATATAACCACTATAATACTGCCCCCTATGTACAGGAATATAACTACTATAATACTGCCCCCTATGTACAGGAATATAACTACTATAATACTGCCCCCTATGTACATGAATATAACTACTATAATACTGCCCCCTATGTACAGGAATATAACTACTATAATACTGCCCCCTATGTACAGGAATATAACCACTATAATACTGCCCCCTATGTACAGGAATATAACTACTATAATACTGCCCCCTATGTACAGGAATATAACCACTATAATACTGCCCCCTATGTACATGAATATAACTACTATAATACTGCCCCCTATGTACAAGAATATAACTACTATAATACTGCCCCCTATGTACAGGAATATAACTACTATAATACTGCCCCCTATGTACAAGAATATAACTACTATAATACTGCCCCTATGTACAAGAATATAACTACTATAATACTGCCTACTATGTACAGGAATATAACTACTATAATACTGCCCCCTATGTACAGGAATATAACTACTATAATACTGCCCCCTATGTACAAGAATATAACTACTATAATACTGCCCCTATGTACAAGAATATAACTACTATAATACTGCCTACTATGTACAGGAATATAACTACTATAATACTGCCCCCTATGTACAGGAATATAACTACTATAATACTGCCCCTATGTACAGTAATATAACTGCTATAATACTGCCACCTATGTACAGGAATATAACTACTATAATACTGCCCCCTATGTCCAGGAATATAACTACTATAATACTGCCCCCTATGTACAAGAATATAACTACTATAAAACTGCCCCCTATGTAAAGGGATATAACTACTATAATACTGCCCCCTATGTACATGAATATAAATACTATAATACTGCCCCCTATGTACAAGAATATAACTACTATAATACTGACCCCTATGTACAGGAATATAACTACTATAATACTGCCCCCTATGTACAGGAATATAACTACTATAATACTGCCCCCTATGTACAGGAATATAACTACTATAATACTGCCCCCTATGTACATGAATATAACTACTATAATACTGCCCCCTATGTACATGAATATAACTACTATAATACTGCCCCTATGTACATGAATATAACTACTATAATACTGCCCCCTATGTACAGGAATATAACTACTATAATACTGCTCCCTATGTACAGGAATATAACTACTATAATACTGCCCCCTATGTACAGGAATATAACTACTATAATACTGCCCCCTATGTACATGAATATAACTACTATAATACTGCCCCCTATGTACAGGAATATAACTACTATAATACTGCCTCCTATGTACAAGAATATAACTACTATAATACTGACCCCTATGTACAAGAATATAACTACTATAATACTGACCCCTATGTACAAGAATATAACTACTATAATACTGCCACTATGTATAAGAATATAACTACTATAATACTGACCCCTATGTACAAGAATATAACTACTATAATACTGACCCCTATGTACAAGAATATAAATACTATAATACTGCCACTATGTATAAGAATATAACTACTATAATACTGACCCCTATGTACAGGAATATAACTACTATAATACTGCCCCCTATGTACAAGAATATAACTACTATAATACTGCCCCCTATGTACAGGAATATAACTACTATAATACTGCCCCCTATGTACAAGAATATAACTACTATAATACTGCCCCCCTATGTACAAGAATATAACTACTATAATACTGCCCCCCTATGTACAGGAATATAACTACTATAATACTGCCCCCTATGTACAAGAATATAACTACTATAATACTGCCCCCTATGTACAGGAATATAACTACTATAAAACTGCCCCCTATGTACAAGAATATAACTACTATAATACTGCCCCATATGTACAAGAATAACTACTATAATACTGCCCCCTCTGTACAAGAATATAACTACTATAATACTGCCCCCTATGTACAGGGATATAACTACTATAATACTGCTCCCTATGTACAAGAAAATAACTACTATAGTACTGCCCCCTATGTACAGGAATATAACTACTATAATACTGCCCCCTATGTACAAGAATATAACTACTATAATACTGCCCCCTATGTACAAGAATATAACTACTATAATACTGCCCCCTATGTACAAGAATATAACTACTATAATACTGCCCCCTATGTACAGGAATATAACTACTATAATACTGCCCCCTATGTACAAGAATATAACTACTATAATACTGCCCCCTATGTACAGGAATATAACTACTATAATACTGCCCCCTATGTACAGGGATATAACTACTATAATACTGCCCCCTATGTACAGGGATATAACTACTATAATACTGCCCCCTATGTACAAGAATATAACTACTATAATACTGCCCCCTATGTACAAGAATATAACTACTATAATACTGCCCCCTATGTACAAGAATATAACTACTATAATACTGTCCCCTATGTACAGGAATATAACTACTATAATACTGCCCCCTATGTACAGGAATATAAATACTATAATACTGCCCCCTATGTACAGGAATATAACTACTATAATACTGCCCCCTATGTACAGGAATATAACTCCTATAATACTGCCCCCTATGTACAGGAATATAAATACTATAATACTGCCCCCTATGTACAGGAATATAACTGCTATAATACTGCACCCTATGTACAGGAATATAACTACTATAATACGGCCTCCTATGTACAAGAATATAACTACTATAATACTGCCCCCTATGTACAAGAATATAACTACTATAATACTGCCCCCTATGTACAGGAATATAACTACTATAATACTGCCCCCTATGTACAGGAATATAACTGCTATAATACTGCCCCCTATGTACAGGGATATAACTACTATAATACTGCCCCCTATGTACAGGAATATAACTGCTATAATACTGCCCCCTATGTACAGGAATATAACTACTATAATACTGCCCCCTATGTACAGGAATATAACTACTATAATACTGCCCCCTATGTACAGGAATATAACTGCTATAATACTGCCCCCTATGTACAGGGATATAACTACTATAATACTGCCCTCTATGTACAAGAATATAACTACTATAATACTGCCCCCTATGTACAGGAATATAACTGCTATAATACTGCCCCCTATGTACAGGGATATAACTACTATAATACTGCTTCTTTTTTCTGTCTTTTTGACTCTATGGAATGATCAGGATTTGCAAATTTTGGAATATTTCCAGGAAATTCTAATACAAAATTAACCAAGAATTTCACATTCAGTAAAATAAATAAACCTGCAATGTTCACATGTAAATGAGCGGTGGTGATGGAGTAGCTAGTATCCGCTGTGGTGAGGCTCTGTAGCCTTGTGTACGGTGTCTTTATGGGGTGGAGGTGCTGCTTATAATCAGAACTTGGGAAATTTGCTTCAATATTTTTTATTTTTTAAGAACATAAAAAATTTCCCGAGAAATTTTGTTATTTCTGGTAAATTTAGCCTTTAATGTCTAATTAAACTATACTGCAGTAGATTTATTTTTCTCTGGAATTTTCTATCTATTTGTATAATGATATATTGGAAATTTTTCAAAAACGTTAAAAAAATTAGGGAGAAAATGTAAAATAAATAAATACAGAAATAAGGAAAAAGAGTTCTGCAACACTTTACATAACCAGCACAGTCTGTACTATGTGCAATGTCCTCCCTCCTGTGCAGTCTGTACTATGTGCAGTGTCCTCCCTCCTGTGCAGTCTGTACTATGTGCAGTGTCCTCCCTCCTGTGCAGTCTGTACTATGTGCAGCGCCCTCCCTCCTGTGCAGTCTGTACTATGTGCAGTATCCTCCTCCTGTGCAGTCTGTACTATGTGCAGTGTCCTCCCTCCTGTGCAGTCTGTACTATGTGCAGTGGCCTCCCTCCTGTGCAGTCTGTACTATGTGCAGTGTCCTCCTCCTGTGCAGTCTGTACTATGTGCAGTGTCCTCCCTCCTGTGCAGTCTGTACTATGTGCAGTGTCCTCCCTCCTGTGCAGTCTGTACTATGTGCAGTGTCCTCTCTCCTGTGCAGTCTGTACTATGTGCAGCGCCCTCCCTCCTGTGCAGTCTGTACTATGTGCAGTGTCCTCCCTCCTGTGCAGTCTGTACTATGTGTAGTGTCCTCCCTGCTGTGCAGTCTGTACTATGTGTAGTGTCCTCCCTGCTGTGCAGTCTGTACTATGTGCAGTATCCTCCTCCTGTGCAGTCTGTACTATGTGCAGTGTCCTCCTCCTGTGCAGTCTGTACTATGTGCAGTGTGTACTATGTGCAGTGTCCTCCCTCCTGTGCAGTCTGTACTATGTGCAGTGTCCTCCCTCCTGTGCAGTCTGTACTATGTGCAGTGTCCTCCCTCCTGTGCAGTGTCCTCCCTCCTGTGCAGTCTGTCCTCCCTCCTGTGCAGTCTGTACTATGTGCAGTGTCCTCCCTCCTGTGCAGTCTGTACTATGTGCAGGGTCCTCCCTCCTGTGCAGTCTGTACTATGTGCAGTGTCCTCCCTCCTGTGCAGTGTGTACTATGTGCAGTGTCCTCCCTCCTGTGCAGTGTGTACTATGTGCAGTGTCCTCTCTCCTGTGCAGTGTGTACTATGTGCAGTCTTCTCCTCCTGAGCAGTCTGTACTATGTGCAGTGTCCTCCTCTTGTGCAGTCTGTACTATGTGCAGTGTCCTCCCTCCTGTGCAGTCTGTACTATGTGCAGTGTCCTCCCTCCTGTGCAGTGTGTACTATGTGCAGTGTCCTCTCTCCTGTGCAGTCTGTACTATGTGCAGTGTCATCTCTCCTGTGCAGTCTGTACTATGTGCAGTGTCCTCCCTCCTATGCAGTCTGTACTATGTACAGTGTCCTCCCTCCTGTGCAGTGTGTACTATGTGTAGTGTCCTCCCTCCTGTGCATTCTGTATTATGTGCAGTGTCCTCCCTCCAGTGCAGTGTGTACTATGTGCAGTGTCCTCCCTCCTGTGCAGTGTGTACTATGTGTAGTGTCCTCCCTCCTGTGCATTCTGTACTATGTGCAGTGTCCTCCCTCCAGTGCAGTGTGTACTATGTGCAGTGTCCTCCCTCCTGTGCAGTCTGTACTATGTGCAGTGTCCTCCCTCCTGTGCAGTCTGTACTATGTGCAGTGTCCTTCCTCCTGTGCAGTTTGTACTATGTGAAGTGTCCTCCCTCCAGTGCAGTCTGTACTATGTGCAGTGTCCTCCCTCCTGTGCAGTCTGTACTATGTGCAGTGTCCTCCCTCCTATGCAGTGTGTACTATGTGCAGTGTCCTCCCTCCTGTGCAGTCTGTACTATGTGCAGTGTCCTCCCTCCTATGCAGTGTGTACTATGTGCAGTGTCCTCCCTCCTGTGCAGTCTGTACTATGTGCAGTGTCCTCTCTCCTGTGCAGTCTGTACTATGTGCAGTGTCCTCTCTCCTGTGCAGTCTGTACTATGTGCAGTGTCCTCCCTCCTGTGCAGTCTGTACTATGTGCAGTGTCTTCTCTCCTGTGCAGTCTGTACTATGTGCAGTGCCCTCCCTCGAGTGCAGTCTGTACTATGTGCAGTGTCTTCTCTCCTGTGCAGTCTGTACTATGTGCAGTGTCCTCCCTCCTGTGCAGTCTGTACTATGTGCAGTGTCCTCCCTCCTGTGCAGTCTGTACTATGTGCAGTCTCCTCCCTCCTGTGCAGTGTGTACTATGTGCAGTGTCCTCCCTCTTGTGCAGTCTGTACTATGTGCAGTGCCCGCCTCCTGTGCAGTCTGTATTATGTGCACTGTCTTACCTCCTGTGCAGTCTGTACTATGTGCAGTCTCCTCCCTCCTGTGCAGTCTATACTATGTGCAGTGTCCTCCCTCCTGTGCAGTCTGTACTATGTGCAGTGTCCTCCCTCCTGTGCAGTCTGTACTATGTGCAGTGTCCTCCCTCCTGTGCAGTCTGTACTATGTGCAGTGTCCTCCTCCTGTGCAGTCTGTACTATGTGCAGTCTCCTCCCTCCTGTGCAGTCTGTACTATGTGCAGTGTCCTCCCTCGAGTGCAGTCTGTACTATGTGCAGTGTCTTCTCTCCTGTGCAGTCTGTACTATGTGCAGTGTCCTCCCTCCTGTGCAGTCTGTACTATGTGCAGTGTCCTCCCTCCTGTGCAGTCTGTACTATGTGCAGTGTCCTTCCTCCTGTGCAGTTTGTACTATGTGAAGTGTCCTCCCTCCAGTGCAGTCTGTACTATGTGCAGTGTCCTCCCTCCTGTGCAGTCTGTACTATGTGCAGTGTCCTCCCTCCTATGCAGTGTGTACTATGTGCAGTGTCCTCCCTCCTGTGCAGTCTGTACTATGTGCAGTGTCCTCCCTCCTATGCAGTGTGTACTATGTGCAGTGTCCTCCCTCCTGTGCAGTCTGTACTATGTGCAGTGTCCTCTCTCCTGTGCAGTCTGTACTATGTGCAGTGTCCTCTCTCCTGTGCAGTCTGTACTATGTGCAGTGTCCTCCCTCCTGTGCAGTCTGTACTATGTGCAGTGTCCTCCTTCCTGTGCAATCTGTACTATGTGCAGTCTCCTCCTCCTGTGCAGTGTGTACTATGTGCAGTGTCCTCCCTCCTGTGCAGTCTGTACTATGTGCAGTGTCTTCTCTCCTGCGCAGTCTGTACTATGTGCAGTGCCCTCCCTCGAGTGCAGTCTGTACTATGTGCAGTGTCTTCTCTCCTGTGCAGTCTGTACTATGTGCAGTGTCCTCCCTCCTGTGCAGTCTGTACTATGTGCAGTGTCCTCCCTCCTGTGCAGTCTGTACTATGTGCAGTCTCCTCCCTCCTGTGCAGTGTGTACTATGTGCAGTGTCCTCCCTCTTGTGCAGTCTGTACTATGTGCAGTGCCCGCCTCCTGTGCAGTCTGTATTATGTGCACTGTCTTACCTCCTGTGCAGTCTGTACTATGTGCAGTCTCCTCCCTCCTGTGCAGTCTATACTATGTGCAGTGTCCTCCCTCCTGTGCAGTCTGTACTATGTGCAGTGTCCTCCCTCCTGTGCAGTCTGTACTATGTGCAGTGTCCTCCCTTTTGTGCAGTCTGTACTATGTGCAGTGTCCTCCTCCTGTGCAGTCTGTACTATGTGCAGTGTCCTCCCTCCTGTGCAGTCTGTACTATGTGCAGTGTCCTCCTCCTGTGCAGTCTGTACTATGTGCAGTGTCTTCTCTCCTGTGCAGTCTGTACTATGTGCAGTGTCCTCTCTCCTGTGCAGTCTGTACTATGTGCAGTGTCCTCTCTCCTGTGCAGTCTGTACTATGTGCAGTGTCTTCTCTCCTGTGCAGTCTGTACTATGTGCAGTGTCCTCTCTCCTGTGCAGTCTGTACTATGTGCAGTGTCCTCCCTCCTGTGCAGTCTGTACTATGTACAGTTTCCTCTCTCCTGTGCAGTCTGTACTATGTGCAGTGTCCTCCCTCCTGTGCAGTCTGTACTATGTGCAGTGTCCTCCCTCCTGTGCAGTCTGTACTATGTGTAGTGTCCTCCCTCCTGTGCAGTCTGTACTATGTGCAGTGTCCTCCTCCTGTGCAGTCTGTACTATGTGCAGTGTCCTCCCTCCTGTGCAGTCTGTACTATGTGCAGTGTCCTCCTCCTGTGCAGTCTGTACTATGTGCAGTGTCTTCTCTCCTGTGCAGTCTGTACTATGACAAGTACCCATCAGACTGCTAAATGTGGGAGACTTCCCATCGGATCTTAGAAATTACCCAGCTTTTGCCACTCTCCTCAGTGTCCACCCTGAAGACCTAGTGGAAACCTCTCTTTCTGCCTCCCAACAGTTGGAGGTAAATTAAGTACTGAAGGTGAGCCTGACGAGCAATCCTGGTGGCTTGAGCTCAATATTGGAGACGACGATATCAATCCTGCAGACCAAGTACAAGGTGTCCTGGAAGTCCTGGAAATCGTCACCAGGCCTTCAGCAAACACCTGCGGGACTTTGGGCAGACTACCCTGATCCAGCATACCATCCCTACTGGCTCTCATCTTCCTATCAAGGAGAGGTACCGGCCCACACCTCCAGCCCGTTACCAGGAGGTGAAAAAGCTGGTACAAGAGATGAAGACAGCCAACGTTATCCGGGAGAGTCACAGCCCATGGGCTTCTCCGCTGGTCCTTGTGAAAAAGAAGAATGGAGCCCTCCATTTCTGTGTTGACCATAGGAAGATCATAGTATCATAGTATATAAGGCTGGAAGGAGACACAAGTCCATCAAGTCCAACCTTTAAGAATTAAATAAATGTTTTATCCCCATAACCCGTGATATTTTTGCTCTCCAGAAAGTCATCCAGGCCTCTCCATAACTGTACATACAGTCGGCCATAACAACCTCCTGCGGCAGAGAGTTCCATGGTCTCACTGCTCTTACAGTAAAGAACCTTTGTCTATGGCGATGGTAGAACCTCCTCTCCTCTAGGTGTAGAGGATGCCCCTTGTCTATGGTGATGGTAGAACCTCCCCTCCTCTAGGTGTAGAGGATGCCCCCTGGCTATGATAATGGTAGAACCTCCCCTCCTCTAGGTGTAGAGGATGTCCCCTGTCTATGGTGACGGTAGAACCTCCTAGACTCTAGGTGTAGAGGATGTCCCCTGTCTATGGTGATGGTAGAATCGCCTCTCCTCTAGGCGTAGAGGATGCCCCCTGTCTATGGTGATGGTAGAACCTCCTCTCCTCTAGGTGTAGAGGATGCCCCCTGTCTATGGTGATGGTAGTACCTCCTCTCCTCTAGGTGTAGAGGATGTCCCCCGTCTATGGTGATGGTAGAACCTCCTCTCCTCTAGGTGTAGAGGATGCCCCCTGTCTATGGTGATGGTAGTACCTCCTCTCCTCTAGGTGTAGAGGATGCCCCCTGTCTATGGTGATGGTAGTACCTCCTCTCCTCTAGGTGTAGAGGATGCCCCCTGTCTATGGTGATGGTAGAACCTCCTCTCCTTTAGGTGTAGAGGATGCCCCCTGTCTATGGTGATGGTAGAACCTCCTCTCCTCTAGGCGTAGAGGATGCCCCCTGTCTATGGTGATGGTAGAACCTCCTCTCCTCTAGGCGTAGAGGATGCCCCCTGTCTATGGTGATGGTAGAACCTCCTCTCCTCTAGGTGTAGAGGATGCCCCCTGTCTATGGTGATGGTAGAACCTCCTCTCCTCTAGGCGTAGAGGATGCCCCCTGTCTATGGTGATGGTAGAACCTCCTCTCCTCTAGGTGTAGAGGATGCCCCCTGTCTATGGTGATGGTAGAACCCCCTCTCCTCTAGGCGTAGAGGATGCCCCCTTGTCCTGGTCACAGGCCGAGGTATAAAAAGATCTTTGGAGAGATCCTTGTATGTCCGTTCAGGTATTTGTACATTGTAATGAGGTCTCCCCTCAGTCGTCTTTTTTCTAAACTGAATAATCCCAAATTTTTTAATCTGTCAGTGTATTCTAATCCCCCCATTCCCCTAATAATCCTGGTTGCTCGCCTCTGCACCCGTTCGAGCTCTACTATATCCTTTTTATACACTGGTGCCCAAAACTGTACACAATATTCCATGTGTGGTCTGACCAGGGATTTGTATAAGGGCAGAACTATGTCTTTATCATGAGAATCTATTCCTCTCTTGATACATCCCATTATTTTTATTAGCTTTAGCAGCAGCCGCCTGGCTCTGGGCACTAAAATTAAGTTTACCATCCACCAATACCCCCAAGTCCTTTTCAGCTTCAGTTTTACTAAGTAATTGACCATTTAGAACATAATTATACTTTTTGTTTCCATGGCCCAAGTGCATAACTTTGCATTTATCTACATTAAACCTCATCAACCATTTCTCTGCCCATCCCTCAAGCTTCCACAAATCCCTCTGTAATGCTAAACTATCGACCTCAGTATTTATTACTTTACACTGCTTAGTATCATCTGCAAATATTGAAACTTGACTGTGTAAACCCACTACAAGGTCATTAATAAAAATATTAAAAAGAAGTGGCCCCAATACTGACCCCTGTGGCCTCCACTGGTAACATCAACCCAATCTGAGAATGTGCCATTAATGACCACCCTCTGTTTTCTATCACTAAGCCAATTACTTACCCAAATACACAGATTTTCTCCTATTCCCAGCAGTCTCATTTTATATACCAACCTTTTATGTGCCACGGTGTCAAATGCCTTTGAAAAGTCCAGATATACAACATCCACAGCGTCCCCCAGATCCAGTCTTGAACTTACCTCCTCGTAGAAACCAATCAGATTAGTCTGATAGGACCGATCTCTCATAAACCCATGCTGACGCTGGGTTATAAGGTTGTGCACAGTGAGATACTCCAGGATAGCATCTCTAATAAACCCCTCAAATATTTTCCCTACCACAGCAGTTAGACCCAACAATATCACCCACAAGGACGCCTATCCGCCGGCTCAAATCGAGGAATCCCTTGCAGCCTTAGGGTCGGCTGCCTTCTTCTCCACCCTTGATTCGGACCAGTGGCTACCGGCACGTGGGTATGGCGCTTGAAGATAGGGAGAAGATGGCCTTTACCACCCCAATGGGCTTTTTCAAGTTCAACAACATGCCCTTTGGCCTATGCAAAGCCCCGGGCACATTCCAGCGGTTAAAGGAGAGATGTTTGGGACATTGAAACTTCGAGACCATCCTACTATACTTGGAAGATATCATCATCTACTCCAAGGCCTACGAGGATCACCACCAACATCTGGCTCAAGTCTTCCAAATCCTGACCCAGCATGGGTTGAAGGTCAAGTTGTCCAAGTGCCATCTGTTACAGGCTAGCGTAAAGTACTTCGGACATGTGATGAGCACTGATGGAATTTAACCAGACCCAGAGAAGGTCGCAGCTGTCCACAACTGGCATACCCGGTCTACCATCTGGGATATCAAGAGCTTCCTTGGATTTGCCAGCTACTACCGTCGGTTTATCCCGATGTTTGCCCAGCTGGCGGCACCCCTGCAAGAACTCTTAAGGGGACTTCCAAAAGACGGCTAATGGTTCCGAGCACTCGTTGACTGTGCGGCAGAATGAGAAGGTGCGTACCAGATGCTGAAACAAAGGCTGACTGAGCCTCCAATGCTAGGATATCCAGATTATAATCTGCCCTTTATACTCTACACCGATCCCAGCAAGAAGGGACTAGGGGCTGTACTATTCCAGCTCCAGAATGGAACTAAAAGGGTCATAGCTTACTCTTGCTGTTTCCTCCGAGAACCGGAACAGAACGACCAGAATTCTAGCTCATTCAAGATGGAGTTCCTGGCGTTATTCTGGGCTGTAACTGAAAAGTTCAAAGACTATCTGGCTGCTTTCTTCTGTACCGTCTTCACAGACAACAACCCCTTGGCGCATCTGAACAGTGCCCGGCCTGGAGCACTGGAGCAGAGGTGGGCCTCCAGACTAGCCAACTTTAACTTCACCATCAAGTATTGGGCCTCTAAAACCAAAGACAACGCCAATGCTCTGTCCCGTCTCCCTGACCAGTGGTAGGGACCCTCCACAGATGCTCAGTAGGAAGACGTTGACATTCCAACGTCCTATGCCCGTTTTGTACGTCAAGATTCGCAGAGAGTTTACTCCTTGCCATCCAAAGCAGTGCCTGTTACGCAACCCGCAGAGGAGGACCTCTGGATGAGTCTTCCCACCATCTATGACCGACTCTACCAGATCGTAATCTCCAAGGAGGGACGCCAAGATAGTGCTGGATGTATACCATGACTAGTCCAGACACTTTGGCAATCAGAAGACTGAAGCTACACTCCGGAAGCACTTCTACTGGTTCTACATGAAACCCAACATCGAGGCCTGGTGTGGAGAGTGCCCAGCCTGTGCCATTGCTTGGAAAGAGCGACATAATCAAAGGGCCCCTCTACATCCCACCGTGATCCAACGTTCTCTGGAGATCCTGGCCCTAGTCCTTGTGAAGTTGGAGCCCAGCAGGTCCGTTACCTATGCCATGACTATAAAAGACCACTATACCAAGTTTGTAGTCACAGTGCCAGTCAGAGACTTGTCCACAAGAACCACTGCTGTGGCCCTGTAGAAGAGCTTCATCCTCCCTTACGGCTGTCCGGATAAAATCCTAATGGATCAGGGAACGGCGTTCGAATTCCATGTGTTCCAAGAGTTGTGTACCCTCTATGGCTGTAAAAAATTAAGGACCACAGCCTACCACCCACAGGGTAATGGACTCTGTGAAAAAATGAACCAGACCCTCATCAACATGCTGAGGACTCTAACCCCTGCAAAAAGGGCCGATTGGCCGAAGCTTCTACCGGAGCTGGTGTATCTGTACAACACCACCCATTGCTCCAATCGATACACTCCATTCTACCTTATGTTCGGGAGATATGGCCGCTGATATGGCATTGGACCTGGAAGCCCCTGACTCCCAATCGATGCTCCCCCAGACAGATTGGGTCCAGCAACACCAGAGGTGCCTGGCGCATGCCAGAGAGATTGTGGATTTTCAGGTAGGGGAGGCCCAAAAAAGCAAAAGAGACTTTGACCACCATGCCTGTGCAGATGCTCTTGCCCCTGGGGAACGAGTGTGGCTATGGAACAACCATCCCACCAGGAAATTAGATGGGCGTTGGAAGCGTTAGCCATACCTATTTAGGGACAGTCTCTCCCCTGAAGTCTACGAGATTTCAAGAGGAGACCATCCCCCGCCCTAGGTACACAGGAACCGGCTAATGAGATGCCTATGATCATTCACCCCTGTGTCAAGTCCTCTGACCCCAACTCCCAGTCCAAGAGACCCTCTCTGTTCATCAATCCCCAGTTTTTGTGAACTTGTGACTATACTTCAGTTTAGTGTGATTGTTTCCACCCCAGTGAGAGTTACTCCGGAGAGGTCACCATCTCAGCGGCAGTCCCTGATACTGATGCCCTTGGAGAATGACCCCGTTCCAGAGCCTGTTGCCCCCATCGCATCTGAGACACCTGCGACTCCAGCTCCAGTGCCTGACTCAGAAGATGACAACGGTGAGACTGATTTTTTTTCCCAACAGGTACTCCGGAGGTCTCAACGGGAGAGAAGAGGGAAGACTTCTGCATACCTGAAGGAGTACTAGCTGTCACAGCACAAGGGGCGTAACCCCAAAAAGGTACATTTCTCAGAGCCTGAGGTCCTCACTCCTATGGCTGACTCAGACAGTGAGTAACCCCTGATGGGCTGAGGCCCACTAACCTGGCTGCTTTGTACACAGGACTTTGATTTTTCTACTCCCAGTTGGGCTGCGCCCATCATCCCTTGCTATGAGCCAGAAACTTTCCTGGGACTCTCCCTTATTTATTAAAGTCAGAAACTTTCCTGCACCATCCCCCAGTTGTGCTATGATAGCACCCACCTGTGCACCCACCTGTGCTGACGCAGAGATACCTCACCATAGGACTCTGTCAAGGACTGTGCCCAGAGAATGGACTCTCCCGCAGGAGCTCTGGGAGACTTCTAGTCGGGTAATGTTACTACTTATTGCACTGGATGCCTTTTTTTCTAGGAATATGGACTTTGCTATTTTGCTTCCAAGAGTATCCATGCTACGAGTAACTTTGTGTAACGTTTATGCTGTGCACCCATTGGGCTGTTAAAGCCAATGTGACCATTTTTTTGCACAACTATATAAGTATAAGTATAAGTACTAAATGTATGTTTGCATTTAACCTTTCTCAGGCTTTGCAGGTATGTAGCCCAGACTGCGTCTTTGTCTTTGTCAGATCCTGACCACAGGCTTATGCCTCAAACCTGAGCTCCATAATTGTGTGACCTCTGTAAACCGCGGGTCCTTAGGGGACCGGGGGTGTTTAAATAGTGACACCTGGACGTCATACACTGGGGTAAGACCGTCAGACGGCAGGTAAACCGTATGTTCTATACGTATCATTCATGATTACGATGATGCCACCTAAGTGAAGAGTTTCTGAACAAATGTTCAGGCCTTGGTGCAAGGAGTAGATTACAGAACATGACACCGCACCTTTAAGGGCGTTAGCAACTACCCAGTCCGACGCCAACCCCAGTGGTCTCCAGGACCGTGGGCGGTTTGTCTCCCATGCACTGCACATATCCAGCACTTACCCTAGAGTGCCCTTTACCATCCGCACCCCTACATGCTGTAGTGTGCACGGACCATCTGGGGGCCATATGCTGCTGGCCAGCTTTGGTTTTCCTGCCCATCCAGTCCATAGCCGAGCTGTGGGCGGCTCTTTCAATTACCTTGGGGGCATGCAACACCCCGGCCAATACATAGGCAGGCTGGTAGATGCGAATAGCGCCCTCTCCAGGTCAGGAGCTGTTAGGGGAGTCGCGAGCAGCTGTAGGTCCTGTAGCTGTAATAGCCGCTGGAGGTCCTGCCTGAACAGGCGATAATTAAATAGATCTAAGTTATTGACCAATGAGTTGGCCGGATTGTAAACTGGAGTGTGATTGGAGAGGAGCTACCACCTGACCAGGAGGATAAAACCTCTTAGTCCAGACCGCATGGTCTACAGAGACAGTGTGAAGAGAGAGAGAGAGACAGTGCTCAGTACACCTTTAGTGCCAACAATTTACCCCGATCCCAGGACCCGAGTCAGGAGACTCTAATCCAGAGCTGCAGCTTCCACAGTCTGGACACAGCCTGAGGACCCCTCTCCATGACCGCTCCAGCATCAGATCTGCTGTAATTGTTTCGGCTCGTTGCCTGCTACTTTTTCAATAAAGAACTGTGAGTTATTTTGCACAACGTTGCCTCCATGTGATCCCTGAATACGGCTGTTACCACCACGGGCTTCCCCATCCATTACCCAGGGACCTATCTTACAGACACTCAGTTGTTGACCCAGGGAGATCCAGTACATCAGCCTCTCCCTCCATATTTCCTGCACACACCACCTGCTTTAGACCCAGGACAGCCCTCCGGTCCCCACACCAAGCACCGGGACACTAGCGTGCCTAGGCCGCAACCACCAGCCATTCCGGTATTCTGGGCTCCGGCTGCCTCCAGGCCCCAAGAAAAGGCCCCGGTGGGGGATGTTGCAATAACATAACACTGGCTGAACAGAGCACAGAGCACAGCAGTGTGAGGTCTGATTACACATCTCTCCAGGGACAATACATAACACTGGCTGCAGAGAGCACAGAGCACAGCAGTGTGAGGTCTGATTACACATCTCTCCAGGGACAGTACATAACACTGGCTGCAGAGAGCACAGAGCACAGCAGTGTGAGGTCTGATTACACATCTCTCCAGGGATAATACATAACACTGGCTGCAGAGAGCACAGAGCACAGCAGTGTGAGGTCTGATTACACATCTCTCCAGGGACAGTACATAACACTGGCTGCAGAGAGCACAGAGCACAGCAGTGTGAGGTCTGATTACACATCTCTCCAGGGACAGTACATAACACTGGCTGCAGAGAGCACAGAGCACAGCAGTGTGAGGTCTGATTACACATCTCTCCAGGGACACTACATAACACTGCCTGCAGAGAGCACAGAGCACAGCAGTGTGAGGTCTGATTACACATCTCTCCAGGGATAATACATAACACTGGCTGCAGAGAGCACAGAGCACAGCAGTGTGATGTCTGATTACACATCTCTCCAGGGACACTACATAACACTGGCTGCAGAGAGCACAGAGCACAGCAGTGTGAGGTCTGATTACACATCTCTCCAGGAACACTACATAACACTGGCTGCAGAGAGCACAGAGCACAGCAGTGTGAGGTCTTATTACACATCTCTCCAGGGACAATACATAACACTGGCTGCAGAGAGCACAGAGCACAGCAATGTGAGGTCTGATTACACATCTCTCCAGGGACAATACATAGCACTGGCTGCAGAGAGCACAGAGCACAGCAGTGTGAGGTCTGATTACACATCTCTCCAGGGATAATACATAACACTGGCTGCAGAGAGCACAGAGCACAGCAGTGTGATGTCTGATTACACATCTCTCCAGGGACACTACATAACACTGGCTGCAGAGAGCACAGAGCACAGCAGTGTGAGGTCTGATTACACATCTCTCCAGGAACACTACATAACACTGGCTGCAGAGAGCACAGAGCACAGCAGTGTGAGGTCTGATTACACATCTCTCCAGGGACAATACATAACACTGGCTGCAGAGAGCACAGAGCACAGCAATGTGAGGTCTGATTACACATCTCTCCAGGGACAATACATAGCACTGGCTGCAGAGAGCACAGAGCACAGCAGTGTGAGGTCTGATTACACATCTCTCCAGGGATAATACATAACACTGGCTGCAGAGAGCACAGAGCACAGCAGTGTGAGGTCTGATTACACATCTCTCCAGGGACAGTACATAACACTGGCTGCAGAGAGCACAGAGCACAGCAGTGTTAGGTCTGATTACACATCTCTCCAGGGACAATACATAACACTGGCTGCAGAGAACACAGAGCACAGCAGTGTGAGGTCTGATTACACATCTCCCCAGGGACAATACATAACACTGGCTGCAGATAGTACAGAGCACAGCAGTGTGAGGTCTGATTACACATCTCTAAAGGGACAATACATAACACTGGCTGCAGAGAACACAGAGCACAGCAGTGTGAGGTCTGATTACACATCTCTCCAGGGACTATTCATAACACTGGCTGCAGAGAGCACAGAGCATAGCAGTGTGAGGTCTGATTACACATCTCTCCAGGGATAATACATAACACTGGCTGCAGAGAGCACAGAGCACAGCAGTGTGAGGTCTGCTAACACATCTCTCCAGGGACACTACATAACACTGACTGCAGAGAGCACAGAGCACAGCAGTGTTAGGTCTGATTACACATCTCTCCAGGGACAATACATAAAACTGGCTGCAGAGAGCACAGAGCACAGCAGTGTGAGGTCTGATTACACATCTCTCCAGGGACAATACATAACACTGGCTGCAGAGAGCACAGAGCACAGCAGTGTGAGGTCTGATTAAACATCTCTCCAGGGACAATACATAACACTGGCTGAACAGAGCACAGAGCACAGCAGTGTGAGGTCTGATTACACATCTCTCCAGGGACAATACATAACACTGGCTGCAGAGAGCACAGAGCACAGCAGTGTGAGGTCTGATTAAACATCTCTCCAGGGACAATACATAACACTGGCTGAACAGAGCACAGAGCACAGCAGTGTGAGGTCTGATTACACATCTCTCCAGGGACAATACATAACACTGGCTGCAGAGAGCACAGAGCACAGCAGTGTGAGGTCTGATTACACATCTCTCCAGGGATAATACATAACACTGGCTGCAGAGAGCACAGAGCACAGCAGTGTGAGGTCTAATTACACATCTCTCCAGGGACAATACATAACACTGGCTACAGAGAACACAGAGCACAGCAGTGTGAGGTCTGATTACACATCTCTCCAGGGACTATTCATAACACTGGCTGCAGAGAGCACAGAGCACAGCAGTGTGAGGTCTGATTACACATCTCTCCAGGGACAATACATAACACTGGCTGCAGAGAGCACAGAGCACAGCAGTGTGAGGTCTGATTACACATCTCTCCAGGGATAATACATAACACTGGCTGCAGAGAGCACAGAGCACAGCAGTGTGAGGTCTGATCACACATCTCTCCAGGGACAATACATAACACTGGCTGCAGAGAGCACAGAGCACAGCAGTGTGAGGTCTGATTACACATCTCTCCAGGGACAGTACATAACACTGGCTGCAGAGAGCACAGAGCACAGCAGTGTGAGGTCTGATTATACATCTCTCCAGGGATAATACATAACACTGGCTGCAGAGAGCACAGAGCACAGCAGTGTGAGGTCTGATTACACATCTCTCCAGGGACAGTACATAACACTGGCTGCAGAGAGCACAGAGCACAGCAGTGTGAGGTCTGATTACACATCTCTCCAGGGACAATACATAACACTGGCTGTAGAGAGCACAGAGCACAGCAGTGTGAGGTCTGATTACACATCTCTCCAGGGACAATACATAACACTGGCTGCAGAGAGCACAGAGCACAGCAGTGTGAGGTCTGATTACACATCTCTGCAAGGACAATACATAACACTGGCTGCAGAGAGCACAGAGCACAGCAGTGTGAGGTCTGATTACACATCTCTCCAGGGACAATACATAACACTAGCTGCAGAGAGCACAGAGCACAGCAGTGTGAGGTCTGATTACACATCTCTCCAGGGACAATACATAACACTGGTTGCAGAGAGCACAGAGCACAGCAGTGTGAGGTCTGATTACACATCTCTCCAGGGACAGTACATAACACTTGCTGCAGGGAGCACAGAGCACAGCAGTGTGAGGTCTGATTACACATCTCTCCAGGGTAATAAATAACACTGGCTGCAGAGAGCACAGAGCACAGCAGTGTGAGGTCTGATTACACATCTCTCCAGAGACAATACATAACACTGGCTCCAGAGAGCACAGAGCACAGCAGTGTGAGGTCCGATTACACATCTCTCCAGGGACAATACATAACACTGGCTGCAGAGAGCACAGAGCACAGCAGTGTGAGGTCTGATTACACATCTCTCCAGGGACAATACATAACACTGGCTGCAGAGAGCACAGAGCACAGCAGTGTGAGGTCTGATTACACATCTCTCCAGGGACAATACATAACACTGGCTGCAGAGAGCACAGAGCACAGCAGTGTGAGGTCTGATTACACATCTCTCTAGGGACAATACATAACACTGGCTGCACAGAGCACAGCAGTGTGAGGTCTATAGCGTCACACCTGATGACAGATCCCTTTATAGTGATATCTATTATGTATAGGGAGAGCATTTCTGCAGCCCCTCCCCTGTAGCCCCTGCCTGGCACAGCTCTAGCAGCAGAGCGCCACCCAGTGGATGTCTTGCAGCATGGTGGGGGATTAGACTGGAATGAGGGGCTTTGATATTTGCTCTTTGCTTTGTTTGGAGGTATTTGCTGTGGATTAGCGATTCCCCAGGAATGAATTTTCATAAAAGGATAAGATGGGCGATCAGACAGCGCAGCGCTCCGGGGGGTGCGGGCAGCAGCGGGGGAGGGGGCGCGGGCCAGATTCTATTACAGCCAATAAGGAGGCTAAATCCCTATTACATATTAGATACAATTCTTGGGAATTCACCCCCAGGACCGCCGGGAGCCCCCCGTACTGCCCAGCACAAATTAAAAGAGGTTTAGTATTAAGTGTTCAAGCCGCTTATACTGGCACAGGCTTGTACAATGGTGCCCGGTGCCACGCTGGCAGTGCCAGGAGCTGCACATACATGCCACATGACCCCCCCCCCCCCGGACCACACCACCAGGGGGTCCTGCAGCAGATCAACGCATAGCGAGGGTCAATATATATCATATATCAGCCGCAGCAGCATGGATCGTTACAGTGTATCAGGAAGCTCACAGAGCATTGTCTGGATACAATAGTAACAGACCCTCAGCTGAGAGCAGGACTGGCTAGGCACAGGTTTGTTACAATGTATCAGTCTAAATCCAGGCTGTTTAGCCTACAGAGCATTGCGTAGACTGGATACATAGTAGCAAATCCTCAGCAGTTAGATACAGTCCAGGCTGTTCATTGTCTAGTCTAGATACTGTACAAACCCTCAGCTGAGAGTAGGATAAACTACTTACACGTCTGCTGCAGTGTATGGAGTGAGGCAGAGATGCAGAGCTCTTCCTGCAGCCAGGGGGAGCCCAGGAGCCGGCTGCAGACTTTCTATACATAGAGCTCTATCATAGCGCTGTCTGCAGAGAGCTCCTCCTAGTGGTGGCTACGGGAAGAGTCTTATCATGTCATTCCATGTGGTCTGGTTTTTAGTGTCTTGTCCACGTCCATGGTCTGAGGGGCCGTATAGGAAATGTTATCATATATCAGCAATCCTCCTCCTCCTCATTGTGCCAGAACACGAGGCAGCGGTTATAAAGCAGTGGGCGGGGTTATACCTCGTCATGTGACCTGTGATTATTACACTTCTCATGTGAAGGGGTTGGGAGCTATGAAGCTTCTGTATGTGGTGGATAAAGACCCCACTCAGCGCGGTCAGCCTGGACCACGGCATCTGAGGGGTCAGACAGGGCATCTCCGGTCATGTGATGCCAAGCGGTAATAAGACCGGATGCCTTGAGCAGCACTGACCGAGGCATCTAAGGGGTCCGAATTATAGCTGCTTCACTCTGGGGAGCAGCTCCCAGACCAGGAGCCCCATGCAGCTGATAGAGGTAAGTGCCCTAGGATCTGTACGTGGCACCTCAGGGACCCTGCCTGGTGACCTCCTGCCCCGCGCAGCTGATAGAGGTAAGTGCCCTAGGATCTGGCACCTCAGAGACCCTGTCTGGTGACCTCCTGCCCCGCGCAGCTGATAGAGGTAAGTGCCCTAGGATCTGTACGTGGCACCTCAGGGACCCTGTCTGGTGACCTCCTGCCCCGCGCAGCTGATAGAGGTAAGTGCCCTAGGATCTGTACGTGGCACCTCAGGGACCCTGTCTGGTGACCTCCTGCCCCGCGCAGCTGATAGAGGTAAGTGCCCTAGGATCTGGCAGCTCAGGGACCCTGTCTGGTGACCTCCTGCCCCGCGCAGCTGATAGAGGTAAGTGCCCTAGGATCTGTACATGGCACCTCAGGGACCCTGTCTGGTGACCTCCTGCCCCGCGCAGCTGATAGAGGTAAGTGCCCTAGGATCTGGCACCTCAGGGACCCTGTCTGGTGACCTCCTACCCCGCGCAGCTGATAGAGGTAAGTGCCCTAGGATCTGTACGTGGCACCTCAGGGACCCTGTCTGGTGACCTCCTGCCCCGCGCAGCTGATAGAGGTAAGTGCCCTAGGATCTGGCACCTCAGGGACCCTGTCTGGTGACCTCCTGCCCCGCGCAGCTGATAGAGGTAAGTGCCCTAGGATCTGGCACCTCAGGGACCCTGTCTGGTGACCTCCTGCCCCACGCAGCTGATAGAGGTAAGTGCCCTAGGATCTGTACATGGCACCTCAGGGACCCTGTCTGGTGACCTCCTGCCCCATGCAGCTGATAGAGGTAAGTGCCCTAGGATCTGTACGTGGCACCTCAGGGACCCTGTCTGGTGACCTCCTGCCCCGCGCAGCTGATAGAGGTAAGTGCCCTAGGATCTGGCACCTCAGGGACCCTGTCTGGTGACCTCCTGCCCCACGCAGCTGATAGAGGTAAGTGCCCTAGGATCTGTACGTGGCACCTCAGAGACCCTGTCTGGTGACCTCCTGCCCCGCGCAGCTGATAGAGGTAAGTGCCCTAGGATCTGGCACCTCAGGAGCCCTGTCTGGTGACCTCTTGCCCCGCGCAGCTGATAGAGGTAAGTGCCCTAGGATGTGGCACCTCAGGGACCCTGTCTGGTGACCTCCTGCCCCGCGCAGCTGATAGAGGTAAATGCCCTAGGATCTGGCACCTCAGGGACCCTGTCTGGTGACCTCCTGCCCCGCGCAGCTGATAGTGGTAAGTGCCCTAGGATCTGGCACCTCAGGGACCCTGCCTGGTGACCTCCTGCCCAGCGCAGCTGATAGAGGTAAGTGCCCTAGGATCTGGCACCTCAGGGACCCTGTCTGGTGACCTGCTGCCCTGTGCAGCTGATACAGGCAAGTGCCCTAGGATCTGGCACCTCAGGGACCCTGTCTGGTGACCTCCTGCCCCGTGCAGCTGATAGAGGTAAGTGCCCTAGGATCTGGCAACTCAGGGACCCTGTCTGGTGACCTCCTGCCCCGCGCAGCTAATAGAGGTAAGTGCCCTAGGATCTGGCACCTCAGGGACCCTGTCTGGTGACCTCCTGCCCCGCGCAGCTGATAGAGGTAAGTGCCCTAGGATCTGTACATGGCACCTCAGGGACCCTGTCTGGTGACCTCCTGCCCCGCGCAGCTGATAGAGGTAAGTGCCCTAGGATCTGGCACCTCAGGGACCCTGTCTGGTGACCTCCTGCCCCGCGCAGCTGATAGAGGTAAGTGCCCTAGGATCTGGCACCTCAGGGACCCTGTCTGGTGACCTCCTGCCCCGTGCAGCTGATAGAGGTAAGTGCCCTAGGATCTGGCACCTCAGGGACCCTGTCTGGTGACCTCCTGCCCCGCGCAGCTGATAGAGGTAAGTGCCCTAGGATCTGTACGTGGCACCTCAGGGACCCTGTCTGGTGACCTCCTGCCCCGCGCAGCTGATAGAGGTAAGTGCCCTAGGATCTGGCACCTCAGGGACCCTGTCTGGTGACCTCCTGCCCCGCGCAGCTGATAGAGGTAAGTGCCCTAGGATCTGGCACCTCAGGGACCCTGTCTGGTGACCTCCTGCCCCGCGCAGCTGATAGAGGTAAGTGCCCTAGGATCTGTACATGGCACCTCAGGGACCCTGTCTGGTGACCTCCTGCCCCATGCAGCTGATAGAGGTAAGTGCCCTAGGATCTGTACGTGGCACCTCAGGGACCCTGTCTGGTGACCTCCTGCCCCGCGCAGCTGATAGAGGTAAGTGCCCTAGGATCTGGCACCTCAGGGACCCTGTCTGGTTATCTCCTGCCCCGCGCAGCTGATAGAGGTAAGTGCCCTAGGATCTGGCACCTCAGGGACCCTGTCTGGTGACCTCCTGCCCCGCGCAGCTGATAGAGGTAAGTGCCCTAGGATCTGGCACCTCAGAGACCCTGTCTGGTGACCTCCTGCCCCGCGCAGCTGATAGTGGTAAGTGCCCTAGGATCTGGCACCTCAGGGACCCTGCCTGGTGAACTCCTGCCCAGCGCAGCTGATAGAGGTAAGTGCCCTAGGATCTGGCACCTCAGGGACCCTGTCTGGTGACCTCCTGCCCCGCGCAGCTGATAGAGGTAAGTGCCCTAGGATCTGGCACCTCAGGGACCCTGTCTGGTGACCTCCTGCCCCGTGCAGCTGATAGAGGTAAGTGCCCTAGGATCTGGCACCTCAGGGACCCTGTCTGGTGACCTCCTGCCCTGTGCAGCTGATAGAGGTAAGTGCCCTAGGATCTGGCACCTCAGGGACCCTGTCTGGTGACCTCCTGACCCCGCGCAGGATTTCGAGGGCCCTGGGAAGGGATTGTTTTGGTCCAGTTGCCGTGGTGAGCGGCCTCTTTACTATAAGCAGCAGATATTGGATCCGCCGCAGCAGAAGTCATTAAGGGGAGGCGCTGCAGCAGCCGGCTGATTTAGCGCTCCCATAGATGTTCATTATTTGTAATTCTCTACTAATTTCCTCAGGATTTAGTGCGCGGCTCGGAGCAGCCATAGAAATAATGAGAAGTGGGAAGAGCCACGAGCAGCGGATATTAATAAGAGCTCATGTGCAGCAGGTGACAAGTGACGGACACCCACCCCCGCAGCAGCACCGGAGACCACCCCAGGGAATCCCGAGATTACAGCGTTACACTAACCAGAGAAAGAGAGAAATAATGTGCAACCAAATATCAGAGAATATAAGGAAATCAGATAAAATCATACAAAGTGATGTCACAGTATAGAGATAATACACACAGTGATGTCACAGTACAGAGATAATACACACAGTGATGTCACAGTACAGAGATAATACACACAGTGATGTCACAGTACAGGGATAATACACACAGTGATGTCACAGTACAGGGATAATACACACAGTGATGTCACAGTACAGAGATAATACACACAGTGATGTCCCAGTACAGGGATAATACACACAGTGATGTCACAGTACAGGATAATACACACAGCGATGTCACAGTACAGGGATAATACACACAGTGATGTCACAGTACAGAGATAATACACACAGTGATGTCACAGTACAGGGATAATACACACAGTGATGTCACAGTACAGGGATAATACACACAGTGATGTCACAGTACAGAGATAGTAGTTTTTCGGCTGATAATTTGGGCCGTCTCCTCTGATCTCCAGCACGTTGCTCGGTGTTTCGCTCGGCGTCCTGCGTTGGTCTCGCACATCAGTCGTTGTGTGTAATTTTCCTTTCCCTGGTCATAAGTCAGGATGATAAATATCTGGAGTCATTGGGATTTTACGTCCCTCATAAAGCACCTGAGGAGGAGTCTATTTACCTGTCAGCAGCTTTTATGGTGACACCTGGAGGATGACGAGCTGCTCCCCAGGACAGGATGACATGAGGCATGAGACGTCTCTCCTGTTTACACAGACTAATATTATCCATAGGGGGGGGGACGTCTGCCGCGCACAACCTCGAAAACTGGAAGACCCTGCAGGATCTCACCTTCTGGAAAGCATTTATAGGGAAGTCCTAAATCCACCATCTATGGATGAGATATGATGCCCCTCATGTGCACGTGGTCTGGCAAACGAGGGGCCGGTTCATAGCAACAATGACTTTGCAACATCCCCCTCCGGGCCTTTTCTTGGGGCCTGGAGGCAGCCGGGGCCCAGAATACCGGAGTGGCTGGCGGCTGTGGCCTAGGGCGCGCTGATGTCACGGTGCTTGGTATGGGGACCGGAGGGCTGTGGTGGTGTGTGCAAGAAATATGGAGGGAGAGGCAGCTGTACTGGTTCTCCCTGGGGCAACTCCTTAGTGTCTGTAAGATAGGTCCATGGGTGATGGATGGGGAGCCCGTGCTGGTGACAGACATATATAGGGATCAGACGGAGGAAATGTTGTGCAAAATAAGTCACAGTTCTTTATTTGAACAACTTCAGGCAACGAGCCAAACGATTTGGTTACAGATGCCGGATTATTGGAGAGTCCGGATTACTGGAGTGGTCATGGAGAGTGATCTCCAGGAGAATTTTCACCAGCCTGGTAGTAGGTGCAAGCTGAGATGTAGCTGTGTCCAGATATGGAAGCTGCAGCTTTGTCCTGTGTGTTCTGTGTTTAGCATGGAAGGTGTGAGTCACACTATCTCTCCGGTCACCGACAGTCTGTGCTCTCTAGGAGAGAAGGTTCCAAGAGCTCCTCATGTGGTGAGAGCTGGGGCCTAGGAGCTCCTCATGTGGTGAGAGCTGGGGCCTAGGAGCTCCTCATGTGGTGAGAGCTGGGGCCTAGGAGCTCCTCATGTGGTGAGAGCTGGGGCCTAGGAGCTCCTCATGTGGTGAGAGCTGGGGCCTAGGTCCTCCTCATGTGGTGAGAGCTGGGGCCTAGGTCCTCTTCATGTGGTGAGTGCTGGGGGCTAGGTCCTCCTCATGTGGTGAGTGCTGGGGGCTAGGACCTCCTCATGTGGTGAGTGCTGGACTTGCCCCTTCCTGTCCAGGGGTTTTGTTAAACCCTTGTCAGGTGGTGGCTTACTCTCCAATCACACTCCAGTTCACAAAAAGGAATACAATTGGATAATAACTTTAGCATAGTTAACTCTTGCCTGATCAGGCAGGATCTACCGCTGTTAACCCCTCATGACCAGGTCTACAACCTTACTGGATGGTTCGGGACTCCCTCTGTCAGCTCCTAACCTGTAAAGGGCACTGTTCGCAACTACCCCTCTGACCATATATTGGCAGGGGTGTTGCATACCCCCGGGGCAGTTGAAGGGGCCGCCCACGGCTCGGCTATGGACCAGATAGAGAAACAGGGCAACCAAAGCTGACAAGCAGCATATGGTCTCCTGAGGGTCCATGCACATCACAGAAGACAGGGGTGTAGGTTGTAAGGGAAGGTTGTAAGGTTTCTGGGAAGTGCTGGATATGTGCAGTGTAGGGGACAAACCACCCATGGTCCTGGCTATAGGTACCTGGGTTGGTGTCGGGCTGGGTACACAAAATACAATGAATGTATGTGACAGTTGGTAGCTAACGCCCTTAAACCAACTGTATGGTGAGGAAAAGGTGTGGTGTCATGTCCTGTAATCCACTCCTTGCAGCAAGGCTTGACAATTTTTTTTCGCGAACACTTCGTCCTTGGCAACAATATAATACACCTTAAAGGCATATGTTGTGCATACAATACAATTTACCTGCCGTCTGTCGGTCTTACCCTGGGTGCATGACATCTAGGTGCTTCTATGTGAACACGGTACCCTAAGGACCCATAGTTTACAGAGGCCACACTATGACTGAGCTCAGGTTCTAGGCGTAAGCCTGCGGTCAGGATTTACATACAAAGGACGTTCCGACACAGCCTCAACTACAATCTTGCAAAGCCTATTAAAAGTGTTATATGCAAACTTATAGACACTAGTATGACATTTGTGCAAACATAGGAAACACACATTGGCTTTAGCAGCCCAATGGGAAAATGACTTTAAACGTTATAAACGTTGCATAGCAATGGCTACTCGGGGTAGCATGACAACAAAATGTACAATGTCCATTTTCATGGAAAGAAAAGGCATCAATAGCAAACATAATGGGGCAGATTTACTTACCCGGTTCATTCGCGATCCAGCGGCGCATTCTCTGCGGAGGATTCGGGTTCTGCCGGGATTCACTAAGGTAGTTCCTCCACCGTCCACCAGGTGACGCTGCTGCGCTGAAGTTCATCGGAATGCACTGAACTTCACCGTCCTCTGCTGGGTGCTGGTAAGCACATGTCAAGGGACCCTTTTTTTTTTAAATGCGGCGGCTTTACTGAATCCGTCGGGTTTTTGTACGGCCACGCCCCCCCGATTTCCGTTGTGTGCATGCCGGCGCCGATGCCCCACAATCCGATCACATGCGCCAAAATCTTGGGGCAATTCAGGGAAAATCGGCGCAAATCGGAAATTTTCAGATAACCCGTAGAAAAAAACACGATTAGGGCCCTTAGTAAATGACCCCCAGTGTCCGTCTCTGGAGAGGGAAGGCATTAAGTGCAAAATATCAAAATGGCAACTTTTCCTAGGTAGTCTCTCAGAGGGCTCGAAGGAAGAGAGTCCATCTTCTGGCCATAGTCCTTGCTGCAGGGGGAAAAGTGCAGAAAACAAAAGGGTCTACTCTTGATGTGGAGGGACAGAATCCTTTGAAGAGATGTGGTTCAGCGTCAGCAGAGGTTGGTGATAACATAGCACGTATAAATGGGTTTTAGTTCAAGGAAAGTATCTTGACTAATAAATAGGGGAAGAGTCTCAGGATAGTCTCTGGCTCAGAGGGTATATAGGGCACAGCCCAACTGGGAGTAAGCAGCAAAATCATATACACAATATATACACTTTACAGTACCTGTTAAGGGCTACAGCCCATCAGGGTTACTACGTATCAGAGTCTGAAATATCAATAGCAGGATCCGGGACCAAATCGGGATCCTGTAAAGAAGTTACAGCCAGATGAAGATCCCCGGTGGCAGCTTCAGAAACTGCAGGTTCCTCAGCATCCTCCTGACATGCAGAGGGAGGAACGCTGTCTTCTGGGATGTCAGCTGCTTCAGCCGGTGGCTCAACAGAGCCTGGGACCATTGAGGGGTCCAAGAACAAATAAATGGACCAGGCCTGGCCCATGTATGGCAATGGGACCCGTGTTGACAATCACCATCGATGGTGCACTTACGTGGGTCACTGCCTGGGGACTCGCAACCCGGAAGGAGCAGAAGATTCCGGCCAGACATCGTCCTCAAAGAGCTCTGCATAGGACTCCAAGTCCTCCTCCTCCAGATCCGGGATGTGGATGACTCCAGCCGCCCAAGGTCCACAGGGACCCTCCTGCAGTGAGAACTTGATCCACTCACCAGTCCTCAGGTTGTGGAGTCGCTCCGGCAGATCAGGGCTCTTGATGGACTGGCGGAGAATGAAGACCTCCTGTCTTGGTTGGCAAAGACGAAGCCCCGCTGTCAGTCAAAGCAGCGGACCTGCCCGGTGGTCCGGTTCTGCTTGACTCAGGTTCTGCTTGACCTTAGAGCAGCCTGCCATGAACCACTGGGCCTCTTTCTCAGATTGTTGCTGGTCTGAGAGGCTGTAGGGGTGCAGGAGCTGCAGGCAGTTTCTCCAGAGCAGGTTCGGGCTTCACAGCTTGATGGACAGATGACGGAACTGAAGCAGGAGCATCCGGAGGATCGATGACAGCAGCAGGAGTGGTGAGGTGGTCGGCAACTGTAGTAGGCCCAGGCGATGTCTCGGCAGGAGTCAAGGTCTCCTCACGTGGTGCCTCCACGTGGGCCCAGGGTACCAGCATGGTAGCCGGGAGAGGGAACAGGAGCCGTCCGGGTGGTGCCTGGTGATCCATCATCGATTGGAGATAGGTCCTCATGACAGAGGCCCGGGTCAGTCCTCGCTGCAGCTGGTGTTCAAACCAGCTGAGCAGAGATCACTATCACAGTCTCTAATGCTTCGAGGAACTCCAGTCCCTCAGCAGAGGGTAGAGGCCTAGGCCCAGACACAGCGCTGGCCTCCTCTCTGAACAGGATCTCCAGAAGCTCTGGCACTGCAATTAGACATGGCAGGAAGTCCTCTTCGCGCCAGAGGGTGGAGACAAAGGGGCACATTTACTTACCCGTCCTGTCGTGATCCCGTCGTGCATTGTCCAACGAGGATTCAGAGCTGCCGCGATTCAATATGATTGTGTGTCCAATTTCCTGCATCTGCCGCTTCCCCTGCTGAGGTCCCTGGAGTTCACCTTCTTCTTCCTGGTGCATGTGTGTGCTGATCTTGTGACACAATTTGCTTTTTAAATTCCGCGGGTTTGTCCGAATCAGTCGGGTTGTCCAATGTCCACCCCCCCCATATTTGTGTTGCATGCAATGCAATCCGATTGTGTGCGCCAAAAACCCGGGGCAATTTGGGGCGAAACGGAAAAGAATCGCAAAACCCGACGAAAATGCGGTGTTTGGACCCTTAGTAAATGTGCCCCAAAGACTTTCTCGCCAAGGGTTGTAGTGGGTTCTATATTCCTCTGCGACACAGTAGGCGGGGTTGCACCATTCGTGCATGGGTGGAGCTTGGTGAGTCACCTGGATTTTGGCGGGCTGGAGCTCTTTGCTGCGCCACAAGCTTCCAGAGTTTAACACTTTGGGCGCTGCAGCGCCTGATGTAGCAGAGCTGACAAAGTTTGTTTACAGGAATGAACTTCTTTAGTGCTGGAGCGATGCTCGCAGCATGTGGCAATGTAGAGACACAGTCTATGTTAAATAGCACATAAATCACTTGGGCCTAAACCCGGATGGCAGCAGGGTTTGGCAGCACAGTCTTTTAGTAGAAGGACAGTCTATAGTGCCAGTATAGGGCACAGAAGTAGATATCCTGTTCATGACACCACTTGCAACATTCCCCACCGGGGCCTAGCAATTTCTTGGGGCCTAGGGCACGCTGTGGTCACGGTGCTTGGTGTGGGGACCGGAGGGATGTGCTACAGCCTGGCAGGTCTCCAGCAGGTGGTGTGTGCAAGAAAATGTAGAGGGAGAGGCTGATGTACTGGTTCTCTCTGGGGCAACCCCTGAGTGTCTGTAAGATAGGTCCCTGGGTAATAGATGGGGAGCCTGTGGTGGTGATACAGCTGTATACAGAGGCAACATTGTGCAAAATAACTCACAGTTCTTTATTCGAACTTCAGGCAACGAGCCAAACGATCTGGTTACAGATTCCGGATTTTTGGAGAGTCCGGATTACTGGAGTGGTCATGGAGAGTGATCCTCAGAAGTGAATTCACCAGCCTGGTAGTAGGTGCAGGCTGGGATGTAGCTCTGTCCAATATTGGAAGCTGAAGCTTTGTCCTGGGTGTTCTGTGTGTATCATGGACGGTGTGTCACGCTATCTCTCTGGTCACTGACAGTCTGCACTCTCTGGGAGAGCTGAGGCCTAGGAGCTCCTCATATGGTGAGAGCTGGGCCTCAAGAGGACTTGCCCATTCCTGTCCAGGAGTTTTGTTATTCCCTGGTCAGGTGGTGCTCACTCTCCAATCACATTTCAGTTCACATAAAGGAATACAATTGGATAATAACTTTAGTATAGTTAACTCTTGCCTGATCAGGCAGGATCTACTACTGTTAACCCCTGATGACCAGGTGTAGAACCTTACTGGAGGGTTCGCGACTCCCTCTGTCAGCTCCTAACCTGTAAAGGGCACTGTTCGCAACTACCCCTCTGACCCTCTGACTACTTTTAGTATTTTTCAGTCTCCCTAGGGTACTTTAACCCCAGGTTGTCTGATTGATCCTATCATATGCTACTACAGTATGGCAGTATATGGGGATTTTCATCCTCATACATTATAATGTGCAATTAGCACATGGTAATGAATGGCTTAAATCCAGACAGCTTTGGAAGAACTAAGGCTGTCACAGCAACCGATCGCCGCTCCCTGATGACATCACGGGGAGCGACAATCTCCAACAAGATGGCAGCTCCCACGCCTCCCACGCCTTTTAGAAGCCTACGGCGGCTTTGCTGGCGGCAATGTGCATGTTAACAGCCGTGATCAGTGCTAGCACCAATCGCGGGTGTTAGCGGTAAGTGTTTGCTGCGATATGCAGCAAAGACTTACCGGATATGGAGAGGGCTCCGTCCGTGAGTCATCTCCATGCAACCGCAGCCGACCTATTATGTCACGGGTCGTGAAAGGGTTAATTGTTATATGTTTAATAAAGAAAGGGGCCAGCCTAGCAAGGTGAGAGAGCAGTAAAGGATTATGGGAATAAGAAGGGAGGAGTTAAAAGCCATTCTTGAGTAGTGTGCAGGAGCCTGAAGCAGCAAGTCCTTTAGGTGACCGGCAGGAGAGTCTGGGGCTCAGAGGAGCGAAGCAGAGAGACTCAGCACAGCAAGCAGAGGTTGTGCCTGAGATCAGCAAAGTGCAGTATAGCTGAGGAGCATGTTGAGAAGTACATTGAGGAGGAGCTCACCAAGATGGCCAGATCCCTATGGTTCAAGTTCAAATGCAAGTGTGTGAGTTGTTTATCTTGGCTCCGCCAATGCCACAAGGCAAGTGACATTGACCTCCTCCTCCATCCATCCCCCAGGAGCTGCCCTAGTCAGGAAGGGTTCATCAAGCTGTCCCACAACACCGACCTCCCAGGGCCGAGGTCAGTAAATATCATCCCGACTGGCGTCACGGACATTTCCATAACAGTCCTTTCCTTCCCCCTTTTCAGGGGGCATAGTGGCCCATGGTCCCCCTGTCAGTACCCTCGGCCTAAGGGGACAGGGGTGACATAAAGTCCACTGCCAGACCGGTCATGCTGGAGGATGTTGCAGGCAACAGAATCCTCTCCAAGGTGTCTCCAGACTCCTCTCTTCTGCTCAGTGTGAACCTGCTCATTCATGAAGAGCACAGGGCACCAATGTCTGATCTGCCAACTGTGGTGTTTTCTGGAGAAGACAATTACTCTGCATAATGCTCGAACTTGTGGAGTATAATCCTCATGGGAACATGAGGATCACATTTGGAACCAATGTCTCCTGATGTCTCCTGGTGTCTCCTGGTGTACTGGCCTGTCTCCTGGTATCCTCGTATCTCCTCTTCCATGTCTCCTGGTGTACTGGCCTGTATCCTGGTATCTACTCCTCCATGTCTCCTGGTATCTCCTCTTCCATGTTTTCAGGTGTACTGGTCTGTCTCCTGGTATCTCCTCCATGTCTCCTGGTATCTCCTCCTCCATTTCTCCTGGTATCTCCTCCTCCATGTCTCCTGGTATCTCCTCCTCCATGTCTCCTGGTATCGCCTCCTCCATGTCTCCTGGTATCGCCTCCTCCATGTCTCCTGGTATCGCCTCTTCCATGTCTCCTGGTATTTGCTCCTCTATGTCTCCTGGTATCTCCTCCTCCATATCTCCTGGTATTTCCTCCTCCATGTCTCCTGGGATCTTCTCCTCCATATCTCCTGGTATCGCCTCCTCCATGTCTCCTGGTATCTCCTCCTCCATATCTCCTGGTATTGCCTCCTCCATGTCTCCTGGGATCTCCTCCTCCATATCTCCTGGTATGTCCTCCTCCATGTCTCCTGGGATCCCCTCCTCCATGTCTCCTGGTATCGCCTCCTCCATGTCTCCTGGTATCTCCTCCTTCATGTCTCCTGGTATCTCCTCCTCCATGTCTCCTGGGATCTCCTCCTCCATATCTCCTGGTATCTCCTCATCCATATCTCCTGGTATCTCCTCATCCATATCTCCTGGTATCTCCTCCTCCATATCTCCTCGTATTGCCTCCTCCATGTCTTCTGGTATCGTCTCCTCCATATCTCCTGGTATCACCTCCTCCATATCTCCTGGTATCTCCTCCTCCATATCTCCTGGTATCTCCTCCTCCATATCTCCTGGTATTGCCTCCTCCATGTCTTCTGGTATCGCCTCCTCCATATCTCCTGGTATATCCTCCTCCATGTCTCCTGGTATCTCCTCTTCCATGTTTCCTGGTATCTCCTCCTCCATATCTTCTGGTATCTCCTCCTCCATGTCTCCTGGTATCTCCTCCATGTCTCCTGGTATCTCCTCTTCCATGTTTCCTGGTATCTCCTCTTCCATGTTTCCTGGAGTACTGGCCTGTCTCCTGGTATCTCCTCCTCCATGTCTCCTGGTATCTCCTCCTCCTCTATGTCTCCTGGTAACTCCTTCTCATGTCTCCTGGTATCTCCTTCTCATGTCTCCTGGTATCGTCTCCTCCATGTCTCCTGGTATCTCCTTCTCCATGTCTCCTGGTATCTCCTTCTCCATGTCTCCTGGTATCGTCTCCACCATGTCTCCTGGTATCTCCTTCTCCATGTCTCCTGGTATCACCTCCTCCATGTCTCCTGGTATCGCCTCCTCCATGTCTCCTGGTATCTCCTTCTCCATGTCTCCTGGTATCTCCTCTTCCATGTTTCCTGGTGTACTGGCCTGTCTCCTGGTATCTCCTCCTCCATGTCTCCTGGTATCTCCTCCTCCATGTCTCCTGGTATTTCCTCCTCCATGTCTCCTGGTATCGCCTTCTCCATGTCTCCTGGTATCTCCTCCTCCATGTCTCCTGGTATCTCCTCCTCCATGTCTCCTGGTATCTCCTTCTCCATGTCTCCTGGTATCTCCTCCTCCATGTCTCCTGGTATTTCCTCCTCCATGTCTCCTGGTATCGCCTCCTCCAAGTCTCCTGGTAACTCCTCCTCCATGTCTCCTGGTATCTCCTCCTCCATGTCTCCTGGTATCTCCTCCTCCATGTCTCCTGGTATCTCCTTCTCCATGTCTCCTGGTATCTCCTCCTCCATGTCTCCTGGTATCTCCTCCTCCATGTCTCCTGGAGTACTGGCCTGTCTCCTGGACAAATCAGGACACTGGGGGTCATCTACCATGTTCTGTGCCAGTTTCCTGGTGGAAAAGGCCTGTAACAAAACAGTTTTGTATGTCTATATTTACTATAGTCTCTGCCAGAAAACCTCCACCGGAAATCTCTGCCAGGTTAGACCTGGTCTAAAAAGGTCTCCCGTGGTGGAGATGGATTTTCGATACAATTAGAGATACTCTTGGGAAATATTAAGACCCCCTTGTCTATCTGGCACAATGTGTCAAATATCACATCAGGCAATTGTGCGGCACAAAGCTCTCAGTAAATGTGCCCCAAATTGTTGAATCTGATATTAAGTGGAAGACATAGGTGACGAGAGCTTCTCAAACATCTGGACATACGTGTGGAGGGGCCACCAAAGCAATCACTCCCCAAATATCCCTAAGGAAAACGCACTTTACTGTGATTGCAGATCTCAGGGTGAAGGCTTCTTAAATGTAAAATAAATGAGTTCCAACCACAGAGTAGAAAGTCCTTGATGCTCCCAAATAGTTTATTTCCACCACTGATGTCCAAATATTATGATAATTGTTCACCTATTAATTCTACGGGAAGAGTAGGACCACATCTAATGTCTATCTCCCTACACTCTTACCAGGAATGGTCTATTACCCTGAATCAAAAGTGGAAGGAAAATGGAGAAGATAATTGGCCACTGGTAACTAGGACTGTGACCACTGATGATTCTGCGGTGAAAGTTCATCCCAATCACAGCAGCCACCATCAACACATATTTGCTTATACATTGAAACAATTTGGTTTAATGAACAATGAATAAAGCAACCACAACCATTTGGGACCATGACCCATCACCTAAATCACATACTTATATCTTCACATATGACCTACGCCGGACTCTTCCATAATTACATCTCTTACTATGACATACATTTATTTCTCCACCTCCGACCTGAGCTCTACCATGATTATTATATCATCCAATAGATTATAGTGGACACGTCTACCTTTGACTCACATTGGGCTCTTCCAAGCTTATATCTTTACCAGTGACCTAGGATGGACTCATCCATGCTCGCGTTTCCAACCATTACCTACATTGAACCTGTCCATGCTTATATCTCTACCAGTGACCTAGGATGGACTCATCCATGCTCGCGTTTCCAACCATTAACTACATTGAACCTGTCCATGCTTATATCTCTACCAATGACCTGGACTAAATTATTCCTTGTTTTCATTTCTACCTATGACCTAGGTTGGATTCTTCCATGTTTCTTCCTCTACCTATGACCTAGGTTGGATTCTTCCATGTATCTGTCTCTACCTATGACCTAGGCTGGATTCTTCAATGGTTATGTCTCTACCTATGACCTATATTGGAATGTGTCATGCATATGTCTCTACCTATGACCTAGGTTGGATTCTTCCATGATTGTATCTCTACCTATGACCTACATTGGCCTTTTCCATGCTTATATCATCCCATAGAATAATAAGACCCAGTTGGTCGGTCCAATTCCATAATGAGCTGCACCTTTTGGCCTGGAGACAAGTAAAACAAATGATGAAATATTGAGCCATTCTATCTGACATGAGTTCTCCTCTGCCAGCGTGACAGGCCAACCATCGCAACCAATGTAACCAAGACCCTAATAGAATAAAAGACATTATCGCCTGGAAAAAGTTACGCCAGAGAAATGCTATGAATTCTGATCTTCTGTGTACAATCTGCGGGTCGTATCGTTTTAGCAGTTCTGTTCCAGAAGTTTCATAATTTCTAATAATAAAGAGCCCCGGGGCAACTAATTACACTCCAGCACTCGGAATGGGCCAATGTTCCTCACCAGGCTTTTAAGAACTTGCCATGACTGAATGGAATTTACTGTAGATTCACTTATTATATTTACGTGTTGGAACCGACGCAAAGAAACAATCTTGATTTGAAGGAATGTGTCTGACGGCTCGATGGAAAATTCCACAATGGTGGACAAGTTTTATGAAGGAAACTACAAAGAGATTTCACAAAAAGGTTCTGATGGTTCAGGTTCAGTTTCTGTTCAATATGTTTGGAAAATAGGAAGTTTATTATGTAACAAAACATATTGATGATTGTAGAAGTTGGAGGTCAATTTCACGAAAAGATCATCTTCATTTTAACCAGCTACAGTTTACATGCAATTGAATGAATCCGGCCAAGCCCCGGGGATGGACAAACAGACTGACATAGACAATTTCCAACATTTATCCATTTTAGAACATTAATGAGCTAAACTGATGTTGTTCCTTGGGAGAAATCTATCAGAAAGTTCCACCATGTTGGATTTTATGGTCATTAGTCGGTCATACTGAACCACAGATCTGCACCCGAGCAATGGAAGCCCAGACCACAGCACAAAGCATGGCACAGACCAAACATGGATGAATGTCCTATTAGCAGAAGACAAGTTGAGGCCATGGATTACATTAGAGACCAACCCTGAACAATGAGCCTGTATTCTGTATCAATCGAAGCCAACATCCAGGCGACAGATATTGGCAGAAGCTTTCTTCAAGACAGGTCTGCACCCTATGACTCGGAAGTCCAGTCCAGACTAAGCAAAGACTAACCAAATACAATGAATCTACATGTCTTGGTGCCCAGAACAGTTCAAACCAAACATGAACAACAATTATATATCCTAAAATGAAAATCCAGACCATGCAAAACATTATGGTTAAGTCAATGAAACATCTCCACTTCTTCAGAATGGAGACCTTCAAGTACAGACCACACTACACATCCTGGCAGAGATTGGCCATGAATGAGTGGATTAGACTCCATCAATAATGGACCAGACTGCTATAAACATCATGGATATCCATGAATAATTGTTATCAGTCCAGACCATCCATCATGGCAGAGACTGACTGTGAGCGGGTGAAGGATATATCTACAACCCATCGATGGGAATCTCTACACTATTACAGACATCATAGATTAGACCATCCATGAGTAAATGATTTGGTAGCCCAGAGCCTTCCACACATCATTACAGAGACAAACCACAAACACGAGAACTTGTCCATCACTCTACAGATATTGTCTTATCATTTCATCAAATTGGGTTCAATTATTGTTCTTTTGTAAACTATTTAAAAAAAATAAAAAAAAAGTAAAGTCTCGTTACAACATATGACCTCAGAACATGGATCCTGGAGGAAGTGTAAACATAAGAAGTAGTCAGGGTGGACCATCTACAAGAGTCCCGAGGAAGACACTTCCACAAGAATTAGCCACAACAGAAGACAAGCTTCAGTCACTCTGGAGCTATCACTTACCGCTGAGGATGGGATAATTCTGTAGTGACCTATTGGATATTTCCAAAGATACCATTGAACTTTGATCATGGGTAATGGCCTACTGTTCTGCAGAGGTGGACAAGGGCCTCATGATCATATGCTGTCTGATGTTGGGTACAAGTAACTCGAGTCCAATCCCTTACCCACTGTCAGTCCCGACAAGCAGGACCTGGAAAAGGAATATGAGGCCATTTTGTAAGGTCCCCTTACTTTTTACCCCAGGTCCTTCTTTTAAGCTTGTTCTGGACTTTTTGGGTTAATAGAGTGGCTCATGTTCTTCTCCCTCCTCTTTGTTTTCTGACACTCAGGCAGAGTTCTTGGTCACTGTGTTCCTGATCTTGCTCAAGAGCAGTCATTTGCATTTGAAGAATATCAGCCAAGAACGAGACGGCTTAGCAGGCGTGATGAATGTGAGATGTTTGTGTGATGGACATTTGTGGGCTACTATGAGGTAAGCCACCGCTGCTAGTAATAATTGCATCAACGCCATGGAGCGCCTGTGTGGCCTCTCCGTGTCACCTCTAACCGCCTGGACCCCACCGAGCTGTAAATACACCAGGTCCTTCCCAGGGCCGTAGGGCCCCACGCTCCCAGGTCTGTTATCATCTCCTGCGTTGTGCGCTCTCCTCACACCTTCATGGAAATTTAGAAGTCCTCTCTTATACCAGTGTTTACAGATTGCTGCTTTTATGGGACTTTGCAGCGTAATAACGACAGGCCTCGCAGCTTTCATTGATGTATTTAGTGAGTGCCATGTTCCCGTGGGTGGATTTAACTAAGACTTGTGAACTCCAAGAAACTGACAAGCCGGGTGAGTTTTGGCAAGATTTCCAAACCTGGCTCAGCAAGTCCCCATCCTGAGATTTAGTAATGTTATTGTATAAGCCAGACCACACCTCGCGTAGAGTGCGGCTCATGTGCCGCCTGTGCTCCGCTCATTATCTAATCTGATGTCTAAGTGTTAATGGGTCACAGTTTATGCAGCGCATATCAGGGGTCCTCTATACCCTTCTGCCAATGGTAAGGAGACAGAAAATTCACTTTTATGACGGTGACGGGTGTGTACGGAAAGGCGCAGATGTAGCAGAGCTGACATACAGAATGTCCCAATGGACTGGATCACGACCAGCTGTAGACTAACGACCCATGACCTGTGTCACATCCCCAAATCGTTCCTGCTATCCTCTAAGTTTCATCCTGATCTGAAGAACTTTTTCCACCATTCATGGACCCATCTGTTGTTGGCTCAATACACATCACAATTCTTACCGTCAACTTTATATACTCTCTTATCTCAAGAACACCTGCTTCTGGTCTCCACATCAAAGTCTGATCCGGCAGGCCTCCTCCATATTTCTGGGTCACCTCCGTTCTCCCACCTTGGATCACACAGTTCTTCACTCTCTACGTGCAGATAGATTGCCTCTGGTGCCCATCTACCACCTCTGTTGCACATAAACCTCTGATCCTTCAGTCCATGTTTCCCTTAACATTTTTTTGACCAGTTATGCTCCATCCACCCCTATTCCATGAAGTTCCTTCTCTTACTCCATATTTTGCTTGGATCTTTCCTTTTCCACTCATACCCCTCAGCAGACGGTCCATGTCTCTATCTTATATCCGTTGACTTCACTGCTGCTTATTTTCACACAGTGCTTCCTGTCTTCCATATTTCCAAATCATTTCTGTTTCTTCTGCGCCGATCTCAAATATGACAATTCACCCCTCCCTCCATATTTGGAACTTACTGTATCTCCACCTCTCACACTTCCAACTTAAATTGAAGAGCTCCTCCATTTGCATCTCCAAAATAACAGTAGATTCATCCATCGAAATTTGTAGATATCATTTGTTCCTGATATTACAGTCCAACCACATCAGCTTTCCCAGATCTCCCCTGTTTTCTCTACTCCTATCTCATTTTGGACAAGCCTTTCCTCCATAGTTAATTTCCCTCCATCCCTACCTAGCCATACTTCCATACTTCTAGTACTCTAGTTGACTTCTCTTGCCTCCACTCCGACCTCTAATCATACTGTCTATCCTTTTCTCCATCTAGTTGACTTCTCTTGCCTCTACTCCTACCTCTGACCAGACTGTCCATCTTTCTCTATCTAGATGACTTCCCTTGTCTCCACTCCAACCTCTGATCAGACTTTCCATCTCTCTCTATCTAGATGACCTTTCTTGCCTCCACTCCGACCTCTGATCATACTGTCTATCCTTTTCTCCATCTAGTTGGCTTCTCTTGCCTCCACTTCTACCTCTGATCATACTGTCCATCTTTCTCTATCTAGATGACTTCCCTTGTCTCCACTCCAACCTCTGATGAGAAAGTCCATCCTTCTCTCCATCTAGTTGACTTCTCTTGCCTACACTTCTACCTCTGATCATACTGTCCATCTTTCTCTATCTAGATGACTTCCCTTTTCTCCACTCCGACCTCTGATCATACTGTCCATCCTTTTCTCCATCTAGTTGACTTCTCTTGCCTCCACTCTTACCGCGGATCAGAAAGTTCATCCTTTTCTCCACCAAGTTGACTACCTCTGGTCAGATAATCCATTTCTCCCTCCATATTTCTAGATCACCTCTGTTCTCTTTCCCCGCGTGGCTTCCTTTCTTATTGCCTCCCTTTCTTCCCCACTTTGCTGGAATCATAGATGAAACATGTGGTAAACATCCTAAGCAGGACAGATATTAATAGAACTCCTGGTCTCCATCCATCCTATGATCTGCCAGAGCAGATAAGACGTATACCGAGCTTTCCTGAGTTTACATGACTTTTTTGCAAACATCAAAACCATTGTTAAATATTTTTGATTGGAAGGAGATGGATAGTGGATGCAGCTGCCAGATTCCCACCTGCTCAGCTGCGAACATGGACTCAGATGACAAGAGGAACCAGAGCCAGAGTTACTGAGGATATAAATGTCCAACACATGTCAAAACAATCGGAGACCTGCAGAATCCAAACGACTCCTAGGCTGAAACCTCCTGTCATCTGCCTCGTAAACCGGCACTTGTCTGCACGGCCCTGGAATCCAATGTATGTAATGTTCCACCAAAACTCAGGAAGAAGCTACAAATCCATCAGATAGACTGTATATTGCCCTATATGTGGCTGCGCCTACAGACAACAGGAGGGGGGGCAGATGTGTGAATGACGGGAATGGTATGGGTGAAATATATAGACACATTTTTGTTCTACAGCCTGCCCAATACTCGTGGCCAAGAACATCACATCCCACACCTCCATCAATCACACTTCTGGTCAAAAATAAAACAATCTTTTTTAATTTGGAAACTTGGAAGTGAAGAGAATTAGAGGAATTTATCAGTTTAAAGAATTATCAAAAAAATCGCTAGTTTTGAGAAAATCGCTTTATTGAGCCGAGTTTTTTGTCATTTCTCAGAAACATCGGGGGAGGGGGTTTTACTGGAGACTGACTCCGCTATAAAATATGCCAAATTTATCAAATATAATATTATATCAGCTGGACAGGATGACAGCGCCCAATATCCCTCAAGTCTAGTGAGTGGTCCAAAATTTTGCACAAAAAAAGCACAAAAAGTTGATAGAACCTGATTGTTTAAAATGGAGATGCACTAATTTAAAAAGCACAACAACGTCTGACCAAGAAACAAAGCAAATATCTCCCCAAATCATCGCATGTGGTGCAGGGTGGAGCCGCACCTTAATTATATCCCCGCTTTTCTATTCCTCCCAACTTGTTTCCTTGCTCTGTCTTTTCTGGTATTTCCTCATCAGGTTCTCTCTTCCTCCTCCGCACAGGACGTCTCCCTCCACTCCGCCTCCTCACAGGACGTCTCCCTCCACTCCTCCTCCGCACAGGACATCTCCCTCCACTCCTCCTCCGCGCAGGACGTCTCCCTCCATTCCTCCTCCTCACAGGACGTCTCCCTCCACTCCTCCTCCTTACAGGACGTCTCCCTCCACTCCTCCTCCTCACAGGACATCTCCCTCCACTCCTCCTCCTCACAGGACATCTCCCTCCACTCCTCCTCCGTACAGGACGTCTCCTCTACCTCCCTGTCCTCCTCCTCACAAGACCGGTCCTCTCTTTTACTCTTCACATGACTTCTCCACTTCTTCCTTTTACCTCTTCCTCCACCTTACAGGACATGTCCTCTCCTTCTTTTGATAGGACATCTCCTGATGTCATGGTGCTTGGTATGGGGACCGGAGGGCTGTCCTACAGTCTGACAGGTCTCCAGCAGGTGGTGTGTGCAAGAAATATGGAGGGAGAGGCTGATGTACTGGTGCTCCCTGGGGCAACCCCTGAGTTTCTGTATATATGTCCCTGGGTAATAGATGGGGAGCCCGTGGTGGTAACAGCCGTATCCAGGGATCAGACGGAGACAACGTTGTGCAAAATAACTCACGCTTCTTTATTGTAACAACTGCAGGCAACGGGCCAAACTGTTTTGTTACAGATGCCGGATTACAGGATGATTCCAGATTACTGGAGTGGTCATGGAGAGTGATCCTCAGAAATATATTCACCAGCCTGGAACTAGATACAGGCTGGGATGAAGCTGTGTCCATATGTGGCTTGTCCTGGGATTAGCTGTGTGTCTGTGCAGTGGTGCAGTCTCTGGTCACTCAGTGTGTCTTGTGGATGATGTGCTCTCTAGGAGAGCTGGGTTCCAAGAGGTGCTCCTGTGTCAGGAGCTGGGGCCAAAGAACTGAGAGCTAAGACAGACTCTCTGCTCTGTAGAAGGTCCTGGGGCCTAAGAGAGCTTGGCCCTTTCTGTCCAGGGGTTTTGTTAATCACACTCCAGTTCACATGAAGGAATACAATTGGACAATAAATTTAGAAAGATTAACCCTTGCCTGCACAGGCAGTATCTACAGCTGCTAATTACTGTAATTGACTGCATTACCCTAAAGGTGAGTTGATCAGACTCACCTAGAGGGGTCCTACAGGTAGAGGGCCTTATTTGCAAGCACTCCCTTGCCTATATGTCGGCAGGGTTGTTGCATCTCCTATTCTTCCCTCTCATACTCCTCACATAATGACTCCTCTGATTCCCTCTACTCCTCCTCACAGGACATCTCTTCTTCTTCCCTCTCCTCCTACTCAAAGGATGTCTCTTCCCTTCTCTCTCCTCCTCCTCCTCACAGAAATTCTCTTCTCCTCACATCATGCCTCTTTGCTTTCTCCTCACTAGAGGTTTTCTCTCCTTCCCGTTCCTCCTCACAGGAAATCTCCTCCCCTCTCCTCCTCACAAGATGTCTCTTGTTTTTTACTCTTATCCTCTTCCCCACAGGATTTCTTCTCTTCTTTCGCTCCTCTCCTTTCCCTTACCTCTCCCTCATTGTGGGACGTCTCTCCTCCTTCCCTCTACTCTTTCTCCTCTGAGGATGTCTCCTCCCTTCCCTCTCTTGCTCCTCACAGGACGTCTCCTCCCTTCCCTCTCCTGCTCCTCACAGGACGTCTCCTCCCTTCCCTCTCCTGCTCCTCACAGGATGTCTCCTCCCTTCCCTCTCCTGCTCCTCACAGGATGTCTCCTCCCTTACCTCTCCTGCTCCTCACAGGATGTTTCCCCCTTTCCTCTCCTGCCCCTCACAGGATGTCTCCTCCCTTCCCTCTCCTGCTCCTCACAGGATGTCTCCTCCCTTCCCTATCCTGCTCCTCACAGGATGTCTCCTCCCTTCCCTCTCCTGCTCCTCACAGGATGTCTCCTCCCTTTCCTGTCCTGCTCCTCACAGGATGTCTCCTCCCTTCCCTCTCCTGCTCCTCACAGGATGTCTCCTCCCTTCCCTCTCCTACTCCTCACAGGATGTCTCCTCCCTTCCCTATCCTGCTCCTCACAGGATGTCTCCTCCCTTCCCTCTCCTGCTTCTCGCAGGATGTCTCCTCCCTTCCCTCTCCTGCTCTTCACAGGATGTCTCCTCCCTTCCCTATCCTGCTCCTCACAGGATGTCTCCTCCCTTCCCTCTCCTGCTCCTCTCAGGATGTCTCCTCCCTTCCCTATCCTGCTCCTCACAGGATGTCTCCTCCCTTCCCTCTCCTGCTTCTCGCAGGATGTCTCCTCCCTTCCCTCTCCTGCTCTTCACAGGATGTCTCCTCCCTTCCCTCTCCTGCTCCTCACAGGATGTCTCCTCCCTTCCCTCTCCTGCTCCTCACAGGATGTCTCCTCCCTTCCCTCTCCTGCTCCTCACAGGATGTTTCCCCCTTTCCTCTCCTGCCCCTCACAGGATGTCTCCTCCCTTCCCTCTCCTGCTCCTCACAGGATGTCTCCTCCCTTCCCTCTCCTGCTCCTCACAGGATGTCTCCTCCCTTTCCTGTCCTGCTCCTCACAGGATGTCTCCTCCCTTCCCTCTCCTGCTCCTCACAGGATGTCTCCTCCCTTCCCTCTCCTGCTCCTCACAGGATGTCTCCTCCCTTCCCTATCCTGCTCCTCACAGGATGTCTCCTCCCTTCCCTCTCCTGCTTCTCGCAGGATGTCTCCTCCCTTCCCTCTCCTGCTCTTCACAGGATGCCTCATCTCCTTCCCTCTCCTCTTCTTCTTCTCTTCCTCTCAGTCTCACTCTGCCTCTTCCTCTATCTTTTCTTTTTCTGAGCCTAGAGATGTATAAACATCTGCCTGATCTGTGTAAGATGTTAGATCGATGTTGTATAATAACAGTCTCCATTTCCCCTACATCGGTTCTGTCATGTGAGATTTGGTGACCAGGTGTAGAGATAAGCCTGGTAGTTGTTTCCTATGTCCAATCCATCTACAGATGCAGCAGTGCGACTGGTTCCTATCTCCGGAACCTGTAGATCATGGCCCCTCGTACCCACGGACATCTGCTTGTTGTTATAGACTTGCCAGCGAGGGACTTTCACTGTGGATAAACGTCTTGTAGGGTTTTGTTGTTTACTTGAAGAAGTAATTTTAAGAACTGTTCCGGGAATCGCTTCTGTGGCGACCAGTTTTGCCGTACAGGATGTCAATATTGTGTCCTAGTGTCTCACCACAGCCAAAGTACGACACAAGCCACAGCCGCTCATCCTACACATGACACATATCCTGCAAGGATCGGAGAAAAACATGTGAAAAACCTCCCAAAATGCCCCTGAATTGGGCAAGTTCTGAATAGATACACACATACACATGCTCATACGTGTGCGTCCAGTGATGTCTCAGGCGGGCGAGGAGATGATTAGATAATGGGTCTCACCACCAGAGGAAAGGCTTCCAGAGGTTACTCCTTGGTGAGTGTTCCTCTCCTGACAACTCCGGAGCCTTAGTGAAGGAGCAACATGGCGGTGGTAAGGTGGGAATTTTGTGTGATAGTATTGATGTAGGATTGTGGTCCACAAAAGAACAGAGTGGGCGGTGTATAGTGTAGTGATATGAGGAGGCTCCGGAGTAGATGTCACTTCTTGTCCTGTATCTCCCTACAAGAACAGAAAGAAACATGATGTGTTCTATCACTAGTCTACAACTGGTTATTTACCTATTACATGTGCAACACCCCTGCCAACGCATAGGCAAGGTGGTAGTTGTGGATATGCAAGAACATTTTGGTGCAATTGCAGGGGTAGATACTGCCTGGCAAGGCAATAGTTAACTCGTGTATGTTGTTAAGGAAGCTGGAGTGTGATTGGAGAGGTGCTGCCACCTGACCAGGGGGAGTATGTAAACCCCTGGTGGGTGAGAGCACATGGTCTGACCTCCAGGTCCATTTGCAGATTCAGCGAGAGAAGAGTGAGGAGACACCTTCAGCGCTGCCACAGCCACTAATCCCAGGAACATCCAGTGCCTCAGGCCTCCTGCCTGGCACCCAAGGCAAGTCTGGAGACTTAAGTCCAGAATCGCAGCTTCCACCACTTGGACTCAGTTCTATCTGCACCAGCCCAGCCTGTATCTACTATCAGGCTGGTGCCCTATTCCTGCAGACCACTTTCCACGGCTCTTAAAGCTTAAGGAATCTGCCGTGAATCGTTTGGCCGTTGCCTGCTGTTCAAAACAGGGAGAACCAGTACATCAGCCTCTCCCTCCATATTTCTTGCACACACCACCTGCTGGAGAGCTGCCAGGCTGTAGGACAGCCCTCCGGTCCCCATACCAAGCACCGTGACATCAGCGTGCCTAGGCCGCAACCCCCAGCCACTCCGGTATTCTGGGCTCCGGCTGCCTCCAGGCCCCAAGAAAGGGCCCGGTGGGGGATGTTGCAGATGTATAGTGCTATGAGAATGATTGTGACTGTTACTTGTTGGACTCTTACACTATTTATCTTGATTGACTGTTGCTGGATGAGATGACGAGGGAAGGGCAATCCTTCAGCCATGGTTCTCCTGAGCTGTGGGATGACGACTCTTTGTGACTCGGAGGTTGCCTTACGCCTGGACATTAACATTTCTCACTGATATGTTCATGGCTTTGGTTGAAAAAAGGAAATATATCATTAAAAAAAATATCTAAATAGAAAAATATAGATATAAAAATGAAAAACAAAATATGAAGGAAATAGAATGGGAGTCCATGGGAGGTCTGGCCTTTTGTTATCTGTCGCAGCTGAGGAGTCAGGTGGGAAGAGCAGGTAGGTTATTGGTGAGTGATGTAAAACCTCCTGGTGGTGAACAGGCTGAGCTGTGGAACTGGCCCCAAGGACCCGGTAACGGTAATGTCATCCAGGGGCGACTGCGGTGGTGGAGCACAGGAAGGAGGATCTTCACAAGGGTCAAAGGTCCTGGCTCTGCTAGAAGACATCTCACACAGGAGACAGATTATAGGGGGGTCTGTGTTGGGACAGAGGGTACATGATGACATCAGGGAACAGGCACAGGGGTACCAGACAAACCACCATTAGATATTAGCATGTGACCCCCAACAAGCAAGAGCTTCTCCTAAAGTTTAACTCTCCCCTGTCCACAACACAACAGACACCCCTGCGAGTGATAGGAGGACACACTGCCCCCTGCTGGTGTGATTATGTGGGGGCCATGGTATAGGACAGTCACCCCTAGTAGTGATAGGAGGACACTGCCCCCTGCTGGTGTGATGATGTGGGGGTCATGGTATAGGACAGTCACCCCTAGCAGTGATAGGAGGACACACTGCCCCCTGCTGGTGTGATGATGTGGGGGGCCATGGTATAGGACAGTCACCCCTAGCAGTGATAGGAGGACACACTGCCCCCTGCTGGTGTGATGATGTGGGGGGCCATGGTATAGGACAGTCACCCCTAGCAGTGATAGGAGGACACACTGCCCCCTGCTGGTGTGATGATGTGGGGGCCATGGTATAGGACAGTCACCCCTAGTAGTGATAGAAGGACACACTGCCCCCTGCTGGTGTGATGATGTGGGGGCCATGGTATAGGACAGTCAGCCCTAGCAGTGATAGGAGGACACACTGCCCCCTGCTGGTGTGATGATGTGGGGGCCATGGTATAGGACAGTCACCCCTAGCAGTGATAGGAGGACACTGCCCCCTGCTGGTGTGATGATGTGGGGGCCATGGTATAGGACAGTCACCCCTAGCAGTGATAGGAGGACACACTGCCCCCTGCTGGTGTGATGATGTGGGGGCCATGGTATAGGACAGTCACCCCTAGCAGTGATAGGAGGACACACTGCCCCCTGCTGGTGTGATGATGTGGGGGCCATGGTATAGGACAGTCACCCCTAGGAGTGATAGGATGACACTGCCCCCTGCTGGTGTGATGATGTGGAGGCCATGGTATAGGACAGTCACCCCTAGCAGTGATAGGAGGACACTGCCCCCTGCTGGTGTGATGATGTGGGGCCATGGTATAGGACAGTCACCCCTAGTAGTGATAGGAGGACACTGCCCCCTGCTGGTGTGATGATGTGGGGGGCCATGGTATAGGACAGTCACCCCTAGCAGTGATAGGAGGACACACTGCCCCCTGCTGGTGTGATGATGTGGGGGGCCATGGTATAGGACAGTCACCCCTAGTAGTGATAGGAGGACACACTGCCCCCTGCTGGTGTGATGATGTGGGGCCATGGTGTAGGACAGTCATCCCTAGCAGTGATAGGAGGACACGCTGCCCCCTGCTGGTGTGATGATGAAGGGGGCCATGGTATAGGACAGTCACCCCTAGCAGTGATAGGAGGACAAACTGCCCCCTGCTGGTGTGATGATGTGGGGGCCATGGTATAGGACAGTCACCACTAGCAGTGATAGGAGGACACACTGCTCCCTGCTGGTGTGATGATGTGGGGGCCATTGTATAGGACAGTCACCCCTAGCAGTGATAGGAGGACACACTGCCCCCTGCTGGTGTGATGATGTGGGAGCCATGGTATAGGACAGTCACCCCTAGCAGTGATAGGAGGACACACTGCCCCCTGCTGGTGTGATCATGTGGGGCCATGGTATAGGACAGTCACCCCTAGTAGTGATAGAAGGACACACTGACCCCTGCTGGTGTGATGATGTGGGGGTCATGGTATAGGACAGTCACCCCTAGTAGTGATAGGAGGACACACTGCCCCCTGCTGGTGTGATGATGTGGGGGTCATGGTATAGGACAGTCACCCCTAGTAGTGATAGAAGGACACACTGACCCCTGCTGGTGTGATGATGTGGGGGTCATGGTATAGGACAGTCACCCCTAGTAGTGATAGGAGGACACACTGCCCCCTGCTGGTGTGATGATGTGGGGGCCATGGTATAGGACAGTCACCCCTAGAGGTGATAGGAGGACACTGCCCCCTGCTGGTGTGATGATGTGGAGGCCTTTGTATAGGACAGTCGGCCCTAGTAGTGATAGGAGGACACCCTGCCCCCTGCTGGTGTGATGATGTGGGGGCCATGGTATAGGACAGTCACCCCTAGCAGTGATAGGAGGACACTGCCCCCTGCTGGTGTGATGATGTGGGGGCCATGGTATAGGACAGTCACCCCTAGTAGTGATAGGAGGACACTGCCCCCTGCTGGTGTGATGATGTGGGGGCCATGGTATAGGACAGACACCCCTAGCAGTGATAGGAGGATGCACTGCCCCCTGCTGGTGTGATGATGTGGGGGCCATGGTATAGGACAGACACCCCTAGCACTGATAGGAGGACACACTGCCCCCTGCTGGTGTGATGATGTGGGGGCAATGGCATAGGACAGTCACCACCAGTGATAGGAGGACACTGCCCCCTGCTGGAGTGATGATGTGGGGGCCATGGTATAGGACAGTCACCCCTAGCAGTGATAGGAGGACACTTTCCCCTGCTGGAGTGATGATGTGGGGCCATGGTATAGGACAGTCACCCCTAGGAGTGATAGGAGGACACACTGTCCCCTGCTGGTGTGATGACCTGTCTATACTGATCCTTAGAGAAGCTCATCACTGGGGTAAAGCCCCCCAGAATACCCCTCACATGTGCAGGATGTGGTGTGTTGCAGGGGCTTCGGGGAGGAATTTGGGGTTTTTCATCCACTTCTGAAGCTGCTAATATGTGATGTAATTTCATCCCGTACCAGTGACACCACGTGCGTCCGATGGATAGATGTGTCCTGCACAAATACTCCATGTAAATGAGCCCCCGCAGCGCCCGGCTCGGGATCTTGGCTGCCGCAGTCTCTGGGCTCGGAGCTGCCAAACCTGTCAATCTGCAGGAGAGGAACCTGCCAGATCACATGTGCCGAATACCAGACCTCCTCGGCCTCCGTCATGGGGGACATTCAGCAGGGATTTCTGCTCGCTGGATCTGGGGTTATTTTGCGCCTATAACCCGCAGACCCTTCTGCTCGGAGCGGCCGCTCTTCTCATTCCCGGATAGAAAGGTCTTCACTCCCCACATGATAAATAACTGAATGTAACAGTTTTATAATGTGACGTCTCCAGTCTCTTCCTCATTTCTCTGGTAGCAAACCAGGAGCAGAGAAAGGCGAAGCTGACAGCCAGTATGATCAATGTCCCCATTGAGTGAGAGATAGTCACAGCCCCGCCCCCTGCCTGTATATCCTGTGTGAGAGGTAGTCACAGCCCCGCCCCCTCCCTGTATATCCTGTGAGAGGTGGTCACAGCCCCGCCCCCTGCCTGTATATCCTGTGTGAGAGGTAGTCACAGCCCCGCCCCCTGCCTGTATATCCTGTTTGAGAGGTAGTCACAGCCCCGCCCCCTGCCTGTATATCCTGTGTGAGAGGTGGTCACAGCCCCGCCCCCTGCCTGTATATCCTGTGTGAGAGGTAGTCACAGCCCCGCCCCCTGCCTGTATATCCTGTGTGAGAGGTGGTCACAGCCCCGCCCCCTGCCTGTATATCCTGTGTGAGAGGTAGTCACAGCCCCGCCCCCTGCCTGTATATCCTGTGTGAGAGGTAGTCACAGCCCCGCCCCCTGCCTGTATATCCTGTTTGAGAGGTAGTCACAGCCCCGCCCCCTGCCTGTGTATCCTGTGTGAGAGGTGGTCACAGCCCCGCCCCCTGCCTCTTGTTTGGACCGCACATTCCATCCTGTGCCACCCGGATCAGGCTCGGGGGCTCTTAGTGGCAGGACTCGTTCTTCCCAGGTGGAATAATGGAACGTTCCTGCGAGTGTTTACCCTTCGCTTGTCTTGCACATTGCAGCGACACCCTCTAAGGTTTGGGCTGTTTATTCCTTTGCTATCGGCAAATATTAAAAAGAAACTCTAGCGCATTGCTGTGCCCCGACTGATGATGGAGGAGAAAACCTAATGCGTCCCCTGAAGGGGAACGTTCTGCCACATCAGGATTTCACCAAAGTAAACAACACCCTCTGCTCTACAAGACCCTGCACCCCAGGGCCAGGGACCAGAGACGTGGCTGAAAATCTACAGAACAATCCATCTGGTTGAGACAGTCATAGATCGGGCACAATCATGGCTCTGACAGCTCAGAGGCTCCTGTGGTCATGGATCCCAGGACAATCACAGCTCAGAGGCTCCTGCGGTCACAGACCCTAGCACAATCACAGCTCAGAGGCTTCTGCAGTCAATGACCCCGACAATCACAGCTCAGAGGCTCCTGCGGTCAATGACCCCGACAATCACAGCTCAGAAGCTCCTACAGTTATAGACCCCAGAACAATCACGGCTCAGAGTCTTCTGTGATCACAGACCCGGGGACAATCACAGCTCAGGGACCTTCGGTCATTGACTCTGGGACAATCACATTGCAGATGCACCTGCGGTCACGGACCCTGGGACAATCACAGCTCAGAGGCTCCAGCGGTCATTGACTCTGGGATAATCACAGTGCAGAGGCTCCTGCGGGCATGGACCCTGGGACAATCACAGCTCAGAGGCTCCTGTGGTCCATGACCCTGGGACAATCACAGCTCAGAGGCTCCAGCGGTCATGGAAGACGGACAATCACAACTCAGAGGCTCTTGCGGTCACTGACCATGGACAATGACAGCTCATAGGCTCCTGCGGTCACAGACCCTAGGACAGTCACTGCTCAAAGGCTTCTGTGGTCACGGACCCTAAGACAATCACAACTCAGAGGCTCCTGCGGTCATAGACCCTAGGACAGTCACCGCTCAGAGGCTCCTGTGGTCACAGACCTTAAGACAATCACAACTCAGAGGCTCCTGCGGTCACTTACCCTAAGACAATCACAGCTCAGAGGCTCCTGTGTTCACTGACCACATGACAATCACAGCTCAGAGGCTCCTGCGGTCATTGACCCTGGGACAATCACAGCTCAGAGGCTCCTGTGGTCACTGACCACACGACAATCACAGCTCAGGGGCTCCCGTGGTCACTGACCACACGACAATCACAGCTCAGAGGCTCCTGCGGTCAATGACCACACAACAATCACAGCTCAGAGGGTACTGCGGTCATGGACCCCAGGAAAATCACAATCCATTGGATGGAGTCTACCCCCAGCCCAGACTATATTTGGTCTAAAGTGGAAAGGCCAGATTAACCCCCCCCCCCCAGGACAGAGTATTACCCCTGGATAGAGTTTACCCCTCCAGGACAGCGTATACCTCTCCAGGACATAGTAATCCCCCACATCCCCCAGTAATGTGCACTCAGTAATGGGCACTCTGCCCCAGCCAGTAATGGGAACTCTGTCCTCCCCCAGTAATGGGCACTCTGCCCCCCCCCCAGTAATGTGGACTCTGTCCCCCAGTAATGTGCACTATGCCCCTCATAAGTATTCAGCCCCCAGAGATAAATATTTGGCCCCTTGTGATAAGTATTCTGCCCCTTTGTTGTAAAACTCATGTAACTCATATGCTGTCCATTTTCTTCTGATCCTCCTTGAGATGGTTCTACTCCATCATGGGGGTGCAGTTGTGTTTAATTAAACTGATTGGACTTGATTAGGAAAGGCTCACACCTGTCCATACAGCTCACAGTGCATGTCCGAGCACATGAGAATCATGAGGTCTAAGGAACTGCCCAAGGAGCTCAGAGACAGAATTGGCACAGATCAAGGATACAAAAGAATTTCTACAACACTGAGCAAGACTATACCTGGGCTCCATGTTAGAAGGGTATACTCTGTCCTGTGGGGGTTCTACTCTGGACTGTAGAGAGGTATACTCTGGCCATTGGTGGGTACACTGTATCCTGTGTGTGTGTGTGTGGGGGGGGGCTACACACTGGCCTGTGGGGGGTATACGCTGACTTATGGGGGTTGTAATCTGGCCTGTGGGGGGGGTATACACTGGCCTGTGGGAGGTATACTCTGGCCTGTGGGGGGTAAATACTGGCTTGTGAGGCTACTTTATACTTCGGGGTATACTGTGGTCTAGGCTAGTTTATACCTTAGGGTATACTGTGGTCTAGGCTACTTTATACCTCAGGGTATACTCTGGTCTAGGCTACTCTATACCTCGGGGTATACTCTGGTCTAGGCTACTTTATACCTCGGGGTATACTGTGGTCTCGGCTGCTTTATACCTCGGGGTATACTCTGGTCTAGACTACTTTATACCTCGGGGTATGCACAGGTATAGGCTACTCTATACCTCGGAGTATACTCTGGTCTAGGCTGCTTTATACCTCAGGTTATACTCTGGTCTAGGCTGCTTTATACCTCAGGGTATACACTGGTCTAGGCTGCTTTATACCTCGGGGTATACTCTGGTCTAGGCTGCTTTATACCTCGGAGTATACTCTGGTCTAGGCTACTTTATACCTCGGGGTATACTCTGGTCTATGCTGCTTTATACCTCAAGGTATACTCTGGTCTATGCTGCTTTATACCTCAAGGTATACACTGGTCTATGCTGCTTTATACCTCAAGGTATACTCTGGTCTAGACTACTTTTTACCTCGGGGGTATACTCTGGTCTAGGCTGCTTTATACCTCGGAGTAGACTCTGGTCAAGGCTACTTTATACCTCGGGGTATACTCTGGTCTAGGCTGCTTTATACCTAGGGGTATACTCTGGTCTATGCTGCATTATACCTCAAGGTATACACTGGTCTAGACTACTTTATACCTCGAGGTATACTCTGGTCTAGGCTACTTTTTACCTCGGGGTATACTCGGGTCTAGGCTGCTTTATACCTCGGGGTATACTCTGGTCTGGGCTGCTTTATACCTCGGGGTATACTCTGGTCTAGGCTGCTTTATACCTCGGGGTATACTCTGGTGTAGGCTACTTTATACCTTGGGGTATACTCTGGTCTAGGCTACTTTATACCTCGGGGTATACTCTGGTCTAGGCTGCTTTATACCTCGGGGTATACTCTGGTCTAGGCTGCTTTATACCTCGGGGTATACTCTGGTCTAGGCTACTTTATACCTCGGAGTATACTCTGGTCTAGGCTACTTTATACCTCGGGGTATACTCTGGTCTAGGCTGCTTTATACCTAGGGGTATACTCTGGTCTAGGCTACTTTATACCTCAAGGTATACTCTGGTCTAGGCTACTTTATACCTCGGGTTATACTCTGGTCTAGGCTGCTTTATACCTCGGGGTATACTCTGGTCTAGGCTACTTTATACCTCGGGTTATACTCTGGTCTAGGCTACTTTATACCTCGGGGTATACTCTGGTCTAGGCTTCATTATACATCGGGGTATACTCTGGTCTAGGCTGCTTTTTACCTCGGGGTATACTCTGGTCTAGGCTACTTTATACGTTGGGGTATACTCTGGTCTAGGCTACTTTATACGTTGGGGTATACTCTGGTCTAGGCTACTTTATACCTCGGGGTATACTCTAGTCTCGGCTGCTTTATACCTCGGGGTATACTCTGGTCTAGGCTGCTTTATACCTCGGGGTATACTCTGGTCTATGCTGCTTTATACCTCAAGGTATACTCTGGTCTAGGCTACTTTATACCTCGGGGTATACTCTTGTCTCGGCTGCTTTATACCTCGGGGTATACTCTGGTCTAGGCTGCTTTATACCTCGGGGTATACTCTGGTCTATGCTGCTTTATACCTCGGGGTATACTCTGGTCTAGGCTACTTTATACCTCGGGTTATACTCTGGTCTAGGCTGCTTTATACCTCGGGGTATACTGTAGTCTAGGCTACTTTATACCTCAGGTTATACTCTGGTCTAGGCTACTTTATACCTCGGGGTATACTCTGGTCTAGGCTTCATTATACCTCGGGGTATACTCTGGTCTAGGCTACTTTATACCTCGGGGTATACTCTGGTCTAGGCTACTTTATACCTCGGGGTATACTCTGGTCTAGGCTGCTTTATACCTCGGGGTATACTCTGGTCTAGGCTACTTTATACCTCGGGGTATACTCTGGTCTAGGCTACTTTATACGTTGGGGTATACTCTGGTCTAGGCTACTTTATACCTCGGGGTATACTCTGGTCTATGCTGCTTTATACCTCGGGGTATACTCTGGTCTAGGCTACTTTATACCTCGGGGTATACTCTGGTCTATGCTGCTTTATACCTCGGGGTATACTCTGGTCTAGGCTACTTTATACCTCGGGGTATACAATGCTCTAGGCTACTCTATACCTCGGAGTATACTCTGATCTAGGCTGCTTTATACCTTGGGGTATACACTGGTCTAGATTGCTTTATACCTCGGGGTATACTCTGGTCTAGGCTACTTTATACCTCGGGGTATACTCTGGTCTAGTCTACTTTATACCTCGGGGTATACTCTGGTCTAAGCTGCTTTATACCTCGGGGTATACTATGGTGTATGCTGCTTTATACCTCGGGATATACTCTGATCTAGGCTGCTTTATACCTTGGGGTATACACTGGTCTAGATTGCTTTATACCTCGGGGTATACTCTGGTCTAGGCTACTTTATACCTCGGGTTATACTCTGGTCTAGGCTACTTTATACCTCGGGGTATACTCTGGTCTAGGCTACTTTATACCTCGGGGTATACTCTGGTCTAGGCTACTTTATACCTCGGGGTATACTCTGGTCTATGCTGCTTTATACCTCGGGGTATACTCTGGTCTAGGCTACTTTATACCTCGGGGTATACTCTGGTCTAGGCTATTTTATACCTTGGGGTATACTCTGGTCTAGGCTACTTTATACCTCGGGGTATACTCTGGTCTAGGCTACTTTATACCTCGGGGTATACTCTGGTCTAGGCTACTTTATACCTTGGGGTATACTCTGGTGTAGGCTACTTTATACCTCGGGGTATACTCTGGTCTAGGCTACTTTATACCTCGGGGTATACTCTGGTCTAGGCTACTTTATACCTCGGGGTATACTCTGGTCTAGGCTACATTATACCTCGGGGTATACTCTGGTCTAGGCTACTTTATACCTTGGGGTATACTCTGATCTAGACTGCTTTATACCTCGGGGTATACTCTGGTCTAGTCTACTTTATACCTCGGGGTATACTCTGGTCTAAGCTGCTTTATACCTCGGGGTATACTCTGGTGTATGCTGCTTTATACCTCGGGGTATACTCTGGTCTAGGCTACTTTATACCTCGGGGTATACTCTGGTCTAGGCTACTTTATACCTCGGGGTATACTCTGGTCTAGGCTACTTTATACCTCGGGGTATACTCTGGTCTAGTCTACTTTATACCTCGGGGTATACTCTGGTCTAAGCTGCTTTATACCTCGGGGTATACTCTGGTGTATGCTGCTTTATACCTCGGGGTATACTCTGGTCTAGGCTACTTTATACCTCGGGGTATACTCTGGTCTAGGCTACTTTATACCTCGGGGTATACTCTGGTCTAGGCTACTTTATACCTCGGGGTATACTCTGGTCTAGGCTACTTTATACCTCGGGGTTTACTCTGGTCTAGGCTACTTTATACCTTGGGGTATACTCTGGTCTAGGCTACTTTATACCTTGGGGTATACTCTGGTCTAGGCTACTTTATACCTTGGGGTATACTCTGGTCTAGGCTAGTCTATACCTCGGAGTATACTCTGGTCTAGGCTTCTTTATACCTCGGGGTATATTCTGGTCTAGGCTGCTTTATACCTCGGGGTATACTCTGGTCTAGGCTACTTTATACCTCGGGGTATACTCTGGTCTAGGCTTCTTTATACCTCGGGGTATATTATGGTCTAGGCTGCTTTATACCTCGGTGTATACTCTGGTCTGGGCTGCTTTATACCTCGGTGTATACTCTGGTCTAGGCTGCTTTATACCTCGGGGTATATTCTGGTCTAGGCTACTTTATACCTTGGGGTATACTCTGGTCTAGGCTTCTTTATACCTCGGGGTATACTCTGGTCTAGGCTACTTTATACCTCGGGGTATACTCTGGTCTAGGCTACTTTATACCTCGGGGTATACTCTGGTCTAGGCTGCTTTATACCTCGGGGTATACTCTGGTCTAGGCTACTTTATACGTTGGGGTATACTCTGGTCTAGGCTACTTTATACGTTGGGGTATACTCTGGTCTAGGCTACTTTATACCTCGGGGTATACTCTGGTCTATGCTGCTTTATACCTCGGGGTATACTCTGGTCTAGGCTACTTTATACCTCGGGGTATACTCTGGTCTATGCTGCTTTATACCTCGGGGTATACTCTGGTCTAGGCTACTTTATACCTCGGGGTATACAATGCTCTAGGCTACTCTATACCTCGGAGTATACTCTGATCTAGGCTGCTTTATACCTTGGGGTATACACTGGTCTAGATTGCTTTATACCTCGGGGTATACTCTGGTCTAGGCTACTTTATACCTCGGGGTATACTCTGGTCTAGTCTACTTTATACCTCGGGGTATACTCTGGTCTAAGCTGCTTTATACCTCGGGGTATACTATGGTGTATGCTGCTTTATACCTCGGGATATACTCTGATCTAGGCTGCTTTATACCTTGGGGTATACACTGGTCTAGATTGCTTTATACCTCGGGGTATACTCTGGTCTAGGCTACTTTATACCTCGGGTTATACTCTGGTCTAGGCTACTTTATACCTCGGGGTATACTCTGGTCTAGGCTACTTTATACCTCGGGGTATACTCTGGTCTAGGCTACTTTATACCTCGGGGTATACTCTGGTCTATGCTGCTTTATACCTCGGGGTATACTCTGGTCTAGGCTACTTTATACCTCGGGGTATACTCTGGTCTAGGCTATTTTATACCTTGGGGTATACTCTGGTCTAGGCTACTTTATACCTCGGGGTATACTCTGGTCTAGGCTACTTTATACCTCGGGGTATACTCTGGTCTAGGCTACTTTATACCTTGGGGTATACTCTGGTGTAGGCTACTTTTTACCTCGGGGTATACTCTGGTCTAGGCTACTTTATACCTCGGGGTATACTCTGGTCTAGGCTACTTTATACCTCGGGGTATACTCTGGTCTAGGCTACATTATACCTCGGGGTATACTCTGGTCTAGGCTACTTTATACCTTGGGGTATACTCTGATCTAGACTGCTTTATACCTCGGGGTATACTCTGGTCTAGTCTACTTTATACCTCGGGGTATACTCTGGTCTAAGCTGCTTTATACCTCGGGGTATACTCTGGTGTATGCTGCTTTATACCTCGGGGTATACTCTGGTCTAGGCTACTTTATACCTCGGGGTATACTCTGGTCTAGGCTACTTTATACCTCGGGGTATACTCTGGTCTAGGCTACTTTATACCTCGGGGTATACTCTGGTCTAGTCTACTTTATACCTCGGGGTATACTCTGGTCTAAGCTGCTTTATACCTCGGGGTATACTCTGGTGTATGCTGCTTTATACCTCGGGGTATACTCTGGTCTAGGCTACTTTATACCTCGGGGTATACTCTGGTCTAGGCTACTTTATACCTCGGGGTATACTCTGGTCTAGGCTACTTTATACCTCGGGGTATACTCTGGTCTAAGCTGCTTTATACCTCGGGGTATACTCTGGTCTAAGCTGCTTTATACCTCGGGGTATACTCTGGTGTATGCTGCTTTATACCTCGGGGTATACTCTGGTCTAGGCTACTTTATACCTCGGGGTATACTCTGGTCTAGGCTACTTTATACCTCGGGGTATACTCTGGTCTAGGCTACTTTATACCTCGGGGTATACTCTGGTCTAGGCTACTTTATACCTCGGGGTTTACTCTGGTCTAGGCTACTTTATACCTTGGGGTATACTCTGGTCTAGGCTACTTTATACCTTGGGGTATACTCTGGTCTAGGCTACTTTATACCTTGGGGTATACTCTGGTCTAGGCTAGTCTATACCTCGGAGTATACTCTGGTCTAGGCTTCTTTATACCTCGGGGTATATTCTGGTCTAGGCTGCTTTATACCTCGGGGTATACTCTGGTCTAGGCTACTTTATACCTCGGGGTATACTCTGGTCTAGGCTTCTTTATACCTCGGGGTATATTATGGTCTAGGCTGCTTTATACCTCGGTGTATACTCTGGTCTGGGCTGCTTTATACCTCGGTGTATACTCTGGTCTAGGCTGCTTTATACCTCGGGGTATATTCTGGTCTAGGCTACTTTATACCTTGGGGTATACTCTGGTCTAGGCTTCTTTATACCTCGGGGTATACTCTGGTCTAGGCTACTTTATACCTCGGGGTATACTCTGGTCTAGGCTACTTTATACCTCGGGGTATACTCTGGTCTAGGCTGCTTTATACCTCGGGGTATACTCTGGTCTAGGCTACTTTATACGTTGGGGTATACTCTGGTCTAGGCTACTTTATACGTTGGGGTATACTCTGGTCTAGGCTACTTTATACCTCGGGGTATACTCTGGTCTATGCTGCTTTATACCTCGGGGTATACTCTGGTCTAGGCTACTTTATACCTCGGGGTATACTCTGGTCTATGCTGCTTTATACCTCGGGGTATACTCTGGTCTAGGCTACTTTATACCTCGGGGTATACAATGCTCTAGGCTACTCTATACCTCGGAGTATACTCTGATCTAGGCTGCTTTATACCTTGGGGTATACACTGGTCTAGATTGCTTTATACCTCGGGGTATACTCTGGTCTAGGCTACTTTATACCTCGGGGTATACTCTGGTCTAGTCTACTTTATACCTCGGGGTATACTCTGGTCTAAGCTGCTTTATACCTCGGGGTATACTATGGTGTATGCTGCTTTATACCTCGGGATATACTCTGATCTAGGCTGCTTTATACCTTGGGGTATACACTGGTCTAGATTGCTTTATACCTCGGGGTATACTCTGGTCTAGGCTACTTTATACCTCGGGTTATACTCTGGTCTAGGCTACTTTATACCTCGGGGTATACTCTGGTCTAGGCTACTTTATACCTCGGGGTATACTCTGGTCTAGGCTACTTTATACCTCGGGGTATACTCTGGTCTATGCTGCTTTATACCTCGGGGTATACTCTGGTCTAGGCTACTTTATACCTCGGGGTATACTCTGGTCTAGGCTATTTTATACCTTGGGGTATACTCTGGTCTAGGCTACTTTATACCTCGGGGTATACTCTGGTCTAGGCTACTTTATACCTCGGGGTATACTCTGGTCTAGGCTACTTTATACCTTGGGGTATACTCTGGTGTAGGCTACTTTTTACCTCGGGGTATACTCTGGTCTAGGCTACTTTATACCTCGGGGTATACTCTGGTCTAGGCTACTTTATACCTCGGGGTATACTCTGGTCTAGGCTACATTATACCTCGGGGTATACTCTGGTCTAGGCTACTTTATACCTTGGGGTATACTCTGATCTAGACTGCTTTATACCTCGGGGTATACTCTGGTCTAGTCTACTTTATACCTCGGGGTATACTCTGGTCTAAGCTGCTTTATACCTCGGGGTATACTCTGGTGTATGCTGCTTTATACCTCGGGGTATACTCTGGTCTAGGCTACTTTATACCTCGGGGTATACTCTGGTCTAGGCTACTTTATACCTCGGGGTATACTCTGGTCTAGGCTACTTTATACCTCGGGGTATACTCTGGTCTAGTCTACTTTATACCTCGGGGTATACTCTGGTCTAAGCTGCTTTATACCTCGGGGTATACTCTGGTGTATGCTGCTTTATACCTCGGGGTATACTCTGGTCTAGGCTACTTTATACCTCGGGGTATACTCTGGTCTAGGCTACTTTATACCTCGGGGTATACTCTGGTCTAGGCTACTTTATACCTCGGGGTATACTCTGGTCTAGGCTACTTTATACCTCGGGGTATACTCTGGTCTAGGCTACTTTATACCTCGGGGTTTACTCTGGTCTAGGCTACTTTATACCTTGGGGTATACTCTGGTCTAGGCTACTTTATACCTTGGGGTATACTCTGGTCTAGGCTACTTTATACCTTGGGGTATACTCTGGTCTAGGCTAGTCTATACCTCGGAGTATACTCTGGTCTAGGCTTCTTTATACCTCGGGGTATATTCTGGTCTAGGCTGCTTTATACCTCGGGGTATACTCTGGTCTAGGCTACTTTATACCTCGGGGTATACTCTGGTCTAGGCTTCTTTATACCTCGGGGTATATTATGGTCTAGGCTGCTTTATACCTCGGTGTATACTCTGGTCTGGGCTGCTTTATACCTCGGTGTATACTCTGGTCTAGGCTGCTTTATACCTCGGGGTATATTCTGGTCTAGGCTACTTTATACCTTGGGGTATACTCTGGTCTAGGCTTCTTTATACCTCGGTGTATACTCTGGTCTAGGCTTCTTTATACCTCGGGGTATACTCTGGTCTAGGCTGCTTTATACCTCGGGGTATACTCTGGTCTAGGCTACTTTATACCTCGGGGTATACTCTGGTCTAGGCTACTCTATACCTCGGAGTATACTCTGGTCTAGGCTGCTTTATACCTCGGGGTATACACTGGTCTAGGCTACTCTATACCTCGGAGTATACTCTGATCTAGGCTGCTTTATACCTTGGGGTATACTCTGGTCTAGGCTGCTTTATACCTCAGGGTATACACTGGTCTAGGCTGCTTTATACCTCGGGGTATACTCTGGTCTAGGCTACTTTATACCTCGGGGTATACTCTGGTCTAGTCTACTTTATACCTCGGGGTATACTCTGGTCTAGGCTGCTTTATACCTCGGGGTATACTCTGGTCTAGGCTGCTTTATACCTCGGGGTATACTCTGGTCTAGGCTACTTTATACCTCGGGGTATAATCTGGTCTGGGCTACTTTAGCCTCGGGGTATACTCTGGTCTAGGCACCCCAGGGGATTGGTTATACTGGCCGGCTACACCGGGACACTGCAGCTGGGAGCATCTGCAGTCGCCGCCCCATGGGATGGACTTCTCTCTTGTCCCCTCAGGGAGCAGCTCATTTCTCATAGTCAGAAATCACCAGTAGAATTTGAGCCAAGTGGCCCCTCCCTTTCCAGTTACCACCTCAAGAAAACCTACTGGTAATTGACAACATCTCGATAAAGTCCTTCCTTGTCTGTGGTTTTCAGCCTTGACCACATTCTTTAAGGTGCAGTTATAGACTGGAAGGCACGAGGACACCTCATGTAACCCCCTGTGAGGGCACCAGGACACCTCATGTAACCAGCTGTGAGGGCACCAATAAACCTCATGTAACCCCCTGTGAGGGCACCAGGACACCTCATGTAACCCCCGTGAGGGCACCAGGACACCTCATGTAACCCCCTGTGAGGGCACCAGGACACCTCATGTAACCCCCTGTGAGGGCACCAGGACACCTCATGTAACCCCCTGTGAGGACACCAGGAGACCTCATGTAACCACCTGTGAGGACACCAGAACACCTCATGTAATCCCCTGTGAGGGCACCAGGACACCCCATGTAACCCCCTGTGAGGGCACCAGGACACCTCATGTAACCCCCTGTGAGGGCACCAGGACAAATCATGTAACCCCCTATGAGGGCACCAGGACACCTCATGTAACCCCCTATGAGGGCACTAAGACACCTCATGTAACCCCCTGTGAGGGAACCACGACACCTCATGTAACCACCTTTGAGGGCACCAGGACACCTCATGTAACCCTCTGTTATGGCACCAGGACACCTCATGTAACCCCCTGTGAGGGCACCAGGACACCTCATGTAACCCCCTGTGAGGACACCAGGAGACCTCATGTAACCACCTGTGAGGACACCAGAACACCTCATGTAACCACCTGTGAGGGCATCAGGACACCTCGTATAAACACCTTTGAGGGCACCTGGACACCTCATGTAAGCACCTGTGAGGGCACCAGGACACCCCATGTAACCCCCTGTGAGGGCACCAGGACACCTCATGTAACCCCCTGTGAGGGCACCAGGACAAATCATGTAACCACCTATGAGGGCACCAGGACACCTCATGTAACCCCCTATGAGGGCACTAAGACACCTCATGTAACCCGCTGTGAGGGAACCACGACACCTCATGTAACCACCTTTGAGGGCACCAGGACACCTCATGTAACCCTCTGTTATGGCACCAGGACACCTCATGTAACCCCCTGTGAGGGCACCAGGACACCTCATGTAACCCCCTGTGAGGACACCAGGAGACCTCATGTAACCACCTGTGAGGACACCAGAACACCTCATGTAACCCCCTGTGAGGGCACCAGGACACCTCGTATAAACACCTTTGAGGGCACCTGGACACCTCATGTAAGCACCTGTGAGGGCACCAGGACACCCCATGTAACCCCCTGTGAGGGCACCAGGACACCTCATGTAACCCCCTATGAGGGCACCAAGACACCTCATGTAATCCCCTGTGAGGGCACCAGGACACCTCATGTAACCACCTTTGAGGGCACCAGGACACCTCATGTAACCCTCTGTTATGGCACCAGGACACCCCATGTAACACCCTGTGAGGGCACCAGGACACCTCATGTAACCCCAGGACACCAGGACACCTCATGTCATGACACAAATATCAGTAAACTTTAACCTTTAAACTTTAACCTAAGTCACTATAGGTATAACTTTAAGTATAGAATCACACATTACTGAGCTCTGGAAGCTGAATGCCTGGACTCCCAGCTGGCAAGTCAACCAACCGAGCCACCACCATCCCACATCTCCACCATTCCTCCTATATAACATTGAGTCATCAGCCATATAATTTTGTAGGAAGGGAGGACGTCAGGGGGTGACAGTGGAGGGGGGGAGACACAGATCATCAACCATATTATAGTGCAATAGTACCCAAACTTTTAACCCTTTGCATCTAATAACTTCACCTCCAGTCTAGGGGAACTTTCCTTAAGCAGTCAGGTGTACCCCACCCTAACCACCCTAATGACCTGGTGAACCAGGACAGATGCTCCGGTGGTCCTCCGCTGGTTTGTGTCTTGGTGGTTGATGGTCAGAGTTTACAGTCATGTCCTTAGCCATCGCTCTGTTTGTCCTCTATAATAAATTCCATATTGAGATGAGGACGGCGCCCCCTGTGGTGAGTTACACAGAGTTATGTAATATAAACACCTGGATTTTGTTATTATGGGAATCATTAAAGTCTACCCAACATGCGAAGCACGAGGCGGACAAGCGGGTGACCTCATACCCCAGGAGGATCCGCCAGTCTCCGATGAACCACGACTGACACACACCAGTAGCATTAACGTGTCATGTCCTATTCACACTGAAGGAGATCAGATGCCTCAGAGGATTATCCAGAACAAGGATGGAGGATGAACGATAACCCTAACCCACAAACTGGGGAACCTCCAGCTCTTCTATGTGGATGCAGCACTTTGGGGAACATTGATCCTTATTTTTTACACAGTTTTTTTGGACATTTTTGTCGCAGTTAGTAGATTTGTCTCTTTTTAGGGTGCTGTCTGAGCTGCGGCACTTAGTGGTTTTGGGTGTCTGCACCTTATCTAACATAGTGGGGCATATTTACTTACCCGGTCCAAGGCGTAAGTGCATTGTCTGACGATCGTGCGCCCGATATCCTGCATGTGTCGCTTCCCCGCTCAGGTCCCCGGAGTTCACCTTCTTCTTCCTGGTGCATGTAAGTGCATTGTCCGTGTATAATGCGCTGTGCAGGGAGTCACTAAGATCCTGCACCCGATATCCTGCATGTGTCGCTTCCCCGCTCAGGTCCCGGGAGTTCACCTTCTCCTTCCTGGTGCATGTAAGTGCATTGTCCGTGTATAATGCGCTGTGCGGGGAGTCACTAAGATCCTGCACCCGATATCCTGCATGTGTCGCTTCCCCGCTCAGGTCCCAGGAGTCCACCTTCTTCTTCCTGGTGCATGTAAGTGCATTGTCTGTGTATAATGGGCTGTGCGGGGAGTCACTAAGATCCTGCACCCGATATCCTGCATGTGTCGCTTCCCCGCTCAGGTCCCCGGAGTTCACCTTCTTCTTCCTGGTGCATGTAAGTGCATTGTCCGTGTATAATGCGCTGTGCGGGGAGTCACTAAGATCCTGCGCCCGATATCCTGCACGTGTCGCTTCCCCGCTCAGGTCCCTGGAGTTCACCTTCTTCTCCTGGTGCATGTAAGTGCATTGTCCGTGTAAAATGCGCTGTGCGGGGAGTCACTAAGATCGTGCACCCGATATCCTGCATGTGTCGCTTCCCCGCTCAGGTCCCCGGAGTTCAGCTTCTTCTTCCTGGTGCATGTAAGTGCATTGTCCGTGTATAATGCGCTGTGCGGGGAGTCACTAAGATCCTGCGCCCGATATCCTGCATGTGTCACTTCCCCGCTCAGGTCCCCGGAGTTCACCTTCTTCTTCCTGGTGCATGTAAGTGCATTGTCTGTGTATAATGCGCTGTGCGGGAAGTCGCTAAGATCCTGCGCCCGAGATCCTGCATGTGTCGCTTCCCCGCTCAGGTCCCCAGAGTTCACCTTCTTCTTCCTGGTGCATGTAAGTGCATTGTCTGTGTATAATGCGCTGTGCGGGGAGTCACTAAGATCCTGTGCCCGATATCCTGCATGTGTCGCTTCCCCGCTCAGATCCCCGGAGTTCACCTTCTTCTTCCTGGTGCATGTAAGTGCATTGTCCGTGTATAATGTGCTGTGCGGGGAGTCACTAAGATCCTGCGCCCGATATCCTGCATGTGCCGCTTCCCCGCTCAGGTCCCCGGAGTTCTCCTTCCTGGTACATGTAAGTGCATTGTCCGTGTATAATGCGCTGTGCGGGGAGTCACTAAGATCCTGCGCCCGATATCCTGCATGTGCCGCTTCCCCACTCAGGTCCCTGGAGTTCACCTTCTTCTTCCTGGTGCATGTAAGTGCATTGTCCGTGTATAATGCGCTGTGCGGGGAGTCACTAAGATCCTGCACCCGATATCCTGCATGTGTCGCTTCCCCTCTCAGGTCCCAGGAGTTCACCTTCTTCTTCCTGGTGCATGTAAGTGCATTGTCCGTGTATAATGCGCTGTGCGGGGAGTCACTAAGATCGTGCGCCCGATATCCTGCACGTGTCGCTTCCCCGCTCAGGTCCCCGGAGTTCACCTTCTTCTTCCTGGTGCATGTAAGTGCATTGTCTGTGTATAATGCGCTGTGCGGGGAGTCACTAAGATCCTGCGCCCGATATCCTGCACGTGTCGCTTCCCCGCTCAGGTCCCCGGAGTTCACCTTCTTCTCCTGGTGCATGTAAGTGCATTGTCCGTGTATAATGCGCTGTGCGGGGAGTCACTAAGATCCTGCGCCCGATATCCTGCATGTGTCACTTCCCCGCTCAGGTCCCCGGAGTTCACCTTCTTCTTCCTGGTGCATGTAAGTGCATTGTCCGTGTATAATGCGCTGTGCGGGGAGTCACTAAGATCGTGTCCCCGATATCCTGCATGTGTCGCTTCCCCGCTCAGGTCCCCGGAGTTCACCTTCTTCTTCCTGGTGCATGTAAGTGCATTGTCCGTGTATAATGCGCTGTGCGGGGAGTCACTAAGATCGTGTCCCCGATATCCTGCATGTGTCGCTTCCCCGCTCAGGTCCCTGGAGTTCACCTTCTTTCTCCTGGTGCATGTAAGTGCATTGTCCGTGTATAATGCGCTGTGCGAGGAGTCACTAAGATTCTGCACCCGATATCCTGCATGTGTAGCTTCCCCGCTCAGGTCCCTGGTGTTCACCTTCTTCTCCTGGTGCATGTAAGTGCATTGTCCGTGTATAATGCGCTGTGCGGAGAGTCACTAAGATCCTGCACCCGATATCCTGCATGTGGCGTTCCCCGCTCAGGTCCCCGGAGTTCACCTTCTTCTTCCTGGTGCATGTAAGTGCATTGTCTTGTGACACAATTTGAATCTTAAATCCGGCGCTCAGTCCGAATCAGTCAGAACTGTTTCTGTTGCATGAACGCAACGCAGCTGCGCCACATTCCGAATGGATGCTACACAATCCCACCGCAGACACCTGTTATACCTGTCTCAGCTGTGCAAATCCCGAAAACATCTGACAAAAGTCTGACAAAAGCGTGATCCACGGCCCTTAATAAATAAGCCCCATTATGTAAATATGTATTTAACTATGCACAAGGTCATTGTGATGTCACGTCCTGTGGGTGGATACATACCGCCACGTAACACTATGAGGCTCATTTACTAAGGGTCCAAATGCTGCACTATCGTTGAGTTTCCCGAATATTTCCGTTTTGCACTGAATTGCCCAGGGATTTTGGCGCACCCGATAGGCTTTTGCCGCCGGCTTGCATGCATCAGAAATTGGGTGGCGTAGACGTCAGACAACCCGACGGATTCAGGCAAACCGCGGAATTTAAAAAAGGTTTAGTGTCGCAAGATCAGCGCTCACATGCAGGGAAGAAGCAGGTGAACTCCGGCGGACCTCGGCGCAGCAGCGACATTGGAAGTAACTCGGACACACAATGTTAGTGAATCGCGCTGGACCTGAATCCTCGTCGGACAACGCACCGCGGAATCGCGTCGGGACCAGGTAAGTAAATCGGCCCCTTTGTAATTGCGCTTTATTGCTGAGCTGAAACCCTGCGCCCAGTGTAAGAGTAAGGGAGGCAGGAAGATGTGATGTGTGTCATCACCTCCTGGTCTCATACATGGTAGATGGAATGGAGCCCCCGGGAAGCCTTCGTTTGGGTGGAGTTGGCGTTGGATTGCTGAGCTGTGAGGACCCGGCAGCCAACAATGTAGCGGAATCACAGGTCACTACGAGAACGTGTGTGATATAAGAGAACCGCGAGGTGGATACAATATGTCATATCCATAGAAACCGATAAACATGATATGCAGCACATCAGCCGTCATCTCATCTGGGGTGTCGGGGGCCCCTGCACCCATCCTCAGGACCTTGACATCTGCTTGTAATCCAGCGAGCGCTCGCTACCTGCCAATATGAGGCACGAGGTTCCTGCAGAGGCTGCGTGATGTCTCCCTGGACATGGGGAAGCGCTGTCTCTTCCAGCGTTCCTCCCGCTTTCTACGTGTAGGGTAAGTGCTCTCGCAGGACCTACACCACGGCGCACATCAATCTGCAAGCGGAGGAGGTCCAGACGTCTCGGCCAAAGGACTCCTGATGGGCGACGCGGTCGTTTCCTATAAAATATTTTCCACCTCTAATGTACGGAGAAACGTCTCGCTGATATTTAGGGGATGATGAGATTTGGAGCCAAAGATGAATAATGGTGAAGCTGCGCGCAGCAGGATGTCCACCACGTGCAGCCTCCATGTACTCAGCGCTGTGCGGCGGGAGGCGAGGACGCACTGAGGTTACACAAAGAAATGAATCCACAAGTCATGGACAAAGGTTACGCTCACAGGATCCTCATTTTACACCAGTTTCCCTCTGACTACACGAGAAATCTGCGGAGGAGGAGGAGGAAGCGTCACTTCCTCAATCTAAAAAATCAGGAACAAAAACAAACTCAACAAAACTGGAGGCCATGACAGGGAGCCTCAGCCAATGGGGGCAGAGCAGGAAGTGATGTAAGAGAAGGGGCGTGGTCTTACTGGTTACGCGGTCATAACGTGATTTCCTGGAAGGCCTTAATAACGAGACCAAAGGTAAAGAATTAACAGCCCAAGTGTGAACATGACCCAAGTCGTCTTCAAGTGGCTGCTTCAGCAAAAGCTCTTAGGCAGGTTCTGGTAGGTGTCTCCGAGCCCTGCAGAGGCCTGGTGGCTGCAGACTGGTCCTCTAGACCAGCAAAGACCTAGAACTTTCCACCACAAGGGTTTTTATAGGGGTCAGTGCAGGGTTATCCAACCAGCACCTTTGTAACAGAAGTTATAAACAAGACATTCCATTGGTCAAAACATATTCCTTCCAGGCAGATATTATACAGCTGCAATTACCATTTATAGACAGCAGATGGCGCACAGAGGTGATCAGGCTCTACAGGACACATAACGGCTAATGTCATGCCCGGCCATTGCAAATAATAGCCCTGTTGTCTTTTGGTATAGGTAGAAACTGGTAGACGTGACTCATGGACATCATGTTTGGGGAGTGATTGTCTCCACCAAGACCCACGGAAGCCTTGTGGACACCAGACATGGATGAGACCAATGACGGAGAGGAAAACGTAGGAATAAATTACCCCTTGTGTCCCTCAGCGATCCACAACCAGGGTCTGATAAGAATGGTCCCAAAGTTCTCCTGCCATGTCATCTCCTCTTCACTATTGTCCTACAGGTACCTGAGTTCTCTCCAAGGGAACCGGTTTCAGTGATTCCTTTCACATGGAAAACCTCCACCTGACAATTGCAGGAAATTCTTTTATGGGAGTCAACTTGATGCTGAAGGATTCTCTCCAAGTCACCTAGCAGCGCATCCACAGTTTATGTCTGTCATGTGAACAGAACCATAGAAGAGACATTTATTGACAGGTTGTCCAAGGCTACAGCTTAGAGTATCCACCATTATTATTAGGGAATCTTCATACAGATACAGGAACCAGAGGCTGAGGCCGACACAGCTCCTTAGCCTCATGCAACCATCATGCAACCAACTAACCTTGGAGGACCACGTGCCTCCACGCTTCCTCCATGTCAGCCCTGAATAACATTTATAGACAGGACGGTGGGCGGTGGTAAACCATCTTCGAGCTGAATTCGCATTCCATAAACATGTGGAGGTGGTTGGACATTTCCTTCCTCCAGTTTCTGTGGCTTTCTCACAAGAGTTGTGTTACCAGACTGGATGTTAATAACGCAGGAGGAGCGACATGAGGGTGAGGTCAGGGGGACCCAGGGAACTGTCTGACAAACCCACCTGAGCAATTCTGGACTTGTCCTGCATCTCAGGTGGCTTCCTCTGCTCATTGGATTCTTGATTTACAGTTGGAGAAGTTGGTTGAGTTTTATGAAAATTCCAGTTTTCTGGTTTCGCTGCCCAAACATTTTGATTCCCACAGTTTCTTATCAAAACAAAATTCCTCTGACTTTCTGTATTTTCTGAGTTTGATGGGAATTCAAGCGATTTCTTCTAGTTTTTGGACAATGGTCGTACAAACATTTCTGTTGCTGCAGAAGAGAGAAATCATAGATAGGGAGATTCTACTTATATTATGGGCGGAAATGATCTTCCCCCTGTGTTGTTGACAATCTTGGTTGTGCTCATTTTCTGAGGTTTTTTTTATAGTTTTCGATTTAACAGCAAACAATAGATTTTTGCTACATTTTTTAATCACAACAAAGATTCTCTAAATGTTCTTGATTGTCAGGATCATCACAATGGAAATGATCTCGCCCCTCTGAGATATCATCTAGTTGTAGGAGATATTATTTCCTGACCTCTTGTGTATATTTTTCAGCTGATGGTTGTAAAAAATTTATATTAATTTCCAGAATGTGTTGTAGCAGATTTGGGATGAAGCTGCTGATCCTCACTTGGATCCCACCTGCCATGACCCACCTCTCTCATCACTCCAGGCTTGGATTGATGTGGTTCATAGGTTTTAATAACTTCTGAAACTTGTAATGTTTCTGACTTGTCCTAGGTCTTCAGCATCCACCAAGTGACATAGATGATTACGTTCTGGCCCGCCCCACCATCAGGACCAGCCCTTGTACTTCACATTTTATGAAGCGCTGGTTCCACCCTTTCTCCGGGGAGAGGCCTTGCTTCAGTAATTGATATTATTAACTGTATATTGAGTTTTTCAAGAGGAATGTCCTAATTTTGCTTGCCTGGGCTGCCGAGGGAGGCAATGCCAAATCTTCCTCTGAAAGGCCTTCGAGTCCTTTAGTGAAGCAAGCAGAATTTTCCAGGACCTTCTTGGAGAGGTCACGTAGAGGTCTCCTTTGCTTTCCTGTACTGTAGGTTTGGTGACTGATTGTTGGGATAAGTACATGGGCTGAGGAGTGACTTATGGTGGAGACATTACACATCTCACCGTGTGGACCTTCGAATGTCTAAACTCTGTTTATTTTCTTCCATTGCTCCACATGACGGGAAGGTTGCGTTACAGCTCATAACAATCATGTCCGTATGAGCTTGCTCATTGTTCCTGGGATATTGGAAGCACAAACTGCAGCAATCCCTGCGGCCCTCCAGCGGCCAAACTCCATCACATCCCTATTGCATATACATGATTGTAGACTAAGCCGTGACGGCCATACATGTGCGGCTCACAGAAAACACCCAAGTGATTCAGACCAACAGCGGAAGGGGCTGAAGATGAACGAGGCATTTTTGTGCACCAGGAGCTCCTTCTCATGGAGATTTATTCACCCTCTGAGGGTAACTACGCTGTTACATGATGACATGAGCGAGTACTGCCCCAAGTCTGAGCAGCCTGGAGGGTCTCCTGGTGAGAACATCCTGGAGAACTTGTCGGCCGCCATGTTCCACATGATGACATGAGCGAGCACTGCCCCAAGTCTGAGCAGCCTGGAGCGTCTCCTGGTGAGAACATCCTGGATGCCATATATCACAGATGGCTGGTGTGTGGGGTCCGCTGTCAGCCATACGGCAAGAATGCAGAACTCCAGGGAGACTGTAGTAAGTAACCTCTGATGGAGGACATGCAACCAAAAGTCATCTGCACAGCTTATTCCTAATAGGAGTAGTACTGGAAGTAATGGAAGTAGCAATACCAATAGTAGTCACCATGGACCATCTCTACACTAGTGCTAGGACATAGATCTTCCTCGGTCTAGCCTTTCATGAGAGATACCCACCATGCATCGCCTTCAGACATTTCTTCCACACTTCTCCTCAATGCATCTCTATAAATGTCCATAAATCTTATGCATGCCTATCATTCATACTTCTCCTCCACCTTTCCCCTAAATAACCTTACATACATCTCCTCCAGAAATCTCTTCCATACCTCTCCTCCTTAGATTTCCTCCATTACTTCTCCTCCATCCTTCCTCTCCATATAGCTCTTCCAGAATTTTTCTCCATACTTCTCCACCATCCTTCCCTCCCATAGATCTCCATACCTCTCCTCTATAGATCTCCTCCATGCTTCTTCTCCCTACCGCTCCTCCATTCTTGTCCTCCATTCTTGTCCTCCATAGATCTCCTCCATACTTCTTCTCCCTACCGCTCCTCTATATCTCTCATCCATACTTGTCCTCCATACTTGTCCTCCATACTTGTCCTCCATACTTGTCTTCCATAGATCTCCTCCATACTTCTTCTCCCTACCTCTCCTCCATATCTCTCCTTCCATAGATCTCCTCCACGCTTCTACTCCTGCCTTCCCCTCCATACTTCTCCTCTATACATCCCTTTCATACCTCTCCTCCATATGTCCCCTCCATAGATCTCCTCCTTGCTTCTCCTCCATAGATCTCCTCCTTGCTTCTCCTCCATAGATCTCCTCCACGCTTCTACTCCTGCATTCCCCTCCATACTTCTCCTCTATACATCCCTTTCATACCTCTCCTCCATATGTCCCCTCCATAGATCTCCTCCTTGCTTCTCCTCCATAGATCTCCTCCACACTTCCCCTCCATATCAACTATTGGGTCATTTTCACGGTGCAAAATTATATCTAAAAAAAATAAATAAATACACATTTGTATTTTTTCTGTTGAAATTCCTCACTCCAAAAAAACCCACAAATTAGAATAATCAAATCTAGAATCAAACTCATCTGCCTACACGAAATGTGCCTGAGGCGGGGAGGCCCCTTCTCCACGACCTGGGATTCCGCTGACCTTTTCCAATATTTGCAACATTGTGACATTGTTTTTATTTCTGGATTATTATGGCCAAGTTTTTGATTTTTTCTGTAACTTTCCGGCAGACACGGCCCCAGTCATCCCTCTTGGTTCTGACGGACAGATCGTACGGTTAAACTCACCGACTCCCACCCCCCATTTTCATAGAGTGTATTTTGAGAATCTATAGGTCGAAGTTCTTGATGCTTTTTTTCTGACCTTCGTGTATATTTCGGAAGTCTCCTGATTTGTGAAACATCAACCCGAGTCAATAGTGGAAATGTTTGTTGATGAAATTACGGTAACCAGGTGGAAACTTTTTACATGGCATTCCTGCAGAGTGTATGTGTAAAAAGGTCAACAAATAGACCCCCCTTCCTCCTCGTAAGAGACCCCCCCCCTTCCCTGGCAATCTTCAAGGCACAGGAGGTTTGTCATTTGCTAGAACGCATGGATTCATTCCCCTACATAAAATCCTGAGTAATGGAGCTGGAGCCCTGATTTCAGCACTTTGCCTCAATGAAATGAAGTGTAAGAGAAATCTGCAGTAAATGAAGGTGCTGGTCCCGGACGAACCCCCAAAGGCCCAGAGCTCGGAGCCCTCCCAGCAGAAGCCGCACTTTATCCTGACTCGTCATTTCCGCACTTTGTACATTCCAAGTTTTTTTTTTCAATTTAACCAAAAGATGTTAAATGATCTTTATTCCTCGAAGGACATAAAGTAAAAATGAATTTGCTGGCGGATGTCTGGATGATCACCGCGTAGAGTTATGACTTGTTGGCCCCTCGCAATGTAGAACAACTATTAATGATGGAGACGGGGCCATAAGGGGCAAGTACGTTATATACAGGATGAATGGTCCCTCCACCCAAATAAGCCAATGTGTGGTGTGAACACTACCCCTCCTCGCCTCAAGTGGCAGCGAAGAGGTGTGAGGTAGGTGCACTTATAGGTGCGTCCTCTAGATGTAGATCATGGCATTGCATGGCGTTGAGGTTAAAAGAGGCTGTGGAAAGGGTTAATCTCTGGTGTTCTTGAGCAGTGAAGGAATTATATAGGTATTTTGGGATTTACTTTTTTATAGATCACCTACTAAGAGTTGTACAGGATTAGAAACCAGGGCTGCCGAGAGAAGGAACCTTCCTCTGCCATGTCTCAGGTCGTCAGGGGTCTGAGAAGGGGCCTAAGGGAATGAAGGGGTTAATTTTATGTCCCTGATGGTCTAAAGAGCAGAAAGGGTGATGCTAGGACCCCTGATGGTCTAGGGCTATCAAACGACTTTTAGGTGGAGCAGCAGGACCTATTCATGGGAGAACCAGGACATGTAGCCAGAACAGATGGACCTGTACATGGATCTGCAAGACCTATAGATGGAGCAAAAGGACCTGACTGAGCAGTAGGATCTGTAAATAGAGCAGCAGGACTGATACCCATGTTTTTATAAAAGTACATAATCCCAAAAGGGTGGACCTGTATACAAAGCATAAGGACCTGTATACAAAGCATAAGGACCTGTATACAAAGCAGTAACTATACGTACAGTTGGAGAAGAAGGTTCTGTAGATTGTGCAGAAGGACCTATACACAGAGAAGCCGGACCTGCAGATTGTGCAGAAGGACCTATAGACATAGAAGCAGGACCTGTAGATTGTGAAGAAGGACCTAAAAACATAGAAGCAGGACCTGTAGATTGTGAAGAAGGACCTACAGACAGAGAAGCAGGACCTGTAGATTGTGAAGAAGGACCTACAGACAGAGAAGCAGGACCTATAGATTGTGAAGAAGGACCTACAGACAGAGAAGCAGGACCTGTAGATTGTGAAGAAGGACCTACAGACAGAGAAGCAGGACCTGTAAATAAAGTAGCAAGTCAGTTACACAGAAGAGCTGGACCTGTCGACTGAGTTGCAGGACCTGTTGAACAGCTCAATTTGTGCATAGAGCATCAGGTCCTGTAGATTAGGCACCAGGACCTGTCAGCTGAAGCATTCTTTGTCTCTAAAAACTGACCTGGAGAGTGAGATAAGTGCCTGATAGACTGATAGATGGAAGGTGAGTGGGGTCTCGGGGCAGATGTTGTGTATGATCTGGAGGGAGACCATTCTGATGATCACCCAGCTTTCCCAGGCAGAGATATCATTTAGGGTGGTCACCGTCCTTGTTCTCCTGGTACCACAAGTTTCAGCACATGGGAGAGAAGTTCATTTCTTTTTTGCCTTTTGGGCCAAAATAAACAGCCCCCCCCCCCCCTGTGAGTGAGCGGAGGCCGCTGTTTGCATGAATCACTTCCCTGGAAATGTAATATATTTGTGAGCGGGAGGCCAATAATCCTTATCTTCCAGGGGGGCGCATGGAGCGGTGTGACTGATGCTTCACACATCCCAATCATTGCCTCTCTTTTATGACCTCGCCTAATCGCTGCCATCTCTCACCTGGAGGCCTCCTTCACTTTGATTCCTGGGTGGGATCAAAATTTATGTTCACTTTCATGGAATTGCATTAAGTCAGAAACCTATAAATTGTGTGAGCCAGATGACTGCCAGACCCCAGCAAGAGAGGAGCCTTCAGGAGGGGAAAGCCCGCAGGAGTCCACAAGAGGAAAGAGTAGTGGGAAGACACAACCGGGGTCTACAAGGCCTGACGAGGGGAGAGCCCGCAGGAGTCCACAAGAGAAAAGAGTAGTGGGAAGACACAAGCGGGGTCTACAAGGCGTGAGGTGGGGAGAGCCCGCAGGAGTCCACAAGAGGATAGAGTAGTGGGAAGACTCAACCGGGGTCTACAAGGCCTGACGAGGGGAGAGCCCGCAGGAGTCCACAAGAGAAAAGAGTAGTGGGAAGACACAAGCGGGGTCTACAAGGCGTGAGGAGGGGAGAGCCCGCAGGAGTCCACAAGAGGATAGACTAGTGGGAAGACACAACTGGGGTCTACACGGCCTGAGGAGGGGAGAGCCCGCAGGAGTCCACAAGAGGAAAGAGTAGTGGGAAGACACAACCGGGGTCTACAAGGCCTAAGGAGGGGAGAGCCCGCAGGAGTCCACAAGAGGACACAGTAGTGGGAAGATATAACCGGGGTCTACAAGACCTGACGAGGGGAGAGCCCGCAGGAGTCCACAAGAGGATAGAGTAGTGGGAAAACACAACCGGGGTCTACAAGGCCTGACGAGGGGAGAGCCCGCAGGAGTCCACAAGAGGATAGAGTAGTGGGAAAACACAACCGGGGTCTACAAGGCCTAAGGAGGGGAGAGCCCGCAGGAGTCCACAAGAGAAAAGAGTAGTGGGAAGACTCAACAGGGGTCTGCACGGCCTAAGGAGGGGAGAGCCCGCAGGAGTCCACAAGAGGACACAGTAGTGGGAAGATATAACCGGGGTCTACAAGGCCTGACGTGGGGAGAGCCCGCAGGAGTCCACAAGAGAAAAGAGTAGCGGGAAGACACAACCGGGGTCTACAAGGCCTGACGTGGGGAGAGCACGCAGGAGTCCACAAGAGGAAAGAGTAGTGGGAAGACACAACCGGGGTCTACAAGGCCTGCGGAGGGAAGAGCCCGCAGGAGTCCACAAGAGGAAAGAGAAGTGGGAAGACACAACTGGGGTCTACAAGACCTGACGAGGGGAGAGCCCGCAGGAGTCCACAAGAGGAAAGAGAAGTGGGAAGACACAACCGGGGTCTACAAAGCCTGACTAGGGGAGAGCCCGCAGGAGTCCACAAGAGGATAGAGTAGTGGGAAGACTCAACCGGGGTCTACAAGGCCTGAGGAGGAGAGAGCCCGCAGGAGTCCACAAGAGGAAAGAGAAGTGGGAAGACACAACCAGGGTCTACAAGACCTGACAACGGGAGAGCCCGCAGGAGTCCACAAGAGGATAGAGTAGTGGGAAGACTCAACCGGGGTCTACAAGGCCTGAGGAGGAGAGAGCCCGCAGGAGTCCACAAGAGGAAAGAGAAGTGGGAAGACACAACCAGGGTCTACAAGACCTGACGAGGGGAGAGCCCGCAGTAGTCCACAAGAGGATAGAGTAGTGGGAAGACTCAACCGGGGTCGGCAAGGCCTGAGGAGGGGAGAGCCCGCAGTAGTCCACAAGAGGACACAGTAGTGGGAAGACATAACCAGGGTCTACAAGGCCTAACGTGGGGAGAGCCCGCATGAGTCCACAAGAGGAAAGAGTTATGGGAAGACACAACCGGGGTCTACAAGGCCTGACAAGAGGAGGGCCCGCAGGAGTCCACAAGAGGAAAGAGAAGTGAGAAGACACAACCGGGGTCTACAAGGCCTGAGGAGGGAAGAGCCCGGAGTAGTCCACAAGAGGAAAGAGAAGTGGGAAGACACAACCGGGGTCTACACGACCTGACGAGGGGAAAGCCAGCTGGTGTCCTCAAGAGGAAAGAGTAGTGGGAAGACACAACCGGGGTCTACAAGGCCTGACGAGGGGGGAGTCCGCAGGAGTCCACAAGAGGAAAGAGAAGAGGGAAGACACAACCGGGGTCTACATGGCCTGACAACGGGAGAGCCCGCAGGAGTCCACAAGAGGAAAGAGAAGTGGGAAGACACAACCGGGGTCTACAAGGCCTGATGAGGGGAGAGCCCGCAGGAGTCCACAAGAGGAAAGAGTAGTGGGAAGACACAACCGGGGTCTACAAGGCCTAACGTGGGGAGAGCCCGCAGGAGTCCACAAGAGGAAAGAGAAGTGGGAAGACACAACCGGGGTCTACAAGGCCTGATGAGGGGAGAGCCCGCAGGAGTCCACAAGAGGAAAGAGAAGTGGGAAGACACAACCGGGGTCTGCACGGCCTGACGAGGGGAGAGCCCGCAGGAGTCCACAAGAGGAAAGAGTTATGGGGAGACACAACCGGTGTCTACAAGGCCTGACAAGAGGAGGGCCCGCAGGAGTCCACAAGAGGAACGAGAAGTGAGAAGACAGAACCGTGGTCTACAAGGCCTGAGGAGGGAAGAGCCCACAGGAGTCCACAAAAGGAAAGAGAAGTGGGAAGACACAACCGGGGTCAACAAGGCCTGAGGAGGGGAGAGCCCACTGGAGCCCACAAGTAAGAAGGGTCCTGCAGAGAGAAGACACAACCGGGGTCTACAAGGCCTGACGAGGGGAGAGCCAGCTAGTGTCCCCAAGAGGAAATAGTAGTGGGAAGGCACAACCGGGGTCTACAATGCCTGACGAGGGGAGAGCCCGCAAGAGGAAAGAGAAGTGGGAAGACACAACCGGGTCTATAAGCCCCGAGGAGGGGGGAGCCCGCACGAGTCCACAAGAGGAAAGAGAAGTGGGAAGACACAACTGGGGTCTACAAGGCCTGAGTAGCGGAGAGCCCGTAGGAGTCTTGTCCTGGTTGTTCTGTGTATGGCACTGGAGGTGTGCGTCACACTATCTCTCCGGTCACTGACAGTCTGCGCTCTATATTGTGAGCTGAGACCTAGGAGGCTTATGGTAAGAGCATGTGCACTAACATGTGTCTGCTGTCTAGGAGAGCTGGGTTCCAAGAGGTGTCTCCGGTAAGAGGTGGCAGGTAAAGAGACCTTGCCCCTTCCTGTCAGGTGGTGCTCACTCTCAAATCACACTCCAGCTCACATGAAGGAAGATCATTGGATAACAGTAAATCAAAACACATAGGGGCACATTTACTTACCCGGCCCATTCGCGATCCAGCGGCGCGTTCTCTGCACAGGATTCGGGTCCGGCTGGGATTTAAGATGGTAGTTCCTCCGCCGTCCACCAGGTGGCGCTGCAGCGCCGAAAATAATCTTAACGCCCCGGAATGCACCATCCCATAGAAGGTGAAGGTGAGCGCTCCCCAAGCGACACATTTCCGGTTTTTAAATGCGGCGGTTTTTCCGAATACGTTGGGTTTTCGTTCCGCCACGCCCCCCCCATTTCTGTCGCGCGCATGCCGGCCCCGATGCGCCACAATCCGATCGCGTGCGCCAAAAACCCGGGGCAATTCATGTACAAGCGGCGCAAATCGGAAATATTCGGGTAACACGTCGGGAAAACGCGAATCGAGCCCTTAGTAAATGACCCCCATAGCCTGTTAACCCTTGCTGTACAGGCAGGATCTAAAACTACTGAGGCCTAACACTGACTGCATTCAGATACAGATAAAGGGCCTCATTCTGTCCATACTTCGGCAGGGGTGTTGCAAATGTAAAAGAGAATAATCATTAAGTTGTAAAATTTTTCCACACATTAAGATATCATCATAGAGTAATGAGGGTAGAGGGACATCATCAGTGATGACCTCTATCCTATATCAGGTCCCAAATGAGTATCTGGAAGAGATTTGACTCCTCCTGGGCGGTTCTGGGGGAGGAGCTTAAATTGTCCTGGAAGGAAGAATTCCATTTCTGGGAGAAGCAGTTGTCACCCAGCTTTCTGAACAGCCTAATAATGTAGTAATATCCATTACATGTATATATCACATTCTAGTCTTTGTTTCGTGACACAGTGTGGAGCCATCATCCAGAAAATCAACTTTGAAGTGATATGTAAGTTGGTTGTATAAAGTCAAGGGGGTGGAGCTTATAACACTGACGTCAAGGTCTAAAGAGGCTCTGATCGCCGCCTCCTCTGTGATTGACGATATCATCAGACTTCAGGAGATCTGGTGAGTGATGTCTCTGGATGAAGTACACACTCATAGTACACACCGCACATAGTACACAGGACACATAGTACACCCCCTGCACATAGTACACACTGCACATAGTACACACTGCACATAGTACACACTACACATATTACACACTACACATATTACACAGGACACTGCACATAGTACACACACCCTGCACATAGTACACCCCCTGCACATAGTACACCCCCTGCACATATTACACAGGACACTGCACATAGAACACACTGCACATATTACACAGGACACTGCACATAGAACACACTGCACATAGTACACACTACACATATTACACACTACACATATTACACAGGACACTGCACATAGAACACACTGCACATAGTACACACTACACATATTACACACTACACATATTACACAGGACACTGCACATAGTACACACTGCACATAGTACACACTACACATATTACACACTGCACATATTACACAGGACACTGCACATAGTACACACTGCACATAGTACACACTACACATATTACACACTACACATATTACACAGGACACTGCACATAGTACACACACCCTGCACATAGTACACCCCCTGCACATAGTACACCCCCTGCACATAGTACACACTGCACATAGTACACACTGCACATATTACACAGGACACTGCACATAGAACACACTGCACATAGTACACACTGCACATAGTACACACTGCACATAGTACACACTGCACAAAGTACACACTACACATATTACACAGGACACTGCACATAGTACACCCCCTGCACATAGTACACAGGACCCTGCACATAGTACACCCCCTGCACATAGTACACAGGACCCTGCACATAGTACACAGGACACTGCGCATAGTACACAGGACACTGCACATAGTACACCCCCTGCACATAGTACACCCCCTGCACATAGTACACACCACACATAGTACACAGGACACTGCACATAGTACACCCCCTGCACACAGTACACACCCTGCACATAGTACACAGGACCCTGCACATAGTACACAGGACCCTGCACATAGAACACACTGCACATAGGACACCCTGCACACAGTACACCCCCTGCACATAGTACACACTGCAAATATTACACAGGACACTGCACATAGTACACCCCTGCACATACTACACCCTGCACATAGTACACCCCCTGCACATAGTACACACTGCACATAGTACACACTACACATATTAAACAGGACACTGCACATAGTACACCCCCTGCACATAGTACAAAGCACCCTGCACATAGTACACCCCCTGTACATAGTACACAGGACCCTGCACATAGTACACAGGACACTGCACATAGTACACAGGACCCTGCACATAGTACACAGGACACTGCACATAGTACACACTGCACATAATACACAGGACACTGCACATAGTACACCACCTGCACATAGTACACACCACACATAGTACACAGGACACTGCACGTAGTACACCCCCTGCACACAGTACACACCCTGCACATAGTACACTCCCTGCACATAGTACACACTGCACATAGTACACCCTGCACACAGTACACACCCTGCACATAGTACACACTGCACATAGTACACACCCTGCACATAGTACACACTGCACATAGTACACCCCCTGCACATAGTATACCCCCTAAACATAGTACACCCCCTGCACACAGTACACCCCCCTGCACATAGTACACAGGACAATGCACATAGTACACCCCCTGCACATAGTACACACACTGCACATAGTACAGACTGCACTGGAGGGAGGACACTGCACATAGTACAGACTGCACAGGAGGGAGGACACTGCACATAGTACAGACTGCACAGGAGGGAGGACACTGCACATAGTACAGACTGCACAGGAGGGAGGACACTGCACATAGTACAGACTGCACAGGAGGGAGGACACTGCACATAGTACAGACTGCACAGGAGGGAGGACACTGCACATAGTACAGACTGCACAGGAGAGAGGAAACTGCACATAGTACAGACTGCACAGGAGAGAGGACACTGCACATAGTAAAGACTGCACAGAAGGGAGGACACTGAACATAGTACAGACTGCACAGGAGGGAGGACACTGCACATAGTACAGACTGCACAGGAGAGAGGAAACTGCACATAGTACAGACTGCACAGGAGAGAGGACACTGCACATAGTACAGATTGCACAGGAGGGAGGACACTGCACATAGTACAGACTGCACAGGAGGGAGGACACTGCACAGAGAACAGACTGCACAGGAGGGAGGACACTGCACATAGTACAGACTGCACAGGAGGGAGGACACTGCACATAGAACAGACTGCACAGGAGGGAGGACACTGCACATAGTACAGACTGCACAGGAGGGAGGACACTGCACATAGTACAGACTGCACAGGAGGGAGGACACTGCACATAGTACAGACTGCACAGGAGGGAGGACACTGCACATAGTACAGACTGCACAGGAGGGAGGACACTGCACATAGTACAGACTGCACAGGAGAGAGGAAACTGTACATAGTACAGACTGCACAGGAGAGAGGACACTGCACATAGTAAAGACTGCACAGAAGGGAGGAAACTGAACATAGTACAGACTGCACAGGAGGGAGGACACTGCACATAGTACAGACTGCACAGGAGGGAGGACACTGCACATGGTACAGACTGCACAGGAGGGAGGACACTGCACATAGTACAGACTGCACAGGAGGGAGGACACTGCACATAGTACAGACTGCACAGGAGGGAGGACACTGCACAGAGTACAGATTGCACAGGAGGGAGGACACTGCACATAGTACAGATTGCACAGGAGGGAGGACACTGCACATAGTGCAGACTGCACAGGAGGAGGACACTGCACATAGTACAGATTGCACAGGAGGGAGGAGGCTACACATAGTACAGATTGCACAGGAGGGAGGACACTGCACATAGTACAGACTGCACAGGAGGGAGGACACTGCACATAGTACAGACTGCACAGGAGGAGGACACTGCACATAGTACAGACTGCACAGGAGGAGGACACTGCACATAGTACAGACTGCACAGGAGAGAGGACAGTGCACATAGTACAGACTGCACAGGAGAGAGGACAGTGCACATAGTACAGACTGCACAGGAGGAGGACACTGCACATAGTACAGACTGCACAGGAGGCGGGCACTGCACATAGTGCAGACTGCACAGGAGAGAGGACACTGCACATAGTACAGACTGCACAGGAGGGAGGACACTGCATATAGTACAGACTGCACAGGAGGGAGGACAATGCATATAGTACAGACTGCACAGGAGGGAGGACACTGCACATAGTACAGACTGCACAGGAGGGAGGACACTGCACATAGTACAGACTGCACAGGAGGTAAGACACTGCACATAGTACAGACTGCACAGGAGGGAGGACACTGCACATAGTACAGACTGCACAGGAGGGAGGAGACTGCACATAGTACACACTGCACAGGAGGGAGCACACTGCACACAGTACAGACTGCACAGGAGGGAGGACACTGCACATAGTACAGACTGCACAGGAGGGAGGACACTGCACATAGTACACACTGCACAGGATGGAGGACACTGCACATAGTACAGACTGCACAGGAGGGAGGACACTGCACATAGTACAGACTGCACAGGAGGGAGGACACTGCACATAGTACAGACTGCACAGGAGGGAGGACACTGCACATAGTACAGACTGCACAGGAGGGAGCACACTGCACACAGTACAGACTGCACAGGGGGGAGGACACTGCACATAGTACAGACTGCACAGGAGGGAGGACACTGCACATAGTACAGACTGCACAGGAGGTAAGACACTGCACATAGTACAGACTGCACAGGAGGGAGGACACTGCACATAGTACAGACTGCACAGGAGGGAGGACACTGCACATAGTACACACTGCACAGGAGGGAGCACACTGCACACAGTACAGACTGCACAGGAGGGAGGACACTGCACATAGTACAGACTGCACAGGAGGGAGGACACTGCACATAGTACACACTGCACAGGAGGGAGGACACTGCACATAGTACAGACTGCACAGGAGGGAGGACACTGCACATAGTACAGACTGCACAGGAGGGAGGACACTGCACATAGTACAGACTGCACAGGAGGGAGGACACTGCACATAGTACAGACTGCACAGGAGGTAAGACAATGCACATAGTACAGACTGCACAGGAGGGAGGACACTGCACATAGTACAGACTGCACAGGAGGGAGGAGACTGCACATAGTACACACTGCACAGGAGGGAGCACACTGCACACAGTACAGACTGCACAGGAGGCAGGACACTGCACATAGTACAGACTGCACAGGAGGGAGGACACTGCACATAGTACAGACTGCACAGGAGGGAGGACACTGCACATAGTACAGACTGCACAGGAGAGAGGAAACTGCACATAGTACAGACTGCACAGGAGAGAGGACACTGCACATAGTAAAGACTGCACAGAAGGGAGGACACTGAACATAGTACAGACTGCACAGGAGGGAGGACACTGCACATAGTACAGACTGCACAGGAGGGAGGACACTGCACATAGTACAGACTGCACAGGAGGGAGGACACTGCACATAGTACAGACTGCACAGGAGGGAGGACACTGCACATAGTACAGACTGCACAGGAGGGAGGACACTGCACATAGTACAGACTGCACAGGAGGGAGGACACTGCACATAGTACAGACTGCACAGGAGGGAGGACACTGCACATAGTACAGACTGCACAGGAGGAGGGAGGAGACTGCACATAGTACAGACTGCACAGGAGGGAGGACACTGCACATAATACAGACTGCACAGGAGGTAAGACACTGCACATAGTACAGACTGCACAGGAGGGAGGACACTGCACATAGTACAGACTGCACAGGAGGTAAGACACTGCACATAGTACAGACTGCACAGGAGGGAGGACACTGCACATAGTACAGACTGCACAGGAGGGAGGAGACTGCACATAGTACACACTGCACAGGAGGGAGCACACTGCACACAGTACAGACTGCACAGGAGGGAGGACACTGCACATAGTACAGACTGCACAGGAGGGAGGACACTGCACATAGTACAGACTGCACAGGAGGTAAGACACTGCACATAGTACAGACTGCACAGGAGGGAGGACACTGCACATAGTACAGACTGCACAGGAGGGAGGAGACTGCACATAGTACACACTGCACAGGAGGGAGCACACTGCACACAGTACAAACTGCACAGGAGGGAGGAGACTGCACATAGTACAGACTGCACAGGAGGGAGGACACTGCACATAGTACAGACTGCACAGGAGGAAGGACACTGCACATAGTACAGACTGCACAGGAGAGAGGAAACTGCACATAGTACAGACTGCACAGGAGAGAGGACACTGCACATAGTAAAGACTGCACAGAAGGGAGGACACTGAACATAGTACAGACTGCACAGGAGGGAGGACACTGCACATAGTACAGACTGCACAGGAGGGAGGACACTGCACATAGTACAGACTGCACAGGAGGGAGGACACTGCACATAGTACAGACTGCACAGGAGGGAGGACACTGCACATAGTACAGACTGCACAGGAGGGAGGACACTGCACATAGTACAGACTGCACAGGAGGGAGGACACTGCACATAGTACAGACTGCACAGGAGGGAGGACACTGCACATAGTACAGACTGCACAGGAGGGAGGACACTGCACATAGTACAGACTGCACAGGAGGAGGGAGGAGACTGCACATAGTACAGACTGCACAGGAGGGAGGACACTGCACATAATACAGACTGCACAGGAGGTAAGACACTGCACATAGTACAGACTGCACAGGAGGGAGGACACTGCACATAGTACAGACTGCACAGGAGGTAAGACACTGCACATAGTACAGACTGCACAGGAGGGAGGACACTGCACATAGTACAGACTGCACAGGAGGGAGGAGACTGCACATAGTACACACTGCACAGGAGGGAGCACACTGCACACAGTACAGACTGCACAGGAGGGAGGACACTGCACATAGTACAGACTGCACAGGAGGGAGGACACTGCACATAGTACAGACTGCACAGGAGGTAAGACACTGCACATAGTACAGACTGCACAGGAGGGAGGACACTGCACATAGTACAGACTGCACAGGAGGGAGGAGACTGCACATAGTACACACTGCACAGGAGGGAGCACACTGCACACAGTACAGACTGCACAGGAGGGAGGACACTGCACATAGTACAGACTGCACAGGAGGGAGGACACTGCACATAGTACAGACTGCACAGGAGGAAGGACACTGCACATAGTACAGACTGCACAGGAGGAGGACACTGCACATAGTACAGACTGCACAGGAGGGAGGACACTGCACATAGTACAGACTGCACAGGAGGGAGGACACTGCACATAGTACAGACTACACAGGAGGGAGGACACTGCACATAGTACAGACTGCACAGGAGGAAGGACACTGCACATAGTACAGACTGCACTGGTTCTGATAAATGTGGCCCCGTATCTTTGTATATTTGGCAAGGTATTCAGGACTGGGGACAACTGATAAATTCTGTAGAGCGGCCGGTGGAAGAGACTGTTCCTTCTCCTCTAGGGACAATCCACATTTTTGGGTTGTAGAGAGGGTGGGGAGACTTCTGGAACCAATTATTCGGGAAGGGGTTAGAGTTCTATATCATAACATTCCGAAAAGTGAAAAAATGTCGCCCCCCCCCCCTCCCCCACCAAGGGGAATATAAGAAATCATGGGAACCCCCAGCAGTCATGGAATTATGGGTGAGAGACTCAGGGTTTAAAATGATAAATGGGGTTCAGGGGAGTCTCATACTGCTACTGAGGTGTCTCTCCTCCCAGCACTCTCACACTGCTCCTGAGATGTCTCACCTCCCAGCACTCTCACACTGCTACTGAGGTGTCTCTCCTCCCAGCACTCTCACACTGCTCCTGAGGTGTCTCTCCTCCCAGCACTCTCACACTGCTCCTGAGATGTCTCACCCCCCAGCACTCTCATACTGCTCCTGAGGTGTCTCTCCTCCCAGCACTCTCACACTGCTCCTGAGATGTCTCACCCCCCAGCACTCTCACACTGCTCCTGAGGTGTCTCTCCTCCCAGCACTCTCATACTGCTCCTGAGATGTCTCACCCCCCAGCACTCTCATACTGCTCCTGAGATGTCTCACCTCCCAGCACTCTCACACTGCTCCTGGGATGTCTCACCTCCCAGCACTCTCACACTGCTCCTGAGATGTCTCTCCTCCCAGCACTCTCACACTGCTCCTGAGGTGTCTCTCCTCCCAGCACTCTCACACTGCTCCTGAGATGTCTCACCTCCCAGCACTCTCATACTGCTCCTGAGATGTCTCACCTCCCAGCACTCTCATACTGCTCCTGAGATGTCTCTCTTCCCAGCACTCTCACACTGCTCCTGAGATGTCTCACCACCCAGCACTCTCACACTGCTCCTGAGATGTCTCACCCCCCAGCACTCTCATACTGCTCCTGAGGTGTCTCTCCTCCCAGCACTCTCACACTGCTCCTTAGATGTCTCGCCTCCCAGCACTCTCATACTGCTCCTGAGGTGTCTCTCCTCCCAGCACTCTCACACTGCTCCTGAGATGTCTCACCCCCCAGCACTCTCATACTGCTCCTGAGGTGTCTCTCCTCCCAGCACTCTCATACTGCTCCTGAGATGTCTCTATTCCCAGCACTCTCATACTGCTCCTGAGATGTCTTTCTTTCCAGCACTCTCACACTGCTCCTGAGATGTCTCACCTCCCAGCACTCTCATACTGCTCCTGAGATGTCTCACCTCCCAGCACTCTCACACTGCTCCTGAGATGTCTCACCTCCCAGCACTCTCACACTGCTCCTGAGATGTCTCACCTCCCAGCACTCTCACACTGCTCCTGGCATGTCTCACCCCCAGCACTCTCATACTGCTCCTGAGATGTCTCACCTCCCAGCACTCTCACACTGCTCCTGAGATGTCTCACCTCCCAGAACTCTCACACTGCTCCTGGGATGTCTCACCTCCCAGCACTCTCACACTGCTCCTGAGATGTCTCTTCCCCCAGCACTCTCACACTGCTCCTGAGATGTCTCACCTCCCAGCACTCTCACACTGCTACTGAGATGTCTCACCTCCCAGCACTCTCACACTGCTCCTGAGATGTCTCACCTCCCAGAACTCTCACACTGCTCCTGAGATGTCTCACCTCCCAGCACTCTCATACTGCTCCTGAGATGTCTCACCTCCCAGAACTCTCACACTGCTCCTGAGATGTCTCACCTCCCAGCACTCTCACACTGCTCCTGAGATGTCTCACCTCCCAGCACTCTCACACTGCTCCTGAGATGTCTCACCTCCCAGCACTCTCACACTGCTCCTGAGATGTCTCACCTCCCAGCACTCTCACACTGCTCCTGGGATGTCTCACCTCCCAGCACTCTCACACTGCTCCTGAGATGTCTCTTCCCCCAGCACTCTCACACTGCTCCTGAGATGTCTCACCTCCCAGCACTCTCACACTGCTACTGAGATGTCTCACCTCCCAGCACTCTCACACTGCTCCTGGGATGTCTCACCTCCCAGCACTCTCACACTGCTCCTGGGATGTCTCACGTCCCAGCACTCTCATACTGCTCCTGAGATGTCTCTCTTCCCAGCACTCTCACACTGCTACTGAGATGTCTCACCTCCCAGCACTCTCACACTGCTCCTGAGATGTCTCACCTCCCAGCACTCTCATACTGCTCCTGAGATGTCTCACCTCCCAGCACTCTCACACTGCTCCTGAGATGTCTCACCTCCCAGCACTCTCACACTGCTCCTGGCATGTCTCACCTCCCAGCACTCTCACACTGCTCCTGAGATGTCTCACCTCCCAGCACTCTCACACTGCTCCTGAGATGTCTCACCTCCCAGCACTCTCATACTGCTCCTGAGATGTCTCACCTCCCAGCACTCTCACACTGCTCCTGAGATGTCTCTCCTCCCAGCACTCTCACACTGCTCCTGAGGTGTCTCACCTCCCAGCACTCTCACACTGCTCCTGAGATGTCTCACCCCCCAGCACTCTCACACTGCTCCTGAGATGTCTCACCTCCCAGCACTCTCATACTGCTCCTGAGATGTCTCACCTCCCAGCACTCTCATACTGCTCCTGAGATGTCTCTCTTCCCAGCACTCTCACACTGCTCCTGAGATGTCTCACCCCCCAGCACTCTCACACTGCTCCTGAGATGTCTCACCCCCCAGCACTCTCACACTGCTCCTGAGATGTCTCACCTCCCAGCACTCTCATACTGCTCCTGAGGTGTCTCTCCTCCCAGCACTCTCACACTGCTCCTTAGATGTCTCGCCTCCCAGCACTCTCATACTGCTCCTGAGGTGTCTCTCCTCCCAGCACTCTCACACTGCTCCTGAGATGTCTCACCCCCCAGCACTCTCATACTGCTCCTGAGGTGTCTCTCCTCCCAGCACTCTCATACTGCTCCTGAGATGTCTCTATTCCCAGCACTCTCACACTGCTCCTGAGATGTCTCACCTCCCAGCACTCTCATACTGCTCCTGAGATGTCTTTCTTTCCAGCACTCTCACACTGCTCCTGAGATGTCTCACCTCCCAGCACTCTCATACTGCTCCTGAGATTTCTCACCTCCCAGCACTCTCACACTGCTCCTGAGATGTCTCACCTCCCAGCACTCTCACACTGCTCCTGAGATGTCTCACCTCCCAGCACTCTCACACTGCTCCTGGCATGTCTCACCCCCAGCACTCTCATACTGCTCCTGAGATGTCTCACCTCCCAGCACTCTCACACTGCTCCTGAGATGTCTCACCTCCCAGAACTCTCACACTGCTCCTGAGATGTCTCACCTCCCAGCACTCTCACACTGCTCCTGGGATGTCTCACCTCCCAGCACTCTCACACTGCTCCTGAGATGTCTCTTCCCCCAGCACTCTCACACTGCTCCTGAGATGTCTCACCTCCCAGCACTCTCACACTGCTACTGAGATGTCTCACCTCCCAGCACTCTCACACTGCTCCTGAGATGTCTCACCTCCCAGAACTCTCACACTGCTCCTGAGATGTCTCACCTCCCAGCACTCTCATACTGCTCCTGAGATGTCTCACCTCCCAGAACTCTCACACTGCTCCTGAGATGTCTCACCTCCCAGCACTCTCACACTGCTCCTGAGATGTCTCACCTCCCAGCACTCTCACACTGCTCCTGAGATGTCTCACCTCCCAGCACTCTCACACTGCTCCTGAGATGTCTCACCTCCCAGCACTCTCACACTGCTCCTGAGATGTCTCACCTCCCAGCACTCTCACACTGCTCCTGGGATGTCTCACCTCCCAGCACTCTCACACTGCTCCTGAGATGTCTCTTCCCCCAGCACTCTCACACTGCTCCTGAGATGTCTCACCTCCCAGCACTCTCACACTGCTCCTGGGATGTCTCACCTCCCAGCACTCTCACACTGCTCCTGAGATGTCTCTTCCCCCAGCACTCTCACACTGCTCCTGAGATGTCTCACCTCCCAGCACTCTCACACTGCTACTGAGATGTCTCACCTCCCAGCACTCTCACACTGCTCCTGAGATGTCTCACCTCCCAGCACTCTCACACTGCTCCTGGGATGTCTCACGTCCCAGCACTCTCATACTGCTCCTGAGATGTCTCTCTTCCCAGCACTCTCACACTGCTACTGAGATGTCTCACCTCCCAGCACTCTCACACTGCTCCTGAGATGTCTCACCTCCCAGCACTCTCATACTGCTCCTGAGATGTCTCACCTCCCAGCACTCTCACACTGCTCCTGAGATGTCTCACCTCCCAGCACTCTCACACTGCTCCTGGCATGTCTCACCTCCCAGCACTCTCACACTGCTCCTGAGATGTCTCACCTCCCAGCACTCTCACACTGCTCTTGAGATGTCTCAACTCCCAGCACTCTCACACTGCTCCTGAGATGTCTCGCCTCCCAGCACTCTCACACTGCTCCTGAGATGTCTCACCTCCCAGCACTCTCACACTGCTCCTGAGATGTCTCACCTCCCAGCACTCTCATACTGCTCCTGAGATGTCTCACCTCCCAGCACTCTCATACTGCTCCTGAGATGTCTCTCCTCCCAGCACTCTCATACTGCTCCTGAGATGTCTCACCTCCCAGCACTCTCACACTGCTCCTGAGATGTCTCTTCCCCCAGCACTCTCACACTGCTCCTGAGATGTCTCACCTCCCAGCACTCTCACACTGCTCCTGGGATGTCTCACCTCCCAGCACTCTCACACTGCTCCTGAGATGTCTCACCTCCCAGCACTCTCACACTGCTCCTGAGATGTCTCACCTCCCAGCACTCTCACACTGCTCCTGAGATGTCTCACCTCCCAGCACTCTCACACTGCTCCTGAGATGTCTCACCTCCCAGCACTCTCACACTGCTCCTGAGATGTCTCACCTCCCAGCACTCTCACACTGCTCCTGATATGTCTCACCTCCCAGCACTCTCACACTGCTCCTGGGATGTCTCACCTCCCAGCACTCTCACACTGCTCCTGAGATGTCTCACCTCCCAGCACTCTCACACTGCTCCTGAGATGTCTCACCTCCCAGCACTCTCACACTGCTCCTGATATGTCTCACCTCCCAGCACTCTCACACTGCTCCTGGGATGTCTCACCTCCCAGCACTCTCACACTGCTCCTGAGATGTCTCACCTCCCAGCCAAGAGCTGATGGAGGGATTTCTCAGTGACCTTCTGTGTAGACCCTTCCCCTGCACTGATAATATCACACCCGATCCTGGATTCATTCTAATGGTTTGTAGGATCTAGGGATCCCCTGGTCCTGGATAATGAAGGGTTTTCCTACAAAAATATTTGTATCTCAAAAAAAAAAAATTTCTTCAATGAGAAGATAAAGATTTCTGGGGGAGATATCCGACCCCATGACTATGACTGGGTGATAGAGAGGCCCTAAGCATTAACCAGCTGTGGCCAAGAACAAATAGACAACCGTCCCATTTATCGGGTCATGTCTTCATCTGTCCTGATTGGTAGGTGAGCAGATCCACTCGGACCACGGCGATTCCATATAGGACCGGCTTCCCGCACCACATGCAATGTTAAAAAAGTTTCTTCATCTTTATTGTTACACCGTCATAAACATCACAAACAGACGGAAAGAACACGAGGTGAAGAACCTTCCTCCTCTACGTGAGGTTTACGACGGTGAAACAATAAAGATGAAGAAACTTTAACAGCGCATCTGGTGGGGAAAGCCGATCAATGGTCTCAACACATATGAAGAAGCTTAATCAAGGATGCAGAGTCCTCCTTTAGCTTGGAAAATGTCTTCTCTTGATGTAGGGTCTACCTTTAGCTTGAGTAAAGTCTTCTCTTGATGTATGGTCTACCTTTAGCTTGGGTAAAGTCTTCTCTTGATGTAGGGTCTAGTTTTAGCTTGGGTAAAGACGTCTCTTGATGTAGGTTCTACCTTTAGCTTGGGTAAAGGCTTCTCTTGATGTAGGGTCTACCTTTAGCTTGAATAAGTCTTCTCTTGATGTAGGATCTACCTTTAGCTTGGGTAAAGTCTTCTCTTGATGTAGGGTCCAACTGTAGCTTGGGTAAAGTCTTCTCTTGATGTAGGGTCTACCTTTAGCTTGGGTGAAGTCTTCTCTTGATGTAGGGTCTACCTTTAGCTTGAGTAAGTCTTCTCTTGATGTAGGTTCTACCTTTAGCTTGGGTAAAGACTTCTCTTGATGTAGGTTCTACCTTTAGCTTGGGTGAAGTCTTCTCTTGATATATGGTCTACCTTTAGCTTGGGTGAAGTCTTCTCTTGATGTATGGTCTACCTTTAGCTTGGGTAAAGTCTTCTCTTGATGTAGGGTCTACTTTTAGCTTGGGTAAAGTCTTCTCTTGATGTAGGGTGTATCTTTAGCTTGGGTAAAGTCTTCTCTTCATGTAGGGTCTTTTTTTAGCTTGGGTAAAGACTTCTCTTGATGTAGGGTCTACTTTTAGCTTGGGTAATGTCTTCTCTTGATGTAGGGTCTACCTTTAGCTTGGGTAAAATCTTCTCTTTATGTAGGGTCTACCTTTAGCTTGGGTAAAGACTTCTCTTGATGTAGGATCTACCTTTAGCTTGGGTGAAGTCTTCTCTTGATGTAGTGTCTACCTTTAGCTTGGGTAAAGTCTTCTCTTGATGTAGCGTCTACCTTTAGCTTGGGTAAAGTCTTCTCTTGATGAATGGTTTACCCTTAGCTTGAGTAAGTCTTCTCTTGAAGTAGGGTCTACCATTAGCTTGGGTAAAGTCTTCTCTTGATGTAGGGTCTACCTTTAGCTTGGGTAAAGACTTCTCTTGATGTAGGTTCTACCTTTAGCTTGGGTGAAGTCTTCTCTTGATGTATGGTCTATCTTTAGCTTGGGTGAAGTCTTCTCTTGATGTAGGGTCTACCTTTAGCTTAAGTAAGTCTTCTCTTGATATATGGTCTACCTTTAGCTTAGGTAAAGACTTCTCTTGATGTAGGGTGTACCTTTAGCTTGAGTAAAGTCTTCTCTTGATGTAGGGTCTACCTTTAGCTTGGGTAAAGACTTCTCTTCATGTAGGGTCTACTTTTAGCTTGGGTAAAGTCTTCTCTTGATGTAGGGTCTACCTTTAGCTTAGGTAAAGTCTTCTCTTGATGTATGGTTTACCCTTAGCTTGAGTAAGTCTTCGCTTAATGTAGGGTCTACCTTTAGCTTGGGTGAAGTCTTCTCTTGATGTAGGGTTTACCTTTAGCTTGGGTAAAGTCTTCTCTTGATGTAGGGTGTATCTTTAGCTTGGGTAAAGTCTTCTCTTCATGTAGGGTCTACTTTTAGCTTGGGTGAAGTCTTCTCTTGATGTATGGTCTACCTGTAGCTTGGGTAAAGTCTTCTCTTGATGTAGGGTCTACCTTTAGCTTGGGTAAAGTCTTCTCTTGATGTAGGGTCTACTTTTAGCTTGGGTAAAGTCTTCTCTTGATGTAGGGTCTACTTTTAGCTTGGGTAATGTCTTCTCTTGATGTAGGGTCTACCTTTAGCTTGGGTAAAGTCTTCTCTTGATGTAGCGTCTACCTTTAGCTTGGGTAAAGTCTTCTCTTGATGTATGGTTTACCCTTAGCTTGAGTAAGTCTTCTCTTGAAGTAGGGTCTACCATTAGCTTGGGTAAAGTCTTCTCTTGATGTAGGGTCTACCTTTAGCTTGGGTGAAGTCTTCTCTTGATGTATGGTCTACCTTTAGCTTGGGTGAAGTCTTCTCTTGATGTAGGGTCTACCTTTAGCTTGAGTAAGTCTTCTCCTGATATAGGGTCTACCTTTAGCTTAGGTAAAGACTTCTCTTCATGTAGGGTCTACTTTTAGCTTGGGTAAAGTCTTCTCTTGATGTAGGGTCTACCTTTAGCTTGGGTAAAGTCTTCTCTTGATGTCTGGTTTACCCTTAGCTTGAGTAAGTCTTCTCTTAATGTAGGGTCTACCTTTAGCTTGGGTAAAGTCTTCTCTTGATGTAGGGTCTACCTTTAGCTTGGGTAAAGACTTCTCTTGATGTAGGCTCTACCTTTAGCTTGGGTGAAGTCTGCTTTTGATGTATGGTCTACTTTTAGCTTGGGTGAAGTCTTCTCTTGATGTAGGATCTTCCTTTTGCTTGAGTAAGTCTTCTCTTGATAGAGGGTCTACCTTTAGCTTGGGTAAAGACTTCTCTTGATGTAGGGTCTACCTTTAGCTTGGGTAAAGACTTCTCTTGCTGTAGCGTCTACCTTTAGCTTGGGTAAAGACTTCTCTTGATGTAGGTCTACCTTTAACTTGGGTAAAGTCTTCTCTTGATGTAGGGTCTACTTTTAGCTTGGGTAAAGTCTACTCTTGATGTGGAGTCTACCTTTAGCTTGCGTAAAGGCTTCTCTTGATGTAGGGTCTACTTTTAAATTGGGTAAAGTCTTCTCTTGATGTATGGTCTACCTTTAGCTTGGGTAAAGTCTTCTCTTTATGTAGGGTCTACCTTTAGCTTGGGTAATGTCTTCTCTTGATGTAGAGTCTACTTTTAGCTTGGGTAAAGTCTTCTCTTGATGTATGGTTTACCCTTAGCTTGAGTAAGTCTTCTCTTGATGTAGGGTCTACCTTTAGCTTGGGTAAATTCTTCTCTTGATGTAGGGTCTACCTTTAGCTTGGGTAAAGACGTCTCTTGATGTAGGGTCTACCTTTAGCTTGGGTAAAGACGTCTCTTGATGTAGATTCTACCTTTAGCTTGGGTAAAGACGTCTCTTGATGTAGGTTCTACCTTTAGCTTGGGTGAAGTCTTCTTTTGATGTATGGTCTACCTTTAGCTTGGGTGAAGTCTTCTCTTGATGTAGGGTCTACCTTTTGCTTGGGTAAGGTCTCCTCTTGATGTAGGGTCTACCTTTAGCTTGGGTAAATTCTTCTCTTGATGTAGGTTCTACCTTTAGCTTGGGTAAAGACGTCTCTTGATGTAGGTTCTACCTTTAGCTTGGGTGAAGTCTTCTCTTGATGTATGGTCTACCTTTAGCTTGGGTGAAGTCTTCTCTTGATGTAGGGTCTACCTTTTGCTTGGGTAAGGTCTCCTCTTGATGTAGGGTCTACCTTTAGTTTGGGTAAAGTCTTCTCTTGATGTAGGGTCTACTTTTAGCTTGGGTAAAGTCTTCTCTTGATGTAGGGTCTACCTTTAGCTTGGGTAACGTCGTTTCTTGATGTAGGGTCTACCTTTAGCCTGGGTAAAGTCTTCTCTTAATGTAGGGTCTACCTTTAGCTTGGGCAAAGTCTTCTCTTGATGTTAGGGTCCATCTTTTTCTGTAAAACATTGTGCTTACATGAAGTCACCCAAATACAGGACCTTTCCTTTATATACTATACAATCCATGTAATGACTCCTAGTTGTATCTCACATCCATCATCTCTTCATAGCTCTTCTACCACGCAGAGTCTTGGAGATTGGGTCACGCAGGGTCTTGGAGCTAGGGTCACGCAGAGTCTTGGAGATGGGGTCAGACATCTCAGGCTAAAATGTTTGTATTTTCCTTGAAGAGGAAACCAGAAGTTGTCGGATGGGTAATTCACCTATGGCTGGAAAATCTGGAACCCCTCCCCTCCCCTTTAAGAACTCGTAACATGAAGTAAAACCACTTGACTGAGTGACATCTCAGAGACGAGAAACTCATTAACATTGTGAACAGTAGGACAAAGTTGTCACCCAAATTGGGTGTGATGGTGGCCTGGTGCACAGGGCAGCCGCTTCTGTCTGTCCCTGTGCCACCGCCAGCTCCAGTGTAAGCTGCAGACTTTTTCCCCGGCTAACAGCTTGTTTTATGAGTTTTGGGCTTGGCCAGTCATGACATACTTCAACCTGGCACACCATGAGAGAACTTAAATGTGAAGTTTACGAAGGTCTGGTGGAGGGCGGCCGAGGAGAAACTGCACAGACAAAGGGTGGATGACCCCCGAGAAACACATGGACTGAGTGTAAAGACCAGCTCCACCCAAATGTCTAAGGAAAACTCCAGCTGAAATGTAACAATCTGCAGGATCCTCCTCAAGAATCTCCATAAAACATCCTGAAACAATTATGGATGGAGTCATTCTGTCACATTGAATATATTGCTCCACGTCAGGAGGTTCCACCTCTTCGGGCTGATCAATGTCTCAATCTATCTTTATTGGGGTCAACTGTTCTCCTTGTCCAAAGTCCCAAATTTCCTGCATAGACAGTGAGATAAATGAGTACAACTTGTCTAACTATAGCCACCACTAGGGGGAGCTCAGGAACATTCTGGAGGTCATTGTATAGACAGTCTGCAGTAAGCTCCTGAGCTCCCCTAGTGGTAGCTCCATGACAGCAGTCTGGGACATGTAGCCCTATAGGTGCAGAACCATATTGCTTTTATATAAAGTTCTACATGATCCTTCAGAGCACAGACACAGAGATAATGCTGGAGATAATAGGAAGGTTCTATCTCACCCCAAGTGCTTTATCCTCATCAGTACATATCAGTACTTCTCTATAATGTCCTATATGATCCCTCTGATGACTGTGAGTGATAGAGGAGAGACACAGGCACAAACAGACGCTGCTGGAGATAATAGGAAGGTTCTATCTGATCCCAAGTGCTTTATAACCATCAGTACATATCAGTACTGCTCTATAATGTCCTTTATGATCCGGCTGATGACCATAAGTGATAGAGTAGAGACACAGGCACAGACAGAGGCTGCTGGAGATAATAGGAAGGTTCTATCTCACCCCAAGTGCTTTATTACCATCAGCAGAGGTCAGTACTGCTCTATAATGCCCTATATGATCCGGCTGATGACTGTGAGTGATATTTCTAGCTCCTGTGGGTAATAGAGCGGTTCCCATCCGTGGTCCTCCCATGTGTCTCCTCACTGACTGCTGATTGTCCTTATCGCTGCTTCTGTAGCCGCAGGGCGGTCACTGCCTCCATCCATCCCTCAATGTCGTCTCGTCTTCTGGTTTCCCACCTGTTTCGGGGCTTGTTACATGTGGAGTATAATTTGTGATGACAGGAGCCCAGATTACCGCACTCGGAGGTATTAATAGCTGGGTGGGTTGTGTTTTCTTGCATTTTTCTGCATCTCGTATCCTGAAACGTTCCTCCTGGCTATTCCTGTGCTGACAAGTGACGGAAAATTTCCATCTCTATTCCTACATCTGGACGGAGGAGATACCCCAACCACAGAGCAGGGGGAACATAGCGACTCCCTCCTGAGGATGGAGGGGGAATTGCAATGAAGTGGTTATAAGGCTCAATGTATATCATAATCACTATCCTGACCAGAAGAGCTTACACTCTACAAGATACATGAGGTGGAGGAGGAATACTGACCACAGGAGCTTACACTCTACAAGAACAAGATACATCAGGTGGAGGAGGAATACTGACCACAGGAGCTTACACTCTACAAGAACAAGATACATCAGGTGGAGGAGGAATACTGACCACAGGAGCTTACACTCTATAAATAGGAGATATAAGAGGAGGAGGGGGAAGAATCCTGACCACAGGAGCTTACACTCTATAAATAGGAGATATAAGAGAAGAATGAAGAGTCCTGACCACAGGAGCTTACACTCTATGAATAGGAGATATAAGAGGAGGGGGAAGAGTCCTGACCACAGGAGCTTACACTCTATGAATAGGAGATATAAGAGGAGGAGGGGGAAGAGTCCTGACTACAGGAGCTTACACTCTATGAATAGGAGATATAAGAGGAGTAGGGGGAAGAGTCCTGACCACAGGAGCTTACACTCTATAACGGGGGGTATAAGAGGAGGAGTCCTGACCACAGGAGCTTACAGGGTCAGTCCTTATTGGTGATTGGTCGGTGTGTGTTGCCCTGTGGACATAGAAGCAGACGCTCCTCCTGCACCTGGTATGGGCTTCCATAGGTCCCTGATCCTATAGATAAGGCTCCCACGGCTCTGGTTTGGGACCCTACACAGGGGTGAACAGCCATTCCTCCCCTTAATAGAGGCAGTGAGACTTTCTCCCTAGGACTCGGCCCCCGGTGTGAGACCCCTGAGGTCCCGCACACTCTGGATATACTTCATCGATCATTAAGTGCCTTGTATCTGCTCGTCAGGACACAAATATTTTGCTTTCACACAATGTCTCTTGGCACGGGGCGGGGGGCCGCTCCTGACATCTCTTCCTGCAGACACTTGTTCTGATGTTTATTTGGGTTCTGCCCTCCTCGTCTAAATGTCACGTTATTCTCATGTAAATCTGAGGGGAAACGCCGCGCGCTGGTGATTAACCTTTCCGCTGACTTCAGGAGGAGGCCACCTACATGGCCTGGGATCGGCGCTCGCTGCCGCCACACTTGGGGTTTGCACTTTTTTAAATATTTTGCACAAGTGAAAGGGGGAAAGAAAACACCAGAGTAAGAAAATCTGAAGAGGGGCATCAGCGGAGGGGCGTGGGGTAGGAGAACGGTGGGGCAGATCAATGGCACCAGGGGCAGATGTCTCACTCACACATACATATAAGTGAGGAGACTCCATGTAGGTAAACCGGCTGGATTAAGGTAGGTGGAGGGCCTTGGGCACACATTCTGGTGGGGCCCCCACTCAATGTAGCCCAGATAATGGTTACTGTTCCAAATTATCATTAATATTCCACATTTTAGCCTAACAGCCATAAGCTGACTGTCAGACATTGGTGGTGGGGGGCCCCGGGGAGTGCACCCCTGGAGCCCTCCCTATAATCTGACCCTGCATTGTAATGTTGATGAACTCATCCCATCATCTTGATCTGTATTCGCCTGCCGTGACCTTGCCTGTATCTTGGACTATTCGCTGGCTGCCCCAGACCTCCAGCTTGTAGTTTGGATTCTGCTGGATTGCTGCCTGCCCTGACCCCAGTCTATTTCTGACTATTCCTTCCTGACCGAATGTCAAGATGTTCCCTACACTTGGACTATTCCGACGCTACATCTCACACTGGGTCTAAAATGGGGTGGGGTGAGAGAGACCTGGACCCTCTACCAGAACACTGCCACAGGGGGAGGGGCGAGAGAGTACTGGACCCTCTACCAGAACACTGCTACAGGGGGAGGGGCGAGAGAGTACTGGACCCTCTACCAGAACACTGCCACATGGGGAGGGGTGAGAGAGTACTGGACCTCTACCAGAACACTGCTACAGGGGGAGGGGCGAGAGAGTACTGGACCTCTACCAGAACACTGCTACAGGGGGAGGGGTGAGAGAGTACTGGACCCTCTACCAGAACACTGATACAGGGGGGAGGGGTGAGAGAGTACTGGACCCTCTACCAGAACACTGATACAGGGGGAGGGGTGAGAGAGTACTGGACCCTCTACCAGAACACTGATACAGGGGGGAGGGGTGAGAGAGTACTGGACCCTCTACCAGAACACTGATACAGGAGGAGGGGTGAGAGAGTACTGGACCCTCTACCAGAACACGACTACAGGGGGAGGGGTGAGAGATTCCTGGACCTCTACCAGAACACTGATAAAGGGGGAGGGGTGAGAGAGTACTGGACCCTCTACCAGAACACTGATACAGGAGGAGGGGTGAGAGATTCCTGGACCTCTACCAGAACACTGCTACAGGAGGAGGGGTGAGAGATTCCTGGACCTCTACCAGAACACTGATACTGGGGGAAGAGTGAGAGAGTCCAAGACCCTCTACCAGAACACCGCTACAGGGGGAGGGGTTAGAGAGTACTGGACCCTCTACCAGAACACGACTACAGGGGGAGGGGTGAGAGAGTCATGGACCCACTACCAGAACACGACTACAGGGGGAGGGGTGAGAGAGTACTGGACCTCTACCAGAACATAGATACTGGGGGAAGAGCGAGAGAGTACTCGACCCTCTACCAGAACACTGCTACACGGGAGGGGTGAGAGAGTCCTGGACCTCTACCAGAACAGAGATACTGGGGGAGGGGTGAGAGAGATCTGGACCTCTACCAGAACACTGCTACACGGGGAGGGGTGAGAGAGTACTGGACCCTCTACCAGAACATCAATACTGGGGGAAGGGTGAGAGAGACCTGGACCTCTACCAGAACACCTCTATAGGTGGAGGGGTGAGAGAGACCTGGACCTCTACCAGAACACGACTACAGGGGGAGGGGTGAGAGAGTACTGGACCCTCTACCAGAACACTGCTACAGGGAGAGGGGTGAGAGAGACCTGGACCTCTACCAGAACACGACTACAGGGGGAGGGGTGAGAGAGTACTGGACCCTCTACCAGAACATCAATACTGGGGGAAGGGTAAGAGAGTACTGGACCTCTACCAGAACACTGCTACAGGGGGAGGAGTTAGAGGGTCCTGGGTCCTCATGGGTGGAGACTTCTTTGGTTCTTTTCCAGATGCAGAGGTGCTGGAGGAGAAGATTTCTGGGTCGTCCCACATAATATCACATCATCGTCTCTGGTTCCCTGTAAACTCTGATCCCTACTGATCCTTCTAGTAGACTCCATACTGCCCCCTACCCTCCAGCCAGGGAGCATGAGGAGGTGCGGGCTTCCCCCTAGGACATGTGTTTTCCATTTGGAGCGATCACAGAAATCTTTGCTTCCAAATGAAAACCTCATGACGGTAATTGTGGATCGCGGACGGCCCCAAACTTGTGGGATTCTGCAAGAAAATGGATTAACATTTAGAAATGAGGAAAAAATCCCGAGTCTCCAGCACAGTCCAGCGGCTCGGAGGATAGTGGCCAGACCTCGGAGAAGCCCGGTATACAGGTCCTCCAGCTATTATACAGAGAGGCTAATGCCCCTCCCCCATCCCTGGATATTAACCCCTGGACTCTCCTCATGTCACATCCAACCAATGTATTAGTAACTGTGACCTAGCGGGGGCGCTATCACAGTAACAGGGGGGACAGAAGCTAAAAGGACAAGAGTTTACCTGCAGCGCCCCCACAGGTGGATGTAGTATTCTCCCTGCAGCGCCCCCCACAGGTGGATGTAGTATCCCCCCTGCAGCGCCCCGACAGGTGGATGTAGTATCCCCCCTGCAGCGCCCCCACAGGTGGATGTAGTATCCCCCCTGCAGCGCCCCCACAGGTGGATGTAGCATCCCCCATGCGGCGCCCCCACAGGGTGGATGTAGTATCCCCCCTGCAGCGCCCCCACAGGTGGATGTAGTATCCCCCCTGCAGCGCCCCCACAGGTGGATGTAGCATCCCCCATGCGGCGCCCCCACAGGGTGGATGTAGTATCCCCCCTGCAGCGCCCCCACAGGTGAATGTAGTATCCCCCCTGCAGCGCCCCCACAGGTGGATGTAGTATCCCCCATGCAGTGCCCCCACAGGTGGATGTAGCATCCTCCCTGCAGCGCCCCGACAGGTGGATGTAGTATCCCCCCTGCAGCGCCCCCACAGGTGGATGTAGTATCCCCCCTGCAGCGCCCCCACAGGTGGATGTAGTATTCTCCCTGCAGCACCCCCACAGGTGGATGTAGTATTCTCCCCTGCAGCGCCCCCACAGGTGGATGTAGTATCCCCCCTGCAGCGCCCCCACAGGTGGATGTAGTATTCTCCCTGCAGCGCCCCCACAGGTGGATGTAGTATCCCCCATGCAGCGCCCCCACAGGTGGATGTAGTATCCCCCATGCAGCGCCCCCACAGGTGGATGTAGTATCCCCCATGCAGCGCCCCCACAGGTGGATGTAGTATTCTCCCTGCAGCGCCCCCACAGGTGGATTTAGTGTTCTCCCTGCAGCGCCCCCCACAGGTGGATGCAGTATTCTCCCTGCAGCGCCCCCACAGGTGGATGTAGTATCCCCCCTGCAGTGCCCCTACAGGTGGATGTAGTATCCCCCCTGCAGCGCCCCCACAGGTGGATGTAGTATTCTCCCTGCAGCGCCCCCACAGGTGGATGTAGTATTCTTCCTGCAGCGCCCCCACAGGTGGATGTAGTATTCTCCCTGCAGCGCCCCCACAGGTGGATGTAGTATTCTTCCTGCAGCGCCCCCACAGGTGGATGTAGTATCCCCCCTGCAGTGCCCCTACAGGTGGATGTAGTATCCCCCCTGCAGCACCCCCACAGTTGGATGTAGTATCCCCCCTGCAGCGCCCCCACAGGTGGATGTAGTATTCTCCCTGCAGCGCCCCCCACAGGTGGATGTAGTATTCTTCCTGCAGCGCCCCCACAGGTGGATGTATTATTCTCCCTGCAGCACCCCCACAGGTGGATGTAGTATTCTCCCTGCAGCGCCCCCACAGGTGGATGTAGTATCTCCCTGCAGCGCCCCCACAGGTGGATGTAGTATCCCCCCTGCAGCGCCCCCACAGGTGGATGTAGAATCTCCCTGCAGCGCCCCCACAGGTGGATGTAGTATTCTCCCCTGCAGCGCCCCCACAGGTGGATGTTGTATTCTCCATGCAGCGCCCCCACAGGTGGATATAGTATCCCCCATGCAGCGCCCCCACAGGTGGATGTAGTATTCTCCCCTGCAGCGCCCCCACAGGTGGATGCAGTATTCTCCCTGCAGCGCCCCCACAGGTGGATGTAGTATCCCCCCTGCAGTGCCCCTACAGGTGGATGTAGTTTTCTCCCTGCAGCGCCCCCACAGGTGGATTTAGTGTTCTCCCTGCAGCGCCCCCACAGGTGGTTGTAGTATTCTCCCTGCAGCGCCCCCACAGGTGGATGTAGTATTCTCCCTGCAGCGCCCCCCACAGGTGGATGCAGTATTCTCCCTGCAGCGCCCCCACAGGTGGATGTAGTATCCCCCCTGCAGTGCCCCCACAGGTGGATGTAGTATTCTCCCTGCAGCGCCCCCACAGGTGGATGTAGTATTCTCCCTGCAGCACCCCCACAGGTGGATGTAGTATTCTCCCTGCAGCACCCCCACAGGTGGATGTAGTATTCTCCCTGCAGCGCCCCCACAGGTGGATGTAGTATCTCCCTGCAGCGCCCCCACAGGTGGATGTAGTATTCTCCCTGCAGCGCCCCCACAGGTGGATGTAGTATTCTTCCTGCAGCACCCCCACAGGTGGATGTAGTATCTCCCTGCTGCGCCCCCACAGGTGGATGTAGTATTCTTCCTGCAGCACCCCCACAGGTGGATGTAGTATCCCCCCTGCAGCGCCCCCACAGGTGGATGTAGAATCTCCCTGCAGCGCCCCCACAGGTGGATGTAGTATTCTCCTGCAGCGCCCCCACAGGTGGATGTAGTATTCTCCCTGCAGCGCCCCCACAGGTGGATGTAGTATTCTCCCTGCAGCGCCCCCCACAGGTGGATGTAGTATTCTCCCTGCAGCGCCCCCACAGGTGGATGTAGTATTCTCCATGTAGCGCCCCCACAGGTGGATGCAGTATTCTCCCCTGCAGCGCCCCCACAGGTGGATGTAGTATTCTCCCTGCAGCGCCCCCCACAGGTGGATGTAGTATTCTCCCTGCAGCGCCCCCACAGGTGGATGTAGTATTCTCCCTGCAGCGCCCCCACAGGTGGATGTAGTATTCTCCCTGCAGCGCCCCCACAGGTGGATGTAGTATTCTTCCTGCAGCGCCCCCACAGGTGGATGTAGTATTCTCCCTGCAGCGCCCCCACAGGTGGATGTAGTATCCCCCCTGCAGCACCCCCACAGTTGGATGTAGTATTCTCCCTGCAGCGCCCCCACAGGTGGATTTAGTGTTCTCCCTGCAGCGCCCCCCACAGGTGGATGCAGTATTCTCCCTGCAGCGCCCCCACAGGTGGATGTAGTATCCCCCCTGCAGTGCCCCTACAGGTGGATGTAGTATCCCCCCTGCAGCGCCCCCACAGGTGGATGTAGTATCCCCCCTGCAGCACCCCCACAGTTGGATGTAGTATTCTCCCTGCAGCGCCCCCACAGGTGGATTTAGTGTTCTCCCTGCAGCGCCCCCCACAGGTGGATGCAGTATTCTCCCTGCAGCGCCCCCACAGGTGGATGTAGTATCCCCCCTGCAGTGCCCCTACAGGTGGATGTAGTATCCCCCCTGCAGCGCCCCCACAGGTGGATGTAGTATTCTCCCTGCAGCGCCCCCACAGGTGGATGTAGTATTCTTCCTGCAGCGCCCCCACAGGTGGATGTAGTATTCTCCCTGCAGCGCCCCCACAGGTGGATGTAGTATTCTTCCTGCAGCGCCCCCACAGGTGGATGTAGTATCCCCCCTGCAGTGCCCCTACAGGTGGATGTAGTATCCCCCCTGCAGCACCCCCACAGTTGGATGTAGTATCCCCCCTGCAGCGCCCCCACAGGTGGATGTAGTATTCTCCCTGCAGCGCCCCCCACAGGTGGATGTAGTATTCTTCCTGCAGCGCCCCCACAGGTGGATGTATTATTCTCCCTGCAGCACCCCCACAGGTGGATGTAGTATTCTCCCTGCAGCGCCCCCACAGGTGGATGTAGTATCTCCCTGCAGCGCCCCCACAGGTGGATGTAGTATCCCCCCTGCAGCGCCCCCACAGGTGGATGTAGAATCTCCCTGCAGCGCCCCCACAGGTGGATGTAGTATTCTCCCCTGCAGCGCCCCCACAGGTGGATGTTGTATTCTCCATGCAGCGCCCCCACAGGTGGATATAGTATCCCCCATGCAGCGCCCCCACAGGTGGATGTAGTATTCTCCCCTGCAGCGCCCCCACAGGTGGATGCAGTATTCTCCCTGCAGCGCCCCCACAGGTGGATGTAGTATCCCCCCTGCAGTGCCCCTACAGGTGGATGTAGTTTTCTCCCTGCAGCGCCCCCACAGGTGGATTTAGTGTTCTCCCTGCAGCGCCCCCACAGGTGGTTGTAGTATTCTCCCTGCAGCGCCCCCACAGGTGGATGTAGTATTCTCCCTGCAGCGCCCCCCACAGGTGGATGCAGTATTCTCCCTGCAGCGCCCCCACAGGTGGATGTAGTATCCCCCCTGCAGTGCCCCCACAGGTGGATGTAGTATTCTCCCTGCAGCGCCCCCACAGGTGGATGTAGTATTCTCCCTGCAGCACCCCCACAGGTGGATGTAGTATTCTCCCTGCAGCACCCCCACAGGTGGATGTAGTATTCTCCCTGCAGCGCCCCCACAGGTGGATGTAGTATCTCCCTGCAGCGCCCCCACAGGTGGATGTAGTATTCTCCCTGCAGCGCCCCCACAGGTGGATGTAGTATTCTTCCTGCAGCACCCCCACAGGTGGATGTAGTATCTCCCTGCTGCGCCCCCACAGGTGGATGTAGTATTCTTCCTGCAGCACCCCCACAGGTGGATGTAGTATCCCCCCTGCAGCGCCCCCACAGGTGGATGTAGAATCTCCCTGCAGCGCCCCCACAGGTGGTTGTAGTATTCTCCCTGCAGCGCCCCCACAGGTGGATGTAGTATTCTCCCTGCAGCGCCCCCCACAGGTGGATGTAGTATTCTCCCTGCAGCGCCCCCACAGGTGGATGTAGTATTCTCCATGTAGCGCCCCCACAGGTGGATGCAGTATTCTCCCCTGCAGCGCCCCCACAGGTGGATGTAGTATTCTCCCTGCAGCGCCCCCCACAGGTGGATGTAGTATTCTCCCTGCAGCGCCCCCACAGGTGGATGTAGTATTCTCCCTGCAGCGCCCCCACAGGTGGATGTAGTATTCTCCCTGCAGCGCCCCAACAGGTGGATGTAGTATTCTCCCTGCAGCGCCCCCACAGGTGGATGTAGTATTCTCCCTGCAGCACCCCCACAGGTGGATGTAGTATTCACCCCTGCAGCGCCCCCACAGGTGGATGTAGTATTCTCCATGCAGCACCCCCACAGGTGGATGTAGTATTCTTCCTGCAGCGCCCCCACAGGTGGATGTAGTATCCCCCCTGCAGCACCCCCACAGTTGGATGTAGTATTCTTCCTGCAGCGCCCCCACAGGTGGATTTAGTGTTCTCCCTGCAGCGCCCCCCACAGGTGGATGCAGTATTCTCCCTGCAGCGCCCCCACAGGTGGATGTAGTATCCCCCCTGCAGTGCCCCCACAGGTGGATGTAGTATTCTCCCTGCAGCGCCCCCACAGGTGGATGTAGTATTCTCCCTGCAGTGCCCCCACAGGTGGATGCAGTATTCTCCCTGCAGCGCCCCCACAGGTGGATGTAGTATTCTCCCTGCAGCGCCCCCACAGGTGGATGTAGTATCCCCCCTGCAGCGCCCCCACAGGTGGATGTAGTATTCTCCCTGCAGCGCCCCCACAGGTGGATGTAGTATTCTTCCTGCAGCGCCCCCACAGGTGGATGTAGTATCCCCCCTGCAGCGCCCCCACAGGTGGATGTAGTATTCTCCCTGCAGCGCCCCCACAGGTGGATGTAGTATCCCCCCTGCAGCGCCCCCACAGGTGGTTGTAGTATTCCCTCTGCAGCGCCCCCACAGGTGGATGTAGTATTCCCCCTGCAGCGCCCCCACAGGTGGATGTAGTATCCCCTCTGCAGCGCCCCCACAGGTGGATGTAGTATTCTCCATGCAGCGCACCCACAGGTGGATGTATTATTCTCCCTGCAGCGCACCCCACAGGTGGATGCAGTATTCTCCCCGCAGCGCCCCCACAGGTGGATGTAGTATTCTCCCTGCAGCGCCCCCACAGGTGGATGTAGTATTCTCCCTGCAGCGCCCCCACAGGTGGATGTAGTATTCTCCCTGCAGCGCCCCCACAGGTGGATGTAGTATTCTCCCTGCAGCACCCCCACAGGTGGATGAAGTACTCCCCCTGCAGCGCCCCCACAGGTGGATGTAGTATCCCCCCTGCAGCGCCCCCACAGGTGGATGTAGTATTCCCCCTGCAGCGCCCCCACAGGAGGATGTAGTATTCTCCCTGCAGCGCCCCCACAGGTGGATGTAGTATCCCCCCTGCAGCGCCCCCACAGGTGGTTGTAGTATTTCCCCTGCAGCGCCCCCACAGGTGGATGTAGTATTCCCCCTGCAGCGCCCCCACAGGTGGATGTAGTATTCTCCCTGCAGCGCCCCCACAGGTGGATGTAGTATCCCCCCTGCAGTGCCCCTACAGGTGGATGTATTATTCTCCCTGCAGCGCCCCCACAGGTGGATGTAGTATTCTCCATGCAGCGCCCCCACAGGTGGATGTAGTATCCCCCCTGCAGCGCCCCCACAGGTGGATGTAGAATCTCCCTGCAGCGCCCCCACAGGTGGTTGTAGTATTCTCCCTGCAGCGCCCCCACAGGTGGATGTAGTATTCTTCCTGCAGCGCCCCCACAGGTGGATGTAGTATTCTCCATGCAGCGCCCCCATAGGTGGATGTAGTATTCTCCCTGCAGCACCCCCACAGGTGGTTGTAGTATTCTCCATGCAGCGCCCCCATAGGTGGATGTATTATTCTCCCTGCAGCGCCCCCACAGGTGGATGTAGTATTCTCCATGCAGCGCCCCCACAGGTGGATGTAGTATCCCCCCTGCAGCGCCCCCACAGGTGGATGTAGAATCTCCCTGCAGCGCCCCCACAGGTGGTTGTAGTATTCTCCCTGCAGCGCCCCCACAGGTGGATGTAGTATTCTTCCTGCAGCGCCCCCACAGGTGGATGTAGTATTCTCCATGCAGCGCCCCCACAGGTGGATGTAGTATTCTCCCTGCAGCGCCCCCACAGGTGGATGTAGTATTCTCCCTGCAGCGCCCCCACAGGTGGATGTAGTATTCTCCATGCAGCGCCCCCACAGGTGGATGTAGTATTCTCCCTGCAGCGCCCCCACAGGTGGTTGTAGTATTCTCCCTGCAGCGCCCCCACAGGTGGATGTAGTATTCCCCCTGCAGCGCCCCTACAGGTGGATGTAGTATTCTCCCTGCAGCGCCCCCACAGGTGGATGTAGTATCCCCCCTGCAGCGCCCCCACAGGTGGTTGTAGTATTCCCCCTGCAGCGCCCCCACAGGTGGATGTAGTATTCCCCCTGCAGCGCCCCCACAGGTGGATGTAGTATCCCCCCTGCAGCGCCCCCACAGGTGGATGTAGTATTCTCCTGCAGCGCCCCCCAGGTGGATGTAGTATTCTCCATGCAGCGCCCCCACAGGTGGATGTAGTATTCTCCCTGCAGCGCCCCCACAGGTGGATGCAGTATTCTCCCTGCAGCGCCCCCACAGGTGGATGTAGTATTCTCCCTGCAGCGCCCCCACAGGTGGATGTAGTATTCTTCCTGCAGCGCCCCCACAGGTGGATGTAGTATTCTCCCTGCAGCGCCCCCACAGGTGGATGTAGTATTCTTCCTGCAGCGCCCCCACAGGTGGATGTAGTATTCTCCCTGCAGCGCCCCCACAGTTGGATGTAGTATTCTTCCTGCAGCGCCCCCACAGGTGGATTTAGTATCCCCCCTGCAGCGCCCCGACAGGTGGATGTAGTATTCTCCCTGCAGCGCCCCCACAGGTGGATGTAGTATTCTCCCTGCAGCACCCCCACAGGTGGATGTAGTATTCACCCCTGCAGCGCCCCCACAGGTGGATGTAGAATCCCCCCTACAGCACCCCCACAGGTGGATGTAGTATTCACCCCTGCAGCACTCCCACAGGTGGATGTAGTATCCCCCCTGCAGCGCCCCCACAGGTGGATGTAGTATTCTCCCTGCAGCGCCCCCACAGGTGGATGTAGTATTCCCCCTGCAGCGCCCCCACAGGTGGATGTAGTATCCCCCCTGCAGCGCCCCAATAGGTGGATGTAGTATTCTCCCTGCAGCGCCCCCACAGGTGGATGTAGTATTCTCCCTGCAGCACCCCCACAGGTGGATGTAGTATTCACCCCTGCAGCGCCCCCACAGGTGGATGTAGTATTTACCCCTGCAGCGCCCCCACAGGTGGATGTAGTATCCCCCCTGCAGCGCCCCCACAGGTGGATGTAGTATCCCCCCTGCAGCACCCCCACAGGTGGATGTAGTATTCACCCCTGCAGCACTCCCACAGGTGGATGTAGTATCCCCCCTGCAGCGCCCCCACAGGTGGATGTAGTATTCTCCCTGCAGCGCCCCCACAGGTGGATGTAGTATTTCCCCTGCAGCGCCCCCACAGGTGGATGTAGTATCCCCCCTGCAGCGCCCCCACAGGTGGATGTAGTATCCCCCCTGCAGCGCCCCCACAGGTGGATGTAGTATCCCCCCTGCAGCGCCCCCACAGGTGGATGTAGTATTCTCCTGCAGCGCCCCCCAGGTGGATGTAGTATTCTTTATGCAGCGCCCCCACAGGTGGATGTAGTAATCTCCCTGCAGCGCCCCCACAGGTGGATGCAGTATTCTCCCTGCAGCGCCCCCACAGGTGGATGTAGTATTCTCCCCTGCAGCGCCCTCACAGGTGGATGTAGTATTCTCCCTGCAGCGCCCCCACAGGTGGATGTAGTATTCTCCCTGCAGCGCCCCCACAGGTGGATGTAGTATTCTTCCTGCAGCGCCCCCACAGGTGGATGTAGTATTCTCCCTGCAGCGCCCCCACAGTTGGATGTAGTATTCTTCCTGCAGCGCCCCCACAGGTGGATTTAGTATCCCCCCTGCAGCGCCCCAACAGGTGGATGTAGTATTCTCCCTGCAGCGCCCCCACAGGTGGATGTAGTATTCTCCCTGCAGCACCCCCACAGGTGGATGTAGTATTCACCCCTGCAGCGCCCCCACATTTGGATGTAGTATCCCCCCTGCAGCACCCCAACAGGTGGATGTAGTATTCACCCCTGCAGCACTCCCACAGGTGGATGTAGTATCCCCCCTGCAGCGCCCCCACAGGTGGATGTAGTATTCTCCCTGCAGCGCCCCCACAGGTGGATGTAGTATTCCCCCTGCAGCGCCCCCACAGGTGGATGTAGTATCCCCCCTGCAGCGCCCCAACAGGTGGATGTAGTATTCTCCCTGCAGCGCCCCCACAGGTGGATGTAGTATTCTCCCTGCAGCGCCCCCACAGTTGGATGTAGTATTCTTCCTGCAGCGCCCCCACAGGTGGATTTAGTATCCCCCCTGCAGCGCCCCGACAGGTGGATGTAGTATTCTCCCTGCAGCACCCCCACAGGTGGATGTAGTATTCACCCCTGCAGCGCCCCCACAGGTGGATGTAGTATCCCCCCTGCAGCACCCCCACAGGTGGATGTAGTATTCACCCCTGCAGCACTCCCACAGGTGGATGTAGTATCCCCCCTGCAGCGCCCCCACAGGTGGATGTAGTATTCTCCCTGCAGCGCCCCCACAGGTGGATGTAGTATTCCCCCTGCAGCGCCCCCACAGGTGGATGTAGTATCCCCCCTGCAGCGCCCCAACAGGTGGATGTAGTATTCTCCCTGCAGCGCCCCCACAGGTGGATGTAGTATTCTCCCTGCAGCACCCCCACAGGTGGATGTAGTATTCACCCCTGCAGCGCCCCCACAGGTGGATGTAGTATTCACCCCTGCAGCGCCCCCACAGGTGGATGTAGTATCCCCCCTGCAGCACCCCCACAGGTGGATGTAGTATTCACCCCTGCAGCACTCCCACAGGTGGATGTAGTATCCCCCCTGTAGCGCCCCCACAGGTGGATGTAGTATTCTCCCTGCAGCGCCCCCACAGGTGGATGTAGTATTCCCCCTGCAGCGCCCCCACAGGTGGATGTAGTATTCTCCCTGCAGCACCCCCACAGGTGGATGTAGTATCCCCCCTGCAGCGCCCCCACAGGTGGATGTAGTATCCCCCCTGCAGCGCCCCCACAGGTGGATGTAGTATCCCCCCTGCAGCGCCCCCACAGGTGGATGTAGTATTCTCCTGCAGCGCCCCCCAGGTGGATGTAGTATTCTTTATGCAGCGCCCCCACAGGTGGATGTAGTATCTCCCTGCAGCGCCCCCACAGGTGGATGTAGTATCTCCCTGCAGCGCCCCCACAGGTGGATGTAGTATTCTCCCTGCAGCACCCCTACAGGTGGATGTAGTATTCTCCCTGCAGCGCCCCCACAGGTGGATGTAGTATTCTCCCTGCAGCGCCCCCACAGGTGGATGTAGTATTCTCCCTGCAGCGCCCCCACAGGTGGATGTAGTATTCTCCCTGCAGCGCCCCCACAGGTGGATGTAGTATTCCCCCTGCAGCGCCCCCACAGGTGGATGTAGTATTCCCCCTGCAGCGCCCCCACAGGTGGATGTAGTATCCCCCCTGCAGCGCCCTCCACAGGTGGATGTAGTATTCTCCTGCAGCGCCCCCACAGGTGGATGTAGTATCTCCCTGCAGCGCCCCCACAGGTGGATGTAGTATTCTCCCTGCAGCGCCCCCACAGGTGGATGTAGTATTCTCCCTGCAGCGCCCCCACAGGTGGATGTAGTATTCCCCCTGCAGCGCCCCCACAGGTGGATGTAGTATTCTCCCTGCAGCGCCCCCACAGGTGGATGTAGTATTCTCCCTGCAGCGCCCCCACAGGTGGATGTAGTATTCACCCCTGCAGCACTCCCACAGGTGGATGTAGTATTCCCCCTGCAGCGCCCCCACAGGTGGATGTAGTATTCTCCTGCAGCGCCCCCACAGGTGGATGTAGTATTCTCCCTGCAGCGCCCCCACAGGTGGATGTAGTATTCTCCCTGCAGCGCCCCCACAGGTGGATGTAGTATTCTCCCTGCAGCGCCCCCACAGGTGGATGTAGTATTCTCCCTGCAGCGCCCCCACAGGTGGATGTAGTATTCTCCCTGCAGCGCCCCCACAGGTGGATGTAGTATCCCCCCTGCAGCGCCCCCACAGGTGGATGTAGTATTCTCCCTGCAGCGCCCCCACAGGTGGATGTAGTATTCTCCCTGCAGCGCCCCCACATGTGGATGTAGTTTTCTCCCTGCAGCGCCCCCACAGGTGGATGTAGTATCCCCCCTGCAGCGCCCCCACAGGTGGATGTAGTTTTCTCCCTGCAGCGCCCCCACAGGTGGATGTAGTATTCTCCCTGCAGCGCCCCCTCAGGAAAGATGCAGTATTGCACAGTATCTGGTCACATTATCAGTCCATTCTCTGCAGCGCCCCCCAGAGGGTAAATGAATTATGTACTAGATGCTGAGGGAAGGACGCAGACTCCTTGTGATTGGCTGCTGAGCCCCTTCTGTTCTGCAGATGTAACGGAGTCTTATGGAAAGTCTGTGCATTACAAGACTTGATGTTTTCCTGGGGCTCAGCTCTGCTACATCTGCGTCTTGTTGATTCAGTGACAGCACAGCTGTGAGCTCCGGAGTGCCCCCGCTCCATCTGCAGAGAAACCCCGCTCAAAACTTCTCAAAACAAATGTTCGCTCTGGCGTAGTAAAAAAATAATGACCAGCAAACACGCACGGCATGTGAGCCCCAAATGTGGAAACATCGCAGGAAAGAATGCGGCGGCGGTCCAGGCCCCGCGCGCCCCCGGCCCCGGCTACGCCTGCACATTGTCAGCACTCCGCAGCCCCATCTGCCGCCCCCTCCAGGAAGATGGCCACCAGGGGGCCCCATACCAGTCATACAGGGGAATCACCGGCGCCCCCTGCGTCACCTCCGCAGCAGATTTACTGATGGACGGAAGATCATCCGAAATTTACTGCATCCCAGAAGAATCAGGAACGACAAGAGGAACAATGATCAGCAGCCACACAGAGGAGACCTGGTGCACAATGTATCACTTCTATATGGAGAGGGGGTCTTACACACCCTGCAGTCTCTTACACACCGTGCAGTCTCTCCACCGAGTGTGCAGTCTCTTATACACTGTGCAGTCTCTTATACACCGTGCATTCTCTCCCCCGAGTGTGCAGTCTCTTATACACTATACAGTCTCTTACACACTGTGCAGTCTCTTATACACTGTGCAATCTCTCCCCAAGTGTGCAGTCTCTTACACACTGTGCAGTCTCTTACACCCTGTGCAGTCTCTTATACACTGTGGAGTCTCTTATATACTATGCAGTCTCTTACACACTGTGAAGTCTCTTATACACTGTGCAGTCTCTCCCCCGAGTGTGCAGTCTCTTACACATTGTGCAGTCTCTTATACACTGTGCAGTCTCTTACACACTGTGCAGTCTCTCCCCCGAGTGTGCAGTCTCTTACACACTGTTCCGTGTGACCTCTATATAAGGACCTCTCATGTAGGGTTCGGTGCTATGTGACCTCTATATAAAGACCTCTCATGTAGGGTTCGGTGCTATGTGACCTCTATATAAGGACCTCTCATGTAGGGTTCAGTGCCTTCTCACTCCCCAGCATTCAGGTTTTGGAGACACTCAGGGAGATTGGGCCGCTTCACAGAACGACGGGGAATTAATATATCTCCTGCCCGGTAAGGTCCTCCATTGCAAAGCTGAAGCCCCGCTGCCTGTCAAATGAGCAGACTTCACCCGTGGTCCAATTGTGCTGGACCCAGGCGCACCCCCAAGACCGACCTGCCACAAAGCGCTGGGCCTCTCCCATTGACGTTGGTCGGAGACGCGTCTTGGAGATGCCGGCGAAGGGTTTCACCCCTGCCCTGGAGTTGCGGGGCACCAGTGCAGGCTTGGGCTCCACATGGGAGCGAGCAGGTGCCGAAGCTGTAGTGGGGGCAGCCGGAGTGGAGTAGAGCCAGCCGGAGCAATGGCTACCTCCTCAGCCGCAGTAGGCCCTGGAACTGTTTCATGAGCAGGGATCGGAGCCTCCTCTCGTTGTCCAGGCTCTTGGCACAAGCATAGTAGCGGGGAGAGGAAACAGGTATCACCCGGGTAGAATGTTGCGCTCCATCACCGACCTGATGGAGGCCGAGTCATGCCTCGATGCAGCTGATGTGCAGCTGATGGTCACTGGATGCTCTGTGCAGACACAACAATTACCGTCTCGAGGGCTTCGAGGAACTCCGGTTCCTCAGCAAGAGGTAAAGTTCTGGGGCTCGACGATCTCTTTGCTCCACGAGGTGCACAGGTTTTAAGGTGGGGCAGGAAGTTTTCTTCACGCCAGGGGGCGGAGTCAGAGTCCTTCCTGCCAGGGGTTGTGGTGGGCTTTATTTTCCTCTGCGCCACAGAGCTAGCAGGTGGGGTTTGTGCCATTCGCGCGTGGGCGGAGCTTAGCCAGTAGCCTGGATTTTCCACCAGCTAGGATTTTGGGGGGCTGGAGCTCCTTGCAGCGCCACATCGACATCCAGTGGTTAAAGCTTTAGGCGCTGCAGTGTCGGAAGTAGCAGAGATGACGCAGTTCTTTTGCAGGAAGTAACCTCCTGTGTGCTGGAGCAGGGCTCGACAGCACGTGGCGAGGAAATAACACAGTTTTTCACTTGGGCTTTTACCCGGATGGCAGCATAGTCTTTTAGTAGAAGGACATTTAATAGTGCCAGTATAAGGCACAGATGTAGATATCCTGTTCGTGACGCCACTTGCACCATCCCCCACCGGACCTAACCTTTTCTTGGGGCCTCTCATGTAAGGGCTTGGTGCTGTGTGACCTCTATATAAGAACCTCTCATGTAGGGGCTTGGTGCTGTGTGACCTCTATATAAGGACCTCTCATGGAAGGGCTTGGTGCTGTGTGACCTCTATATAAGGACCTCTCATGTAGGGGCTTGGTGCTGTGTGACCTCTATATAAGGACCTCTCATGTAGGGGCTTGGTGCTGTGTGACCTCTATATAAGGACCTCTCATGTAGGGGCTTGGTGCTGTGTGACCTCTATATAAGAACCTCTCATGTAGGGGCTCGGGGCTGTGTGACCTCTATATAAGGACCTCTCATGGAAGGGCTTGGTGCTGTGTGACCTCTATCTAAGGACCTCCCGTGTAGGGGCTTGGTGCTGTGTGACCTCTATATAAGGACCACTCATGTAGGGGCTTGGTGCTGTGTGACCTCTATATAAGGACCTCTCATGGAAGGGCTTGGTGCTGTGTGACCTCTATATAAGGACCTCCCGTGTAGGGGCTTGGTGCTGTGTGACCTCTATATAAGGACCTCTCATGTAAGGGCTTGGTGCTGTGTGACCTCTATATAAGAACCTCTCATGTAGGGTCTTGGTGCTGTGTGACCTTTATATAAAGACCTCTTATGTCGGGGCTTGGTGCTGTGTGACCTCTATATAAGGACCTCTCATGTAGGGGCTTGGTGCTGTGTGACCTCTATATAAGGACCTCTCATGTAGGGGCTTGGTGCTGTGTGACCTCTATATAAGGACCTCTTATGTCGGGGCTTGGTGCTGTGTGACCTCTATATAAGGACCTCCCGTGTAGGGGCTCTGTGCTGCTGTGTGGCCTTGATACTAGATTGACATTTTCTGAGAAGTGAGAGGGAAATTATTCATCAGTCGCCGTCACTCTCCCGTCTATCGGGTGTCAATCACAGCCCTGAAGCGCGTCCGTTCCCGAGGAATTCCTCTGCAATGCGTGACTCCCTGCAATGGAAAGTGGACGGGGCCGCCGCTCCCTGAGTTCTGGGTCTCTCCGGCTTTTATGGAACCGCAATAATGAAAAATGGAAAATAATCTAAATGTCGTCCTCAATAAATCTGCTCCATAAAGAGAATAGAAAGCAGAGGAGGAACTTTACGAGGTCTGTGCCGGGAATCCTGTGCCGGGAATCCTGTGCCGCTCCTCCTGCGCCGCTCCTCCCGCTCACATCCCGCTCCCTAATTATCAAAAAAGACCTTGATCTGCCAAATCTTTATCGAGCTTTATAGCAAAATTAAGAGAAAAAGTGAGAAGGCGTCAGATGCAGCGAGACCTCAGACGTGAGACGTGAAGAATGCGATGACGGTGTCGGGTGTCCGGCGAGGGGGGGGCGCTCACATATGGCACGCGGATATTTACCTGACTGCGATCAAAGGCAGACGTCTAGGGCTCGGCGCTCAATGAGAAGGCGATTATGGATGACTCCTCGGGCTCTAATGCGTTGCAGCCCTTCACAGCAGTAAATAGCAATGAAATATTATTTCCTTCCAATGTTTCACATCAAGCCAAACCAACATCCGAAAAGAATAGCGAGAATTTCTCCAGGATGAAACCTGAGCTTACAGAACAATCTTAAGAGAAGACCCAACTCCCATCGCAGAATATTTTCCATTCTTCCAAAGAAAGAAAGAAAAACAATGTCCGGGTCTCACTGTTTCCCCACCAGTCCTCCCCTTCTGCACCATATATAATATTCCGTGTCATCTCCTTCCTTTGTCCACAATATTAGACTCCACGGACTTTGGTCCGGGTTGGGCAGCACCGACTGTGTCTGGCTTTTCACTCATTAATCCCTGTAGGAAGATGTGGTCTATGGTGGGGCAGGGTAACCAGTTCATCACTTCTCGCGGAGCAGCCGGTGATGCCAGTGTGGGGCACGGAAGGCTCAAGGGTAAGTTAAGGTCAGGGCTAGGAGCGTTACTTAGTGGAAGAACACGCCATAGTCCAGGACAGCTTGGAGTTGTGGCCAAGGACTAGCGAGGGACATCACAGGAACATAGCAGATCAGGAGCACAGTATAAGTTGGGGCCAGAACATCACAATAACACCTTAGGGCCACTACACACGACTCTAACACAGTAGGACCTTCATACTCTTTCTGTTGTGCCTGAGGTCTTCCGGTTTTGGCACAGAGTCCACTGGCAGGAGAGGGACAGCCACATTAGCAGCAGCAGAAATCTCGAGTGGGTGGTATCAGTGGTCAAAAGCCACTAGAATTAGACTAATACTGTAACTTTTCTTCTTCCTTAAGCTCCTCCTCTGCACATTTAGTCTATTTCTGATGGAATTGATCAATATGGAATATTTAAGCAGAAGTCTTAATCCTCCTGCAGGAACTCCTAGTGATCGCCTTGGTTCTAAACCTCCATCTTGGTCAAGAACGTCCCCCAGCTTCCACTGTACTCCAGCTGCATCTCCTCTCACTTCTGGCAATGGTGGTGACCATACCTGAATCTCCTGGAATTCATCAATATGGTCAGGTTTACAGAGACCTCTTCATCCTCCTAGATGATTTTCTGTTAAGGATCCTGGTCAAGAATGTCCATCCACCAGTTCTCACGCTATGGCAGCCACATCCTCACCAGTAGATGGTCATAGTGATGACAGTGATGAGATTAGGCTTTGATAGTTACTGAACCTGATGGATTTCATCCATTTGGCCAATTCTGAAAGGCAAAAATAATCTTTAGTTTTGACCAATAGGAGAGATATAAAATGTAGGAGACTCCTGCTGAATCCATAAACCATGAAACATGCAAAGTCCCAACCGTAATGTAATGAGAATCATGTGTCTCACGTCCAGAAGATGTCCACCACCATGATGGAGCAGAACCTACCCTTGAGGATGTCCCTGTTGGGTTGAGAAGAAGGACTCACGATCCGCAGCAGTCCTGCATACTTTTTACGAGTTGCTGCTATATAATATTGTGTGTGACGTGATACAATGTATCCACATGGAAATAAACACCAGACTAATGAAACAGAACTCGAGCGACATTCATCACCGCAAAGAAATGATCCTCCAAATACCAGACAATTAGGAAATGTAAACACCAGGAGAATAACCTCATCTTATCATTTCTCTTAGCTCCTTCCTCCCTGGAGGCTACGTCTCTCCTGATTTATGTATCTGGATCTGTCATTGAAGGCTCCAAAACATTAAAATTAGATCAGTGAAATCTGAGAATTTCTTCCTATTGGTTCTCAAAATGTATCTATAGACCACAGTCAATGCCACATAATACACCACAGTATACTGTACAGCGCCTAGATAAAAGTGCTGTATACCACCCTACAGTGTATACAGTTATACAGTGTCTAAACACCACCATAAAGTGTCCAAATAATGCTATTAGCCAGTGCACAATTAATCCAAACAGATATCATAGGTGCAATGCAGAGACCCCCAGCCGGCAACAGAGACCACCAAGGACATGCAATCCCCACCTGCCAGGGTCTGACCACAATGCGGGGGTAATTGGATTCCCTGGTACCTTACTGGATGGCTTGCAGTTGTGCCCCCCACCCCTGGGGCACTCCCGGTGTGTGTGTATTGATAGATCCCTGATCAGGTGGTGATGACGAGGCCAAGGGTGTTAGCGGCAGCCCTGAATCACACAGGGAGACAGGGATATTAAACAAAACCTCACAGGCCCAAATTTATCAGAACCAGTGCAGCCTGTACTATGTGCAGTGTCCTGTGGAGTGTGCAGGGGGCAGCAGATTCAGCAGAACTGGTGCCTGGGTGGATCATGAATTTGGTGCCCCTTGTGCTGCTCCGGAAGTGGCACCATTTTTTGGAGCACTTTGTTCATGCTGCAGAATTGTTACACAGACAGAATTGTGGCACAAGTCAGTAATAAATGTGGCGCACGTCAGTAATAAATGTGGCGCATGCTCGGACTTAGCAGTAACAGCTCCTTTAGCTACATATATTTTCAGTCTTGTTGGACACAAAACTGGCGCAGACACTCTATAAATACATGTGTAAGCAGTTTGCTTGTTCTTTCTAGTGCAAAGACAGAAAACTGGTGCAGACGCTGTAATAAACGTGGCCACAATCTCTTTAATGGCGCACAGGCCACGGCTGTAAATGTTGCTCTGTGACTCCCGTGGGGCAGTGGATTGTTGGATGTGGATATGTAGTCTAGTACCTCAGTCCTGGTGCAGTGGTCAGGGGCTGGTGCTTGGGGACTAATCCGGATGACGAGCTTTCTGTGGTACTTGCAGGAGGAGCTGCTGATCTCTCCTGGTAGAGAAAGAAATGGTCCCGTCTCCTGACTGGAAAGTCTGAACCCTGAGCCCTTGCAATGAGCTTCATTTTGCTGTATACACTCTGGCTGGAGCCCGCTGCAGGGTAAGCTGGATTTACCAACCAATGAGCACCTGAGGATTCTGCTGGAAGAATAACAAATTGCAACATATAATATAAACATTAAGGACATTAACCCTCGAGGCATAAGATCTTATAGGCATATACCATATTGCTCCGGCAGCTAGCTAAGAGTCTAACTGGAGCTAGCTTCTCGTATGGACTCGTCCAGCAGTCCATTACCGACACAGATATCATAGGTAATGGTGCAGAGACCCCCAGCATGTGACAGAGACCACCATGGACAAGGATATTATAGGTAACACTACAGAGACCCCCAAACTGTAACAGAGACCACTGGGGGACAGATATCATAGGTAATGCTGCAGAGACCCCCAGCATGTGACATAGACCACCATGGGCAAAGATATTATAGGTAACACTACAGAGACCCCCAGCGATAATACCATACACTGCCCATGTAATGTGCCATGTACTGCTCCTGTATTACTGATATACAGAGATGTTATAATACTGCCATCTAGTGCTTATTTAATTGCAGGCTTATAGCGATAAAAGAAAATAATAATAATAATAATAATAATAATAATACTAGTGTGAATATAATGCCACCACATTGTAATGAAATAATACTGCCATACAGTGCTCAGATAATAAAGGGTCCTGTCAGGTCCTTTTTTTTAATTTTTTATTGATTTTCCAGGGATAATGTCACATACAGATGTACTGTCAGGTCCTGTACATAAACCTCACCCACATTAACACAATTCCCGATACTTACTGATTGACCCTTCAGCAGCTTAAAACTCAGCATTCCCAATAACACACGGAGACTCATGTTGGGTGGTGGAAAACCGGTCACAGCTTTACTCTCAAGTTACTACAAACATAAAACTCTTATAAAAATAATATAAAATATATAAAAGATCTCAAGGTATAAATCTCCAGTGAAATAAACAGCTCGGCCGCACTATGACCATCTGACCTCCCAGATGACAAGTCGGCCAGACGAGCAAAGCCTCATATCCATCACATCTCCCTTATTTCACCGCCAGGTGCAACTTTAATGCTATAAAACAGAAAACAAAGCAGTAAAATGGAACAAACCCAACGTAGGGACAGAGGGAGGGATGGAGGGACTGCTTTAGGTGCCCCAGTTCAAAGAGGATGAGCCCCTTATAACAAGCAGGAAACAGGAAGAAAGGGGAGGAGACACATAGATAATGCCCCTTCAAACATTAGAGTGCCAGTTAACCCCTTATTGCACTTCTCTCCAGCACAGCATTCTCCTGTCTAGGTGCACCTTCCCTTGATGGTAAGGAGTACACCACAAACTAATCTCCTATCCTGTGGGCAGAGAGTCTAAAATCATAAGGTCTTCCTGGAGAACATCATTAGTCTCAAAGCAGAGAAATCTTTTATATATATGCAAATAAGTGTTGAAGTGCAGAGTGGGCGTGTCAGTCTGGTCCAGTGCTCTGTTTCACGGGGACAGTGGAACACACAAGACCAGGGCAATTGCTGCTGTTTCACAAGTCCCTACCTAGTTGACTGACGCTATATCAAGTAGCAACCTCTCCCTAGCCGTCTCTTGTGTGCAATGGCTTCTGGACATGTGACCCAACTCTTTTACTGCAAGTGACCAGCCCAGCCAACTACAACCTTCCGGGGACAGGCCTACAGAGGACAGGCCTACAGAGGTCACGCCTACAGAGGACAGCCTTACAGAGGACAGGCCTACAGAGGACAGGCCTACAGAGGTCACGCCTACAGAGGACAGCCTTACAGAAGACAGGCCTACAGAGGACAAGCCTACAGAGGACAAGCCTACGGAGGACAAGCCTACGGAGGACAGGCCTACAGAGGACAGGCCTACAGAGGTCACGCCTACAGAGGACAGCCTTACAGAAGACAGGCCTACAGAGGACAAGCCTACAGAGGACAAGCCTACGGAGGACAAGCCTACGGAGGACAGGCCTACAGAGGACAAGCCTACAGAGGACAGGCCTACAGAGGACAGGCCTACAGAGATCATGCCTACAGAGGACAGGCCTACAGAGGACAGGCCCACAGAGGACAAGCCTACGGAGGGCAGGTCTACAGAGGACAACCCTACAGAGGACAGGCCTACAGAGGACAAGCCTACAGAGGACAGGCCTACAGAGGACAAGCCTACAGAGAACAGGCCTACAGAGGTCACGCCTACATAGGACAGGCCTACATAGGACAAGCCTACAGAGGTCACGCCTACAGAGGACAAGCCTACAGAGGGCAGGCCTACAGAGGACACGCCTACAGAGGACAGGCCTACAGAGGACAGGCCTACAGAGGTCACGGCTACAGAGGACAGGCCTACAGAGGACAGGCCTACAGAGGAAAGGCCTACAGAGGTCACGCCTACAGAGGACAGGCCTACAGAGGTCACGCCTACAGAGGACAGGCCTACAGAGGACAGGCCCACAGAGGACAGGCCTACAGAGGACAGGCCTACAGAGGACAGGCCTACAGAGGAGAGGCCTACAGAGGACAGGCCCACAGAGGACAGGCCTACAGAGGACAGGCCTACAGAGGACAGGCCTACAGAGGACAAGCCTACAGAGGTCACCCCTACAGAGGTCACGCCAACAGAGGGCAGGCCTACAGAGGACAAGCCTACAGAGGACAGGCCTACAGAGGTCACGCCTACAGAGGACAGACATACAGAGGTCACGCCTACATAGGACAGGCCTACAGAGGTCATGCCTACAGAGGACAGGCCTATGGAGGACAGACCTACAGATGACAGGCCTACAGAGGTCACGCCTACAGAGGACAGACCTACAGAGGTCACGCCTACATAGGACAGGCCTACAGAGGACAGGCCCACATGGGTCACGCCTACAGAGGTCATGCCTACAGAGGTCACGCCTACAGAGGACAGGCCTACAGAGGACAGACCTACAGAGGACAGGCCCACAGAGGACAGGCCTACAGAGGACAGGCCTACAGAGGACAGGCCTACAGAGGACATGCCTACAGAGGTCACGCCTACAGAGGACAGGCCTACAGAGGTCACGCCTACAGAGGACAGGCCTACAGAGGACAGGCCCACAGAGGACAGGCCTACAGAGGACAGGCCTACAGAGGACAGGCCTACAGAGGAGAGGCCTACAGAGGACAGGCCCACAGAGGACAGGCCTACAGAGGACAGGCCTACAGAGGACAAGCCTACAGAGGTCACCCCTACAGAGGTCACGCCAACAGAGGGCAGGCCTACAGAGGACAAGCCTACAGAGGACAGGCCCACATGGGTCACGCCTACAGAGGTCATGCCTACAGAGGTCACGCCTACAGAGGACAGGCCTACAGAGGACAGACCTACAGAGGACAGGCCCACAGAGGACAGGCCTACAGAGGACAGGCCTACAGAGGACAGGCCTACAGAGGACATGCCTACAGAGGACAGGCCTACAGAGAACAGGCCTACAGAGGACAGGCCCACAGAGGACAGACCTACCAAAATCCACTTAGTTACCATTAAGTGCCAACATGGTATTTTAAGCCATTCTACCTGCTCTTCCACATCATTCAATCGTATCGTCCCCCTGAGGCCACCAATACAGTTGAAGGAAGGAGGACAAATTCATTGTAGCTTCTCTCCAGAGTCTCTCTGTGCAGGTAGAATGGTGGGTACAGCAGGATGACTTCCAAAGATAATGCACTTCTGTCAACACCTGGGGCGATGGCCTAAGTGCCCATAGAAAGGGCTCTGAGTGCCACCTCTGGCACCCGTGCCAAAGGTTCGCCACCACTGTCCTAGGTCCTCCAGTATTATGACTACCTATTCCTCCTAGGTCCTGCAGTAGTATTACTATCTCTTCCTCATGCAGTATTATTACTACCTCTTCCTCCTAGGTCCAGAATTAATATTACTACCTCTTCCTCATGCAGTATGTTTACTTCCTCTTCCTCCTAGGTCCTGCAGTATTATTCCTACCTCTTCCTCCTTAATACTACGGCTGGACCTAAGAGAAAGAGGTAGTAATACCTCTAACTACCTACTTCTCTCTATGTCTTCTCTTTTCTAGCATTTCTAGATTTCTTTTTACATGGTGACAACTACGACAAGAACCTGGTGGTCACTTTCCAGGAGGTGTAAAGCCTCTGGTGATGACGCGTCTCAGCACTTCCCTGATTGATCTTCTATGAGCGGCACATAATGGGGTCAATAGTAGAAGACATGTGATGACCCCTGAGCTATCATCCACACCCTCACGACGCCTTCTCCATGTCTGCGGCCTGAATGATTATCTCTGGGCTTTGTACGGACTTTCCAGATGAAACTGAGAAGGTCTGGGATGGTCTGTGACTGTTCCAGTTATTGATTGGCGTCTTCATCCTGTGCATGACTAACGCTGCAGCCGAGGAGGCCGCCTCTTTACAATCCCTCCAGTATTCATTTCGTGGAGCTTTGTGGTCTCGTTCTCATGGTCTCACGGACGCTCAGTTGGGCGGGGAAGAACAAGGCACAAAACTAATTGTCTTTAACGGGGCCAAAAAAGCAGATTTTGTTCCATTGTGGAGAAGGTTTGTGTAAATAATGAGCTGCAGGTGTAATTCCAACGCAACATAAAATAAACACAATGTGCAACGAGACGCTCAGATAAATGTGGAAACGAGATCCCAGCCGCCGCGTCCTCCCGTGTTCTCTGGCCTGGGACATCTGCATTGTATGTTACTTGGACGCGGCTCCTCTCAGGCTCTGGAAGGTTGGCAAACACCAGGAATAGGAAAATTGTAACATTGATTTCGTGTTGAAATGAGATTTCAAAGTTTTAAAAACCGCAAACAAAAAAAGTGTCAATTCCAACAATCTTAGAGAATCGATGACCCGCGAGAAGCTTCCAACCTCCAAAATAAGAGATTGGACAGTAATGAAAGTTACTGGACTGGAGCATCACCGATTACCAAGGGCCATAGTGCAGGAGCACCCATGGATCCCCACCTTCAGGAGCTCCAGAGGGTCATCATCTGCAGGTATAAACGTCTGGCTCTTACCCTTTCATCTCATTGTAGACCATCAGGTGGATTTTTCAGCTTTTGTCCAACATCATCTCCATTGGGCACCTCCTTGTGCTCTGACAGGTTGGTGGTTGGATGAAGTTACACCTATGTGTATGGCTCAGCTTTGGTACGGCTGGGAGAAGAGTCTAGAAGCCTCCTCTCTAGCAGTCCCCTACTGCTGTCCAGTATGGAAAAACATGAATTCGTGAAGGTGGAAATCCAGTTTTGGAGTACTTCATTTTCCCTGAAGAGTTTAGCAAATTTTCCCAGTAATATCCTGAAATTTTATATCACCATGAGCAGACATCAAGAATGTCAAGAAAGTTTAAAGACTTTTAAAATTGGCAAATTATTTCCACAAATGAATTTCTCAATGGTCCAAATAAACAACTTACTCAGAAAGGAATCCCCTTCTAGTGGTCTTCTATGGTCTTCTAGTGGTCTTCTAGTGGTCTTCTATGGTCTTCTAGTGGTCTTCTATGGTCTTCTAGTGGTCTTCTATGGTCTTCTAGTGGTCTTCTATGGTCTTCTATGGTCTTCTATGGTCTTTTAGTGGTCTTCTAGTGGTCTTCTATGGTCTTCTAGTGGTCTTCTAGTGGTTTTCTATGGTCTTCTCGTGGTCTTCTAGTGATCTTCTAGTGATCTTCTATTGTCTTCTAGTGGTTTTCTATGGTCTTCTCGTGGTCTTCTAGTGATCTTCTAGTGATCTTCTATTGTCTTCTAGTGGTCTTCTATGGTCTTCTAATGGTCTTCTAGTGGTCTTCTATGGTCTTCTTTGGTCTTCTAGTGGTCTTCTATGGTCTTCTAGTGATCTTCTAGTGATCCTCTATGGTCTTCTAGTGGTCTTCTATTGTCTTCTAGTGGTCTTCTTGTGGTCTTCAAGTGAAATTACTCAGTTAATTTCTCTTTTTAGCTCTGCTTCCATCTTGGTTTATCCAAATCCTGACCTTCCATTTATTGTTGCAGGAGATGCTTCAGACGTAGCAGTGAAATCAGTTTTGTCCCAAAGTGTTGGGGATCAGTGGTTGCAGCATCTTTGTGCTTTTTCTCCTGGCAGGTATTTTATTCGGCCTTATCCAGGATATCTTCACAGATTGAACAAGATTATAACCCAGAGACCAACATCCTACCAGGGATGTAATGGAGATAAATGTCTTGTCTGTCCCACAGAAATGCATTTAGTTAGGATAAGGTCTGGTCAGTGTCTTTACAGCTCTTGATTAGAAATGTTGTGCCAAGTTCATGACTCTACACCTGCCGGTCACATGGTAGTAAATAAGACCAAAGAGATTTAATTTGCTGATTTTGGTGGCTTAGATACCAGACTGATACAAAATATGTTTTTGTTCAGTTGTGGTGGAGTATAGGACACTTTGTAGGTGGGGAAAGTATAGGACAACTTGGCGGTAGGGCAGGATCAATGACACCTCGGTAGCGGGAAAAAGTATTTTAAAGCTCAGTGGTTGGGAAGAATCGAGGAAACCTCAGTGTTCAGAAGGAGTCTATGACACCTCGGCAGTGGGGAAAAGTATGGGACAGCTCAGTGGTTGGGAAGAATCGAGGATACATCAGTGTTGGGATGGAGTCTAGGACACTTTGGGGACGGGGCAGAGTCAAGAATACCTCTGTGAGTGAGAGCACCTTGACATTACGGAGATGTCTAGGACACTTTGGTAGTGGGATTGATCCAAGGACACCTTGGTGGAGGGCTGAAATGTATAGGGCGACTCAGCGGTGGGGCAGAGTGAAAGGCACCTGACTGCTAGGTTGGGGTCTTGGACACCTCGTGGTGGTGGTATAGGATATCTTGGCAGTAGGGAAGAATCCAGGACCCCTTGTGATTGAAGCACTTTATTATTCATATCAGAATATAACAGGACTGAAATTTTGGATTTGGATGCAAAAACAAATCTTAGAAGATTCATTCATCGCTTTCACCTATTGTGAAACGCGTTGATATCGCAGACTGAGGTTTATACGTTGGGTGCAGGTTTATGCGTTGGGTGCAGGTTTATACGTTGGGTGCAGGACGCGTCTCCATCTCTGTAGATTTCATGAAATATTGCAGCACAATTGAAGCCATAATCTGCAGATAATTCCAGTCTACGATGGAGAGCGCAGCTCCGCAGCATCCAGCCATGGGAATTAGTTCTGGAAAATGTGTTAAATGCGTAAACTACACAGAGTAATCCGTGCAGGACATGAATGGAAAATGACGGCAGAGCGAGTGGCAATGTGGGGGGCTGCAGACTCGGGGCATCGGGCAACATCCAGCATTAAGGTCATCACTTCAAAGGAGTCTGGGAATGCGGATAGAAAGCAAGATGGCCGCGCCTCGTCAGGAAGATTTACTGTACCATAACCCATTAGATACAGAGGAGTCGGCTTACAGCGTCTGCTCCGGGGATCTGCAGGGATTTCATAGTCTACTGTCTACCAGGTGACAAGGCCATGTGCTATGGATCTGAACCCCCTCCCTCAATAGTGGATTTAAGGTGAACCCCGGGAATGAGCCTCCCATAGACATCACAGGTCACCAGACCACAGGACGACCACCATTAGGACTCAACACTGTGTTAATGATGAAGCTTCATCCCACAAAGTCCACAAAGTAGAGCCCAAAATGAAGTCAGATGTGGGAACTACTGTACTTACAGGAGGTTCTAGTGAGGTCATAGGTAGGGGGCACTCTACTTATAGGAGGTTCTAGTGAGGTCATAGGTAGGGGACACTCTACTTAAAGGAGGTTCTAGTGAGGTCATAGGTAGGGACACTCTACTTAAAGGAGGTTCTAGTGAGGTCATAGGTAGGGACACTCTACTTAAAGGAGGTTCTAGTGAGGTCATAGGTAGGGGACACTCTACTTATAGGAGGTTCTAGTGAGGTCATAGGTAGGGACACTCTACTTATAGGAGGTTCTAGTGAGGTCATAGGTAGGGACACTCTACTTAAAGGAGGTTCTAGTGAGGTCATAGGTAAGGGACACTCTACTTAAAGGAGGTTCTAGTGAGGTCATAGATAGGGGGCACTCTACTTATTGGAGGTTCTAGTGAGGTCATAGGTAGGGGGCACTCTACTTATATGAGTTTCTAGTGAGGTCATTGGTAGGGGGAACTCTACTTATAGGAGGCTATAATGGGGTCATAGGTAGTGAGCACTCTACTTATAGGAGGTTATAATGGGTAAGAAGGAAGGAGAACTCTACTTATAGGAGGATCTAGTGGTGTCAGAGTAAGGGGGCACTCTACTTATAGGAGATTATAATGGGGTCATAGGTAGTGAGCACTCTACTTATAGGAGGTTGTAGTGGGGTCACAGGTAGGGGGCACTCTACCTATAAGAGTATCTAGTGAGGTCATAGGTAGGGGGCACTCTACTTATAGGAGGTTATAGTGAGGTCAGAGGTAGGGGGCACTCTACTTATAGGAGGCTATAGTGAGGTCAGAGGTAGGGGGCACTCTATTAATAGGAGGTCACAATGGGTCAGAGGGATGGGGCACTCTATAAGATGCTATAGGGGGTTCAGAGGTAGGGGGCACTGGAGGTTATAGAGGGGTCACTGGTAGGGGCACTGGAGGTTATAGAGGGGTCACTGGTAGGGGGCACTGGAGGTTATAGCTGGGTCAAAGGTAGAGGGCACTGGAGGTTATAGTGGGGTCACAGGTAGGGGGCACTGGAGGTTAAAGTGGGGCCAACAGTAGGGGGCACTGGACGTTATAGTGGGGTCACAGGTAGGGGTCACTGGAGGTTATAGTGGGGTCACTGGTAGGGGCACTGGAGGTTATAGTGGGGTCACTGGAGGTTACAGTGGGGTCACAGGTAGGGGGCACTGGAGGTTATAGTGGGGTCACTGGTAGGGGCACTGGAGGTTATAGTGGGGTCACTGGTAGGGGCACTGGAAGTTATAGTGGGGTCACTGGAGGTTATAGTGGGGTCACAGGTAGGGGGCACTGGAGGTTATAGTGGGGTCACTGGTAGGAGCACTGGAGGTTATAGTGGGGTCACAGGTAGGGGGCACTGAAGGTTATAGTGGGGCCACTGGTATGGGCACTGAAGGTTATAGTGGGGTCACTGGTATGGGCACTGGAGGTTATAGTGGGGCCACTGGTATGGGGGCACTGGAGGTTATAGTAGGGGGCACTGGAGGTTGTAGTGGGGTCAGAGGTAGGAGGCACTGGAGGTTATAGTGGGGTCACTGGTAGGGGCACTGGAGGTTATAGTGGGGTCACTGGAGGTTATATTAGGGGGCACTGGAGGTTATAGTGGGGTCAGAGGTAGGAGGCACTGGAGGTTATAGTGGGGTCACTGAAAGTGGCACTGGAGGTTATAGTGGGGTCACTGGAGGTTATAGTGGGGTCACAGGTTGGGGGCACTGGAGGTTATAGTGGGGTCACTGGTAGGAGGCACTGGAGGTTATAGTGGGGTCACAGGTAGGGGGCACTGGAGGTTATTGTGGGGTCAGGTAGGGGGCACTGGAGGTTATAGTGGGGTCAGATAGGGGAACCCTCCTGTAATTCTTCATTCATGACTGATGGCTCAGGCGTCTTTGGCTTTGGGTCACTGCTTTCAGAATGGGGCTGAGTATTTGTATGGTGGAGGGACATGATTGGCGTGAAATAATCTTACCTTTGTATTTCATTGTGTCCCATCATTGTCCCTTTCGGTCTCCCTGGATGCTGTATGGCGGCCATGTCTTAAAGGGTTCACCTGATTGTCACCTTCTACCTTGAGCTGGTTGTATTGTTCTCGTCTGGAGCCATAGCGTGAGTGAGGTTTATGATCCTACCGGAGGGTTAGGTCAGAGGGAATAAATCTGTGTTTCGGGGAAGTAATGTTGGGCATTGAGTTTCCAAATGATCAAAATTCTTATTTTATGGCCTCCTGAAAGTGTCAAACGCCTATAAAGAAGTCCCCAGCATCGAGGCCGAGCATCTTCTGTCAATTACTCCGGCTTTATGGAGTGTTAAATGGCTACATTTTCTCCATTCCATAATCCGCACTGACAGAGCCAGCTCCTTAATGTCTCCACAATTCAGAACATATGTCCGAGAGGAGGTGTCTACCTGCACTCCCTGCAGGCATCTCAAGGTCTCCAACATCTGCAGACATGTGGGTCTGGGCCACGGGGCCGCAGTGATACCAATGGCCACCACCTCACCGATCATTTCACTGGTCACAAAATATGACCCCATGTGTATTACAAGACTTACGCTGGACCCCATGCACATGCAGTCTCAGCTTGGCCTAGCATGCATGTGTTCTGCATTGGCCAGCACCAGGAACCTCATCGACCCCACTGTTCTTCAGTTCTCGGTTGCCCTCTAGACCACTCAGTTTCCCATAAAACTCTCCCTCCCCTTCAGACTAATCTCTTTCAGATCTTCGCCTTGAAATTACCCATAGATGAGTCATTCCTTAACTTGGGCAGGTTTTTAGCTGTGAAATGTTAGAGAGCCTGGCCACTCTTCCTCTGTACCCCACAAGCAGCTGTTACTCCTGGAGTCCTCGGGCCAGAGATGACCCTTCATAATTTTATAGGGTGTACATTCATTTTTTTTGCTTTGCTCATTTAAATATGTTTTCATTTAAATTAATGTTTAAACTTCCAGATCACCTGGTGCGATGCAGGCTGTATGATCGGCTGCTTCCTGGATCACCTGGTGCGATGCAGGCTGTATGATCGGCTGCTTCCTGGAACCTTCCAGAGGCTGAGATAAAAAGTTTACAAAGGAGTCTATGCCCTGGTTCTGGGGCCTTCCATTGAAGATATGAGGACACTGCTGAGAAGAACTAAAGAAGCCACAAAGATCTGCCCAGTGCAAAGATCTGCCCGGACCATCGCTGCAGTGCTGAAGAACAGTTCCATCCCAAACCTTAAATCAAATCTGCCATCAAAATCCATCACGATAAACCAGGGACACTTACTTGTAGATCCAGGAACTGTGACTGTCTTATATTGTCTTATATTTGTCATCACCTGCCTCTTTCCTTCTAAAATCAACTTTTAAAACTATGCTAATGAGCCTGGGGGGCTCTGGGAGCTGGGAAGGGTAGGAAGAGTTGCTAAGTTTGTTGTTATTGAAATTCTGCAATATCATCTCTGGTTCTCGTGTGAATCCCTGGCAAAAGCCGCAAACAGCAGGAGCCTCCCCTCCGACCACCAGCCGGGACCCATCATACAAACCCGGAGTTTTGTGTCCATGCAGCCTCCGCTCTTCTTGCTTTACCCTGATGGGTGTGGGGGAGGCCTAGACCAGGGCTGTGCTACCATGATATCCACCGCCACTCCCAGAATATCATCTGCCCCAAACGCTGTTAGGCCCTGGTGGGGGGTTTGCACCTTCTCCTTTAGATTCTTCGTCCTGTGCCCTCCACACTCCTCACTGCCCTGCAGACTCCTCCTCTACGACCACCAAGCCATAAAAAAGCCTTTGCCCCCCAAATTTAACCTTCATCACTAAATGCTGCAATCTGCGAAAATAGGTGGTGATTCCCTTCATGCGTGACCTGCTTCTACCTCCATCTCCTGCAGATGGTACTGGAGTATCTGTATAAAGCATTGGATCCGTGGGACAGGACTAGAGGTCTAAGTGGTAACAGACCGATGGAAAAATCAGTTTAGGGTGCAGGGCCGACAATCGGACTGAGCACAGGATTTAACGTTTAAATTGTGTTGTAAGACAATGCACTTACATGCACCAGGAAGAAGAAGGTGAACCCCGGGGACCTGAGCGGGGAAGCGACACATGCAGGATATCGGGCGCAGGATCTTAGTGACTCCCTGCACAGCGCATTATACACGGACAATGCACTTACATGCACCCGGAAGAAGAAGGTGAACTCCGGGGACCTGAGCGGGGAAGCGACACATGCAGGATATCGGGCGCAGGATCTTAGTGACTCCCCGCACAGCGCATTATACACGGACAATGCACTTACATGCACCAGGAAGAAGAAGGTGAACTCCAGGGACCTGAGCGGGGAAGCGACACATGCAGGATATCGGGTGCAGGATCTTAGTGACTCCCCAAACACCGCATTATACACGGACAATGCACTTACATGCACCAGGAAGAAGAAGGTGAACTCCAGGGACCTGAGCGGGGAAGTGACACATGCAGGATATCGGGAGCAGGATCTTAGTGACTCCCCGCACAGCGCATTATACACGGACAATGCACTTACATGCACCAGGAAGAAGAAGGTGAACTCCGGGGACCTGAGCGGGGAAGCGACACATGCAGGATATCAGGCGCATGATCTTAGTGACTCCCCGCACAGCACATTATACACAGACAATGCACTTACATGCACCAGGAAGAAGAAGGTGAACTCCAGGGACCTGAGCGGGGAAGCGACACATGCAGGATATCGGGCGCAGGATCTTAGTGACTCCCCGCACAGCGCATTATACACGGACAATGCACTTACATGCACCAGGAAGAAGAAGGTGAACTCCGGGGACCTGAGCGGGGAAGCGACACATGCAGTATATCGGGCGCAGGATCTTAGTGACTCCCTGCACAGCGCATTATACACAGACAATGCACTTACATGCACCAGGAAGAAGAAGGTGAACTCCAGGGACCTGAGCGGGGAAGCGACACATGCAGGATATCGGGTGCAGGATCTTAGTGACTCCCCGCACAGCGCATTATACACAGACAATGCACTTACATGCACCAGGAAGAAGAAGGTGAACTCCAGGGACCTGAGCGGGGAAGCGACACATGCAGGATATCGGGCGCAGGATATTAGTGACTCCCCGCACAGCGCATTATACACGGACAATGCACTTACATGCACCAGGAAGAAGAAGGTGAACTCTGGGGACCTGAGCGGGGAAGCGACACATGCAGGATATCGGGTGCAGGATCTTAGTGACTCCCCGCACAGCACATTATACACGGACAATGCACTTACATGCACCAGGAAGAAGAAGGTGAACTCTGGGGACCTGAGCGGGGAAGCGACACATGCAGGATATCGGGTGCAGGATCTTAGTGACTCCCCGCACAGCGCATTATACACGGACAATGCACTTACATGCACCGGGAAGAAGAAGGTGAACTCCAGGGACCTGAGCGGGGAAGTGACACATGCAGGATAACGGGCGCAGGATCTTAGTGACTCCCCGCACAGCGCATTATACACTGACAATGCACTTACATGCACCGGGAAGAAGAAGGTGAACTCCTGGGACCTGAGCGGGGAAGTGACACATGCAGGATATCGGGTGCAGGATCTTAGTGACTCCCCGCACAGCGCATTATACACGGACAATGCACTTACATGCACCGGGAAGAAGAAGGTGAACTCCAGGGACCTGAGCGGGGAAGTGACACATGCAGGATAACGGGCGCAGGATCTTAGTGACTCCCCGCACAGCGCATTATACATGGACAATGCACTTACATGCACCGGGAAGAAGAAGGTGAACTCCAGGGACCTGAGCGGGGAAGTGACACATGCAGGATATCGGGTGCAGGATCTTAGTGACTCCCCGCACAGCGCATTATACATGGACAATGCACTTACATGCACCAGGAAGAAGAAGGTGAACTCCAGGGACCTGAGCGGGGAAGTGACACATGCAGGATATCGGGCGCAGGATCTTAGTGACTCCCTGCACAGCGCATTATACACGGACAATGCACTTACATGCACCAGGAAGAAGAAGCTTAACTCCGGGGACCTGAGCGGGGAAGTGACACATGCAGGATATCGGGCACAGGATCTTAGTGACTCCCCACACAGCGCATTATACACGGACAATGCACTTACATGCACCAGGAAGAAGGAGGTGAACTCCGGGGACCTGAGTGGGGAATCGACACATGCAGGATATCGGGTGCAGGATCTTAGTGACTCCCCGCACAGCGCATTATACACGGACAATGCACTTACATGCACCGGGAAGAAGAAGGTGAACTCCAGGGACCTGAGCGGGGAAGTAACACATGCAGGATAACGGGCGCAGGATCTTAGTGACTCCCCGCACAGCGCATTATACATGGACAATGCACTTACATGCACCAGGAAGAAGAAGGTGAACTCCAGGGACCTGAGCGGGGAAGTGACACATGCAGGATATCGGGCGCAGGATCTTAGTGACTCCCTGCACAGCGCATTATACACGGACAATGCACTTACATGCACCAGGAAGAAGAAGCTTAACTCCGGGGACCTGAGTGGGGAAGTGACACATGCAGGATATCGGGCGCAGGATCTTAGTGACTCCCCGCACAGCGCATTATACACGGACAATGCACTTACATGCACCAGGAAGAAGGAGGTGAACTCCGGGGACCTGAGCGGGGAAGAGACACATGCAGGATATCGGGCGCAGGATCTTAGTGACTCCCCGCACAGCGCATTATACACGGACAATGCACTTACATGCACCAGGAAGAAGAAGGAGAACTCCGGGGACCTGAGCGGGGAAGTGACACATGCAGGATATCTGGCGCAGGATCTTAGTGACTCCCCGCACAGCACATTATACACGGACAATGCACTTACATGCACCAGGAAGAAGAAGGTGAACTCTGGGGACCTGAGCGGGGAAGCGACACATGCAGGATATCGGGTGCAGGATCTTAGTGACTCCCCGCACAGCGCATTATACACGGACAATGCACTTACATGCACCAGGAAGAAGAAGGTGAACTCCAGGGACCTGAGCGGGGAAGCGACACATGCAGGATATCGGGCACAGGATCTTAGTGACTCCCTGCACAGCGCATTATACACAGACAATGCACTTACATGCACCGGGAAGAAGAAGGTGAACTCCAGGGACCTGAGTGGGGACGTGACACATGCAGGATATCGGGCGCACGATCTTAGTGACTCCCCGCACAGCGCATTATACACTGACAATGCACTTACATGCACCGGGAAGAAGAAGGTGAACTCCTGGGACCTGAGCGGGGAAGTGACACATGCAGGATATCGGGTGCAGGATCTTAGTGACTCCCCGCACAGCGCATTATACACGGACAATGCACTTACATGCACCAGGAAGAAGAAGGTGAACTCCAGGGACCTGAGCGGGGAAGCGACACATGCAGGATATCGGGCACAGGATCTTAGTGACTCCCTGCACAGCGCATTATACACAGACAATGCACTTACATGCACCGGGAAGAAGAAGGTGAACTCCAGGGACCTGAGTGGGGACGTGACACATGCAGGATATCGGGCGCACGATCTTAGTGACTCCCCGCACAGCGCATTATACACTGACAATGCACTTACATGCACCGGGAAGAAGAAGGTGAACTCCTGGGACCTGAGCGGGGAAGTGACACATGCAGGATATCGGGTGCAGGTTCTTAGTGACTCCCCGCACAGCGCATTATACACGGACAATGCACTTACATGCACCGGGAAGAAGAAGGTGAACTCCAGGGACCTGAGCGGGGAAGTGACACATGCAGGATAACGGGCGCAGGATCTTAGTGACTCCCCGCACAGCGCATTATACATGGACAATGCACTTACATGCACCGGGAAGAAGAAGGTGAACTCCAGGGACCTGAGCGGGGAAGTGACACATGCAGGATATCGGGTGCAGGATCTTAGTGACTCCCCGCACAGCGCATTATACACGGACAATGCACTTACATGCACCGGGAAGAAGAAGGTGAACTCCAGGGACCTGAGCGGGGAAGTGACACATGCAGGATATCGGGCGCAGGATCTTAGTGACTCCCTGCACAGCGCATTATACACGGACAATGCACTTACATGCACCAGGAAGAAGAAGGTGAACTCCAGGGACCTGAGCGGGGAAGTGACACATGCAGGATATCGGGCGCAGGATCTTAGTGACTCCCCGCACAGCGCATTATACACGGACAATGCACTTACATGCCCCAGGAAGAAGAAGCTGAACTCCGGGGACCTGAGCGGGGAAGTGACACATGCAGGATATCGGGCGCAGGATCTTAGTGACTCCCCACACAGCGCATTATACACGGACAATGCACTTACATGCACCAGGAAGAAGAAGGTGAACTCCAGGGACCTGAGCGGGGAAGCGACACATGCAGGATATCGGGTGCACGATCTTAGTGACTCCCCGCACAGCGCATTATACACGGACAATGCACTTACATGCACCGGGAAGAAGAAGGTGAACACCAGGGACCTGAGCGGGGAAGGGACACATGCAGGATATCGGGCGCAGGATCTTAGTGACTCCCCGCACAGCGCATTATACACGGACAATGCACTTACATGCACCAGGAAGAAGGAGGTGAACTCCGGGGACCTGAGCGGGGAAGAGACACATGCAGGATATCGGGCGCAGGATCTTAGTGACTCCCCGCACAGCGCATTATACACGGACAATGCACTTACATGCACCAGGAAGAAGAAGGTGAACTCCAGGGACCTGAGCGGGGAAGAGACACATGCAGGATATCGGGCGCAGGATCTTAGTGACTCCCCGCACAGCGCATTATACACGGACAATGCACTTACATGCACCAGGAAGAAGAAGGTGAACTCCAGGGACCTGAGCGGGGAAGTGACACATGCAGGATAACGGGCGCAGGATCTTAGTGACTCCCCGCACAGCACATTATACACTGACAATGCACTTACATGCACCGGGAAGAAGAAGGTGAACTCCAGGGACCTGAGCGGGGAAGTGACACATGCAGGATATCGGGCGCAGGATCTTAGTGACTCTCCGCACAGCGCATTATACACGGACAATGCACTTACATGCACCAGGAAGAAGAAGGTGAACTCCAGGGACCTGAGCGGGGAAGTGACACATGCAGGATATCGGGCGCAGGATCTTAGTGACTCCCTGCACAGCGCATTATACACGGACAATGCACTTACATGCACCAGGAAGAAGGAGGTGAACTCCGGGGACCTGAGCGGGGAAGAGACACATGCAGGATATCGGGCGCAGGATCTTAGTGACACCCCGCACAGCGCATTATACACGGACAATGCACTTACATGTACCAGGAAGAAGAAGATGAACTCCGGGGACCTGAGCGGGGAAGCGACACATGCAGGATATCGGGTGCACGATCTTAGTGACTCCCCGCACAGCGCATTATACACGGACAATGCACTTACATGCACCGGGAAGAAGAAGGTGAACACCAGGGACCTGAGCGGGGAAGGGACACATGCAGGATATCGGGCGCAGGATCTTAGTGACTCCCCGCACAGCGCATTATACACGGACAATGCACTTACATGCACCGGGAAGAAGAAGGTGAACTCCAGGGACCTGAGCGGGGAAGTGACACATGCAGGATAACGGGCGCAGGATCTTAGCGACTCCCCGCACAGCGCATTATACACAAACAATGCACTTACATGCACCAGGAAGAAGAAGCTTAACTCCGGGGACCTGAGTGGGGAAGTGACACATGCAGGATATCGGGCGCAGGATCTTAGTGACTCCCCGCACAGCGCATTATACACGGACAATGCACTTACATGCACCAGGAAGAAGGAGGTGAACTCCGGGGACCTGAGCGGGGAAGAGACACATGCAGGATATCGGGCGCAGGATCTTAGTGACTCCCCGCACAGCGCATTATACACGGACAATGCACTTACATGCACCAGGAAGAAGAAGGTGAACTCCAGGGACCTGAGCGGGGAAGAGACACATGCAGGATATCGGGCGCAGGATCTTAGTGACTCCCCGCACAGCGCATTATACACGGACAATGCACTTACATGCACCAGGAAGAAGAAGGTGAACTCCAGGGACCTGAGCGGGGAAGCGACACATGCAGGATATCGGGTGCACGATCTTAGTGACTCCTCGCACAGCACATTATACACGGACAATGCACTTACATGCTCCAGGAAGAAGAAGGTGAACTCCGGGGACCTGAGCGGGGAAGCGACACATGCAGGATATCGGGCGCACGATCTTAGTGACTCCCCGCACAGCGCATTATACAAGGACAATGCACTTACATGCACCAGGAAGAAGAAGGTGAACTCCAGGGACCTGAGCGGGGAAGTGACACATGCAGGATAACGGGCGCAGGATCTTAGTGACTCCCCGCACAGCACATTATACACTGACAATGCACTTACATGCACCGGGAAGAAGAAGGTGAACTCCAGGGACCTGAGCGGGGAAGTGACACATGCAGGATATCGGGCGCATGATCTTAGTGACTCTCCGCACAGCGCATTATACACGGACAATGCACTTACATGCACCAGGAAGAAGAAGGTGAACTCCAGGGACCTGAGCGGGGAAGTGACACATGCAGGATATCGGGCGCAGGATCTTAGTGACTCCCTGCACAGCGCATTATACACGGACAATGCACTTACATGCACCAGGAAGAAGGAGGTGAACTCCGGGGACCTGAGCGGGGAAGAGACACATGCAGGATATCGGGCGCAGGATCTTAGTGACACCCCGCACAGCGCATTATACACGGACAATGCACTTACATGTACCAGGAAGAAGAAGATGAACTCCGGGGACCTGAGCGGGGAAGCGACACATGCAGGATATCGGGTGCACGATCTTAGTGACTCCCCGCACAGCGCATTATACACGGACAATGCACTTACATGCTCCAGGAAGAAGAAGGTGAACTCCGGGGACCTGAGCGGGGAAGTGACACATGCAGGATATCGGGCTCAGGATCTTAGTGACCCCCCGCACTCTCCTCTAGACGGGTAAGTTAATGTGCCCCAGTTTGCCCTCTCACACCACCTATTACTCTGTCCGCCATGTTACCTCAATACTAGCACATAAAATTCGAGCATTATATGCCCCCCCTCTCTGGCTTTGGCTCCGGAGGTGTCAGTATATTTTTATCATCTCTGTGATACTTGATCTTGTGCCTCACTTATCACGTTTTGTTCTATCGCTGGAGCCGCTTATCATGGCTTTAACCCTTTCTTGTCCTCCGTGCCTTTAGCTTTCTCCCCTCTCCGTGTCCTGTCTCCCTTCTCCTCCTCTGTGATACGTGTCGGCGTCTTGTTAGTGTTTTATGTTGTGTTTTATGTTACTTTTCTCTCATTACTCCGGAGTTTTGGAGCCTGTTCTGAACATTGTATCTCCATGAAGTCACCGGCTGGGATCTTATCTGTAGTAAGGATCACGGCGTTACCCGCTCTGACCGCCGGTTGCTCCGTTACATCTCCTCCTCCTGATAATTGAATAAGTTCCTTTAATTAGGAGAAGCTTTAAGGTTCTGGTCCTGCGGCATTAATGGGGTCCGGGCTAATGAAAGACATGCGCAGTGCTCAGTACACATCACCTCACAGGTCTGATTGTATGTGACATTTTAGATCTTTCCCCTTGTTTCACATTCCCTCGTTTCCAAAGATCCCGGCCAATACTTCTCCCTTCCCGCGCAGACATCGTGGATTCATTACGAGGACCACTATTAGTCCTGGCTTACATCACATTCACTTTTTCAGCGATTGCATTTATTTGACATGACCCGATATCTCCAAACATCAGCAGAACGAAGCATTTGTTAATGCCGGAACCTTTGGCTTGAATGGAGATTGGAATCGGCGGATCATTGTCAGCGCCTTCCCTTTGCCCGCGCTACAATAGGCGCGATGAGAGGACCCGGCCAAAAGTCACAGTCACCGCAGATATGGTTACAAGAAATGACTGTCACATGATGGATGAGGTGCGAGGGTTTAGTGGGCTCAGAACCCGTAGTGCCCCGGGGAAGACGTGGAGCTGGTACATTAGCGAGGAGCGGGAGGCACAATGTCCCCGAAATATATCAGAAGAAATATTACAACACTCATTCCTGTATACAGGGAAGAAAAAAAAAATGGGGTAACTTAGGAAATGGTGCAGATACTGGAACTTCAGGTAATTGTTGAGGTCTCACTTCTAGATCTCAGGTCCTTGTGGCGCGGAGCCCCTGAGGCTCCCAATGAGTTCAGCAGCAATGAAAGTTCTGCATGAAGATTCAATGGAATTGGAATATTAGAAGTTTCCCAAGCTGGAAGCAATTCTCCCAAATCTGCATCTCCATGAGAATCCCAATCTAGTGGCCGAATCTCTGGCTACGCTCTGGTAAATGCTACCCGGGGGGCGACAACGCCAGGAAGGTCCATGAGATAGACCCAACCTGCTAAGAGGCACTATCATTGCCCGGCTATAACACGGCTCAGCTCTATCAGTGCCCGGCTATAACACGGCTCAGCTCTATCATTGCCCGGCTATAACACGGCTCAGCTCTATCATTGCCCGGCTATAACACGGCTCAGCTCTATCAGTGCCCGGCTATAACACGGCTCAGCTCTATCATTGCCCGGCTATAACACGGCTCAGCTCTATCATTGCCCGGCTATAACACGGCTCAGCTCTATCATTGCCCAGCTATAACACGGCTCAGCTCTATCAGTGCCCGGCTATAACACGGCTCAGCTCTATCATTGCCGGCTATAACACGGCTCAGCTCTATCATTGCCCGGCTATAACACGGCTCGGCTCTATCATTGCCCGGCTATAACACGGCTCAGCTCTATCATTGCCGGCTATAACACGGCTCGGCTCTATCATTGCCCGGCTATAACACGGCTCAGCTCTATCATTGCCGGCTATAACACGGCTCAGCTCTATCAATGCCCGGCTATAACACGGCTCAGCTCTATCAATGCCCGGCTATAACACGGCTCAGCTCTATCATTGTCGGCTATAACACGGCTCAGCTCTATCATTGTCGGCTATAACACGGCTCAGCTCTATCATTGCCCGGCTATAACACGGCTCAGCTATATCATTGTCGGCTATAACACGGCTCAGCTCTATCATTGCCCGGCTATAACATGGCTCAGCTCTATCATTGCCCGGCTATAACACGGCTCAGCTCTATCATTGCCGGCTATAACACGGCTCAGCTCTAGCATTGCCCGGCTATAACACGGCTCAGCTCTATCATTGCCCGGCTATAACACGGCTCAGCTCTATCATTGCCCGGCTATAACACGGCTCAGCTCTATCATTGCCCGGCTATAACACGGCTCAGCTATATCATTGCCCGGCTATAACACGGCTCAGCTCTATCATTGCCCGGCTATAACACGGCTCAGCTCTATCATTGCCCGGCTATAACACGGCTCAGCTCTATCATTGCCCGGCTATAACACGGCTCAGCTCTATCATTGCCGGCTATAACACGGCTCAGCTCTATCAATGCCCGGCTATAACACGGCTCAGCTCTATCATTGCCCGGCTATAACATGGCTCAGCTCTATCATTGCCGGTTATAACACGGCTCAGCTCTATCATTGCCCGGCTATAATACGGCTCAGCTCTATCAGTGCCCGGCTATAACACGGCTCAGCTCTATCATTGCCCGGCTATAATACGGCTCAGCTCTATCAGTGCCCGGCTATAACACGGCTCAGCTCTATCATTGCCCGGCTATAACACGGCTCAGCTCTATCAATGCCCAGCTATAACACGGCTCAGCTCTATCATTGCCCGGCTATAACACGGCTCAGCTCTATCATTGCCCGGCTATAACACGGCTCAGCTCTATCATTGCCCGGCTATAACACGGCTCAGCTCTATCATTGCCCGGCTATAACACGGCTCAGCTCTATCAATGCCCGGCTATAACACGGCTCAGCTCTATCATTGCCCGGCTATAACACGGCTCAGCTCTATCATTGCCCGGCTATAACACGGCTCAGCTCTATCATTGCCGGCTATAACACGGCTCAGCTCTATCATTACCCGGCTATAACACGGCTCAGCTCTATCATTGCCCGGCTATAACATGGCTCAGCTCTATCATTGCCGGCTATAACACGGCTCAGCTCTATCATTGCCCGGCTATAACACGGCTCAGCTCTATCATTGCCGGCTATAACACGGCTCAGCTCTAGCATTGCCCAGCTATAACACGGCTCAGCTCTATCATTGCCCGGCTATAACACGGCTCAGCTCTATCATTGCCCGGCTATAACACGGCTCAGCTCTATCATTGCCGGATATAACACGGCTCAGCTCTTTCATTGCCCGGCTATAACACGGCTCAGCTCTATCAGTGCCCGGCTATAACACGGCTCAGCTCTATCATTGCCCCGCTATAACACGGCTCAGCTCTATCATTGCCCGGCTATAACACGGCTCAGCTCTATCATTGCCCGGCTATAACACGGCTCAGCTCTATCATTGCCCGGCTATAACACGGCTCAGCTCTATCATTGCCCGGCTATAACACGGCTCAGCTCTATCATTGCCCGGCTATAACACGGCTCAGCTCTATCATTGCCCGGCTATAACACGGCTCAGCTCTATCATTGCCCGGCTATAACACGGCTCAGCTCTATCATTGCCCGGCTATAACACGGCTCAGCTCTATCATTGCCGGCTATAACACGGCTCAGCTCTATCATTGCCCGGCTATAACACGGCTCAGCTCTATCAGTGCCCGGCTATAACACGGCTCAGCTCTATCATTGCCCGGCTATAACACGGCTCAGCTCTATCATTGCCCGGCTATAACACGGCTCAGCTCTATCATTGCCCGGCTATAACACGGCTCAGTTCTACCATTGCCCGGCTATAACACGGCTCAGCTCTATCATTGCCCGGCTATAACACGGCTCAGCTCTATCATTGCCCGGCTATAACACGGCTCAGCTCTATCATTGCCGGCTATAACACGGCTCAGCTATATCATTGCCCGTCTATAACACGGCTCAGCTCTATCAGTGCCCGGCTATAACACGGCTCAGCTCTATCATTGCCCAGTTATAACACGGCTCAGCTCTATCATTGCCGGCTATAACACGGCTCAGCTCTATCATTGCCCGGCTATAACACGGCTCGGCTCTATCATTGCCCGGCTATAACACGGCTCAGCTCTATCATTGCCCGGCTATAACACGGCTCAGCTCTATCATTGCCCGGCTATAACACGGCTCAGCTCTATCATTGCCCGGCTATAACACGGCTCAGCTATATCATTGCCCGGCTATAACACGGCTCAGCTCTATCATTGCCCGGCTAGAACACGGCTCAGCTCTATCGTTGCCCGGCTATAACACGGCTCAGCTCTATCATTGCCCGGCTATAACACGGCTCAGCTCTATCATTGCCCGGCTATAACACGGCTCAGCTCTATCATTGCCCGGCTATAACACGGCTCAGCTATATCATTGCCCGGCTATAACACGGCTCAGCTCTATC